>NC_071403.1:92249611-92849611 GCF_017976375.1 Cuculus canorus
GTGATGAAGCAACTCATACCTCATTTAAACATGACAAAAACTGTGTGGACGTTGTTCCTCTCATTTTTGTGTCACTCTTCTGACTGTTGCAGCCGGTCCTAGATTAGTTCCTGTGCATGCAAGGTTCTCTGCCTGGTTTACTTCTGAATAATTTCTGAACTCGTTTTCATGTCATACATGTGATATTCCTCTTGTAAAAGCTACTTTTGTCCTCAGTGGAAAGGAACAGGTTGGATTGCCAAAATTTCCACCTTATTACTTTTGTGTAGAATAGAGGAGGAACTGAGTCACAGCTTAATGCTGTGAATTAGACAATTCTTTGATGAATGAGAAGTACGCAAACAGATATAATGTGTGAAAATGTCTTTGCATAATGTGCTATGCCATCAAGTTGTTATAGTATAGAACAAAGGAAAAGTCAAATTATTTTTACACTGGTGTAAATCCAACTGTCACAATGAACAGAGCAAATGAAGTACTCCTTTATATTTCCAAGGAAATTTGTTCCTGACAATATTTCGAAAAATACTTGTAAGATTTAAAAACCTCTACCTAATTTTCCATATTTTGTAGGAAACTCCAAATGTCTTTGAAAAGAAGATCTCAAACTTAGGGGCTGCTAAGGGACTTTTAAAATGTGACCTTTCATTACTGCTTTCCTGCATTTTAAGAAACTGTTTCTGTGCTGTCTCTCCTTAAAACCTCCAAGATATTATCTAAATGCCTCCCCTTCTGAGGATATTCTTACATTTGACGTGGCAGTGAATAGATAGGGGGTTTAACCACTGGCTCATCTGCCCTCTTTATCATATACATCAGCATCACTCTATGATTTTATGGTGAAGTCAACACACATTCTTGCCTAGACAGAACTACACTGCTGTCTCCTGACATTGGTGAAAAAAATTAACTGTTTTCTTCTGTGCATTGAAGACAGACAGAAACAGAGCGATGAACAAAATCTTAGCTTTGAACGTTTTCAAACACTATGAGCATTCAAATTTAAATTTAAGTCTCATAGTTCTCCCTTTCCTTTAAAATGAGTACAGCCATTTTCTGATATCTAATTCTCAACCACAATTGTTTTGAGTCTGCCTGATGTATTTCTGTTACGAAGAATCTTATACTACTCCAGAGCCAGCATAAATTTTAAAAAGGGCAAAATTAGGCCATTTTTTTTTAACTTAGCACAATAAAATCACAATTTTTTAGGGTTTCTCTTGCTTTTATCATCATTTTCTCAGCTGATACGCAAAACTAGGTAACTACTTTGCCTTGCCTTCTTTTTACTCGCAGAGAAAAGATGTACAATAGAAGTGTTATGCTACCTCTGCACTACAGCACACCTTGAAGTCTGAATCATGTGTGCAGAAAGACATGTCAGCATCCCACATATGTATGTGACTATTTACATGTCAGTTCTTGGTATTTCCTCTATGTCACTTCATATTCTGTGCAGACACATACAGACACGAGTGAAATCGGGGAGGGGTTTAAAACTGCACAAAACCATTAAGTTAAGTTTTCAATATCTTAATGACTGAGCTGGTCATTCAAATTCTTTAAAATTCATGTCAAATCCATTAAATTGTTACTGCTGGAAAAACAAAAAAAAATTAAAACAAAACTTAAATAAACCCCTTGTAACATTTTGGTTTCGTCTTTGAGAGAACAGATATTGTCCTTTACATCTGAAACAGACATTAACTTAGGATTTTCTGAAAAATAATTAAAGACTCCAGAAAAGAATCAAAGTAATTTCATGTCAGATAAAAGAAACAGTATGTCCAACTGGCATGGTAGAAGATAACACTGGTAATCATTCTGTTATTCCCCCATGAATATTTAGTACCAGTCAAAAAGCTGTTGTTCAGATAGAGTGGGTGGGCAGCAGTCTACTTCTGTTCCCAAAGTAAAAAAGTTCAACTTCCCTATAATATGCTCCTTTAAGCCTGTTTTGTTTACCATTCCAGTACAGTCTGTTCTCTTATGACCCAGAATGACAGGAGCATGTTCAGTAGAAGGAAGGAAAGGTCTGGCTACCACCATGCAGCCACAGCCTGGCAGGATACAGAAGTTAATGTTCCAGGCCAATTTCTTCCATTTTCATTTCAACTTTTCCAAGCACTCTCCAGTACAGAAATGCAACAGGTCTTAAGGGTATTTTATTTACTTTGGTAATTTTCTATGCTGGATTAACAGTTTTGTTTACATCTTTATGTATTCAAGCATACAATTCATCATTGAAGTTTTCATATCTCATCATAGTCAGAATATTCTCTAGGTTGAGATAGTTATTATCTAGGCTTTGTTGATGAAATACTGTTTTGGTCATGTGTTTAGATAGATTTTCAGAACAATTTGAAAAATCACATTTCTAGCTTTATATTTAATAGTCCAAATTCTCCCCTATCCTAAATAATATCTCAGACTGGCAGAAATAAGTAAAGAATTTCAATTTTAGTTTTTCCCCACTTTCTTACAAAAATATGTGTTGTTATTGCACTACAAATTTAATTCACATAAAAGAAAGGCCAGCTTCTTGGGATAGTAATGATATATCTTTCCCAATATTTCAGGACTTTATATGTACTTTATATTTAATTTGCAAAGGAAAGATTATTTAATATACAGTGAAACAATGGATTAATCTCTCAGTGTCAATCCATATTTTGTGCAAAATATTTCTTTAACTTGAATTGTTTGTACAAGAAAACTGATTGTTCAGCACTGACTAAAGCTTAAGCTGTTTCATCAAATTACTAATCTCTGCATTGTGAATTATAAATCAATTAACATAATAAAAACAATTTATAGATCTTAAATAAAATGTCAATCTAATGACTAGTGGCTGAATCATAATTCTGACACCATGAAGCTAGTAGTGAATCTGTGACTGTGCTAGACACCTTCCCAGTCTATATTTCATGAAAGCTTCGAAAGAACTTAAACAGTTTCATAAAACTGAATGACATTTCTTTGGTTTGAATGAATTCATTTATTTACTCTCAAAAAAGTATCCATTGCAATTTTTTCTAAATGTTTTTAGAATAGTTGGCTTGCACTCTTAGTTTCACATATTCTGAACAATACGTCTCAGACATCTCACATGTCCCTCAAGTCCCAGTGTTAGTCTCATTTCTGACATCTGTGCTTCTGAGTTTTTGTATTATAGTCACACATAATATTATTCAACTTCATCAAGAAAATGAAACTCCCAGAAATTCTTCAATAAGCTGCCAAATCAAGAGCTAATTCAGCCTAATTCCAAAATGTATAGGACCATATAGTGAAGGTTGTCCTAATTTTAACTATTGTCATCATCAAGACTTTTCCTTGGTACAGAAAGGGTCCTTCCCACTTGCAAGGATGAGAAACTGAAATGCCCGATGTATATACAATGAAATTACACTTTCAAGTGTCCAGGTTGAAGCATTTCTGAAAATTGCATTCAAAGGTGTTACGGAGGATAGCTCAAAGAACAGGCAGAATTGCTGTCTACTTACTTACACCAATATTAACCCATCCATTTACAGAATTGCACCTCTGAATTTTATACCTAAAACTCAGATTCTTTGATGAACTTTGCCTGAAATAAACTTAATGTTTATTACTAATATGCAAGGAATAC
Source organism: Cuculus canorus (assembly GCF_017976375.1). NCBI lineage: Eukaryota > Metazoa > Chordata > Aves > Cuculiformes > Cuculidae > Cuculus > Cuculus canorus. Next base: position 92,253,243 of record NC_071403.1, read on the forward strand.
TTTAATATTTCTTTTCATCTATATTTATAATCCTGCTATGTTAAAGATAGATACATTACCAAGAAATGTATCTATTATCACAATAATTGTTTTATGGAAACTGAAAGGGAAAACTGCCAGGGTAATACTATGTATCTACCCATAAACTGCTCCACAAGGTAGAAAATTATCATATTAACAAATCTTGTGGATGCAGGTCTTAGATATGAATCTGCTACTCTATGACCTTACATCAAACCATTGAACCTGTCATGATTTACAAATTCTGTTTACACCCAGAAATGGTGTCATCTCTGCTTTAAAAATAATTTAATGAACCTGGTATAACGCCACACTCAGATGTTAGTATATTATTTTTCAAGTGACTTTTATGACAATGTAATGTCTTCCAAACCATAATAAGATTCTGAAGAGATTTTTGTATTAGTTTTACTGAACTGGTTTAATTAGCACTGTCAGTTTCAATAATGCACTTCTGTCTGTAAATCAGGCCTCAGTTTTTATATTCATAAAGAGGGGATAATATTCACTTCTCAGATCTTTACATGGAATATGTTATTGAAATACAATAACATTTTACTTGTTAGTACTTTAATACACACACAGGTTACAAGAAAAAGTACTCAGAAAGAATTCAACCTATTTTACTATAAACCTCAAACAAGTCAATCAATCCGAAAGAAAGTTGTCCTAGGGTAGACTTTCAATTAAAATTTTGCTGGAGGTAAAAGATTGAATCTTTTCTGTTACCTTAATATGAATTTGGGTGTAGATTATACACAAGAACAAGGACAGGCAATTGATGTGGTTAGGCACAAACAAAGTCTTAGAAGCTTTTCCTTGTCTTTCGGCAGTGACCCAGAAATTACCCATGATATAAAAACTTATGTTATTTTTGTTGTTGTTTTAGAAAATTTAACAACAGAAAAATCTACCACTTGCTACATTGGAAGGAGAGCTCCACCCTAGACATTTAGATTCAGTTTCTCCTCAGGTATTTGGAGCTTTGGGTAAAAGTTAAAGGACAGACAGCAACTGCAGCAGCACACTGGTGGATATTCAGCGTTTGTCCCCAGACAGCACTTTGGTCTTCTTGAGCAACTGAACAAAAGCTCTGTTTTGCTGCTTCTTTTGTATTGGTTTTCATTTTCCTTCTTCTTTTCATTGTACCAACTCCCTCCCAACATTCACTAAAATTAGTGTATTTTAGAGAATCACACTGAATTGTTTTAAGGTGTTACCTTACCCATACAGTTCAGTGTGCAAAAATTTTACTGCTTTATCATCTGTCTTCAAACCACCTCCCCTTTAGAAAGTAATTGTATGGGTCACATTCAGAAGGAGCCTAGAAAACCCTAAGAGAGAACTGTTTCATATCTGTCATCAAATTTCTCAGCACATACATTAGAAACAGTTAGACCTAGAGATAGGTGTATATTTGAGGCCCAAGTAACAACTGTGGCTGCATTTCAGAGTTGCTGTATGATCTTCAGCAAGTCATTTAATTTCTTTGCTCTAGGTTCCCCAAATGTAAAGTGGAGACGACTCCACTTACATTCTGTTGTAGTCCATGAGGAGGAAAAATGTTGCATAAATGTTAAAACATTCTTGCAAATCAAAAAGAATATATGTGAGAGAAAAGGCCTGCTTCTTGCCTCATTTCGAGTGGTTTGCACCCACCTGAATTATTTTGGCATTTACAGAGTTATTCCTGATTTATCACATCGTAAGCAAGTCCGATTCGTACTCGCTAAATGAGTGTTGACATAATTAACATGCTGCAAGAAAGCAAGACTTGCAAATCTCAAGCTTACCAGTATTTAAAAATGCACAGATTTTACTCAAGTGAGAGAAATGTACAAGAAAAAAAATAAGTTTAATGATTTAACATCAGTACAAATTAAATTATTTCATGGGGAATATATTTTGGATAAAAATCAAATAAATCCCTTTAGATGGAAAGCTTAAAACAGGGCTTTGTTGAATATCATTAATGGTACAGCTTCTCTCTGCATTGATTAAGCTTATTGGCTTTGAGCAAGAAGGTTACCCAGCAAGCTATCTCTTTTTTTTTTCTTTTATTTCAAGCATGTCGTGTTTGAAAGGGATAATTGTGCCCAGCAGATCTTGTTTCTAACGCTTCTTATATATAGTGAAATACAGTAATTTAACAGCTTGCTGGGGGAACAAGAATTTGTTCCAGTTCCTGATTTAAATGTTTATGCTAATTGCTATTTATTGGCTCAGATGCAAATGATAGGTTGGCCAAAGTGAAATTTTATGACGAGCAAACTCCCCCCTTTTGTGCAAATTGAAAAAGTGAAACAAGAAGAGGATGAAATGAGCCGAAGATGGTCTTAATGGCTGCTTTTTAATGGGGAAGATAAAATTAAGACTGATTTACGTGGCCAACTCCCCTGTTTTCTCTTATCAGCTCATTTGGCAGGAAAAATGGAAAAGTAATTGTTCCTCTTTCGATGTGGACCTCAAACCATTATTTATTGGCTGAAATTAATCGCTGTTTATCCTTCATTCACGTGGAAATCGCTCTATCAGCATTATGAACCCCAGCAACTCAACTAGTCCCTTGTAATTTAGCCAACAGCAAGCACAGATCCTGATGAGCCGTGCCTTAATTTTCTGGGCTGTGGGAGTTAATGAAGACTCCTTTCTTAGGTGGACATATTTGTATTTCTACAACATTAATAACAAAGGCTCATACTTTCTTTTTTGCAGCATGTAAACTTTTTTTTTTAGTACAGAAAAAATAGAAGACTATTCATAAAGCTGGACAAGGTTGAAAGAGAGCACAGAGAAGACTGGCATTTCCTTGTACAGCAAAGCCCCTCAAGAACTGAGTGATGTGTTAGGTAACTTTTTGATCCCATTAAGAAGAAGTCCTCTGTTACAGAGTGTGTAGTGCGATTGCATAGCTTTGCTGCTGAAGAGTGTTTTTATTTATCCTTTCCTCCTTATGTTTTATATTCATTGTATCCACCTTCCAGACTTATAGGTTCACTGTACCGGCTGCCCATGCATTTAATGCCAAAAGGGAACTATGCAGCTGGGACAGCTACAGCTGCATCTTATCTAATTCTGCCCAAGGGGGCCAACTGGTGCTGGCAACATACACTTCAGGCAGAAGTCCTTTCCTGCTTCGTTTTTGATGGTGCAAAGCATCACCCAGTTCTCCTTTCCACATAGCCAGGAGGAGAGATGAATGCTTGCCTTTATTTTTCTTTTATTTTTTTTCCAACCTCAGAATGCCCTTGGAAATGAGATGTTTGATTTCAGTAGCAGTAGCAGCTGCTGCCTTAAAAATATCAGCAATAAGCAAATATGGTTTACACTGTAATAGAATGAAAAATGGATTATTAAGCACACACCGTAGGAACTGTCGTGCTGGATCAAGCCTAAGGTGTGTCTAGTCCACTCCTGTGTCTATGACAGTGGCCAGCGGAGAGAATAAATAAGAAGGTGTGAAGAGGTCTTGTTTTTGGCTTTTGACTAAGGGCCAGCTTGATTTCTAATTGTTCAAGACAGACTGAAACCCTGAAGCATGAGTTTTAAAAGATTAAGACCAGCAAAAGCAACAGTGGATGAAAATATGCTTCTACTGAACATTGCTTCTGAACACCACTGTCCACGAGTGTACACGTGCTTAAATAGACTGGTGTTTAAAACCTATACAAATCCTCCCTTCATAGGACCTAAGAACAAAGTAAAAGTGAGCAAATTTTAAGTAAAGCAATGTATGTTGTAATTTAGGCTTTAACAATTTGTTACATAATAAGAAACAGTCATGTTGTCTTTCTCCTTTAATGTTCTAAGGGAGATCACTGGACACACACTCTCATATTTGCTATGGGCCTGGTCTAAAATTACAGTGCAAGCCAATAGACATTTTTCCAATGATTTACCTGTGTTTTGGATCTGCTCCAAGATCTGTACATGACCAAGGCAGAAGTAGTGAATTTGTCTCAGATTTGTAACACCAGTAATGAATTTTCAGATATGAATTAAGTTCAGCTTAGTTTTTAGAGAGAGGGCAGGAATCTGCTACATACGTGTGAGATGCTAATATTAGCATCAAAAGCAATAAAATTACTTTAATATTTAAAGTATATCAGTTTACAGATGAATATTTATGTCTCCATCAATATATGCTTAGGAACCTTAAGGGAATACCAGCCTAAATTTCAAGCTGGGGAAAAAAAAAGAAAAAAAAAAAAAAGGAAATGTAAATATTTTAGAATTATGATTCTATATAACAGACAAGGAAGGTGTTCACAGCCTTTTGAATCAGATCCAGCTGGAATTACCAGTACACATACATTGCACTGACAGGCTAAGAATATTGGTTCTGCAACAGGTTAAATGATACAGGAAAGGGAAAGTGTTTGTGCAAACTCTGATGTGGAAGGGAGATAGTATTTATGTTAGCAAGCTAACAAGTCTACATCACACTTTCTAAGCATGGTACTCCCTCCAACGGGCCAGATATCCTCTTGGCCCTAGTTATTCACTCAGGACCTGATCATCCTGGTTTAGTTTTCATCCTTACTTCTGGGAAAGCATCCATGGTATGATACATGGTAGGGCAATACTGTCTTCCAGGGGTGATCACTTGACACACATTTCACAGGCAGCACCAATCCAGCTGGTGATGAGAAATGGAAAAAGAGGTAGATTGAAGTCTCTCACTTCCTCTTCAAGGGTAAACTTCAGCACATTGGTGCTTATCACACAGATACTTGTTGCAGGGTGTTTTTTTACTTACTAGATTGAACGATTGTCAGCCAGAAAAGATACCTCCTTGAGTGAGGGCAATGAAGAAATTCACATTGCTTCTCACTCACTGTTTTCAAAGAGGCCAGATTCTAGCTGACATTTGCATAGATATATCCATGGAAAGAAGGCACAGGACCAGCTTCTCTACATTTTCACAGAGACAGCCATTCTTCCCTTCACCTTTTACACTGCTGGGAAAGATGCCTCAGTACTGTTTATCCAGGTTAACTGTTCAAACATAGAAAGAACCAAATAGAGAGAAAACAAAATTACGTGTAGATTTATTCTTCATTACTTCCAACTTGATGTTCATATTCATATGTACCAAGAGAAGCTTGGTTCACAAATGCAACATCTGAAGTGCTCTATTTCGGTGCTATACTCTCACTGGCATAAATGACAAGGTCTTTAAATTTTGTTGCTTATCTAAACTTTGGCCTTGATCCTGCTTCCAGTTAATTCAGTGGAAGCTTTGCTGTTAACTTGACCGCGGCTGTGTGTATTGGAACACACCCCATTTTTTTTCCAATTAAAGACAAGCTGGAGTCCTGGAGCCAATTTCTAATTATATTTTGGTCCAAATATCTGAACTTGATAACCAAAATAGAAAGCATAATCCTGCACATAAAAACTCCATTAGAAGTTTGAATTTCAGAGATATTGACCATGCAGGAGAAGTCAATGTATACAGTGCATGTGGTGAGACTCTGCTTACTGCCTCAAGTGCAGATTTACATGTTGTATTTCACCTGTAAATTTAGTTCAAACTCCTGAGACGACTTGGAGAGAAGTTTCTATACCTAGAACCTAGCTCATCTTTCAGAAGCTAAGGACTATTTCTAAGTCAAAAGATTATCATACAAGCAGTGTATTTCCAAAGGTAGATTTCCTACTTATTGCATCCCAGCTGTTTTGGTTTTTTTTTTTTTGATAAAGAGTAGGTCTAACATTTTGTTTATTTAGAGATACTACTTGTTTGTTTTGTACTGTTAGGCAGAGCAGAATGCATGGAGAGTTTCAATGAGAAGAAATGGCTGATCTTTCACTGTCCAGTAGACCTAAGACTAGTCATCAGTGCCAAGGTGAGTTCTTGTCTGCTAATAATTGCTCTTGCCGTTGCAGTAATGTGCTTTTCTACTCTGTTAACCCAAGTACTGTGGCTTTAAGACAAAAGACATGGCAAACAACAAATCTGTTTAACTTTACTTCGACTTTGCCTGGTTCTCACCTATGTCATTAAATTCCACAAAGTTGAAGTTAGCTGAGGATACAGAATTTTTTCAGTAGTAAAAAGCTTTTCTTATATTATTTTTATGATTAAAATGTTAAAATGATATAAGATTGTTCCTATCCATTTAAGATTATTCTCATTAGTTTTCATAATTGTTAGAGTCCACTTAAGTAATTTATGGGTGGGCCTTTAATGCAACTGTACCAATAATTGAATCCTCTTTGGCCTTGCTGACCATAGTGCTTTCCACCTAAATTTCATAATTGATACTGAATACACTCAGATGTCATGGCTCGTGGGAGATACAAAAGCCTTGAAAGGTCTGGAATTGTGTTCTGTTTTATTTTGTTTATACTCCACTGAAATGACAAATATTATGGGAATATAAACTGATTATATAAAATGCTATGTGGAAGAGCCCACACCAAAATATGTTCTCAGCAGAAAAAGGTCTTTATAAGACAGTGCAAGGGACTCATATGGCAAGCTATATGGGGAAAATAAAGCATTGCTGTGCATCCAGTGGCTGCCTTACATACATGTATAAAGTCTACCTGTGCATGTAACTCACCCATATCAGTTTTGCTGGAATTGTTTATACAATCTGGGATATACTTTCTTTTTCCTGAAAGGGAGTAAGATTAACCCACTCAAAGAAGTATGTCATATCCAAAAAGATCTTGAACATGAATGACTGTGACCTCCCAGCAGGTATTCTGACATTTTTTAATCTATGATCTGAGAAATTCCTTTGGCTCTGTTTCACCCTTACAGTGGATCCAAGTCCCAAGTAATATTTCTGGCTCTTTAGGAATGTGGGAACTGATCCTCTGTGACCTCATACCTTGTACTGTCATTCAGCTTGTACAAAATAAGTGCAAAACACCACAGGCTCCATTTTAACATTTACTTCAGTACAGATATATTCATTTATGCCACCAGTGATGGTGGCCCTACATTCTGATTTGGCAGCTTTTTAATCTCACTTTTCACTTTTCACTGAAGAAATAGAGTCCACAATAATGGGAAAAAATGTATTTGATACTGAAATAATTTAAGTTCAGTTCCCTACTTTTCAAAGCAAATCAAACAATATTTTCTTCACAGGAGTGTGGGGAAAGCCTTAGCTCTCAGCTCCATTGCTGACTCATTTGAGAATAGCTGTCTTGTCTTTGCTAGGTCTTTGTCAACTGTTTATCCTGAGCTAATTAACTCAAGCTAAACCCACCTTCTTCCATTAACATGGCAGGGGCATTAGGGAAAAAGGCAACCAATTAAACTTTCACATATTTCTACCATTCTTAAAGCAACCCTAATTGGTCTTACTGAAATATAGCCAGCCTCAGCATAATGGAGTTCTTGGCAGCCTTTGTCTAAGACAGAGCGCACTGCTGCTCAAATCTCTTCACTGCAACAGATCTGCTAAGCACTGCTGCAGGGAACAGCCCACCCTGCTCATCACTGTTCTCTCCAAGATGGTATGGGTGTTACCAACACCCATTTGCTTTCAGAAGGCCTCCCACATGACTCTTTCCTTCCAGGGAGGCAGAGTTCTGCTGTCCAGCTAACTGGACAATTTGTCTTTAAGAATTAAAAGAATTCTGGATCAAAAATTATGCAGGACAACTGAGGTTATATTGTGTCTGGGGAAAAAAGGTGTTACTGGTTTGAGGAATTTTTCTGTTGTAAGATGCTGAGAAGAACAAGGATCAGATAGCCATGCATTTCGTATGATTTCTTGACAGTAGGCATCTGAAAAAAGCTTTCAGCAAGTACCTTGCATTCTATGATATTCTTGTGAGAAGACTATACTGCAACCAGATTTGCAGAAGACTGGACAAAGCTGTGAGATGACCTCCTTTTTTTGCCACCTCTCACTGTCCCCAGGGGTGGGAGTATTTCTGACCCACTAATGCACAATGTACATGTGCCTAACTTTGGTAGGCCTTATTCTGAGGTCCTACTTCAGAGTAGAGCGCAGCCTCCAAGTCAGCAGACGCAGTCAAAATCTGTCCCGCCATGTTCCTACACAATGCTGCATTGCTCCAAGATGCTCCCCTCTGGTCTTGTCTGTTCCAACAATATCCCACCCTTTATTCCACACTTCTACAGCCTTTGTAACCAAAATAACACCAAGAGTTGCAGCATATATTGTGCTTTGAGCCATGGTGTTCAGTGGAGGTATACCTGATTTAAGTGACTTTAAAATTAGGCTTTTCTTAAGCACAGACTCCTACTGCTTTGGAAACAGGGCAGGAGGCAGGACCCAAACAGGAGTGACAGCAATGGTTATTCTAAAGGCTAAACTCAGAGTTATTCACATAAAATTATAAAACCTATATGAAATAATTTATCCAGTCTCTTCTGAGTCAAATTAGTGGCTCCAGAGCCTATGCACTTTTGGAAAAGATCTTCATTTATTTTTAACTAAGTATGTAATATCTTCATGTCATCTTATTCTAGTATGATGTGGAACACTGGTAACAGCTCTTTAAGCACTTGCCTGGTACAGCCCAAAAGTCTGTAGATCTCCATTGTAGCTCCCTCAGTAGCCTTCCTTACAGCCTGAGGAGTCCAGCTTGGTTCAGGTATTACTATTTCAAAACACACAATATGCTTTGCCCAGCCTTGCTTCTATTCTTTGTATATTTTTGAGCTCTGTGAGTCAGCTGCGCAAGACAATGGGACTAGAAATTCATACATATACAGGAAAAATGAACAACAGGGTCTCAGACTAGTGATATTAATTGCACCTGAAAAGAATGGCATGTATTCCCACAGCTCAAAGATGAGCAGTTCTCCAAAACCCTAAAGTTATATTGCTACTCTGGTTTTTTTTTTTTGCACTTGACAGTGATGCTTTTGTATTTCATGTGGATTTCTTGGATCCAGGGGAACCTCTTGCCAGCCACCATTTTTCATCATTAAGGCTCATATGTGAAAAATAAAAATCACAACCAAACTGTCAGTTGACAGACTGTCCAGCTTAACACTTCGTCTTGACGTGGTTATGTATGCTAGCAAATAAAAGGTTTCAATGAACAAATTTTCTATTTTAAAATAGCATAAAATCCATTTAGTCATATAGGAAGAAAAGTCTTAAACATTCTGTCAAAAGATATAATTTTGTTCAATTATTCAACTATTGTTATGATATATACTCTGATGTTCACACTGATACTGGAAGATTTATACCGAGATTATGAAACAGTCTATTTCAGTTGAAGGCTGAAGAGGGAGAAAATCTGAAAAGTCTCAGTCCACATTTGCATATCCTTTGCATTCAGCATTTCACTCAGATGTGCTCAGGTGATCAAGAAAGCCAACAGCATCCTGGCTTCTATCAGAAATGGTGTGTTCAGCAGGAGTGGGGGACAGATCGTGCCCCTGTACTCAGCACTAGTGAGGATGCACCTTGAATACTGTGTTCTGATTGGGCCCCCTCAGTACAAGGAGGACATCAAGTTGCTAGAACATGTCCAGAGGAGGGCAATGAAGCTGGTGAACAGGCTGGAGAACAAGTCTTACGAGGAGTGGTTGAGGGAACTGGGATTGTTTAGCCTGGAGAAGAGGAGGCTGAGGGGAGACCTTATAGGTCTCTAGAACTACCTGAAAGGAGGTCTCAGGTTGTGTTAAGGGAGGTTTAAATTGGATATTAGGAAAAATTTATTTACTGAAAGAGTGGTGAAACATTGGAACAGGCTGCCTAGGGAGGCGATGGAGTCACCATCCTTTGCAGGTGTTCAAAAACAGTCAGTAAAAAGGTAACTAAATTCTCAGGACTTGGTAAACATTTCCACTCAGTAAAAGTTCCAGAAACTGAGAAACTTAAATATTCATTGAGTATAGATGAAATGAAGAAATATTTTTGTTCTGAAGAAACTCATAGCTTAAGTAATATGTTGCCTGTAAGTTTAGAGAGCCTGAATGAAGAAGTAGCACCCCCACAATGTAATGTGGTATTGAGGTAGAAAAGATCCAAACAATGAATTTCAAATAGAAGAAGAACTTGCATTGGCATGCTAATTTATATCAGCCTTATGCACTGAAGCCAACATGTGAAAAATGAGCCATGAATCCAAACATTGTCAGTGGACACTCAGACTGGATTCATGGTGCCCAATAGACATTGCCTTAAAAGATGGTTCAGGTAAATGTGCTTGATTACTTAGGAGGCCTTTCTGTTCAACACGTGTTTCCATGAATGTGATACAAAGAGGAATAAATTGGTATGAGAGGTAAATAAGTAGGTCAATCAAGTTAATCACCAGAAATAAGCCCTGCACTACTATCTTGTCAGTACACCAAAGAACTGAATGTCAGCTTGAACCTAGTCATCAAAAAGAAAAAAAATTCTTGTACTTACAGGGAAGAAAAATTTTGGCTAGATTTCTCACAGGGAAATCCATTTTGCTAACTTCCTTTTCTCCCATTAAACTCAAAATTACAGGTGCAGACGTCACGCTAAGTTTAGTTCAAATGTTAAATAATACTGATATATATTAATATTGTTATAGTTTGTATTTCAAAGCCAATCATGAATAAGGAAAAATGTAGATGGCATAAATATTTGTCAGTTGCCATATTCTAGTGTCAGCAAGTGGCAGACCATATTGTCCTTCTTTTGTCCCACTTCTATAATATAGTATAGTACGGTATAGTATAGTATAGTGTAGTGTAGTACAATATAATGTAATGTAATGTAACGTAACATATAAATTATGAATGGTGTACAATATATAACTTATGTTGGTACTCTGGCATTGACACACCTTGCACATGAAGTGCTTTAGAAAACCCAACCTTTTTCTTTGCAATATGCGCCACTGAAGTCAAAACAGCTATATATGGGTCTTACTTCAAGAAAGTATTCACTTGTCTTTCTCGATTTTTCCTTTCCCATGACAGCAATAGAGTTTAAGTCTCCAGTGACTTTAGTGATACACAACAGTGTTAGTTTCCTAATACTACAATAGAAATATTCTTCTGACATGAATGAATAATACCTCTGAGGGTGCCTGCACTCATTCAGTCCCTTGTTTTGGGAAAAGTTAACAGTAAAGGGGTCATAGTAACAATGTGGCAATTTTGTGATTAGTTTTTTTGCCTTCTAGATACAGATCAGAATTTACAAACTAATTTTATGTAGTTACAGTAGAAAGTCTCACACAACAGAGATAGGCCAGATTTGAGCAACTTATGGATAAGTAAAATGTTCTTTTGTCCAGTAGCACTTCACAGAACAGCCAAACCAAAACCATCTTTGAAGAAGTTATTTATTTTTGTGATAAGTGGTAACTTAGCCTACTGAAGAAGAGATTTATAAGACATTATTAATTACTGTGCTTTCCCTTATTTTGGATTATTTTTTAATTAATATTTAATAATGCTCTTTTGCCCTCACATTTTTAGTGACTTTTTAGTGATTAACCTTCAGCTGATGTAATTCAAATGAATTTTCCAAGGATTAGGTTAGTCTATAGAATCTAATGCATTTTCTGATCATTGGGGATTTTTTTGTGCTTGTTCATTTGTATGTCAAATGGCATTCCTAAAATCCTGAGAATTTTCTGAAACTTTAGCATTCTTGCCATAAGCAAGAAAGCCACAAGCAATGTTTTGAAGTTTTTATTCCAGGTCAAGGAGACTCTGCTGACAACAGGAATTCTTTGTGTGTAGTCCCTGCTGAATTAGGACTTTTGCTGTGCAACTTTCACTTAAATATGTTCAAAAAATGAGCATAGTGGTGTAACACCACTACTCATTTTCTCTCTGAAAAGTTCTGAAAATTGTTCTTGGTTCAGACTTCAGTTAAAGATAAACATTATTCATTTTGTATTTGTTCATAAAATCTATATTCATAACAATATGTACCATCAACAAATTTATTTTTTCAGGAGGGCTTTTATAAATAAACATTCCCTACAAAAGAACATTGGTCTCTGTCCTCCAAATCCCCCTGCTGTTACTATAGGCAATCCTAAGGAAGACAGCTTTATATGGCACTTCTTTGGTGGATCAGTGATGTCTTGTAGATTTTGGAAAGTGTACACGTTTTGAATTTTACCACGCATGATAATTTCTCACAGGGAAGAGACTTCCTATAGAGGTGACTTCAAAATTCCACTTTAAGTTTGTCCTCCTTCTCTCTCTTGTATCTCTTGTGCTTTCTGGGGATCACAACAAATGAGAAGATTACTTGCTTAGTCTTGACAATCTCTGTGGTTTATAGCAAGACATTGAGGATCTGCATTTCTGTTTTATCTGGGACTTAGAGTCAAACAAAGCATTTACATTTTAATAATGTAGAGAAGTAACTTCAACTGTCTCCAGTCCTAAGCTGTTGTTGGAGTATTGCTTTTGGCAGCAACATGCTCCTCCTCTGCACCCTCTTCCAAAACTGTTCACAGTCTATTTTTCATGTTGGTGTAACATACTAAGGGATGCAAGGTAAGTAGAATTCAGGAACACAGCAAAACCAAATGGCTTTTTAAAAAATCATATAAGCTTCCCAATCCAGTTCAAACCTCCAGTTTGAGGTGTTTTTTGTAAATTTCTATTATTTAAAACAGGATTGATCCAATTCCCTTAAAAGAACAAAACAATAGACTAGTTCTGAAGACTTATTATTGTTGTACTTGTACTATGTTTTGTAAGCAATGAGTTCCAAATGCCGTATAACTGGGCTGCTGCAATTTCTTGACAGATCCAAGTTTTCAGGTTATTATTAAATGTCATTGCTTTAAGCTTGCTGTGGGCAAAAGGTGCCGGGGTAAATTAAGTACAACAATCTCCTAGATTCCTCTCTCTAGACCTGTTCCTAAGTTGTTTTCTTCAACTTCTGTACAACTAGTAGGTGCTCAAAATAAGGTCCTGTCCAGCAAATCAGTCTACACTCTGCTTCTGCCAAGTACGTGGAGATATGGATTAGATTTTGTCTGACATCTCTATCTCAGCATGACAAATGCTAAAAGTCATCTACCTGCCCTCAAAATAAAAATGAAGAAAAAGGCAGGAAAAAAGCTTAATATTGGTTAAAATGTCAGTTGAATTAAATGAGAGTGGTGTGATTCATACCCATGAGGGGAGAAAAAAAGCACAGCAGTTATGTTAGAGGTGCAAAAAAATATTGAGTTTCACACATAGCTGGTAAGAGTTGACAAGTCTGCTGGCAGCTGCTTGGTCACGGGGGGCTGTGGGGATCACAGGAAAATACAGACAGTGCCATGGTACTGAGAATGGGAGAGAAACAGAGACAGGGCAGGGTGATAGATATATCTCTCGGCTTGTTAAAGCCCAAATTGCTTTGGGCTCAACTCTGGGCTCACAGAATTGGGAAAGGTTAAAACTCAACCACCAGGAGAATTAAAATCCAATCAGAATACCTCCTTTCCATATGCAGCATCTTGTAAGAATACCAGATTTAACAAGCGATAAGTAATATAGGTGGAGGGAGAAGTGGCACGAAATTAGTGAAGAAGACTGGGTTGAAAGATATGCTCACAGTGCTTAAAATGAGGTGTCCTTGAAGGTTGTGGAACAGAAATGGTGTGGAGAAGAAAAGGGGAAAAACTCAGTTCTTCAGCAGTGGGAGTCTGAACAACAGTTTGGGAGACAGAAGTGAGGAGGAAGGAACAGCAGAGCCATTAAAGGTTTCATCTGCTCAGGCACCACCATCAGTGATAACCAGTGGAAGCACCTCTGCGGTGAAGAGCTGCATTTTTTCTCCTGGGCTAGGAAAAGCAGTAGTACCTCAAAATCCCTTCTGTTTGCCTCTTTCATAAAATCTGTTTCCCACCACTTTCCTTATTTTGCTAATATCTGACAGATGGTTATTTATCTCTTCTCTTTCTTTTGCTGACATAACATTTAAAATAGAAGTAACCACATATTTTAGGTGCATTCGTGCATAGGGTCATGGCAATTACATGCATTTGCATGCACACTTTAGCATTTAACTTTTAAAGTAGTTTTTCTTTATCATAAAGCTTTCCCATGAAAACTGATGTCAAATTTTCTTCTCTGTCCATTATATAGCCCTGTGCTAAACTCTGATTGATCACTTGACCCTTCCCTACAACTAAATAATGGTTTCATTCATTGTAGTGAATTTGTACACAGCGTAATGGCTAAACATACTGAGAGCTGCTGGCACGAAAGGCAAAATATAAATAAAATTTTAAATACACAGTCTCAGCTTTGTTATCAGTAGTATGAAGAAAAACAAAATATGAAGTCTACAAAACCCATAAAAATATCTTTACTGATAACCCCAAGTGCTGAATGGATGAATAGGTAGTTTGTTTTATTTTTCCACAGAAATTAAATTATATTTCAAGGAAAAGAAAATTGAAAGTAAAAATATTTAAACCAGAAATGGAAACACTTTTTCATATCTTAATATTGAAATAACTTGATAAACTATATTATTAATAGTTACATAGTGATGAAAGAAAACGTATTACAATTGTTTTCAGTTTTGAAGTATTACAGTGGTTTTAGGTATCTTTAAAAAAATAATGAAGTTTAATTGAAGTTCCATTTTCTCTGTAAAACCGTCTTCAATAGAAAATAATCTGACTATAAAATCTTATAGTATCTAAAGTTCTTAAACTTTTCCAAATATTTGGTGCAATAACTCATGATCAAAGCCTAACTATCCTTTCAAATTCAAAATGAAGGGATAAATAGATGTTTTAATGGTCACTCTTCAAACATCAGTTTCCCCAGATCCTACCAGTACCTCTTTCTTTCTTTTTGTTCGCCCAAATTAGAGGTTTTTCCGTGAAATTCAAAGAATGATACATTCCACAGTTGCTTTAAATGGATTTCTGCTGTGCAGCTGAAGAGACGATGTTGTTTGTTTTTTTTAATCCCTAAAGTGCCTAGAATTTAGAATGGGCACTTAGGTGCTTTTTTAGATGTAAAACGAAATAAACAAACTGTTACAATAAAACCTAGAACTGTTATGACCTGGAAGGTGTACTCATGGTATTGTTCCTATATGATTTTTATTGTACTTGGCACAAGGAAAGGCTGACATTACCATCAGTAGATCTATTTTGTAGGTAATTTGGGGAATGAAAGACCCTGCTTCAACACATCACTTCAGCAAGCCCTTAGCTTTTTACTGGCACTCAAGTTTAATTGACTTGGTTTAAACATTAGTGTTGCTGAATAGGGCTGTGATGAATTAAGCCATGGTTTTCTCAGCCCAGAGACTACCAATCAAGACATAGAAATGGGGAGATCTGCAAATGAGTGTCTATCCAGGCTTTCCAGCGACCCACAAACCAGTCCTGGGCCTGCCAGGGTTCAGGATCCCTTTCTCACGACCATGTAGCCTTGGTGCGCATCAATGCCTCAGACTGACTCAAGCAGTAACTGTCCTGCAGTGGGGCTTGATGCGTGTTGCATCCTCTCACCCTCTTTGGTGGGTGTGATTTTGACCCACAGAAAATATGAGACCTGGATATCAGGTTAAAATAATTTGCTGGTGTAGTGGTAAGCCAGTATTCCTCCTGCTCTTTTGAGTGCCATTTTTTTTTCATAACCTTAAGAGCACTTGGAAAACGTAATGTAAAGACAGGCGCACAGTTTCAGCAGCCACCCAACTGCACCTGTCTCCATGAGCACAGATGCAACATTTCTATTTTAGTTAATGACTTCATACATAAGAGCACCATGATATCACAGATAGGGGTTTTAACAGATTTGAATTCCTTCAAAATCTTTAGACTTATTCCACCTTTATACTGAACGCCAGAGAAGCTCCAGTTAATCTTCTTTAAGGCCCTATTCGCTTAATGGAAACGCTTAGCTGCATAATTGCTTTGAGCCTATTGCTATTCCAAAAGGAAAATATAATAATCTAATGGTATTGTCTCTATAAGCGAATGAGAATTTCAGGAGTGGATGTTGGTGCCACCCATGTGATCCGGAGAGGTTAATGCAGTTAAAGTTATTTCACAGTCCATTAAGGAGCTTACGGTGACCCGTCGACCTTTGAGCCAACAACACGGAATCCATTATCATCACAACGGAGGAGCTGGGGCTCTGCTGGCTCCGCAATGGGCCCGGGAAATCCCAAGTTAGTACTTTGTCTAAAAAAATGCACTTTTCTTTCTGCTTCTTGGGTATGGCTATTAATACACCCTCCTGTAATTTGTAACATTAACATTGCTGAAGGTACAGAAAAGGACATTGAAATGAAGACGTCAAAACTGCTGACTTGGTTCAGAGTGTGATAATATTGGCTACATATTGAAATGGTGGATATATATAACAGGAGAGATCAAGATGAAGAAAGTCAAGGAACTCAGGGAAATTGATGATAAATTATCAAAGGTTCTGAAACTCATTTAAGCAAATAATAGCGTGCCTTCATATTTCCTGATACCACAGGACTGGCTTGTAGAGGGTTTCTTTGTTGTTTAGTTGTTTTGTTTTGTTTTAAGATTATTTATATGATGCAGATATTAGAGAAGAAAAAAAGACATGGGGAATTTTCTATAGGAATCATAGGCATGTTTTAGTTCTACAAATGCAGTTAATTCATATTCTTTTATCTAAAACATTTACTATTTTTACTACAACTGTTATGAAAATCCTGCTATCACTTTGCAGGAGACGTATTTGCAAGTATGTTTAGTAGTGTTAAAATGCATATCCTGCAATGTATACACAAATTTTCAAAATATAATGTCAGTTACGCAAAAAAAAAGTGATTTGAGGTGTTGGAAAAATTAAATGTTAAAAGTGTAAAATTTAGCAAAAAAAGCGTCAGAGATTTTACTCTTAAAACTCATGAAAATTCAGTCCTCCAGGTTGCTTAACAGAATTAATAAGAACAACGTGGTCTGTTATATGTGTGAAATTGTGTCTTTTTTTAATAAAAAACACATTGTTAAAATTTTAACAGGGAAAATACCTGCTTCCAAAGCTCCAGAAACATTAAATGCTGTGATAATGTAAGCATCAATATTATATATTTATTTTGTATGTTTAGAAATGAAGAGAGAAAGACAAATCTTCCTAAAATACCTGCAAGTAATTAAGGATCACAGCACTGGAAATTTGGCCAGCATCTTTGATAATTTTGGACCATTTTAACTAAATAAAAAGTGAGATTGCCACAAGTACTACCTCTCATTGTGTCTGTGCTATAGTAGCACTGAGAGAGAAAAAGCATATATAGCTACACCAGTTCAAGAATGCAAAATAATATCTTTTCATAGCTGATTGTCTGCTGGGGTAATTAGAAACAGGATTACATCATCCTGATGACTCTAAAGAAAAAAATAGTGTTCTTATTATATTCTTTAATCACAGCACTGAAGGTAAATATTGAGTCTGTACTATGGAAAGCCTTAAGAAGGCAGTCTGAGTTCCTTTGGTACAAAACATAACTAAAACTTGCGTATACACTAGTTTTCCATATCACGTCTTCAGAGTTATTATAAAAATAATACATTGAGATTGGATTATGTAGAATTGGCAGTAAGAAATATCACAAGGTATTTTATGGACGTCCTGAATATACGTTAGCTAACTACATAGTTTCTCTTTCACTTCCTTGCTGAAAAAAAAAAAAGTTGCTAAATGGCTCTGTTAAAAGATGGAATCTCTAATTCTTTAACAAACATGAAAATAGGGGACCAATCTTTGCGTTCTGTGGAGTTGGTAGGGTTTGCATCACTGCGAATGTTAAAATAGCTCTTTTAAAAATAGTGTTTCCAGCAAACCACAGGGGCAGTGAGGATGCACCTTCCTTTTTAGAGATCATTGTGGTCACCCTGTCATTAGCTAAATAATTCAGTAAGTAGTGATAGTGAGGAGAGAATAAGAATTTGAGTACTAAATGATAACCAGCCTTAAAAGATATTTTATGAGATACTTGTTATTTTAGAAAACTGGTGAAGTCATCAGTATTGTATGGGAGAGGCATAACATACTGGCAATTTTCTTTCTATTTCAAGTCCTTATTTTAAATGATGAAGGGGTCATTTTGTTAATTCCTACACCCATTCGCTACAGCATTTTGCAGCTTAACTGAGCCCCAGTTCTCTCTCTCACACACACAGAGGCAATCTCAAATACATTTATAGAGCAGGAACTCTTGAGAAAGTAGCCAAATGTATGTGGATATAATAATAAAATACAAGTAATTAATCATGGGATGTAGGTTTCATTATGTCAACAAATGGATGAAACCTCCTTGGGAGTGTGATATAAAACAATATGTAAGAATGATTTCTTTAAATTGACAAGCAGAGACAATTAGTCAGAACTCTATCTGACAAAGAAACTTGTCCATAAAACTGGAATATTTGGAACCAGAAAGTGTAGACACCATTACTGCAATACAGGACATCTTTCATAGAGTTCTGTAAATGGTATTAATAAATGGTGCATCAAAATAACAGACCTATTTTACCACATCATGTAGGTGGAGGAATACCAGGATTTTTTTTAGATATTTTTTCCTAAGGACTTGAACCCTTTTTTGAAGAATATAGGGAAAAGCATAAAAAGTATGAGCAGTCCTGAAGACTCTTGAGTAGCAGTGGAAGAAAAATAACATAGATGCACAGCTGAGAAGTCTCACCACCGGATACAGGCAGAAAGCAGAAGCTGTTTTTTCTGCTTAGAAATCACATACAGGACTACAAATTTCAGGCAAATGTTAGTAATAACTTGCTGGTGAAATTGCAAGTGAGCAATGAAAATCTTTAGACATAAATGGAGCTCCAAAGTGAGTCTCAGCCTTCAGTAGCCAAAAATAAACAAGTTCTTGGCTGAAAGACGTAAGTGCTATTGTGAAATTGATATCCCTCCTTGGCTTATTCCCAGACAATATGTTGCCTTTCTGGGGGCTGATCAATGTGATTGATGTGATGTGTGAAATCCAGGAGGAAGCTCCCCTTTAATCAAACTCACCATCTTCCACTGATAGGCAGCTGTGGACTAACATGTTCTGCCTCACTCCCTCTGGCTCCCCTTAGAAAATGATACAGGCAAATAAAAAAAGGGCAAGAGGAGAAAGAAAAACGAACTGCTGCATAGGACATGAGAGGGCAGCAACTGAGCAGTGGATTTAGTCCTTAAAATAATAAAAGGCTGTGACTCCACTTGCAGCACCTTTTGGTTCACAAAAGGCAGCCCTCTCCTGCACGGTGCCAGCCACAGGAATAGCAGGAAAGGTCTTTCTCTCAAGAGAGCAGGATGACCTAGCGTTCCTCTTCTCGCTTCCCCTCAATGTTAGTACTGATCAGATCTCATTGCACTGCTTTGGGCGAGCATGGAGGTAAAATAATTAGGGCTAAAAGCACCTTAAAATGTTCATGGATGTTGCTTCACTTGTTTAGACACGACGTAAGTGTTGAAAGAGTTTTAAATATTGACATATTATAATTTTATATGTTACTGGCTTATGATCCTGTAAGTTTCTCTTCTGCTCACACAACAGAAGATATGCTGCACGTATCCAACTGTTCTTGGTTTTGTACTTTATGCAGTACATTCTTTTTAGTAGACAGAGACTAAGTTGTTGATAGTTTCCCAGCACGTGGAATGAATTAAATTGATCTGGCTTAAAAGATTAACATTATAGCATGATCTTTTTTAAAAATATTTTCTTATAGGCTTATTGTGAAGATTTCAGAGATACAAATCTCATTTGAGTAACTTTTCCACAATTCACTGTACTATTGTAGTATTTGCATATCCTATCTTGATGACAAATTGCCAGCTAATTACATCATAACTAGTCAGCTAAGAAAGTGCATAAAAGCCTCCTGTGAAAAGATAGGGTGGTTTTAAAGGTAATCCAAGATAAAAGAACTTTTTCTGTTTCAGAAACAGAGCTATTAAGAGAGCATTATGATATAAACATGTTGTTGAATCCAAAGGTGCAGTAGCCAGAGTAAATACAGTTTGAAGAATACCCATAGTGGGTGGGTAAATAAAAGTCAATCTAGCAAAGCTTTTAAATACATCCTGACTTTAAGTGTGTGGACAACCTCACAGAGTCTAGGGCTCTAATCATAGACCACGTGTTTTCGCGTCTTATGAAAATGAGTTTACAGAGATAAACTGGTTTTCTTTCACTGAATTTGACTATAGAGTTTTGGCACTAAAAGAGCAAAGGCTTTGTGTCTTCCAGCTATTCTACTGTCAAGATTTCTACCTCACTGTATGGTATTGTCTGTTTACCTACTTTTTGGTGATCCATGAACATGTAGATAGGCATTCCTTTAAGAAGACCTACCTTTCTCCTTTACCTTTCTAAATACCAAAAATGCATTTTTATTTGCATCAGCCAAGACCTTTCCTGGTTAGAGAGCAAACAATATTTGATGTACAAATTCATCATAAGAGAACTGAAAACTTGGGTTTCCTTCCCTTATTTCTGTATTATACAAGTCAACCCACTTATTTCAGATTCAGACAACACTGCACAACAACTTTACATTGAACAGGAGGAAAAATACTCAGCTAATGCCATAGGGCAAATGTAAATACCAAGATGGTAGAATTTTCCAGAGCATCATTTTTTAAACTGAAATTTGCAAATTAGTACAATCATAAAAAAAATATCACAGATACCCTCTCAGGAAATTGCACATAGTGAATATGAAAAACATCTAACTAGCTCTTGTCCATTCTATTGCTGTAAAAAACATTCATTTTCTATATGTAGGCACACAGTAATTTGAATTTATACATCTACATAACACCATCATAAAAACAAGTTTCAAAAGTCTTAGTCACACCAATATTTTTTCCAAATCCAAAGTAATAACTGTTTTTGTGAGGTACAGATCAAAATTATTCAATAGCTTTTTTATTTTATTTTTTTTAATTCTTCTTTTCAATATAAATAACACAAGGTGGTGCTCCTGGAGTTTTCATTTACTACCATGAAGTGAAAAATCAGAGAAATGCCTGACCACCAAAGCACTGGCTGCCAAAGTTTGAATCCTTGCCTTCATTATTAAAGATGCCTTTTCCATAGAAGAGCCTTAATAAAACACTAACAGGGATTAGTGAATGTGATATGTTTTGACTGAATTTCCAGTCATGCTCCACCTTGCCACACTGATCCTTCCATTTGGAGTCTATCTCTCAAGATACAGTCCTTGTGGCGATGGACTTGGATTAACTAAGAGAATGACGAGAATCTGCAGATGTGTAATGAGTCCTCAATCACACTAAAGAGATCCATCTGTAGAATATCATGCCAAAAACATTAAGCTTGCAGCCAGAAGTTCCTATGGATATTCACCCAGTCTAGAATACCATCTAAATCGCAATAATTTTTAAAGACAATCAGAGGACAGAAAGGCAGATTTGTTTCTTAATCCAGACCAAGGCCAAGCTTTGGAAATACTCATTTCTATTAAAGGAAATCTGCGTAAATATTGCCCCCAAATCATGATATTTGATGTGCACAAAAATGTATTTTGACATCAGTGAACTACTCTCTGTGAAAATCCTTACTTTTAATAACATGCAACACAGTAATATAATAAAAATATACCACAGGTATTAAACACTTTTAATGTCAGTCACTTCACTAAAAGCTTAGTGTGAATATATATATTGGTAGGAGAGTGCAAAGTAATGCTGGTACACATTCATTGAATGTGCCTCCAGAATGAATATCCCACTAAGTACATTTTCACTTGAGTTACAGGAAAGATTGCAAACTCTGATCTCAGTTGGGCCACTGCAGTGAGTCCTGCAGATAATGTCTAATGCACAAAGACTGAACAATGGGTAGACTGCCAAATTCTTATTTGTCCTTCACATGAAGACCATATTGACTGTTTCAAAAACTCTTTGTATGAGCCATTATTTTCAAATTGTTTCCCAACTTATACTGCAATTGAAAATTGGACAGCTCTTCAATTGCTCCTGCATTTCAATTGATTACCAATACAGGTTTTCAGAATTAAGAATATTGCTCTATTCTTTTCCACGGCATCATGTTGACTTTGTGTTGTGGCCATTTAAATATTGCTGTACAGTTTGCACTGGACTTGTGTTAAGATAACAGAAGGGAGAATCAATTAGATTTATTATCTCTAAACTGTACGGTAAGTGATAAGACAACCCCAGCACATAATGTAGCATTTATTTTCAAGGACTTGTATAGTTGTGGAGTTTTAGTATTTTAAGTCCCAGAGTGCCATACAGTGTCATATACAACAATGGGAAAGACTCTTCTTAAATATAATCAAAATTATCACAGTGGGGAAAAAAGGAGAAGACAGTACATGGAAGCCCTCACCCATGATATTCATATATCTCTATGTCTGACATCCGAAGTCTAGGTTACAACTCAGAGACAAAAACTGGACTGAAATGGCAGTGCAGCCTTTGTCCAGCCTTCTTCAGCTTTCCTGGCTTCTTTTTATCCAGAAGTCTATTCTTACTATGTATCAGTAAGTGAGGTTTAAAACTCCCACTAAACTTCCTTTACTCCCAATAAAAACACTTTTACATTCTTTAAGAACAAATGATTAGAAGATGTGGTAAAAATGACACATCTTTTAATGCTTTTGCATCCTTCAATGAATTGTCTCATGCAGTTGTTCCAAAATCAGCTGAAGTCAAAATGAGTAATTTTCTGACGTCACTAAACTTTGGTTTTATTGTGCATGGCCATTTTATTCATTGTATTCATGGCCAAACAGGTGCACCACTAAAAAAGTTTGCTTCTCAGCTGAAAAGCAAACACAGTACTTGTTTTTTCTCTAGTCAACACTGTGGATTTCCCTTCATTTGTTTCCACTGCAGATTTTCAAATTGATGGGGTAGCATTGTGGGAAAGGTCACATACAAAGGATAAAAACCTCAATCCATCCCCTAAGATCAATGGAAAGTTTCCTGTTGGTTTCCATGAGAGCAAGATTGGGCCCATAGTCCTTTCAGTCTTTGCTCAGTGTCCTTCAGAGCCAAGCGGTCTGCCTTCAATGACTTTGAAAAAAAATAAGTCCATCCTTCTGAATAAATTATTCAAAAATCAACCTTGGAAAAATCTCCCTGTATAAAATACACTTATAGCTCTGGCTGATTTTTAGAAAGAAGATAGGGAATAAGTTTCACAGTGAGTCATTTCCGTGTCTACTAACTTCCCATAATGTGTTCTTCCATTAATTTTTCCACCATGATAAACCCTCACCTATTACTCGTTCAAGGTTTTCATGACTTTTGTGACACATGCAGCTCATCCAATAGCCTATCAACTTGTATATTATTCTCACTGAATTTTGCATCCTTATACCTGAGACATCTAAAGGGCCAAGTATCCAATTTGTTGTGTGAAGTTAAGACTTCCTCTGGATGAAACAGATACATGGTTTCCTGAGTCTTAGGTTCCCAGTGAGTGCTCATCTGCTGCCTATTCATTAAACATACTGTCGAAATAACATGTAAGAAATGTTTTACCACCACAGCTATGAATAATGCAAACTGGGAAAGTATGTCATCTTTCTGAAGCTGTAGGTTCTCTTTGGGTGTATTCTTTGGTTTTACTTGGCAAGTCATGAGCCTGAAAAGTTTAATATTTAGACTGACATCTCTAAATGAGTCCCTAACCAGAGAATGGTTCCGGAAATTCAGATGATGCAGCATTTACTCCATAGCTGATATAATGCTTGAAGAGAATGACATTGTGCTGCTGAGGATGCCAGATTTTTTGTGTTCAGCAGCTAACATCCTGATCAGATTTAGCTCTTGAAGGCACCAGTATTCTCTGCAGTGTTGGCCTTACCTGGATAGCTACAGAGCTCTTTTTATAGTCTCTTTATTATATTCTTATTAGTGTTTTTGTATTATTCTTCTGTTCTAGTCACATGATCTTCTTCTTAATTGTTGCTGCCTCTGTTTAACTTCTGTGTTCTAACTGGGGAATTTAAGGAATTAATATTTCTCTAATGCAGCAGATCCTGATCTCATACAATCCCACAGAATACCCCTTAACACCCCTGGAATCCACAGGACAGACCTATTGCAATATGAACAGTAGGGGAACCTTTGGGAAGGTCCTCTCGTCAAAAGGAAATTTCTCCATCATTTTGTGTATCAAGTCCTATGGGCATAGTCTCTCAACAACTATCTGAATAGATACACATTTACCAAGGTCCAAGATTGCTGGCACTCCTAAAAGATCATAAGCTTAAAGAAGCTGCGTTCTGATGCTGTACCTGCAATAGAGCTTGATCTGCTGCAAACTGTTGCAATGACAATGCTTCTTTGAGTTATTTTTGGTTGAAAAGAAGATAGAAAATTTAGAAATTATTATGTATGTAGATCATCTAGTGTGGTTTATGTCAAAATAAAATATAATATCAACAGAGAGCTTAAAAGTACTATTGCGAATATTTTGTTATCTTTTTGAAGTGTTACATTTAAATAATCTATTGTTTGCACTAAAAATATATTTGAAAAATAAGCTAAGATGCATGATTTCTTTTAAAAGTATTCTATTCAGAAAACTGTCAGAAGTAGATTAATATTGAATGTTTTCATTGATAACTATTGAGTTTTAAAATATTTATATAGTACTAGGATTTTGCAAATCACTGTGCTTTCAGAGCAGACACTGCTCATACGAGTAATTTGCGGTTTGGTTTGTCCATTCACAGATCAGGCTACATATCAGAAGACAGAAGAGCTCAGCCACCTGGCAATCCCACTTTTTCCTCCAGTGAGATGGCACTGTCATCTCACACAGTCCACACTCAGAGAAAGTGTCCATGAAATCAGCAAGGCAGGTGTAAGAAAACAGATCTCAGATAACTGATGTTTCTGGTCCATGAAAAACTGCTGCCCAGGCTGAGGTGTGGATGCAAACAGCACAAAATGATGTCAGTTAAAATAGGTGCCAGTGAGTGCAAGATGTACTTCAGCTAGAACAAATCTCCCTCTGTTCTCTTTAGCAGCTGAATTCACCTGCACCACCCACTTTCAAGTGTGTGTGACTGCAGGCGCGATTATTGTAAGTGAAAAGACAGCTTAAAATTTAAAGTGGATCATCAAATTTAAGAACCTGTAGGACTTCAAGGTCTAAGCAGATATTTTTTAAAGTCTTAATTTTGGATTTAGGTGCATTATACATCAATTAGTTTATAACAATCCTTTAACACTGGTGATTCTGTTGATTGTGAAGACTCATAAGGTGACACTGCTGAATTCTTAGTTCTGATGAGAATATACAACTACTAGTAGAAATATTTAGTATCACAAAATAAGTTAAAGTGGGACTCTTCAAACATTGTGGTTTAAAAATACATATCTCAAAAAGTTTTCAGATCCTGTGTTTGGAAATGTTGTACATTGACATTCCGTGTTGCTGTTCTAACTCCTCTAAATTTAAATAGCTTAAATAGTAAACATTATATTTGCAAAAGTTGAAAGTTATTTGGATTAAGCCAATTCTCAAGTGAATCGATGTATACTGATTTACACCTCCGTTGATCTAATTAATCTCATAAGAGAGATGGCAGCTCTAATAAAAGCTTCACAGGAAAAAATTGCACCTATATATTGTTATCTTTAATATTTTGTAAAAACAAGAAAGACTTCAAGGTAAGCAGCTTTAATGCACCTATTGATTTCCTTTATTTAAAATATTAATGAACTGACTAAAACAAGTGATGTTTAGAAAAAAATATCAGATTTAAACAACATGCATGATGTTTTCTACATGATCTCAAGTGTTTATATATTAAAAACCAAATTAAAACTGATTAGTTGATAATGACTGCAGATGCTGACCTTTGGAAAGATTTATTAGTCCTGCAAACTGTGAACTGGGCTACCTGCTCATTCTGACCTTGATACAAGAACAGAAACAGCGAATGGTAGATTTAACCCTTAGTGATTCTAAAAATAAGTTCCTGTTAAAAGAAACATCAATTGTAGTCAAACAGCAGAACCTCTGGGCTGTTTATAGCAATACAAGTTCAATATTTTTTCCAATGAGGCTATCCACAGAAATCAAATTAATGTCCTCTGTCTCCCTGGTTCTTTACTAAAGAATATATTTTTAGGTGACTTAGGGGAACATCTCATTGTACAATCTGTACAGTTGAAATTAATTTCCATTCAAGAGCAAAGCAAGCTGAATGTGTATCAAGTAAAAAGACTACTATTGCCTTACTTCAGTCTCATGATTGGTCTCATTCATTGTCCATTGCAGGCAGCACAAATATTCCCATTGACTTTAATGTGTGCCTATACAGGTCCTAGATATGGAGAAAACTGTAACTTGAAGGCAGACATTTATCAAGGTAAAAGTCAATAAGATCTGTAAATATCTGAGAAAAATGATTTAATTGCAATTTGAGTTTAAATAATGATGATAACTAGTACTGCTTTAGCTTACTTTTTATTTATTTATTGTAACTTCTATCCAGGATCCCATTAATGACTCTTTTAAGCCCACAATTCATGTGTACTGACTTTAATATAGCCCATTGCGGTACTGACAGACACTGCCTTCAGCAGCTACTTTATGCCTTGCTAAATTAAGACTAAACATTAATGTTTAGTTCTGTGCTTTTAAACACAAAGCAGCCAAGTCTGAACCATCTGGAAAATGGATTCAGATCAGCAACAACTGGTTACATGAGTTAATCTTACATCTTAGAAGTGGGAGGGAGGAATAGGGGTAGAGGAGAAGGAGGTTACTGGGGTTTTTATTTCTTTTTTTTCCCCCCTCTTTCCCTTTTATTTTCTCTTTTTTTCTTTTTCTTTTTTTTTCAACCACCCTGTGATCTACACTGCAATCTGTTTTTTCTGTTGCTTCTGACAGTATCACAGGGAATCTCACTTGGCGAGATTGATTGGTACCTCCAACTTAGCCATTTCCTTGCAGAATGGCTGCCTTTTTTTGCCTAATGATGTTACATTTGTCCTGCAGATGATGTAGAGCGTGCTGTAGAGGATGAACGGCTCTGCTCTGATCACTCCTTAGTTGGCAAGTACTCACGCTTCACACTAACACTCCTCAGCACCATTAATATTATATATAGATATCCTTGTCACAGATTTACATTCGGTGATCCGAAATCAGGACAGGAAGGGTGAAGTGTGCAGGGGGTGTGGGGGTGAGGAGGTGATCTGATTTATTGTGAAGAATGTTGATGAATAAAAAGGAAGTGATCCAATTTATATTAATGTCTTGACCTATATTCTCAGTGCTGCTTTTTTCACTGCTCAACTCCAAAGTCCCTTTCCTCCTGCAACAGATTTCAAAAAGTCTGTAAAAACACAATGGTTCAGTATCTCAATATCCATCTACTTGCAATAAAATCTTTGAAATCACGATTTCGTACATCAGTGACAGCCTCTGGCGAGATTAATTAGTCATGAAGTAGAGGCCAGGTTCTCAGTCTCTAAAAGTTTGTGCCTGACCTGCACATCCACAACTGGTTGTGCATAGAAGCCCCGAGCGCTGGCACTGTAAAACACAGAAAGCATTGCAGAGTTGCCTTCGTTTATGTAGACATCTGTGCATCATATGTGTAAGACTTGCTTGAAAGTTCGTTAGAGAAGAATAGAGACAGAGCATATCTTTGGTATATATCTAACAAAGGAAATGCAACATCAAGACATTCAAAAAAGTGTCATCAAGATGGTAAATCAAATAATTCAAACTTACAACATCAAAAATAGGATTACTTACAGTCTAACTTTAGTGTCTTTTATTTATGTCTTCTAATATTTAATTATTTAGTGCAATAAATTTTTCATCAGATTCTTTTCTTTGTTCAGCATATGGAAAAACCTGCTCTAGGGATGAATCAGGGTGTTGTAAAGAAAGAGACCATTTCTGGAAGAGCACCAGCTTTGTTTTTCAGAGGAGAGAACCCACAAGAGGTGTGGGTAATAAGACTGAAGGTTTCCTGAGATTTCTTACGTGGCATTTGTTAAGTTGCCTACATTCATATACTGATTTCTCAGTAAGTCCCTTGAGGTCTGGAGGTCAGGGTGCTGAAGAGTGCAAACCCCACAATATTTTGATTATTGATCTCTCCTCTGCCTGAGAATAGTGTAGGTAATAAAGCCATTTTAGGAACAACATGATGTATGACAAAAGTGCTGTTGTTTTCTACAACTCTCGATATAAGAGTTAGAGTTATGTAACGAGTCAATGAGTGTAGTTTGCTGAAAATGTCCCTTAAAATAATAATTGTGAATTGAAAAGTGGGAAATTGTCAATTTGTGCTGGATAAAATGCTTAGTTTCTTTAATTTTTT
Organism: Cuculus canorus; assembly: GCF_017976375.1. Taxonomy (NCBI): domain Eukaryota; kingdom Metazoa; phylum Chordata; class Aves; order Cuculiformes; family Cuculidae; genus Cuculus; species Cuculus canorus. The sequence goes on from NC_071403.1 coordinate 92,281,536, forward strand.
AATTTTTCTTTTTTTCTTGTTTTTTTTTAGTAAAAAACAAATTTGTTCTTAAGTGAAATACTGCTTCAAACTGGAAGAGGGACAGTTCCATATAGAAAGCACTGAAATGAAATGATGTGCTTTGAAACATATGCTACTGATATGGAGAATATTGAAATGGACTATTTTGTCCATCCATTTTAAAAAGGGCTTTTCATTCATCTTTAGTTTTTGGCAGTAGCAACTGTCTGCAGTTGGTACTAATTGATAAAATGTTTTTGGCGCCAAGATGCCATGTTTTTCAGTCCAGAAAAATGTTCTTACTGTTGCTCTGCTCTACCTGAAATTCTCTGGACCATGGAAATGCAATAGAAGAGTGTATTCATAGAATCAACCTGAATAGTTCTTCTTGTTCTATAGAAGGATATGCATGACTCAAGTGCTATAGCCGAACTTGAACCTATATTCAATGCAGTATTGCAATGAAACACTAAGGAAAAAAAAACACTATTATGAGTACTGCGCAGTGACCCAGCAAGTTAAGTGGTCTCTCCTACTCACCTCAGGTGTCTGGTCAGCATAAGTTAATGATCTCTTTATACTTCTGAAAAGCATATTCAAATAAGTCATTTCCAGTTCATTAAATATCTGCTCTTGGCACTTGAAATGCACAGCTTTAGAAGAATGGTTTGAGATATATAATCTAAAACCCAACTGGCACAAAACTTTGTTCCACTTCCCTGTTCTGACAGAAGGGGTTTCCTCCACTTGTCACTTTACTGAAAGGAGTTAGCAGGAATTTTGCTGTGCTTTTCTAGTTCTGGTTAGTGGAGCCATGGTACTTAACTAATGACCTTGATCAGTTTGGTGCTGTCCTCTTCTCATCTGATTTCCAGCTCAGAAGACGTATCAGTATTTGCAAAATTGAAATTTCCAGATTTGTATAATATAGGGGGGTAATAATATTTATGCCCCAAATATGATTTTTTGTGTGTTCCCTCACATCTAGATTTATTGGCAATAATCAACAAACACATCAAGCATGAAGTAATACTAGCTGATTACCATCAATGCAACTAGGCATGAACTAATACACCATAATGCCTCATTGCAATTATAAAGTTTTCTTATAAAATGCTTTAAAATTACTTATGTTAATTTACTTACAAAGCTAATATGCACTGAGCAAGAAATTATGTTCTATTAATTTCAGCAGTCACCACTCTTACTAGCCAATCATATCACTCTTCTTCTTCCCATTTTATAATTATCATTAATTACCAGTTTATAATAAGTTTATTCAGTTAATTCGGTGCTGTTCATGCCCGGAAGCATAAACCAATACTGATATCGTTTGAACCTGTGACTAATTAGAAAATTGTAGTACCATTAGGTAACTTGTTCTGTACATGATTCCATCCTTTCAGGTAACTCAACATTTTTTTTTTAAATTAAGAACAGAATAAGAATTAAATTAAGAACATATCTGATTATTGACTTTGAAGTTTGTCACATCAAGTTTTTTTATGATTTTGTTTCCTAAAAATATTTTTATAGCAATAAGATATTCAATTGGGCTAAACTAGAACAATCTAAAATAACTGAAAGTAGGAAATAAGAACCAAATATGATATTTACAAAATTATTTTGTTTACTTACATAGCAGAAAAAACCAAAGAAACAGACACCTACAGGTAAAATGTGGGAGTAAAACTTTCAGGCAAGTAACTGTAGTGTTTTATTGAATAACGTTTTTCTTGTACCGTTTTAAATGGGACTAGATGATGTCGTAGGTCAAATACTGTAAGGGATCATCTTGTATTGAGTAGAAAAGATAGACTCTCTTCTGTTTGTAATTTCTTTACCGAATTTTTTTAAGAGATTCTGTAAGAATTATTTCTTACAGTAATGCTGCAATTTGAGCTGGGATTTTGATTAAAATGTAACAACTCAAACTTATAAAGAAATACTAAAACAGTAATGCTACTAAATACTCCTTTCTGCAGTAACAGTGGTGTAAGTCCATTGCACTTATGATATAGTTCTCCCTCCAGTACTTTGTTCTAAGACAGCAGGTTTGTCTTGCACCAACTCTGTCTCAAAACGTCGTTGTAACAAGCCTTAGCCAGGAGGCAGCTGATCGTTCAATTATTTACATTGTACACTAAAAAGATGTGCATACATCTTTAGGTATTCCAGGTGAATATTTTAGGCGATATTTACAGCTGACTGACTCTAATGAAATTCCCCCACATTAACAAAACCTGACAGCTAACTAGCAGAACTGACTGTGTATCCACTGGTAGTCATTGTGACTGCTACCCTAGATATATGATCCATTACAGTTCTCCGTGCTACCACATGGACTCACTATCTACATAGGTAACAAAGCTGTCTGTAACAAACACGATCCTGATGACTTTTCGAAGAGTGGAGATATGATAAGTCTGTGTTGCACATTATCTGATCTTGGGTCAGTTAATTCACAGACAGGTGAGATTCTAAACAACAGTCTGTCACTTTGGGTACCATTTAAGGTTAGACACGTACTAGAGACTGTCTAATGTATGAGTTAACTTCATCTATCCTTCATTCAGCTCATACGCTTCTCCATTCAGCCTCTCAGACTCCCGAAATATGGATAGCCAAATAATATATCTTAATGGAGATAGTGCCATATCAAAGGTGGTTTCTTGGCCTGTTATTCCCTGCTCGGCTTCTGATGTCAGTGATGTGGATAAAGCTATGAAGACAGCCCCTCTACTGTACTTTCTGCTTTTAAAAGAGGCAGAAGTTAAAATGCAAGCCTATCTATTGGCTCCTTTAACCTTAGATTAGGCACTCCCGTCAACACTTGGGGTAATATGAACCCATAGTCTGGCTGATTGCTGCCCTATCAAGTATGCAATACAATTCTTAATGCTGCTGTTACAAAAGTAGTGATGCCTACAAACCAGCTACTGCTGCTCTGCAAATAGATAAGGCACAGGTAGGAGTGCAGAGAACAATGAGTCAAGGTGTCTCCTCCTACTCAGTTTCTAGCAAGTACCTGCCAAAGACTACCCACAGTATGAACCCTGAAACCACAAAGTCACTCTCGCAGGACCTGGAAATAAGTAACCTTCTGTAGTTTAAATCTGAATTGACTCATTTGCCATTTCTTATCATGCCAGTTTGTGCCAGCTCTCCCCCTCCTTAATCACAGGATGCTGCTGGGAAATATTCCTGGCAGAAAAACCACACATAAGAGCACTGAGAGTGACAGAGATTACCTTGTACCCCACCATCTTTAGGTGCTTCATACTATGAATAGGATGCAAAAAGCAGAAATATATTTTAATAGCAGCTAGGCTTTTTGCAGCACTGTCTGGTGCCTGGCATGAGGGGAGGTGGAAGAATAAAAACCTTTCTGGGATGGTGATAGAGGAGGGGGTTCGAGTAACTGCGAATAAATTTGCAGTGTGAACGGCCATGAGGCTGGAAACCTGAATTGAATCAGAGAGTGATTGGTTCAACAGTACACAGCACATATGTAATCTCTGAAATCTTGTTTTATCCTCTCAACCTTTCTGTTGTCTTTGATTCCTCCTTTCATAGCTCCAGTCATGAGAGGATGATTACTGTCTATCTGGTTTTAGCATCTTAGAAACAGCCACACTGATAAGGACTAGTACTTACTTAAAGTAGAGTTTCTCTACTGCTAGCAAAATACTTCAGAGCGTAGCAGAAAAGCTTCAGGTGTGCAATTATGGAATAACTGCTACTTCACAGCAGTGCTAACTCTGAATTAGGTTTAGATTTTATTTACTAAATATTTCTCATAAAATAAATTTTTCAATCATGTTCTTAATATTGCTGAAGCCCATGCACGGTGATTAAAAATTCTGATTTCACACGGATGGTTACAAAGCATGGTTTCAATTTATCAGAAAATTGGTTTAATCATTTGTTGCTAGGAATAATAAATTAATGCAGATGAAGTCCATAATGCCGTCTGTTGAACTATGGTCTGATATCACAGACGTTTCTGAGAATTCAGAGGAACTACCTATGTGAGTAAGAATATTCATCTGTATGTTTGGTCTGTAAGTCTTCACAGCTTTATTTGAAGTATTTGAGATAGTTTGCTGTTGCTTCTAACATTTAATTACTTTTTGTATTCACAGACAGTAAGCAAATATTATGAACTAATGTGCCAAGGCATATTAATATTATTAGCCAGCATTTTGAATAATGGAGTCATGATAAAATGCTACAGTTGAGAGGGGTTCAGGACAAAGATAATTAACTGTCTACAAAATTTACTCCAATATACTATGACTTCTATACTGAGATAATAACTCTGAAATCCATGCTTAAAGAATTATTTGATAATTGTATATTGGATTGCATCCTGGCTAGGCTAGGCTGTGCCATTTCAAATACAAATATCAAAACAAACAAGATTTCACTACTGTTGTGACTTCGTAGAAATATCATTCTAGATTAAGCATTAGTGATATGCTTATAAATTGACCTTAAATTACACAAGTTTTATTTACTGTTTGCCTAATAAGAGACTAGATTTCCCTATTATTCTTAGCACAGTTCTGTGCAGATGGACTTCACCTTCCTGGAAAAGGGAGTATATTGAAGAAAGGAAGACATGTAACATAGAAAGCTTTTACCTAGATAAAAGTCAGCTGTCAATATGTGAGTACTGGTCTCAGAAACCTAATACCAACTGTAGTTATATGTCATGTACCTTTATTCAGAGAGTTCTGTATTTCCTGTGGTGGGTCAGCTCTGTAGAAGTAGTCGTCAGAAAATCAATAAGTACAATAAGAAATCATATAAAATGTAGACCTATTTTAGGCAGAGTAGTTTCTTTTTTCATCATTGACATAAGGAAGCATTTTATGACTTGTAATTCTCTGCCTGCTGCTGAATATGTTTTCTGTATGCAGTGTGAAGTCTTTTGATCCAGGGAGCAAAGTACATATTCCTCTGCCAGGTCATTCTGAACTGTTGATCCTGTATAGATGTTTCATGTACTTTTACATGTAAGATCTACCAGCATTTGAGAATTATCAGAGGTAAACCTGTTGCATTTCCATATTACATAGAGCTGAAGCATAGGGGAATTCAGGAACTCGTGAATCTTCTGGTATTAGTTTATGATGAAAGCACTATCTGATTCACCCATTTGAACTATATTTTAATCATGCTCTGTGCATAGGCAGTACTCAGCTGAAGTCCTTCTTTGCAAAGAGGGGAAATTTCCTGCTACACTAATCTCTAAAACTGCTAAATGAATCCCTTCTCTCTATTAGTTGTCTCTTTGATCTACTCTATCTCAGATGTCCTAAATCAGGTGATAGCAGCCAATGTGTGAAGCAGCATTTGAGCTACTTGGAGTGACTGGTCAATCAGCGTAAATAATTGGTCCAGCATCCAGCTAGCTCTGCTGAACTGCCCTTTCACCCCTACCCTACGAAGGTAGAGCTTCAACCCACACTTCATTACAGGCTTATCTACAGCAATTCACCTTCAGTCCATGTCTTTCTGTGTGGCACCTAGTACCTAAAAGATGTGTGTATGGATGTATTTGTGTGGAGCAGTTTACTGACAATACAGGGTTTAAGCTTCCATGTAACCCTGTGGCAAAGAAAATCTTCAGGAAAATACCTTATTCAACAGCTTTAGTATCTAAGTTCAAATGCAAGCATACTCACACCTGGAAAATATGTATGTATACAAGTGCTACATTATAAGCAGAATGTTGATAAAACTTATTACCTGATATAATTATTTTGAATTAAGTGATAAATACTATTTAAATTCCTATATGGAATTCTATCACAACTTCTCAAAGTCCTTTGGAAATAGCAGTGAGGTAGAAAAGCGTTATTTGTAAGAAAAATATTATTTATAAAGAATACTCAAAGATAGGCCTAATTACTTCATTAAATAAAACTGAAATTCACAGCAGAGTCATTGATGCTACATCACTGCACTTCAGTTATCCTTTACTCTTTATTGCTAATGATGTTAGTGACCCTTAATTTCATTCAAACATTTATTCTATTCTGGCAATCTGACTTTTCTCTGTTGCTGTGCAAGGGTGTCTGGAACCTCAACTCCTTTCTGCACCTCGAGGATGGCAATGTAGCTAAGAAATTTAGGCATCTTGTGGTGTTTGACAACAGTTTATGCCTCTCAGAAACCTTTCTGCTTTTTCCAAACCGAGAAGTGCAGCTAATAGACTATGTATTAATGCCTAATGATGAAAGGAAGGAAATCCACTGTCTTAATACATATTTTTTTTTCCATCTGATCATGGTAAGGTGATGAATCTTCATGTTGATAATTTTAAAAAGAAATGTAGTTAAACTGCAGATTTTGTTTCTGGGCCCAAGGTTTGCAAAGTACATTAATTCCAATGTGTCAGAGAGATCTTTTTCAACATCTCCATTTGAAAACAGGTGCTGTAAAATTTGACAGACCTGAAAAAACTAATTTCAGGTTCTGGAGAACAGCAAAACATTAAGTCCCTTAATAAGCAGCAAGACAGATACCCTTTGTAGATCAAAAGAGAGAGATGAGCTAAAATACTAAGCAATGTGTTAAGAATTGAAACAGAGGGGAGAATTTGTGAAAGTACAATCAACCAAAAGTAGCTAAATATTTTGATCTTCAATATCCTTCTATTAAAGGGTGTTCATTTCCATGCACTATTTAGTTTACAAGTATTGATGCACTGAATGAGTTTTAAGAAACAGCAGGGGATTTATGGCCTTCTGATTTGTTATCTGGGTCATGAATATCAGAATTTCATTCTAATGTCCTGGAGCCAAATCATGCCATTGATTTTTTTTTTAAGCAGATTTTGCCATTGATTTAAATGGGGAGTTCTGCTTAAAAATCAATGGCAAAATATGGCCCTGAGACATTAACACATTCAGCGTATTGACAGAAAAGAAAAATAAAACCTTTTTTTCAAAAGCTCTTTCTCTCAAATATTATCCTTTCCCCAGAAGGTCTAGACATTCTACTGGATGCTCTTAAATTAAGCATAAATGCTGTTGAATGCAAGTTAACAATTAGGGTTTTTTTTCTAAAAAAACATATGACTGGCATCCAACCTTTTAATCAAATAATTGACTAATCACTCACTGTGGTACAGCTTCACAATCAACTATTCCAGCTAAACTCATCTCCCCTGACCCCCTCCTTGCCACTTTCCATCCACACTTCACTTCAGAAAATGTTCAGTATAGCCCATTAAGGAACACTTTAATTCAAGAGGGTCTGGCTGATCAAGAAAAATTAAGCTCCTAATAACAGCAAAATCGAAAGAAATTTGGACAAAATGACTCTCCGCATCACAGATTTTGTTTACTAGTGGGTAATTAATTCTCCACATATGTTGGGAACATCTGTCGCAGTGACCTGCCATCGTATCTGTGAAATGACTGCTGTGCAGCTCCTCCGCAGGTCATTAGCAATGCTCAGAACGGAATCTTCCTCTCTCTGCCCCAAAGGGGCAGTGCTCCCTGGGGTGTCCACATTCCATGAGTCACCCAGGTCTCTGCAACCCTGCTTCTCGTGTGCTTCCAGAACATACTTCTTCTGAATCATGCAGTGCTCAGAGGAGTACCTGGAGCCTGATAGAGAGATATGCAAGAGAGACACTGCAGGAAAAATAAGATGGATTTTGTTGTCTTCCGTGAACCTGAATCTTGTCACACCTTCTTGGATTAACCATGTTCTCCACTAAGAAATAATACCTGTTTAGTGCTTTAGAAGATAATTATCTATTCAGTTCTCACTTAGCCAAAGGGCTTTGATGAGTTGAGAAGAGGAAGGGAGCTTTTTCTCCTTTCTGTGTAGAGCTTCCTGTAAGGGACATCAAGACAAAATAAGCATATGCCAAAGGAAGTAAGAGAGGCCAAGTTTTCTGGCTTCCTCTTCTATCTCTGCATTAAATTATTCTGTAATATCCACACAATAAGCTACTCTAAAAAATATTCCTTGATTAGAGAAGTGAGATATCAATGTATACTGATACACGTACAGATCTTTTTTTTTTCACTATAAGCAAAGCAAAAAGCTTAACAAATAAACGCAAACACAAAGGGAAAAGCCTGGTATCTGTACTTGAAATCCACATTTATGTCATATATTGGCCAAGTACTGCTCTCATGCCAAGGCATAATCACATGCTTGAGAGCTTTAGACATTATTTTCAAGGTCATGCAGGAAATATTTTTCTGGTGAGGCAAGTTCCCCTCTCTCCCCCCATACCCACAGGGACTAGAATAAGCTGAGGAGGGTGAACACCTGCAGCTCTTCTAAGACACCTGTGTTTACAATGAATGCCACAGAGCCAACAAATCTTCTTTCACAGGAAACAAAAAAAGATGCAGACATCAAAGAAAATTAATCTGAGATATAGTTATACACAAAACAAAGCAGTTACTGTAAGAATCATGCATTGTTCTCCCTAATATTTTATTACATACAATTTCAACTTCTGCCATTCTCAGATTTCCGTTTAAATACCTCTTCTTACCTTCTTTAAATGTGAAATCTAGGACTAATATCTCTTTTTAAGCAACATTCTATTTTTTTTTATTTCCAAGGGACTTGGCCACATTAAAATTTTGGGAAGGTTTGAGTCGATGTAATCTGATGTAACTCCATTGGTACCTGAGAAAAATGTTGTTTTACATCCACTGAGATTGCTGATCCTCTCTATTAAAAACAAAAATAATGAAATATACATCCTTACCACTGTTTCAGAGAGTAATAGGAAGGGCAAATCCTAGTTTTAGAATTTGTTCTCAAATTAAGAAGTTACTTTTATCTTCTGTAGTAAAGGCTGCTCCATGCATAGGTTGAAATAAACCATGATGAAGTTGTAGTCTGTACATCATGGGAAAAAATATATATACACGTATACAAATGTCTTGCCATGGAACAAAATTGGTTGCATTCATTTTTCAAGACACGCAGTTTGTTCATATGTGTACAAGTCACTCCAATGAAATTGTAGCCAGAGCATAGGGCTGGGAATTGGGAGACAGGAACTACTCCTGACTCTGCTGAAAACTACCTGTGTGACCTTGGCAAATATCCTAGGACTCACAGGACTGATCGCTGCTTAATGAGATAATCTGCTATGAAAAATGGGAGTGGGGGTATCAAGTAAGAACGTATGTATGTGTGTGTGCTTGCGCACACACACACGTGAAAAAACAAGGAGTTTCTGAGGCCAATAATTACTTTACTGGGTCAGTGTTTAAACAGGTACTGCTACATCTTACATATAAAGTCTGAAATCATCAAGGCTGTAGGAAAAAGAAGAAATGGAAGAACTATCAGCAGAGTTGCCTTCTGGTAAGCAAGAGTCAGGAAGCAGTTCTGAATGTGACTGCATTTGAGGCAGGATCTGTCCTTGCATGTAAGAAGAGAACACACTGCCTGAGCAATTAGCAGTGGCTTTTGCAGCAGGGGAGCAAATGGAGTTAAATCACTGACCCTTTACAGTACAGGCAATACTGAACCAATTTTCTAGTTGCAGGTATACAAACTTGTTGCTTTGTTTCTACCGTGGGGATTTGTTTGAAGGGAAATATATTTTGTTGCATTTCTGGTAAGAATAAGACAGTGTGTCTGGGTTCCCCAGATGGCTCTGGGGCTCAAGGAGAGAAATAGGAGAGACACTGAGAAAGAGAAAATCCATTAGCTGTGCAGAGTCTCTGACAAGTGATCTCAGAAGTTGCATGCCCTCCAGGAGGCAGCATTCAGATATATTTATGTATATTTGTATCTACTCAATTGCTATCTCACACAGTACTATTCAGAGTTATATCAAATACAAGATTGCAACGTTATGATAAGGGACTGCACCCTACATTGTACTCCCAGTGTATTTCCGCATAGGACTGTTTAGCAAATGCTTCCTTGCCATTCTTTTATATTGTAGATCACAAAAATAAGATGAGAGGAAGCTGTCTACCAGGATCAGCATAAAAGGGGTACTCCAGCTAAGGGCAATTTTTGACATTTAAGCAGTATAGGTAAGTCACATCCCCATCTCCATCTCTGAGACATATTCTGGAAATTCAAGAGGATGAGAGCAGAGGGGAGAGAGAGTAAGCATAATCTCATAGTTTATCTTTGAAGCTTACAGCAAGTCCACATACAAGTAGTACATCATGTCCTGCTTTTATTCCTCCTGCAGTCACTGAGAGTGTAGACTCTTCTACGTATTTTCAATCGAGAGTCTAGAGGAAGTCGACTGCAAAAGAATCAGTGCAGCTTTGGAACATAGCAGTGCTCCAGAAACAAAGGAATATCAAAATGCTTATGGTCACCAATAGACAGTGTTTCTGAAGACCCTTTAAAGGGTAGTCTGAAATTCTGAATGATTTTGTCAGAACGTCTTACAAGTTAGATTTTGTGAAGAGACTATCTGCATCTCTGCATTGTCCTCCTTCCCACTTGTCCCCACACACAAGGCAGAAGAAGTTGAAGGGAATTTTTCCAAGAAAGATTTTAAGGGTTTTACTGTCCCCAGATTGCTCCCACGTGGCATTTTCCCCACCCCCGCCATGGCATTCCATGGTCTGATCCAATATTATTCACTGCTCCTTCTGCAGGCTGTAAACTCCAGCTCTCCCAGAGGAGAAAAACCAGGAGCCAAATATCTGCTGACAGGTTTGCCTGTGTAAATCCATAGCAACTTCATTGAAATCAGTGGAATTAGTTTGGCTTGACACCAGTAAGAAGAAGAGTAGGATTTGACTTATTAGCACAATAGCAGAGAAATTAGTTAGATTACACTAAGGATTTCTGTGATAAAAACATTTAGTTTTCATTTAACCAGTGCAAAGGTAGCAGCATAATTCCCTTAAGGAATGTGCAGAAACAGTAGCCTATATACAAGGAAGAAAAAAACCTTAAAGAGGAGTATGCTGTCAGAGAGAGTGATATTAATGCCCAGGAGAGCTGTATATAATTAGCTGTCATCATTTACATGGTTAGTTTCTTCACCACATACAAAATATACATAATTACAGTTCACTTACAAAGGAATCGTTTGCTGTGTTCCACAGCTTACGAATTTTTATAGCATGCAATTCAGTTACCATTAAGTTAAAATCTAGGCCAAAATTTCTATAAAGCTTCCAAGAAACACTCTCCTGCAGATTGCAGGGGAATCGGCTAAGATTGCTTGATATTACAGTTGCTTATTCTTCTAAAACTCAGTGTTTAGTTATTTATAACTTATCACATCATATATTACAGTTGTTGTAACATAACATGAAATTGTTACATTTGACTTAGTTACAAAGAACTAAAATTTGCCACTGCTGATACAGAACAAAAGCTTCAAAAAACCTTCAGAAAACTTTGGTCAAAATAGTTCAACTATTTTAATTACTATTAGTAGAGAAAAATATTAATATTTCTGGGCCTGACCATTCCTTTCCTGCTAACAAATGAACATGATGTCCACTGGTTCTTTGGATTCTTCATGTCCTGCCTCTTTTATGGATTCAGAGTTGCTAACAACTTAATTCTGGTATTAGGCACTCTGTTAAAAAAAATAGAAATTAAAGAAATTAAGGAAGGACATGAATTAATTTCTAGCAGTAACCTCTGGCAGGAAGGTGAAATGCAATATATTTTGAAAATAAATGTTCTTAACTGTAGTGAGAAAGCATCTTCTTCTTGATCTGTGTATCTCTACAGTAAGAGACAGTGAGGCACTGGCACAGGTTGCCCAGGGAAGTTGTGGCTGCCCCATCCCTGGAGGTGTTCAAGGCCAGGTTGGATGGGGCCTTGGGCAGCCTGGTCTGGTGGCAAGGGGATTGGAACTAGATGATCTTTAAGATTCCTTCCAACCCGAACTATTCTACAATTCTACAATTCTATGATTCTGTGATTAATGAACATGAATTTCAAATCAAAAGTCTGTAGAATAAGACTGACTGGAGAGTGATTGGCTAGAAATCAAAACCTCACTGTCAGTACTGCATGAAGTACTGATTAGTACAAGCATTCTTGGTTGGCTCAAATTCATTTTAATGGTACTTTAAAGGGCTAATATTGTCTTATCAGAGGTTATACTGATTGTATATACTCTACTATCTCACTACCAGTACAAGAATGATTGTGCTTTAAGGCTAATAGTGTTCTCTCTTACTGTAGCTCAATTCTTGAGCTACAAGGCTATCTTTCCTCCCTCAAAACTTAGGCTACTGGAGAAGTTGAAGTCAAATGAAGGTCGAGAAGGTGCCTAGTAGTGCAGTGGTCCTCTAAGGAGAGCTAAAGGTGAAACCTAGGGAAAAGGAATAAGAAAATATAAGTAGGAGTCATGTCAAGAGTAAACTGCACAAATTTTATATATATATATATATGCATATGTACATGTATTTCTGGGTAAAATACTTCTCTTTAGTTTGATCCACAGTCAATTAAAAATGGCATCTTGGAAAGAGCAGCCAGAAAAGCCCAGGGACAATGTAGGCAAAAAAAAATCTCAGATGTGTTCATGGCAGCGGATCTTCCCAAAAAAAAAATGTTTCCCAGTTATTTCCGCACAAAGGGAGAGGAATTAGTCCAAAACACACCAAACACGTGTATAAAATAATTTTTAGGCTCAGCTTAGAGTGGGTGGATGCCTGCAGGAAATTATTGGAGCTTCCAACACACAATGATATGGAAATGGTGTAGAAAACAGAAAGGAGATCCTTTTAAAGGAATTAACAAATATAAAACCCTCTATGTACTCATGCAGAAGAATAAGACTGCAGACTGCTTGTTTGCCCCAGAATTTGATGCTGGCCTGAGGGCAATATTCAAATTCCTCCCACTGTCATTTCTACACTCAACATCCTTCAAATTTCAGACCACTTTCAGCTTTGCCCTACGTAGTGAGTATCAGTGCACTTTCCATAGATATTTGTATGTGAAGTATTGTAAGATTATTAGTTGTGATAAGTGTTACTGAGGATATAGTTAGAATATTTTTCAAACTGCACGTATGTCTGCACTGGACTGATCTTTAGGTGCTATGGTGGTCTAGTGACAGCAATGGAGCAACAGTGAGTGATTTAACTAAGCTGACTATCTGCACCTTGGTACTTTGCACCCTCAACACATCTGAAGGTGGGAGCCTGCCTTTGAAAAAATAGGAAAATAGAGGTACTGATATGGAGAGCTATTTTTTTTAATCCCAGGTAGATAAGAGCTGTGGATTCTTTCTGAGATTTGTAACATGTTTAAAAGATTTGAACACAGGTGTCTAGATTTCTACTACATTTGCCTTTCTGATCAGACACAGAAGCTTTAGCAGAGCCCAAATTTCTGCAAGCAAATGTTGTAAGAAACTAGTAGCTACTTAAGGGATGTGATTCATATGGCTTTTATAATGTATTTGAATTGCTGAGGGACATGGCTATGAAGATTTACATGTGCCACACCTTTCTACACACTGTGTGCAAGAGTGCATTCAAAAATTTGCAAAGCCTCAGCAGATGCTGCTACCACGACAAATGACTTTTTAATCAGTCATAATTTTGCACTAAGTGCTGTATAAGTGCCCTTTGTTTCACTACTTAAACTGCCAATGGCTAACAATGGAAGTCACAGACTAGTGCCTGTCATTAAAAGCAATGGAAAAAATCAATACAATTTTTTAATTAAAGGTACCCAATGACTTGAGCTCTTAAGAAAGGAATTCTTGTCAGTTCATCTTGCCTTCAAGCTCTTTCTGGCAGTTAAGAACCAGGCACCTGGAAGTATTTGTCTCTATGCATCCTGGAAATAAGAAGAAAAAGGGGTATGAGGAGTATTCAGGGAAAATATTTTTTATTTGATTGATACTGTTAGGGAAGGAATAAAGTACATAACTACTGATGTCTGTCAAAACCCCAGAGCATGCTTTTCATTAGACTTTAAAAACATGGAAGAATTTATTAAAAGATACCTCTGACAGTAAAATTCCCAATATAGATTTTTCAGTATACACTTGTGAAGAAGCAGCTGGGAAAAACACTTTCTATTGCTGTCATCATTATTGGAGTATTTGTGTTATTGACTGCTTCAAGCATCTTGTCTCTGTTTAGTCTCTCCTTATCCCTGAGTGCTCAGTTTTTTTTCTTGTCATGTTTTCCTGATACCTTCTGTTTCCCTGTCATCTACAAATGTGTTTCTTGGAGAAGCAGATGTACGTTTCACCCATGGTGATAAAATCTTCACTGGTCTACCTTTAATAGCAGTACTACAAATGTAGCTGAACTATAACTTCTCAAAGAGAAATTTGACAGGGATAAATAAAAGTTCTGGGCCAAATAAATTATCTTTGTGAGTCCTTGCTGAATGGGCACACCTTCTCAGTGACCATACTTATTTGAAATTAGGGTAGCTTTTCTGGATTAGGTGAAATTGTATCTAAAGTCATACAATATGAGGCAAAATGACACTTTAATACTGTAATATATGTTCACTTATGCTGCTAAATTATCAAGTAGTTTTGCAAGCATATGTGAACTTGACATGAGCTATGAAATCTTACATGGTTTTGTATTTTGGAGAACTTTACAATCTCAGTAGGCATAAAAGACAAAGATCATAATCTGTTCAGTCATCTAAATAGCACCTTCAGGATTTTATAGATTTAGATTTTCATCCTATTAGTTGCAAGATGAACAATATTAGAGTATGAACCACAACTTGGAGCTAGAAAAAAATCTGGTTTTGTGGGGCAAATCCTCCTGATTTTTTCATTTGATTAAATATTGAAGCAATAATGATAGAATTCAGGACTCCTGCAACGCTTTCACAAACTGTATGGCACTGGTAAGCCGATCTTGTGAGCATTATATGGTTAATAGTGCTTTTACTTCCTTACAAGTTGTTTTCATAAGCAAAACCTATTTTATAATATGAGCCATGTATTCCATCTCATATTTCTGATTTAATTGCCTATGTCTCAACTTTTATCTTCCTTTTTTTCATCCTTTCTGTGATATGTGCAGAGTAAACTGTTTGTCATAGCAGTAGCAGAAACCATGCAGCGTTTATCTACCTTGCTTAAATTACAGGGCTTCCATAAGGAGTAATGAAGACTGAAATGGCACGGGAAGAAAAAAAAAAGCACCAATTTCTCGTAAGAAATATGTGTAAGATTAGCAAATAAAAAAATACCATAGTAGCAATGCTTTGGGATTTGACAATGCATCCAGGACTCTTCAATGCAACCACAATAGTTTACTTGTCCTGGCTGAGCTCCAGGAACTTCTTACTCTGTTTTGGTCTTTCTCATTTTCTCCTTGATAAAGATTCAGATGTCTGGAATTCACTACTTTAAAGTGAAGTTAGAGGTGTGGTGTAGAAGTGGATGAAGATCATTCCTGGGTGCTCTGCTGACAACAGCAACAATCTGCTGTGACTGTTCCCGCAGTGCAACTCAGGAGCGTGTTAAAACATTTCTCCAAAGACATGGCACTTCTTGTGCCAAAAGATACCGTCCAGTCCACTTTTCATGACTGCCTGACGAGATGTGATTTAGGACGAGGTGGGATTCAGGACTTCACTATCAGGACTGAAGGAACTGTCAGACCTTCACTGTCTGGACTGGAGCAACTTGGGTCAGCCAGTTAAGCTACCTATGTGGTCACTCTGCCCCTTCAGAACTGGTGCAGTAGGCAACTTGGTAACTTGGTAACTTGCAACTAAGCAACTTGGGCAAGCCTATGCAAGTAGGCACTCAAAGGTCCAGGCTTGCCCAAGTTGCTTAGTTTCCATGTCTCTATGTACCAGACTCCAGACTGGCCCTTCAAGCACCATGAGCTCAACAGACAAATGTATTATACAAGTGTAAAGAAAACAATCTTTGCCCTCCCAAAAGAGTCTGCTTTTTACTGTGGGTCTGTGTCCTCCAATGGTGTACTTTTCCCATTCCTGCCTCAGACAATGAGCAGCGGTATTTCTGGGGAGTTTTTGCCTTTTGATCTCCTCTCTGATCTAATGCAATTGTCCACTGGCAGAAGCGCTGTGAGGTGCAGAATAAAGTAATGAAGCTAATCTGATTTCCACCCCCCAACCCCAGTATCTACATGCCCTTATTATATTAGATTCCTAATGAGATTCTCTGTCTGCACTTCAGAAACAGGGTTGAAAATGTATGTATATGTGGGGAGGAGGGGGATGTTGTGGAAGGTTGCCTCCATTTACATCCCATCTTTAATGGATAAAACCTGCCCGTCCTTGAGTTGCAAGGTATCTACCTCCAGGTTTTCTTGACAGAGAAGCTTCTAAGGTAGCCATGAAAAATATATGCATTTAACACTGATGTATCTTTGATAAGGCAACAATCATAAGCGTAGGAGCAGTAAAAGTGAGGAATCTTCTTTTGAAGGCCTTGTGCCTTCTTGCCTGAATCTGGAAGTTATCCTGATGTGGGTGGAGAATGTGTTGGAGGGATGTGTCTGAGCTGGAATGGCCATGATGAAATCTGAGTGAACAAGTTTTGTGTTGCTAAACAGTAGGCACACTTTCTTACCTTGTAAATGAAGAGCCTATAGACTTCTAAAGGTCCCATGAAATGAGATGCAGTGATGCAATTCATTACAAGTCATCCAATCTATACTTAATCATCCTCAGAAAAACCCAACACTTCCTAGGCTGTAGAGAGCCAATGCCAAGCAGTTTTTAATAAAGAAGGTGAAAGCTACTGGATGCTGAAGAGCTGGCCACCAGTGGCCATCCCGGCCAGGATATGTTTCACCAGTCTGATCATAAATAAGTACTCTCCTGCTAAAAAGGATTAAATTATCTTCAAAAACAAATAGCATTGCTCAGAGAGTGTATGGTGATTATAGAAGATTTCTTTTCCTTGGAGGAAAAGTTGCAGTTTCAACTAAGTAACTGGACTGTACCCACTGTAATGCAGTAACAGCATAGCCAACACTTAACATAGAAAAACTTCTGGCTTCTACTCAGTTCAGTGAAAAGTCTTGTGAGTAAGGCCTGAATCCAATTTCATGCTTGATGGGCCCAAACTTGGTCACTTCAAAACTGAGTTTGCCATTTGGTCCCAAGGCAGAATTTTTTTCATTGCAAAGAACTCTCATGACTGATTGGTGTTTATGGATAAAATGCCTTTAAAAGAAGTTTAACAGCCTCAGCTTGGTCCTTCATGGACAAAGGTCCATATCATAGAAGCACTATACATAATTCACCACAAGAGAGCCCCAGAACTAAGCAAGAAAGCTAAATTACCTGTCACTTCCAGAAGAAGTGTTCCCTTTGGGTCAAGGTTGAAATCATTGGTAAACTGATGTGAAGAAGATCACACTGGTGTCTGTATGAATTCCTTCCCTGTGTCAGGACTGTAAAGAAATAAGGGAGGCAGAATGAATGCCTACTAAAATTTCCATGATTCGTAATTCTTATTCACAAATCAGTGAGCCTCTCCCTGACCAAAGTTAAAGGAATGCATGCAGCTGTAGATGGGGTAGTATCAGCATTTCTAAAGCAGCATTGATTCTTTAGATAAAGCAAAACAATGCTTCTGGCAGAGCATGTATTCTGTTCACATGGGCGTCCTGTCAGAGGTGCAAGGCATTATGGCTTCGTCTGAATACAAGAAACACCTCATTATTACCCTGGATAGAAAATGCTGCTAGTTACAGAGAGCAAGTATGACTTCAGGAGTACAGTTCATGAGAAGTAGATGCCATCTGGCTGTCATTAAGTGTCTGATTGTGGCTTTCTGTGATTGACTGGTGATTGATTGACAGGTGGTAGAGAGGAAAGGGATATAGCGTGTCAGCCAGATACACCAGCCTTTTGTTTCAGTCCTGTAATTTTTGTGGTGTGTGTAGCTATCAGGGGGGCAATTTTTCTTTCAGTCCCACTCACACTGCAGCCTCCATGTCAAGTAGATCTGAAGTCTGCAGAAAAGAACACGGGAGCGTGGAAAGCATTTGACCAAACACTTAGGCTCTTGCAAGCCTTCACAGTTTAATTCTACGACTATGAAAAGAAAAGGTACAATTTAAAGAAGATATCTTTTCCTGTCCTCTCTTTCACAGGTTCACATTTCCAAAGCCTGTAGGAATGAATTTTTGTTCTGCCACAGTTAATTTATAACAAATTTAAACATTGTAACAGTTTAATAACATTTTTTCTAAATGTTTTCAATTAGAAAAAAAAAGATTCTTAGCTGATAGGACATGAAAATAAACTTAAATTAAGCTTGCAAAGGTCCAAATTGCTGCACATCAACAAAGCATTTGGGACTGAAGTGTTTGTTCCACCCTGAAAAATTGAGGCGACTTACATTTATGTTTTAAGATACATAGACTAAACTAGTTTATGGAACTGCAAGCACAAGGCGAAGCCTTTATGCAGAGCTGAATCATGAATACTCAGTGTGTAGTCTCTATGAGGAATGCACGCCATGGGAGTGGGGAGAAGCTAGTGTACCTCTCCACAGCACTTCCATGTGTTTTAACAGCAATGCTTACAGTTGCTCATGATTACAACATCTCTGCTAGACACAAAACTTGCAGTTTAAGTGGTGCTGCCCTAAGGCTGGGAGGTGGTGGTTGCAGGTAGGGGCTATTCTGAGCTGGCAGGATGAAGCAGTGTCTGAAGAAGACTCTAAGGTCAGGAAGTGTATGAGCAGGTAAGAAAACGTCTTAGCACAACTCAAGACAGTCAGTAGTATCTAGTGATTGTGTCTCAAAGCACAGAGAGTAGAAATGTGTTTTTTCCACTGCAATGGGCTAAATTTTGCCTCAGTGAAGGTTTTGGGAATGGGGCAGTCCATGCTCGTGACTGTTAGTGCAATTTGGGCCTTATCAGGTTTGCTTAATTATGGTTTGCACATTAAGCTGATGTCTCTACTTCGGCAAAATTTTTGATTTCAGCACTAGGACTTTTGCTTCCAAATAAAGAATTAAAATTGCTTGTACGCTCTCAACAGAGATATTAGACCAGAAGAGCTGATAAGGAGTCACTGTTGATATTAATGAGGATTTCTGCTTAAAACTTGGTGCTGTATTTCCTCATATTTGCATAAAGAGCTTTTGCTGAAATCTGGGTTTCTTCCATAGTTGAAAGAGCTTTCATACTGTACATTTTTTTTTAAACAAAGTTCTGGATATGTTTATTAATTTTGAGAGAAAATGAGTAAAAGAAAGAAATTCCTCTGTTTTGACTGTCTGGAGTAGAAAAATAATAAAAGTAATATGACTTAAGTTGGAATAAACATTCATATAAAGATCATTACTTGTAGAAATATGTGAATCCCAAAATATTGATTAAAATAAAGTGGTTTTCATGTTCAAATGCATCTACAATGCAATGTATAACATGTTTAAATATTTAGTAAGCAGTTGACTACATATATAGAACATAACTAAATCCACACGAACAAGTTTTAATAGTTCCCATGGTAACATCTAAGTAAGGTAAATCATCTAAGTAGATCAGAAAATGAATTAGTATTTGGAAGTTTTGATTCCTAAATGACTATTGCTTTAGTGATACTACTAAATGGGATAAAATGTTTTGCAGTAAATAAAAAAAGTAATATCCCAATTTAATTAAGAATGAGTAAGAACGTTACACCTTTTTTTCCAATTATTATGTTAGTGCACTGATAGAGAAAGCACAGAGTACAAACCTTTCTGTCCAAAACAAAACTTGCAATCCTGCAAATTCCAGCGAAGAGTGTATTTTTACGAGAAGGAAAAATGAACTAGCTGGGATTTTATAAGTTATCATACGCAACTCAGTATTTTACTCTGTGAGTCAACAAGACTACTGCTGCTTTAAGGAAAGATGGTCTCCAAACGGTTTATGAAGTGATAGATCATATATAAATAGGTTGTTTGCTCTCCGTACAGATGCCATCATTACTAACTACTTTCAGGCTCTTTGAGAGCTAAATAATTTCGTAATGCATCATTGAACATTTAGTTGCTTCGATAGCAGATGGTTTCAGGGGTCCATCTGCTCACAGCAATGTTTTCAACAAGCCCCCTTCACCTTCACCAAAAGGTTCAGAAACATTAGAATATTCATTCCTCACCACAGGTGCCTTTCCTGGAGCGTCCCCATACACAGGCATAGTGGGTCGCACACTTGGAAAGACAGAGGTGGTTTCTGAAATATGTGACTTAATCTATTGTGTGTAGATTACTTCTGTCAGCACGTGAAGAGAGCAGCAATATTAGGAAATGCGAAGCATCAGGGTACCTGGAACACAGCTTTAATTTGTCATGGGTAGATTTTTAATAGGCTGGCATCTAAATATAAAGAGTTTAATAAATCTTAATAGTGTTAATAATTTTAACTGTACACACAGTTAACTGCAACTGTTACTGTGTGTACATGGTTAAAATTATTAATGCTATTAGAATTTATTCAACTCTTCAAATACAGATGCATACATAGTTTAAAGATCAGTGCATAGCATGAATATCCAGGTACCTGCTGCTGAAGAGAGAAATCTGATGTAGTGAATACAAATACATCATATATGTGTTGCCTTGTGGTGCTAACAAGTGTAATAACAAGGGAGTAAGTTATAGTAATCTTTTTTGAATTGTCTGTCCTGTATTAACTCCTCTACAAGAAAAGCAGTGAAGAAACTCAAGAATGAGCTGTTAACTATTTGTTGTGGGGTTCTATTCCTTGAATTGAGTGGATTGCAGGCAAAAAAATTATAGAGGTCATAGACTTTTTTTGGCAGGGAAAATAAACAGATTTGATCTATTGACTAATTGGAGATTCATTATTCTAACACCCAGTATTACTGCAGTTTTCTCAAACCACACAAGATGCCTCTCTGAGAAGAACATCTCTTCAAAGAGGCTGATCTGTTGAACACCATTGGGACATATGAGTTACAAGAGCCTTTGTACCTGATCTCTGTAATTTACAGAAGAGCTACCTAGAGGTGTTTGGATTTATCCTCTCCAAATGCATATATTCCTACACAGATTTTCCAATTTCTTGAAGTATTTGGAAATAGAAATTCGGAATTAACTGAAAATATCTTTAAGCATTAAATAAGTCCTTCTTTCTAACAGTATCTGAGGAATGGATTTTATGAAATAACAGAAATTATTAACAAATTGTAAATAAGAAATAATGCTTCACAATTATGTAGTATGCACTGAAATAGAGGATGTTTCAGCTCCTGCTCTTATATTAGGTAGCTAATTTTACTTGCTTATAAGTTGGGATATAAATATCCAGTATTTTCTTAGATATTCCCTCCCTCAAAAGCATATAATCCTTTATGTATACAAAGGTCCTATCACAGCAGTGTGCTCCACTTCATCAGGGACCCTGAACTTGTTTGGATAGGATCTGAACAGGCTGGACTGCTGGGCCGAGACCAATGGGATGAGGTTTAACAAGACCAAATGCCGGGTCCTGCACTTGGGGCACAACAACCCTATGCAGCGCTACAGACTGGGGGAAGAATGGCTGGAGAGCTGCACAGAAGAGAAGGACCTGGGGGTGCTGGTTGACAGCCGACTGAACATGAGCCAGCAGTGTGCCCAGGTGGCCAAGAAGGCCAATGGCATCTTGGCTTGTATCAGAAATGGGGTCACCAGCAGGTCCAGGGAGGTTATTCTCCCTCTGTACTCGGCACTGGTGAGACCGCACCTCGAATACTGTGTTCAGTTCTGGGCCCCTCACCACAAGAAGGATGTTGAGGCTCTGGAGCGTGTCCAGAGAAGAGCAACAAAGCTGGTGAGGGGGCTGGAGAACAAGTCTTATGAGGAGCGGCTGAGAGAGCTGGGGTTGTTTAGCCTTGAGAAGAGGAGGCTGAGGGGAGACCTTATTACTCTCTACAACTACCTGAAAGGAGGTTGTGGAGAGGAGGGAGCTGGCCTCTTCTCCCAAGTGACAGGGGACAGGACTAGAGGGAATGGCCTGAAGCTCCGTCAGGGGAGGTTCAGGTTGGATATCAGAAAAAAATTCTTCACAGTAAGAGTCATTGGGTACTGGAACAGGCTGCCCAGGGAGGTGGTCGAGTCGCCTTCCCTGGAGGTGTTTAAGGAACGGGTGGATGAAGTACTTAGGGACATGGTTTAGGGAGTGTTAGGAACGGTTGGACTCGATGATCCAATGGGTCCTTTCCAACCTTGTGTGATTCTGTGTGATTCTGATTCTGTGATAGCTACTCAGGAGTTTCTTTACCTGTCTAAACCTAGATGAACTGTCATCTTAAAGAAATATAGTCAGTTTGACACAGCCTTTAGAAAAGCAGATAGCAAGGATTAAGTTACTGTTAATGTGTCTACGCACCGCAGTTCAAAAGCTTCTGAAACCCTCTGTGAAACCAGACATTGCAATGTGTCTTTGACCACTGAGGGGTGGTTTCAGAATTTTATTTTGGCACATGGCTTGGGCTCCTAGTCCTGACTAGGTAGCTTGATGGAAGTGGCTACAAGCAAAGCACTTACTTAGGCTGAAAACTTCAGCTTCTTTATATTTAGTCTGACAATCTTCACTCTAAGAAGGAGAGTTGGACACCCACTGTCTTCTGAGCATTAACAATAAGTCCTCAGGACAAGCCAACTAAAGGCAAGTCAGCTGTCTCCCTTTTGTAGAGTACAGCTCCACAGTTTATTTTCAAGAAAGATTAAGCCTAAATTTTGCAAGCATTAGGATAATCCCTCTGTCTAAATGCAGGTCAGATCTCACTCAGGTCTTTCTTCCATTTCTAATTCAGTGCGGCAGAATAACAGGCCTTATCCAAGTTTATAGTGAGTGGGTCCTGGACAAATCTAGAGTGGGTTGTTCTTTCCACCCAAACTTGATTTAACACTGTATACTTCAGTATCTACTGGATTAGAAACACAAGGGCTCAGCTCTGATGTCAGGGAGATCAGTGAAGTGTTTGGGTTTCTAAAGCAATTTAGCAAAAGAGAAGTGAATTGTGGTCCCCTTCCAATTATGTGAGTACTTTAACCATTGAGTAATGCAAAGAGATATCACTAGCTTTGTCAGTGGCCCATGAGATTCCTTTATTGATCTGAACTCTTTGCATCCTTGCAGCCAAAATGCTGGTGAGTGCTGAGTGAACTGTTCCAACATCAGACATCCTTATTTTGCCTATCCTGGATTAGGATGCAGAGTAAGAAAAAATTAAATTTGAGGGGTATTGCTTATTTTGTTTATCTTGAAAATAAAGTATTTGCTCTGTATAACCAACTTCCTAAAAAGAGACCCATATTACATGCATGTAGACACATCAGTCACTGAAATACCAGTCGAATCTCAACTGCAGTTTGGGATATAAATGTACTTTTTTCTGTATAAATATATAGTTGCTTTTTAATTTTTATTTTTTTTACTGTGTACAACAAATCATAGTTGTAAACAGCACTTTCAATAAAAATCTATCATGTAAAATCATTTTTATGAAAGGAGAAGTTTTATTTTCACTGAACTTGGGACTTAACACATCAGTTAAAAAAAGAGTTTTCCTTAGCTGTAGCAAATAAACCGTATCTGCCAGAATAAGTTTAATAAACCAACAACTGCCACCTATGGATAGATGGTGGCTAAAATAAGGATCTCTACACTGAAGAAAAAACTCAAATTGAAAAACTAATCCTTTAAAAATATACAAGATATTTCTGTAGGTCTTACCAGCGAAAATACTGCATCTACTATGCGTGTATACATCCACAAAATAATAAAAGCAAGCATTCATGTGTGTTAAAAAATAAGATCAATGAGAAAGTCAGCTTTATGCTCAGAAGTATGGGATTGGATTTATATTGGGGCTGTCATTCCCATCTACACTGTCTGCTTTGTTTTGTTATGGCATCACATTATTACTTTAGATGGCTGTGTAAGGTTGTGATGCTGCAATCTTTCTCCAGTAAGTAGCATCACTGACATTTTATGGGACTGCTCATTTCATGAGACTGCTCTTTTTTTGCAGCTGCAGATCCTCCGCCTCGATAACAGATGATTATTTTTTGTCAGTTATCACAGGTTCATCACAACAGGATTTCATGCTACAGCGGACAAAAATCTAACAACTACCCAATAACTCGTTCTAACTGCTCTATGCACATTAAAAGTAAGAGGGTCAGAAGACCATGGTCTGACCAAATAGTCACCCTTAAACCCTAAAAATATCTTGTCAAAAGTCTGTTACAAAAATGCTCCTAGTGCTTTCTTGAAACAATGAAGAGTTGTCAACTCTCTCAGGTTCTCAGGTATTTGGTTTCATGCACTGTTGAAATAAACTCAAAGCTCCCTGAGAAAAGCAAAGTCTGTAGATAGGCTGTTACACCTTCATCTCCTATCTGTGACTGCATCTTACTTGCAAACTACTCTAAATACAATTTTCATCCTGTTCTGGAGTTCTCAGAGTGCCTTACATATGTGTGGTCTGGATATTTTTTTAAAAATGAAGAATATTTCCCCATATACACAACTTTTCTAAAGACTTTCAAGTAATTATACTTGTGGGTGCAGAATGGAAGGAGAAAATGCAATAGAAGAAAATGCAATAGAAAGAAATGCAATGTGTGTATTTTCCTAAGACTTTCAAAAAAAATATCAAATCATGAAGAACATTATGTCTTATTCAGAAGCCAAACTAGACTATATTTTGAAACCAACCTGGCAGTCTTTCCTTTGTCCTGACATTTTGTGAACTAGTATTTCTTTTGCGTTCAGATCATCCCATGACAAGCTCCTCTTCATTACGTTTCTGATTTTAAACTGTGAGTAACTGAGAGAAACCATATCATATTCAAGGTACTGGACAGCACAGAGCAATCTAAATGAACACCACGGCTGACCATGAGAAGATGAGATACTACCAAAAATACAATATAACTAGCGCTGATTTTTGATATCACAAGCCCAAAGTAACGCTTTACTGCCCCTTTCCTGCAGCTCCTCCCAGGATTAAACATCACTCAGACCCCGCTAGTCAAAGCCAAACCTCACTAGTCTCATCCTATTGATTCATTTCAAGCAGAAGCCATGAACAGCAATGAAAGTGTAACAAATAAAAAGGGATAAAAGAATGAAATTATGATAAAAATGGTGTAAACATTACAGGGAATGATTAAGAAGGTGAAAGTTTAATCTAAATATGTAAAACTGAAGTGGTGGAAATCATGTAAGTCTTTTAAAAAGCATCCTGGAGGAAACATTTTTAAGTTTGGTATTGTAATGGCAGAAGGATGGATTTGACAGTTTGGTTGATCTTGAATATCTCTTCACCTTTGCATATTCAGCTTACAGATTTATAACCAGAATCACACTTGATTGTGTCTCTGGAGGACAGGTCATTAAATGCAACTTGCTTTGGAAAGAAGCTTGGAAACTTGCAGCATGAATATGGAAGGACAGTAGAAAAGAAAATGAATCAATATTTGAACCTGGAAATTCACTAAAATTAAAAGTCATTTAAATGGAAGTTCAAGTCAGAATAAATTAGCATTTGCTTTGCAAAAAACACAATACACTTGAACTACCATATTCTGTGAGACTTTTCACTGATTTTTCTCTGGACTGAAATTTTATGACAACAATCAACAATTTTATGGACCAATCTAGCTGTTTCCAGACCAGGAGAGAATAAATTGCCTTTTTTTTTGCTCTTTAGAGAAGGAATAGTAGACAAAGCATTGATATGATTCCAGATCCTATTCTCCAAGCCTTACTGTACTAAGTACTCCTAAGTCTGTTTTCTTTGCTTTGTAGAATACTGGAATAAAAGCAAACAACAGTTAAAGAATAACATCAGTTAAGATTTTTCAATTTTGACCCAGATTGACATGACCTATAGTTCAGATATGTTAATGTAACTCTGAATCAATCTCATGTTAATATGGTGTCATTTTCATATAGTTATATGGCCATAGTTATTGAACTTTAATAGCCATTCAAAACACGGGACTGCGACTGCTGTTTTCTTATTTGCTTTTAATTGCATTTCTCATTTCAATGTTGGAACAAAACGATTGCAAATTAAAATACAATCATTAAAGAAAAAATATTTCTGGCATTTATGAAGATACTGCAACTACTGAATACCTGACGTATTTATTTTAAAGTGTATAAACTATAGTCATTAGATCTAAGTCAATTTAAGCATTTCATTATACATGATGGGCCATACTGCTATCTGTGTATTTTTTCTATCTACAGATAGCTGAGCTTTCCTGTTTTCCTATTAACAGCCATGGTAGTCATTACCACCATATTTTAGACATTAATAAAAACTCTTTTGTAGTGAACGTTAAAATTTCTCACATTACTAAACTACACTGATGAGAGTATTTTCTTATAGACGATTTTTTAAAGGAGGTTAAAATTTAAACTAGAAGTACAAATAGGTAAGAGTATAATCTGAAAAATAGTATAAAGTTCTTTCAGTCATCAAGACTGAGCACATAGAGAAAGTGTGCTGGAGAATGGAAAGGAAATGAAAGTACTTATATAAACAGTGATTTATTTACATATGCACACACATACCTCCATATGTTCTTATACATTCATACTTTTTTGATTAATTAGGCACTGCATTCATATGTTTTAATTATAGAAACCTTACTATGAAGCTCTCTCTATTCTTCAAATACTGAGCAGGATATGCTTAATGGGTTCTTAAACTTTACACCTGCTGTACTTCATGTACTTTTAGCAGATGTTCAGTAAACCTTGACTGATAGCTTGTCCTTTCTGTTGCCTTTGTAACATTTCTGGTCTTCCAACATTATTTCACAAGGAATTTGGGTGCTTTTTTTTTTTCCTCACTGCTATGCCTCTCCTGCTAGCCCTGCTTATACATCTAACAAAGTGCAGGATTCTTCCTCTCTCCGTGGCCCCAGGCATTTCTTTAAAAGAAGAAGCTAACAAACATGCCAAGCTGTATAAAAAAGTGGGATGTCAGTGCTCTGGTGAAATACTGACATTCCATGTCTGCAACCCCAATTTTTAAGGCAGTGTACAAGTTGGAAAACCACCAGTGGCAAGAGCAGTTGCCATTTTGAATTTCACTCTGACTTTCACAGTAACACTGTGGAAAAGACTATCAAGCTTTTAATTTCTATTTACAAATGCAGGTAGACAGTGGTCTATGTTGGAATGATGCAAAGTATGCCAAATAAATTACTGCGTTAAGTTTGGGGCTGTGATTTTTATCTATACAATGAAGGCTGGAAGCCTACCAGATATCTTCTTTAAAGATAATTATGAATAAAACCAGAAAACATAACAGATGAGTTAAGGAAAATTTTAGCTTTTTATTAATTTGTAAAGTTATAAATTATAAATGTAGAGACAACCAAGCATCTGTTTTATGAAATAGATTCCTGTCATTGCAGTGTTTAAATTCAGACTTCACTTTTTCAGTATGTGGTTGACTTTTTGCTAAGGAATATAGTTTGCTACATTACAGAAAATTGTTTAATTAATTAAGCATAAAAATTAAGCACAATTCCTTTATTTGACATAAAAAGAACTTTCTTATATTGATGTGCGGATGAACACTTCCTACAACTTCAGACTGAAAAGAATTTAATTTTTTTGTCACTATCATAAGATTGAGAATATAAATATCCTATTTTTAGCTAATTTATCTTTATAGTTTTGTTCATGTCTGTGGCAACAAGATTGTGTATATTTCTCTAGTTAAAATGGAAGTCCAATGTGGCACATTAATTTGCTCTGGCACATTAATATCTTCAGTTTCTGTGCCCGAATTTTTAAATATAAATTAATACAGTAAAATTGAAGTGACTTTTAAATGTTGTTGCAAATTTGTATACAGTTCCAAAAGTAGAACATTGAAATGAAGCTGAAAATATACTCTGTTTCAATTATGGGTTTGTACACAGTGAATTAGAAAGTAATCCCATTATTTCATTAGTAGGACACTTAAGATTAAAAGACAACAAAATAGTTTATAAATATAGATAATACAAATAAAAGTAAGTTTTATTACTCTTACAGGGAATTTGTGGTGGCTATCATTTCCAATTATGTTCCTTTTGGGTTTTTAAGATGATGAAATCCTGTTCTTGTTGACCATGAAGTTTTATTCAAGAGATGGAACATATATCAACATTTAAAAACAAACAAGCAAAAACGTAAAAAAAAAAACCTCATTATTTTAACCTGATTAATTTATAATTTTATTTATAATTAACTTATTTCAATTTCACGTGCAGTAAGTGAATCTATAGCATTGTTTTCATCTGAATATTTGACTATGCTACATAAAGTTTACCTTCTGGATAAAAGCAATGAGATTCTTCACATGAGCATGATTCTTCTCAATGAGCTAAGCACCAGGGTTTATTTTATGTAGTAACAGCAGAAGGCTCTTTGAGTAATCAACAAGAATAGGTTCAACTTCTGAAATGCAAGATTACAGTTTAGTGGTACACAGGATATTCAGTCTTCCTGTTGTTATGGAAGCTGATAACCTGGGAAACAGTTTTCCTCTGATGTCTTTAATCCTTTTGCACTCATACAATTGCTCTGGGGAGGAAAATACTATAATATGCAAAAAAACATCTAACAAAACAGTGGAGTACACTTAAGTACCAGGTGAAGCTTTTTGGACTGGCCATAATTTAGTCCGTATCAAGCTAATTATTTATAAGGAGTATTACTTATGAAATCTTAAATGTATCTTTGAGAGGTATATGCATTAATTTGTTGTTTCCTTTTAATATAAAATTGCCTGGAGACTTTTTCATTTTATAGACACAATTTTTAACTCATTTCAAACATAAATCATAGTTTCTATTTTCTTCAGATGAAACTAGTAGTTTTGTTTGTTTCCTTCTGGCTAATCATATCTTTGAGAAGCGTCACAGTACACTTGAGGTTTTACAGCAGCCCTCCAAGCTCCATCTTTAATTGATGCAGTTTTCCTTCCTTGTTTGCATGCCTGATTATTTTCATCCTGTGCGATTGATTCCTAGTGTTACACATATGAGAGGCAGCTTGGTTCTGTATTTTAAGGAAGTGTGTTTAAATCCAGGTTTAAAAAAAAATAAACCAAACCCGAAAACAAACCAAAAACCATCGTGCTGTTCTAGAGGGGAGGAAGATGGAAGAAGGTGGCTATTCGACCATTCCAACAATTGCCCTGTGCTCATTTTCGGATAAAGACAGGGGCTCCCTGCACCCATTTCTGCTCCAATTTAATGAAGTTGTTAAAGTAGCAAGACTGACAGGTTAATTATCCTTTATAAAAGGGGGACAAATTGAACTGTGTCTTTCCATCATTTTTTGATATATCAAGAAGCTCCTGAGGTGCTCAGATGCCACTCTAGTGAATAGAACAACTAATCCACTCTGCTATTCTTTTCTGACCCTGGTCCCCCCATTGGGGCCTTGCAGTATATTGCAGTTGGGTTTTGTTTCACATTCAACAGATTCCACTTTATTATAAATTCAGAAGGATTTTTTTTCTCCATATGTTGGCTGACAGCTCCCCTGAAATAACTGATGGCTAAATTTAAACTCTGATGAAAATTAACCCGAGTGTTAAATGCAAACAGGAGCTGCTTGGAAAGAAAAGAGTTATCATGGTAAGTGCCAAACAGTGGAAAATGTGTGTAAATTAATGGAGTCTCACTGGTGACAAGCTGTCAGGCAGTTTGATGGCTCTCGCTACTGCTTCAATCCCACTGAAGTTGGCCAGAGGGCAACATGGACAAGTCCTGCTTTTCAAAAAGACCGCGGGATGCTTGACAGTAACGCTAACTAGATCATCTGAAGTTCATGGTCAAATAAGATTTTTTTTTTTTTTTTTTTTGCAAAGCTTTGCACTAAACAGAGTTCATGCACAGCTTGGCTATGAATGAGATATCAAATTGAAGTTGCCATACAGTGGTGAAAACAGAATGCAGATTTTAGAGACCAGAAAGTTGAGGTGAAAGCAATTAAGCAATTCAGAGAAATTTAATTTTGAATAGATGTTAATATTCTTCTATTGCTGTATTTTTTCAGCACAGAGCAATGCTTGAGTGTTTTCGGGATAAAAGCTTCCTTTTCTAGACTGTATTTTAAATGGGTTTATATTTTATATTAATTTTAGTCTTTTATTGAATCCTTCAACTGAAGCACCCCTCAGTTCTAAAGAAAGTTTTAATACATACAGTAAGATATACTTTATGCCTCATTTTTTATTGTTCTCTGCTATTGTATTGTTCAGCATTTGTATACTCTACATTTAAGTGATTAGTTAGTGCTCTGTTGCTTTCAGGAGCAGATTAGTCTCACTATTTACCTCTATGGAAGTAGTGCCTAATTCTGATGGTGTCTAAATACCCTCTTATAGTCTGCTCTGGCACTGTTCTAATACGAAATAAACTAATTTAGTGGGAATTCAGTTGAAACCACTATAATGGGTCTGGGTGTGGACTAAGCTCTACAGACCTGAAGGAGGCTGTTTCCTTCTGTGTTTTTTTTCAAAAATGGGAAAGCACAATCTTGCTCAAAGCTGCAGTTCTAACAATTTAATTTTTTTTTTAAGTTACATTCATAGTCAAATTCAAAAACTTTTACTTAAACCATCTGTAGATTTGACATAGAGTGTAGGACACAATGAAAACTCACCCTAGTGGATAATTCACAATTGCCAGTATTTACGTGAGGTCAAAGCAACAATACATGTTATGCAAATGACTGTCTGTATTGGTCAGGATCATTTCTCCTAGGCTAATGCTCAAAGGGATCGGTCCTAAAATCTTAGTAAACGTCATACAACATAGCGGGAAATTACATGTGAGTAATACCCTGGAAAGGACAAAGGATGAAGCACAGAAGTACCTTCCATGATACATCTAACTCATTATGACTCCTCCACTTCGAACCACCTCCTGTGGCTGATGTCATGTATCTATCAATGTTTCTCCATGGGCTTTCTTCGTAATTTCAGATGCCTTTAATAATCCATAAAGAATCGACTTCTTGAAGTTGTCCTGTCCTCTCTGTAGAACGTTAGCTTCTCCATGAAAATTATCTCCGACATGGCAGACAAAATTATGTCCAGCTAATAATCGCTTGCCATAGAAGAGTATCTCAGTCTTGACTCCTGATACGGTGCAAAATTGGAGAGCTAGATGAAGGAAGTCTATATGTCTTGATACACTAAGTTTGCTTCTTACTGGAAATTCTTGATTGGTTCAGGTGAAAATCAACTAATCTAACTCATAAATGAAGATGCTTGTCTTTAATTGTATTTTTCTTTCCTTGAACCCCTGTTCATGAGTAAGAGTGATAACTGATATCTCAATACAACCATGACAAAGCAAGACTAAATGATAAGCATACAAGCAATTCCATCAGATTCTGTGGGATTTCTCATACGGCTGAAGTTAGTACACTTGTTGCTAAATTGCATTTGCATCATGTGGTGTACAGTTGGAGAGAAGAAAGAAATAGCTCAAGTAGTCTGAATTCTCTGATGCATTTACTTGTTACTTGTACTGGTAGATATCAAGTACACAGGGGTACAAATTAACATGCAATCTCTGCCTTAAATGAAAATCCAAATGTCACAGAAATGCAGACCTGACATGGCATTGGTTACTTTCTAGAGTTCTCTCATGTGCCTACAGTATATATACTCTTCCTTAAATGAGAAATATTTGCTTGTCTGTAAGTGAGAAAAAATCTCAGAACCTGTTCTTTTAACTGCTATTTCATAGCTAAGTATTTAAAAACTTTCTCTCTATATTTTCATAAATAACCTGTGAAAGATAGGACCGTATGGTGCTGCTTTACACTTTCATTATTATATTTAAAAATTAAAATAATATAGAAGGAAATCCAATTATTCTAAACCTGTTCACCAAGAGGGATCTTTCTATATTGTATTTCCAAAATGTTACACTCATGGTAGGTTCGTAACTGTGAGCTCTTCAACTAGAAATCTTTTTTTTCTGTGATCTGTACAAGTTAAGCTGTCAGTTTCGTCAATTTTGACAATCCTTTTTATTGCATACTACCATATCAAGGCCAGAAGTAATCCTGGTTTCATTTAAGAGAACAGAATTTTTGTTTCTATTTCACTGGACTATGGGATTTCATCAGCAAACTTTGAAGAAAACACAGTTTGGTTCTGTATGAAGGCCAGAACTCTGAACTAGACCTCATACCAGATATGTGAGTATGATGATACTCCGCTTACTCTCCTGGTGTACTTTCATCACCTTTTAAATACCACTGGGAAGGCTGAGAAGACCCTTACCCACTTCTGAGTAACTACAGTCTAATAAATAGAGGAGTCACATTTAATGCTTTAGATCTGTATCTTCCAGTTTCTTTCCAAGTATTGTGACTACGGATGTGTATATACTTCTTCCCTGTGCATCCTAAAGTGCTGTGATGGATAAATACTGTCATTTATGAATTTCTAATGAACATGGAGTTAGAGGACTTTCCTCTGTAAGTAGGGCTTATTGACAAAAGAAATTAAGTTTAGAAATTATCATGTTAAACTAATCTTTGAAGGTTTGCATAGCATTCGGGTGTGTGAATTTCCTAACAAAAAAATCACACTGACTGGCGTGGAGGCCAAGACCAGAGCTGGAATGACTGCTGTTGTTTCTGCTGCTATGCAACACTTGAAGATACATCATCAGCCCATTTCCTTTTCTAGTTTTCATGGCATGTGTTCCTTCTTAAAGAGAGAAAGATTGCTGGACTTCAGCCTTTGGGGCACTGGCAATATATAGTGTCAAAAAGATTGAATCTTTGGATTCAACTGAAGGAAGAGGACTACTTTTCCAGAGCCTGCAGTTTCTACTGAAGTTCCAAAGAGACAGAAAGAGAACAGGTGAGTGCATTAGTTTCTTTTTTCCACCTGGTCTTCCAAAAAGAAGGCTCTTTGCAGGGTAAATACAGCATGTTTAGCACCATCTTTGTCATATATTTTTGGTTGCATGGACAACACATGGAAGGAAGAGGCTGCAAAGAACATGATCTGAAATCAAATATCTATGGTTCTATGATTAAAGAGGCCTGTTTTCCATTTTACAGCCGG
The DNA here is from genome assembly GCF_017976375.1 of Cuculus canorus. Taxonomy (NCBI): domain Eukaryota; kingdom Metazoa; phylum Chordata; class Aves; order Cuculiformes; family Cuculidae; genus Cuculus; species Cuculus canorus. The sequence continues at coordinate 92,314,585 of NC_071403.1, forward strand.
CATCCTTTATTTCAGACACTGCTGGATGTTTTGTTTCCTGATGTAAATGAAGGTACATGAAATAAGAAGGTAAAAGGCCAAATGAGCTGGCTGCGTAGTCAGTGTGGGTTTTAAGCAAACTGGAGGTTAGACAGAAAGAGCTCTACAGTGGAGGTAACTTTAAGAGGGACTAAAACATGGACCCAGGCAGCAGTAACGTGAAGTTGCTGCCACTGCAAGTGTGGTTCTTCAGGGTGCTAAATTGGCAGCAGGTGAATATAAATCAGGTGCACAGAAGGTGGATTGAGGAGAAGTGGAAATTAATGAATGGTCTTACTGCTGAGCTCAGTAACACAGAGTGAAAACATGTTGAACTTGACACGTCTGTGCTGCTGCTTTTGTAGCTGCTGATGGCTAAGCAGAGTGTCTCTGATTAAAAAAAGGAAGCTTCTATTTATCTTAGGCATGTTAACAGATCATTTGTCTGATTAATCAATAAAAACCTGATTGATTATCAAGTGTGACTTTGACCCTATTCCTGAAGGAGGGCATTTAAAGAGAAAATATTTTCTAACTCTGGAGTCTTTTTTAAAAAAAATAAATAAATAATTCACAACTCCTTAGGGAGCTGTAATTTTCAGTGCCAAATATTATCCTACTTCTTAACACACAGGGCTATGCAGAGACATAGTGAGTTTGTTAAGATATCTCCTGAACAAGAAGCAGTGGAAATCTGTCAGCATGGTCCTGTGTGAGTGTTATTTGCACAGCTGGAAGTGTAGAGCAGATCAGATTAAAAAACTTTTAGTCCTCAGCTAGAGTCTCTCACACACAGCTTTGTTGTGCTATGCCTCAGCCTCAACGGGAGCTGGTGGAGGAATTGCTATACAGCTCATATCTGCTTGGAGCTGACATGCCCCTGTGTCTACCTGTAGAGTTCCTACAGTAATTACCACTCTGTTGATACTCCTGCCCAAAATTCCTTCAAGTTTGGCGAGACTTTAACGTATCAGTAACTATAAAAGTACAAGCTCCTGTCAGATGCATTCCTCTGACTGTTCTTTGGTCAATGTTCCTCTCTTTTTTAATGACTGTATAATTGAAATTCATAATTGATCCTTGAAAGCTGATTCAAGGATGATCCTTACTGTGATGAATGCCCTAATTCCTGAGCTGTAAAATCCCACTCCTTTTCCCAGAGAGGCTTGTAATTGTTTCATGTGAAAGAGGAGTCAGTATTATAGGTGGAGAGCAACTCACCTAGAAGATTAAGCTGCTTCTGACATTTCCCTCAAACTTTTTCTGTCAACAAGAAGATGCACAAGCATAATTACATATTTTTTGAGGAAAAATATAGAGAAAAATGCCGTGGTAACTTAAAACCAAAGCTAAGGCTCTGCAAAAGTTAGTCAAGGAGAATCACAGAATCACAGAATCACAAGGTTGGAAAGGACCCATTGGATCATCGAGTCCAACCATTCCTAACACTCCCTAAACCATGTCCCTAAGCACTTCATCCACCCGTTCCTTAAACACCTCCAGGGAAGGTGACTCAACCACCTCCCTGGGCAGCCTGTTCCAGTACCCACTGACTCTTACTGTGAAGAATTTTTTTCTGATATCCAACCTGAACCTCCCCTGACGGAGCTTCAGGCCATTCCCTCTAGTCCTGTCCCCTGTCACTTGGGAGAAGAGGCCAGCTCCCTCCTCTCCACAACCTCCTTTCAGGTAGTTGTAGAGAGTAATAAGGTCTTCCCTCAGCCTCCTCTTCTCCAGGCTAAACAACCCCAGCTCTCTCAGCCGCTCCTCATAAGACTTGTTCTCCAGCCCCCTCACTAGCTTCGTTGCTCTTCTCTGGACACGCTCCAGAGCCTCAACATCCTTCTTGTGGTGAGGGGTCCAGAACTGAACACAGTATTCAAGGTGCGGTCTCACCAGTGCTGAGTACAGAGGGAGAATAACCTCCCTGGACCTGCTGGTGACCCCATTTCTGATACGAGCCAAGATGCCGTTGGCCTTCTTGGCCACCTGGGCACACTGCTGGCTCATGTTCAGTCGGCTGTCAACCAGCACCCCCAGGTCCTTCTCTTTAAAGAAGAACTCCCAAGCATTATGCTTAGAGAAGTGAGAGTAGAATGTGTCAAAGCTGGTGGGTTGAAAGTCATGTCAAGATGGCAGGCTGACGGACAGTGCTGAAGGATATTAAGTCAGAGAGGCATCTTAGCAGCAAAGGGACCAGAGAGGAACAAAAGTTAGCATAGAACATGTAAAATGAATAGCCCTACTTTTTGTTGTTGGAGAGAGGATAAGAGGGTTGAAATACATTTGCGGGATACATGCAAATGGAAGATATTAAGATAGGAAATGCAGCTGATGTTCCGCTGTCTTCATCATGGATGCTGAAGTGTGAGGGGAAGAAAGATGGTGAGCAGAAGAATAAAGAAGCTATCGGTCAAAATCAGAGAGGAATATTAAGGCAAGAAGCTAAATGAAGCAACTGGTGGCAGCAGATTGAGATGGAGACTAAGAAGGAAAGGTAAACTGTAGTCTCATTTGAAAAAACAAAAACATAGTGGAAAGGTTTCAGGGGGAGAATGGAGGAAGTATTGCATATATGAGGGCATGCGACACCTGAGGAAAAATTGGTGAGTGCAGGCAGTGTTCCAAAATGGAATCTTTGTGCCTCTCAAAGTTTGTAAATGAAACAAAGGAGGGATGGAAAGGTCTTGGATAATCTTATGTGGAAGAGAAGAAACTTGGAGGAGTAGAGGAGGCACATAGGCCAAAAGATTGAGAATATTCACATGGCAGAGGTGGACAAGTAACACCTATTAAGTGGTTGGAAATTTGGCTTGCTTTATACATATATCAGTCAGAGGTAGGGAAGAGGTAGGGAAGAAGTCGGAGAGTTCCCCTGCAACAGCCCTCAACAGCCTTTTGCACCCTGTACCAAATGGGATCTAAAACTTGTACAGGCCTATGTATTTCTGAACTGATGACCATAAGACTTAGGGTAGAATTTTAACATCAGATCGCTATCTAAAAAAGTACTGGGAATCAGGTCTGTGCTATTATAATAGTCATGTTGCCAAACGCCACTTATTAGGTCTCTTAGCAGAGTGTCAGTTGTCTCCTCTGAAGTCTATGAATTTGCTTCAGTGGTAATATTGACCTTCTGCTTACTTGCCTAACAGATCAGCGATTAGATTTTATAATAAGCTGACATACTATTACAATTTCTAGCCAGGTCTGAATAATTATTAAACAAAGGGAGCAAAGAAAACTCTGTTTAGATATAGAGGGGTATCTATTGCTTTTTTTTAGCATAGGATAAATGTGAAGTCATGGTAATTAATTTGTTAAAATGTTTCAGAGGAGAGGACTACATATATATTAGATATTAGTTTTCTTCCCTTTCCTACATCCTGCTTAATGCTTGAAAACTGCTATTCACTTTAATATCTTCAAATCTATTTTCCTTTTATTTTTTTTGTTAAAATTATCTACTTATAACACCTAGAAAGAGGGAGATCTGCTCCCTTGAAAGCTTCTACCTCTTCAATTAATGTGTTAAATAATTCTACATTTGTTTCTTGCCTGCAGGTGTTTTGAATGAAAGAAGATTTCAGACTTCTCCAGGAAAAAAACTTCATGAAAAATAAGAAGAATAAAATAGTAGTATAGAAACTTCTCCTAAGCAAGACACCTCTGGTCTCATTACCTTTTTAGATGTCAGAAAACATTTTGGTGAAACGTGTTCTTACAAGCTGGTTTGAACCACTATGAAATACTGAGTGGCATTATTCTTGCAGACCTCTTGTAAAGGTGCTTTATCAGACAATGTTTTGACAGATGTTTTTTACAGGCATGGTTTTGTTTTCCCTTCCTTCTTCTATGAATAATCAGAGAAATTGACTTAAAATCTCTCCCTCTCTTGTGTATTGTGGAGGAATTCTATTTTTTTTTAAGTCTTTACCTACTCTTGAAAGGGAATGTAAAAAACAGCCTCCAGACACGATGAAGTTAGGGTTATACCGTTCTTAGGAGGAGTTGGCCAGTGTGAACAACAAACTGAGATCCTTGCTGGTTTAAAGCAATATTAGCAGACTAAAACATCCCGAATTTAAGGCTACTGAGCAACACCTACCCGGCGACTGTCTTTCACATCCCCGGTGTATTGAAAAACCATGGGAGATGCAGAACTGCCCCGTAAGACTGCATCAGCCTACAGGTAACTGACACTGCCTCTTCCTCTGAATGGCTCCGGCCCCTCTTGCATCTCCATCTTCCTACCTTGCCTGCCATCTGTTCCCGCTGCTCCCGCAGCCTCCCCGCTTTCCTCCCACCAGGCCCTGTCTGTGCAGACGGGTACGAGATCCTCTGATGAGGTGGGCCTCGGGCTCCTCCATCACTCCTCGCCACGAAGAAAGCACCAGCTGTCTGGCTTCATTTGCATTTTCTCTCCAAAAATAATGAAATTAGCCATGAGCATCCTGAGGTGATGTGAGACGCAAATTTAGGCTGGATGTGTCAGTGTGTGCCGGGAAGGTCACAGAGGATGCTTGCAGCATTGAAAGGAGAGGAAGGCATCTCCTGCCTGCTGCAAGGGTCCTGCAATGCTGGGAGGACCTCGATGGGCGGATGACCTCCCCACCACCCTCTTCCCATGTGACAGATACATCCACTCTGCGTTGGCAGGAACACAGGAATGAAACATGAGTCTGTTTCAGCTTCTTGCCAGCCCCACCTGGATGTCAGCATTTAGCTCGAAGTGCAGCCAGGCAGTATTTTAATTTCTAGGTAGCCGTGTTATGGCTATTTCTGACAAGGCTGGTCTAGAGTCCCATCACGCTTTTTCCACAGCACTACCATTTTTAATTAGCTCTATGTTTGTTCAGTCAGGACTCGCCACAGCTGTTGTACGGCAATCCTCATCTCCGCTTTGTATTTCTGACTGCCTAAAGTAGAGGGGGAGGTATTTGCTGAAGTGTTCCTAAAACTACTGCGAGCACCACTTAAAGAGGAGAACAACCTGAGATTCACACCTTGCAAGCTCTCATTGCTCTGGGAATGATCACTGTTTCTTCTGTTTTTACTGTTATTCTCTCCACATGTATGATCTATATATCGTGTGTATACTTATGTAATGTACAACTATTTATAAAGTGTACAAGGAAGCTGCCTTTTCACATTCTGCAGTTTCTTTGTCTTAATCATTCACCAGTGATAAACATAAAGAGACTTTGGACAGCTTTAAGATACCTGTAGAAGAATTGCAGCAGTGGAATAATGCTGCACCCACATGAAGACTTAAAATAACTAGAAAAAAAGTCATTTTGAAAAATATCGAGATTTAACTTTATATTTTGTGCATATTTGCTCAAATAAGCTTTTGGATTTGTTTAGATATTCAAGGAACTTATTTTGAGTGAATATTGCAAAATATTCTCAGAAAGCAGACCTTTTGCCTCTAAAAATTTTAAACTAATCAACCTATTCTGAGTTTACTACCAAAGGCTCACATTAAACTCTTCATGAAAGCAAAGGGTTAGCTATGCATCAAGAACTAAACATGAAGGGAATAGTTTTAGCAATCAATACATTCAAGAATATGGTAGAATACAGAGAATTCAGATTATCTATTTTTTCAATACAAATTATTTGCTCTCCTGCAGCAAGTTAACTATGTACATACAAATATGTGTCAGTGTGTGTATAAGGAAAAATGTCCCGGTCCCAGATTTGGCCACTCATGACAGTTCCAGGCCAGGTGATTGGTGATGAATTCAAGAGGAGTGTGTGAGGCTAAACTTCCTCTCGACCATGTGGAAAGATCAAGTGTTTCCCCCCCTTTATTTTGCCTTTCATTTGATATAGATAGAAAAAGTCTAGGTTTTCCACCAAAGAAGTAGGTTAATAGGTTATTCGGTCTTGTATTGAGGGTCCCCAGGACCAGGAGTATTCTACATATTGTCTAATGAGTTCTGAAATGCACACATCAGACAAACATTTCATGAGCAACTGGCTGTGTTCTGTCAACATAGAGGCTGTATAAAGACTTCTATTGTTTGGACTACAGATTTTATCAGCAGCTATGTGTTGTGTGCAATCATGTTGAGTGCTCACATTGTCCAGAAGACGGGGGATATCTTGAAACAGAGGCTACATTTCAGGAGCTGTGATTTGTGAGGATCTTTTTCTAGATTCTTGAGGACAAAAATCCTTTTTTCACTTTGTACATACTTAATTTCTTACCTGTACCCTGCAGACAATGGGGATATGTATTAAAGTTAGAATAAAGATATATGATCAGATCCACTTTTGCTCATGTGCTTAGAATTTAATCTTAAAACTTTAGCACAGGTTTTAAGTATAATTTGTCTTAATTTGCCCTAATTGCAAGGTTTTGGTGATATCTTTAGCTCGAACTAATTCTTCACTTTTATCCTCAAATACATCGTAGTTCATTATCTGCTGTGCCCTACCACTTTTCTCCACTGTGCTTAAAGAGTAAGCAAATGTAGAATAAGCCAACATGATCTTGCCTAGTTTTTGAAGTCTTCCCCCTATTCTGAAATAAAAACAGATGTCGTAAGACTGGGACAGGACATTTTCAAGTTCATGAGAGTTTCCAGTGGTTACAGCAAACCAGCAAACCTAGTTTAGCTATTTGAGGTACAACAGAACGCTCACAATTTCAAGATGTAAACAATGACAGAAGCTGTCTTCTGTGATACTCCTGCATCCGCTTAAGGGGGACGTGGGATTCTTTTCATGCAGTCATGAAAAGTAGTAGATTCACATGTGAATGGTGAATGCCCAGTTGTAGGACACATCTCTTTCTTAGGAGTTTCAGTGTCTTAGATTTGTAATATTCTATTTTAATGCCAGATATATATCTCGAGATGTAGATCTACCCATTTGTCTCAGCTGCTCAATTCATTGAATCTCCCAGGCATTTCTGTACTTATTTACATTTCCATGCCATATATAATTTCCAGCAGTGAAATACCCTTTCCTACATCCAGCCATGGATATGCTTGATAAGTAAGAGGTGTAGTACATCTTGAAATACATGTTGAAAAATAGTCCCAGAGGCCCAAACTTACCTATTTAGGGGAAAACTTTAAGCTTGATGAGTATGGGGAGCAAGGGTGGTAAAAAGGGTGCAGGTTCTCTGAGACTGAACAAGATTAGAAGTACTTTGACTTCTACAGCAGTTCTCAGGTATGCTCAAGATATCCTTTTTTTATTTGTTTAGAAGACAGAATGATTTAAGGGGATGATAAACAGACAATAGGAAGTCTTTATTAAGTCAATCTTTAATTGCCCAAACCCAAGGAAAATTACATTCCTTGCCTTCCTAATTTCTCGCTATCCAGTTCTCATCTCTTCTTTCTACCACAAGTTGTTTTACCAAACACAGCAATGACTCAGATCTCTAAAGTGCTTACTCAGCACTTATAAACATGCACCTTGCCTGACAGCTCTTCACATCAGTCAGAAGTCTAGCTGAGCACTTATCAATTGACCCTGTGTTAAAGGTAGATGCTCATTTCAGCCCCTGTCAATAGCAGTTTTTGTTGCATTTAGAGTGGAGGTTACATCAGTAGAGTTATTTGTAAGTGAGCATACAAAGACTTTAAAGAAACTGACATATTTCTAATGCTCTGGAAGTAGTTTGGTGTCCTGTTTATTGTTATTTAATGACAAGATCTTTTTTTCTTCTTCATCTAGAGGACAATTTTTGTTACGCTAATATCACTGAGAGATGTGCTGATAGTGAGAAAAGCAATAAGTCCTACTGATGGACACAGCAAAAGCCCTTGCTAATCTCACATCCCTTTTCTAATACAAATGAACACAAATAAAATGCTGGTCTCTTGTACTCTGCTAATGTGGAAGGAGAACCTTTTGATTATTAGCTGCAGTTACCGTGAGCTCCCAACCTGGGATGGTGTCTACACTTCTTCTGAGGTGTTAATCACAAATCTGCCAATCCTGTCCCACTTACAAGACAAGGAAAGAAATGTGAACATGTAAAAATTCACAGAGGGGCCTAGGAAAATTTCCCTGACACACTCCTGCTGCGACACCACAGCAATTGAAGAAGGCCTGTCATTTGGTTGTCAACCTTTGACCTCAACCAGACATATTTTGAAATGATGTGAAAAGAATTGCTGTGCTGTACGGCTGGCTCCTTACAGCTTTGCATGTCTGTCCTTGATGTCAGTCAAAAGTAGTTAACTGGCACCCATGGAGTATGAAAAAAAAAAAGCTCCTTTAAAATATCAGTAATGACTTCTGTTAGCAAGACTAGCTCTTGTCAAGTAATGACTTTATGACATAAGGTATTGTTTGTCTAGGCATCGTTCTCTTACTTGCATTTTAATGAGCCTAATTAATAATAAGTTAGAAGTCCTCAGCTATTTCTTCACAGCTGGACCATATGCACTAATTACACTGAGTGTGCAAACTTAGACTAATCCCTTCGTCAAAAGAAATATTTTAATTTAAAAAAACCTCAATGTACTTTTTTTTTTGCCTGATTACTTTGAAGATGTAATCTTTTCATTCTGGTAAATTTGCACAGAATCAAAGTAAACCTGGGAGTGGGAGAATTCTATAATTTATTATTTTTCTAGTGGTAGACTTCATTCTTATAATAATTGAGGGAGATCATTCAAGAGCAGAGTGGTGTCAGGTTCATTTCTGCTGTACGTTATGTTCCATAAGGGTAATGGATAATAATTTTTAAGTTGAAGCATAATCACCAGTCTCTACGAAAAGATTCTTCCTGAAGACAAGTATAAAGGAAAAATATGCTTAGGTGCAAACAAGTTGGGGATGTTTCTATTCTCAAAATGCAGCAGAATGCATTACACCAGTCAGACAAATCCCTAAAACTGACTAGATACTATTAGTTCCAGTCTAATAATAACGTAGTCAATATCAGATCAAGTATTACTACTTGAAAATAAGAAGGGTGATTTTGCCATAAATGTGTATATTTGAAAGCTATTGGAATATAATTTGTTTTTATAATAATTCCTAGTTTTATTCTCATAAGGTAAGTCACTTAGCTGATACATTGGATTTTGATTCTTTTTCAACAAGAAAAAGGCCATGCAATACTTTTCAATACTTTGGTGACAAATTCAACTATACCACTGTCCATAGATTGAAATAGGGCACACTAGGAGCTAGGATCAAGAGTTATAGTTAACTCCCTACTGATTCTATCACTATATGAGATTGCCAAGTATCCTGATATCAAAATAGTAGTTGTATCAGGGATTCATCAATTAAGAAAAGGGTGTTAAAAATAATGAGTATCAGAACCCTGTTGGCAGATATATTTTCTAAATTCATGTCAGTTTAAACTCCTTTCTGTCTATCTTCACAGTAGAAGCAGAAATCAAACCTGTCACTTGAAATGTGAACTCCCCCAAGCAGGGTCACTGTTTTGCAGCTACGTTGCTTTCAAACAACAAACTGTTGACAGAATTGGACTGTCCATTTAACCACTTTTCAGGTTGGCCAATAAAACACGTTAGAATCATACCTATATGCACTGAAAATAATTGGATTCTCATGGAAGTAGGTTTGGGGACAATACATACTAGCAGGTGGTCATAGAACTCCTACTTGTTTACCGACGTCAGCCACTGTGAAGAACCAGCTTTGGTAGCAGGATAGCAGGACTGTTATTCTCCTTCTATTTTTTGAATTTTTTTTTATTTTTTTTTTTTTATTCCAGGCTACCGTAGAATGCTTGGGGTTGGAAGGGACATCCATAGGTCATCTAGTTCAACCTCCTTGCAGCAACACAGATGTCTTTAACTGGACCAGGTTGCTCAGAGCCCCATTCAACCTGACCTTGAATGTTTCCAGGGATGGGGTATCTGCTACTTCCCTGGGCAAGCAATTCCAGCGTTTCACCACCCTCATTCTAAAAAATTTCTTCCTTATAACAGGTCTAAAACTACCCTCTCTTAATTTAAAACCATTATGCCTTGTCCTCTCACAACAGGCCTCACTAAAATGTCTGTCCCTACTTCTTCTATAGATCCCCTTAAAGTACTGGAAGGCCGTAATAGGGTCTTCCCCCAGCCTTCTCTTCTCCAACTCCCTCAGCCTGTCATTTGAATTGGGTTAGTCTGCTAATTGAGGAACAGTCTTCTTTTGCCTCTTCTGCATCTTGCCTGTAAGGCTCCTTCTTGAAATGAACAGTGATAAAGTTTTTTTTGCAACAGCTTCCATGTCTGTGTACGTGGATGTACGTGCATGTGCTATGGGAACTGTCTTTAGTATTAGCCTGTACTAATGGAATCGATAGCTCTTAATCCAAAGAAATCTTTTCCTCATTTACCAAAGGAATAAGCTCCTGTAAATGAACACATGTGAAGCCAGCAGAGACCTAAACGGTTGTCCACTACAGTATTGTCCCTCCTACTTCATTTTTTCAGCTCTTACCCGTGTGCCACTCACAAAATAGTTTCAGTTCTTTTAATCAGTTCACCAAGATCTGCAACCTAAACATACAGCTAGCTTCCTTCTTAGCAGATATGCTGTGTACCTGAGCCTAAGTCATCTATTCTTAATGACTTACACTCCTACTTATGGTTAGCAACACTGTTAGCTGACGGTACTGACAAGTATATATTAGCATATGGTTTTCGGTGGCAGGACTGGAATAAGTAAGTTGTAATGAGTTAATGCTGCTATTAGGAAGGAAAAACTTTGATTGTATAATATTCCTTCTGTTCGTACACATTGAAAAGACCTTTTCCAAAAGGTTAGTTATAAAGTAGTTCTCCTATGTTCAAAAGACTTTTCCCTCCTACAAAATATGACATTAGGCAGTTACTTCAGCCTGAATGCACATAAAGAATTTGAGGCCTTTCAGGAAAGGAAAAAATTGACCCGATGTCATGAAATTTTGTTTGCCAGACAGAAATCCAGCTTCACCCAGAAAGCTCACTGATATGGAACCAAAATCAGTTATTTGTGGAATTCCTGCCCCCATAGGCTGGTCGGGGCCACATTTGTATAACTAACATATTGTTCTGAGGATTATGAAGGCTTTTTCGATTTAAATTTTTTTTTTTTTTTTTTAGTAAAGGTACAAAACCTATGTAAATGTGTAAATTCTTCATTCCTTCTGGCTCATCCACCCTACAGATCATCGCAAACCAGTAGCTCTTCCCATATTTGTTGTTTAGTCAAGCTTTCAGTGTGCATCTTCAGACCTTACAACCTTTGTTTCAGTGAAGTGCTATTAACCTTTCAAGTATTGACTCTGGAAATATAATAGCTCTTTCATAATGAGTTACTTCGTGCATAATAGTTTTCATGAAAATTTAATAATAGTGCTTTATCTTCTTTTTAGAAAAACAGTTACAATCAAATTAAGAATATCTTTTACAAAACTATAACAAGCATTTTTGTAATGTGGAACAGAGGGAAATTTTCCAGTGGAACAATTAAGCGAGTTTGAGATCTCTATTTAATGTTGTTCTCTTGGAAATATGAATGCTATTGATTACTTGTCTAATTTGCAGTCTTTCCCCTGGTCTTGCCAGATAAACAGTTAGTACACCAAACCATCTCCCCTCAATTAAACACTTATGGTTTAATCCTTAAATTCTTCCTCCATGCACAGAAGATCTCTGCCTGTTTTTTACAACAGCTTCTTACATGAATAGACCTCATTGCTTTAAAGGGCAACACGCTGCTGGTAAAGGCATATCTTAGAAAAGAGTTTCCCCCTCCTGTTAGGCATTGGCCTGTCTTTAGATTTTTTCTTATGGGGTAGGTACTGTACAACCAGAGATGTCCTTGGTGTCACGGTGAGCTCTGGAGTTAGAAGTTGTCAGCTCCACCGAACTTGATGAAATTCAGTAGCAAGCAGAGCGAGGGCAGCAGGAAAGACCTTGAGCTGAAGCTCAGATGAAATTCCTTCCTGCAGACCAGTCACCCACTACAATAATTCAAGACCCGAGCCAAAGCTCCTGGAAATCAGCCTGGTCTCATTTTTGGTGCTGTTACCAGCTGTGGAAGCACTATCACTGCACACTTGGAAACTTTAGTTGTGAACCAAGTCACAGACAGAAAAAGAGGCTAACTTTACCTAAATTACCTTCTCGGCACTTAATTCATGCTGATGCTAAAGTTTCTTCTCTCAGGGCCTGCCCAATATAGGCACAAAATCCCATTTCCATTGAAAAGCTGAGACTCTCTCCCCTCCAGAAGGATAGTGCTCCAGTTTATAAACTCAATATATTGTCTGGTCCTAACCTTGCTATTTAATTAATTTTGAGCTCCAGAGTGGTGCAAAATGGTGCAAGAAGACGACATAGCTTTTTTTCTAGGGAAAGCAGCAGTGTAAGAATGAGTGTTTAAATACAATGCTAATTATCAGCCATAGGAATTACTTTCAGTGTTATAAGGTCTTTTATTCTTCTTTGCTTCCCACAAGAATGATCCAGCTAATTTAGGTACACGTGCAATTATTTTTAGCGATGATTAATGGATTAATCTAGCCATATGGAATTAACATATTAGTCTCAATATTGGATCAGATGTCAGATTATTTTTCTGGTTTAGGACTTTAGGAGTTCATAAAACTGTTTGGGATGGATTTGGGGAGGAGAAGGGTGGTAAATTTCCTTTTTTTTTTTTCCTTTTTTTTTTTTTTGTTTGGTTGGAGTTTTTTAGAACAAAGTACTATTCCTAGACTATGCTGGAAGCCTGACCTCACCTCTCAATTCCATTACACAAATTTTCTTCAGGGACAGTGAGATCTATGCTAAGAACAGTAGTAAGTCCTTTCCATATATTATTTCACTATTTTGGCCATTTATGGCCTTAAAAATGACATGAAATGGGTTAGCTGAAGATTACTAAATTAACCAGCATTTACTATGGTTAGAAAAACCTGCTTTATATATAGTGGTTGGTTGTTTTGTGGGTTTTTTTTTTAAGGGAGCTATTTGGCCTTGATCAGATATTTTAAATAATAGAAGTGGATTAGTAAGCAGAGTGTAGATGAGGCAGTCAGAAGCGCAAACTGCAGTTTACCACGTTCTGTGTAGTTTATTACACAAATGTCCCAGATAAATGCAGGGTATGGGTGTATCCTACAAGTTTGATTGTGTTGTCCTTACCTACTCACTTAAGATGTTACCCAGCCTTCTCCTGGTAGAGAAAAAAAGGCTGAGTTTGCTACTATTTGGTCAACAAAGCATGGTGTAATAGTAAAAGTATTCAAAGCAGAATTTTTTTGTACTGAGGACCACCACAAAATTTTCATTAAGATAGATGTTGAAAATAAGGCTCAATCTCAGGTTGGGTATGAAAGCACAAAAAAGAAAAACATAACCTTAAGAATCTGACAAAGGTTAATTTAATCAGAAAATACCCTGTGCATGTCTATACAACCCAAATGCAGTACTGCACAGAGGTATTTGTGCTAGCTAATACATAGAGAGGTATTTTTTTTGTGGTCTGCAGATAACTGTGTGGATATTAATGAGATTCAGTCATTTGTGCTAGAGGCGACATTTCTCCTAGATAATTTTATTTGTTCCATATTTTTATCTAGTGCTGCATCAGAAGGGTTTAATTTGCCGGAGTCTCTTTAAAAACTACATTTTGAAAACAGTGCAGGCATCATGCTGTATGCACCTGATAATGTTCTGCACCATCAGTAATTCCTATAACACTTTATGCTGTTATGAAAGCACTGAAACAGAATCAATGATTTATAGAAATATCCTATTGATTAAAAGATAACGTCTATATACTATCGTCTTCTTTCAGCTGACACTATAGATAGTGCCTATAGTACTGGATAGTACTACATAGTACCTATATGGGTACTTTAACAAAGAGGAATGTTACCTGTGAAGAGTGAGTAGTCACCATTTCTTGATTACATTTGAAACTAAAAATAGTGACTTCTGTACTTGTTATTAACATGAAGAAAAGCAGGAGAATAGATACAAGTTGAAAAGTAAATTTTTAATGATAATGTAACTTAGAAAATGATTCATAATATCTTGCCATTTTGTTAATACCACCTAATTGATTGTAAAAGCTTTGTATATGCAGCAGGAGCAGATCAGTGTTCTAGAATGAAGAATATTTAATATTTTAATTATATAAGGTTTGGCCAAAGGGATACCCAAGACAGATCAATGAAATAGCTTGAAAATGCATTAATTGCTACAATTCTTTAAATACTTAAGAAGTTGAGTAGCCAAAATGGGGATGAATCCCAAAGGCTCAATAGGGGTAGATAAAAGTATCTGTCACTCCTAGCTGTGTGTACATGAACAATATGTTATTTATCAGCCCAGATAAATAGCTGGTGAAAAACACTCTGCTTAATGAACACTCTGCTTTGTTCTATTTTAAGGTAGCACATTTTGCATACTCCTCTCTTTCATGTAGCAAACACGGAAATCCTGGATATTAAGACAAATTTCAGAATGAGTTTTCAGAATTCAGATGAGTTTTCAAGTGTTCAAGTGCAGGAATGTTTAAGCAGCGCTGATGGTTGCTGATGAACTGTTACTTAAGAAACCTACTAGAGTTGCCAGAGGAAGCTTGTGACATGCTGTAAGTTTAATTATGTTCAATTCATTAACACAATTAGAGCTGTGAACAAATTTATCGACACAGCCAGAATCACTTAGAAACAGCTAGTAAGTCATAGATTATGGGGACTTGTTCTCTATCTCTACACGTCGAGCATGATTCTCTGGCAAAATACATCACTCGGTCATTTGGGAACATGTCTTTGATGCCAGGGGTTTGCTCTTTTCCCTGGATTAGATTAGTCGTATTTCAGCAGAAAGGTCTAATCACACTCTATAATGAAAAACAGCCTGAAAGCAAAGGCCTTAACATGCATTAATATCAAGCAGTTGTGGATGATCCTTTTGCTGGATTTAACTACTCTCTTTGTTGAAAAAGGAGAGACACATTTTGGATCCAGAACCTCATCAAAATCAGAATTTCTCCATGATTCGGAGGGAACTCCTCTGAGAATGCTCATTTTATTGTGAGTGTAAGTGTATTTATTGTGTTTGTAAGTGTATTAACTCAATGAAGTGATGGATAAGGGATTCAAGGAGGTTTGTATAGGGGAGGTCCAAGGGGAAAAAATGTTTCCAGAATTTCTGTTCTCTGCTTTTGCCACAGTAACACCCTTTTTGTGATCCAATCCTCAAAATCTCTGCAAGGTCAGAACAGTCTTTGTGAAGTCTTTTGATGCTATTGGAACTTAAACTACTTCTCAGCAAACTGACTATACTTGGGCAGGACTGCTAACAAATCCCCATGGTTGCTTTCACAAGCCCACTGTGATAAGTGGACCAAGCAGATGGTAGGAAATTATATGAAGTATTTTGGGCTACCTTCCCCAGTCTGTAGCCTGATTTATTTGCTTTTCCTCCACCTTGCAGCTGAGGAGATTTAAGGAAGTGAGCTAAGGTAGAAAGTGAATCTTTACTTTCTTGACTATGTGAAGAGGTGGTGTGAAGGATCCCTTCCAATCACAGATGTCTGGGAAATAAGCTCAGTTCAGGTCTGACTAGTGCCAAGTTACTCTAAAGGACTGGCACTGAACAGTCCCAGGTTTGTAACTGATAGATGATGAAAGAATAAAGGCTGTGTGCTTACTGGTCTTTCCTCTTATTTTCTTTAATACAGTTTTAAAAACACAACTCTCTTCCCCTTGAACTTCAGGGCACGTAATACTCCCAGATAAAATAGCAAGTTTCACAGAAGTTTGCTTTTCACATCAGCTAGCTAGGAACAGCCTAAAATTCATAGCCATTAGGAAATCCCCTTATAGAGTTATGTAGTGTAGCTCTGAAACAGCTTGATCTTTTTTGTCCAAGTAGTACTTTGTAGCTCTGGAGGCAATACAACAAATCAAAACCAGATGTGGGGAGAGGGTTGTCACACTGGTTGTCACTAATTTATGACAGTTAGGCATAAACAGGATCACCACTGTTTCTTTGTTAGCCTTTATGAACAATTTAACGGTCTCAATTCTACCTAACAGAAGACAGTCTACAGATCCGCATCATCTGTTACACAGATTCATTTCCTCAAAAATAATTTTGACCAAAACAGTTAGTTTCCAGTAGATCCTGACACGGAGGAAGTCTATAAAACCACATGTGGTTCTCTGTCTCCATTCCATTCTATCTAGGGTGTATAAATTCTACATGTGACTTCTCACCACAATTGAATAGTATTCTCTGGTACTTACATATCAGCATTACTTTCCAGAGTCAGTCTTTTATATTGCAATATGAGAAAAGGACAGGATAACTCCATGTTGGCTCAGGATTGGTGGTGCCAGTAGGCAAACACCTGTCTTTAATTAGGCCGGGATAATCTTGTGAGTTTGCAGGTACATGAGAGGCATCTTGAGAAACTATTTTTTTCCTACTTACTGCTAAATGCTTCAAAACTACTAAAATAAAATATATGCTCTGATATATGGATTGCAGAAGTAAAATTCATATATCTTTTGCAGCATTTACAGTATAATAATTGCTGAGAAGTATCTAATAATATAGTAGAGCTGTTGGATCTGCCTTAATTGCACTATTAAAACCCATATATACTGTACATACACTATTTTGCAAGCAATCCATAGAATATCTGAAGGTTTTTAATAGCTCTCATAAAAATTAATAATAAAATAAGTAAAGGATAAGCTACCATGAAAACTGCAGAGGAAAATTATGACCTGTATATTTTAGATGAAGGAGCTTACATGTACATTTTGATGTTATTTACATTCACTTAATGATTTATTGAAAAGATACATTTAAGTGTTAAATAACCTCATGAGGTAATGCACTACCCTTTCACATTAGAGAACTAAAGTCAAATCTGACTTTCACTGTAAGACGTTTGGGTTTTGGTAGTTACACATCTTAATGAATTTTTCAAGCAGCAACCTATGATAGAATTTGGTATAATTCATCAGAACTAACCTTTCCTGCACAGGAGGGATCCACCATGAAAGAGGATGCAATGCTAAAGCTAAACTGCAAAGCTTCTATCTGACTAATTATGTCTTTAATGTTATTAAGCAAATAAAAAGTAATTCACCGAGTTGCTGCTATGAGCATTATTCCAGAGCCAGTAATGGACTGGCAATAACAGGCGGTCCTTTTTATCATTAATCAAAAGAGCAGGGAACGCTATTATCTGCAATTACATTCACATCTCACTGCGCAGCATCATGAAGAGATTCCCAAGCGAACCCTAGGCTAGCTAGATCAAGTACATTTAGATATGTATACTCTTGTGTAGATTCATTTGCTCATCCTCAGAAGTAAACCTATATTCTGTCTACACCATCTCTGTTTGACTTTTCACTTTGCTGTGTTAAACATATCTGCCCAATTAGTGCCTCTGCAGGAATTTCTTCTACAGGGCTGAAATGCACCAGTGTAAACCAGTGGTGAATCCAGAAGCTAATTAAACTGTTTTTTTAAAAAAAAACCCAGAAACGGCTTACATTCATAAACAAACAACAGCTTTCAATCTGTAACTATGCTTTTCGCTGCCTTAACACTAACCCTTTTCTTTACATTAGCTTTTTGCATCAGTCTTTCAGTGCATACTAGCAGAAAGTTATTGTGGATTTACCATTGCCATAGTATGGTATGAAACCTGCCTTTAATGATCAGAGATACACTTCTGGCCCTGGCGCCCCAAACCCAACCTAACCAGCCTCTTCCCTACAGCACAAGAACTATATCTGCTTAGAGTGGCTGAGACCAACTCACATGCACAGAAGCTGATTGATGAAGCATGATGCATCCCTTAATTAAGCAGAAGCTACTAATAAAAATGAACTTATGGTATGATTTGTGTGATTCTTGCAAGGCAGCCATATGTGCTGCACACTGGTAGTGGGAAAGGGTGGTACGCAGCTGATGCTGGGAAACTACAAAAGAGAAAACTTGTTAAGAGAGGCAGTTTAGGTGCTGTCACTATTTCAGGGCAGCTCATAATTAATGGTCTCCTCACTTATCCTCATTTCTCTGATAAGTTGTCCTCTCCTTCCTCTCCACACTCAACGTTAGTCCTTGCCATCACTGCTCTCTCACAAGTGCATCTATTTTTTACTTCTTCTTTAGCTGTGCCTGTAGCATTTTGGGGAATAAAATTCCTTGAACATGCACATCTGTTCCCTTTTCTGCAAGCTATAAACATGTGTTTATCTCAGCAAACCTTCGCAACAGTCAGGGTCCAGATGCCTCTGCTCATGCTTGTCTACAACACTTCACTGCAGGATTTTCCTAGGAGCATGCTTGCTGGGTGGGATCAGGAGGAGGCTCCCAGAAGCCATTCTCTGTGCCATTGGCCAGCTGCAGTTGCTTTACCTAAGTATGCCATTCATCTCTCAAAGATCCAAACTAGTTTTGGTAAGATGGTGCAACTTTCAGGGTTGCATTGTCAGCTAATCTACTAAGTAGTAACCTAGAGATCAGAATGTTCTGAAAACATGGCAACACTTTCTTGGTTACTGTCCATGATCTGCAAGAATTTCTGCTGCAAGCCAGAAGTATGAGCACAGAACTTAAAGGGGAAGTGATGTGTAATGCCTGTATCCTCAAGGTACCCACTCCATATGTCTGAGAGTTAAAATATTACTTCCAGATGTATGTTCTTTCAACAGGCTGAAGAAAACTGACTCTTTCACCTCATTTGCTTTGGGGAACATGATAATGTCTTCACACAAATAAATGTACCTTTTGTGCAATTATCTACAGTGAAAAACAGCGAAGAAATCCCTTCTTCAATATATTCAGTCGACTTTTATTAAAGCCAAGATGGAATTGACTGGCTAGGCAAGAGTTCTGTGAGAAAAGAGCATAAATTTAGCACAAATCAACACCCTCGAACCTTAGAAAACAAGCAAACCTCCTACCAGGACACACAATAGGAACAGTGTTCATTACACATGTGATACCATCCTTTTGTTTTGCCAAGAACAGCTAGAAGGGCAGCTACAATGTTCAGTTTCTGATGCCACCTTTGCAAGAGATGTAGTCATAATAAAGGGAAACCAGATGTTTAGAAGTCTAAATGAGAAAATTATAAAAGACCTGGGATTGCTTGGCCTAGGAAAAAGAAACAGCAGGGAAACGTAGGAGTGATCTTCCTTTTCTAAAACGTTAAAAAACAAAAGAAAAAACCCCAAACAAAAAAACTTTTCTCCATGCCCTTGGTCAACAGAACAAAAAATAGCAAGTTTAAATTGGAGCAACGGTGATTCAGACTTAAACATTAGGAAAAACTTTCAAACAACAAGGGTAGTTAAACACCAGAATAGATTGCCTAGGGATGTTTTGGAATCTCTGTGATTGGAGCTTATAAGAACAGGTTAGACAAACATCTGTCAGGAATGATTTAGGTACAGTTTATCTTGCTTTGGGGTAGGGGGATGAACTAGACGACCTCTAAAGGTTCCTTTCAGCCCTCTTTCCTACGATTCTATAAAAAATACATTAAATGATTGCATGTAGAATTGAGTTTGGCACCTTTTAGTAAAGCTCATTGTTTCTGCTTTTCTGTTGTTCCCTTTGCAGCTCAGCCATGCTGAAGACTCCAGGTTTCAACAAGAATCTTAAAAAGCTGTTTGGTGCCAAATAGTGCTCTAGTTCCTTTACACTGCTACATTTAATTAGGGTTTCTAATTAATCTTCTCTGCATATTACACTATATCCAGCTATCAATGTTAATAAAATCTTTGCTTAGTTTAAAGATTCTGAAAGTTTTCATTTGGAAAGTGAGACCATCTGGCCTCTATACCTCGCTAGGATTAGATTCTGGGTAAAGTGTGCTCCATCTGTTTCTGAGATTCATGTACATATTACACAGGATGTGTGTTGGGGCAAGGCTAAAGAGGGATTTCATTGCCAACATAGCTGAAATACAGTCAGGTCTGTCTAGAGAATCTCTTTGATATTCTCAAGGTAAAAAATAAATGCATTTCATCTTCAAAATGTTCTCAACACCTCTTCAGAGAAGGGTTTTGTTATTGCTTCCCATTGTGTAAGGTGAAGTCTTCCACTGAGAATATACCTCCATCCTGAACATATTTAGTATAAAATATTGAAGTGGTCGTTCTACACTGGGGTTCCTGAGAAAGATTCTTCAGCCTACCCTGAGTTGCTGAGGAGTCTCAGACAAAGGTTTAATTCTGGGAGTTATGGAACTGTGCTGCTGCCAGACAATACAGAACAAGTCTATATATTTAAACACAGTTTGTGAGCTAGGATGAGTTTGTTCCCACCTGCTTCTTCATTTATTCATACTACTCAGCATCCTACATACAGTGTCTGGTACTTCTTTGACTACACTAAAGAGGCAAATCAAGTGCCTTCATTTACTAAACAAACCACAGTATGTTTTGTGAGTGGGAATTTTGGCAGTTGTAATGCTTCTTAAGCAGTGGTTATAAGGTGACTTTTTAAAATGACCATACATCCAGAGGGTTACATTTCACAATCTTCTTCATTTACTCCGTAGACAGTGGTCTAATAGGAGTGACCTTGTGATTGAATCCCCTGTGATCTGTGTTCTGTTCCAGCCACAGCACAAAATTCCTATTAGCCTCTGCCTTCATCCTACTACTTAAAGAAGGCATATGGGAATGTGGCAGTCACACCCAGTAACCTAACTGGCAACAGATGCTTATTTTATCATTTTATGCTCATTCCCACCTTTCTGTTCTGGTTTGGGTTGGATGATACTAAAAAGATGGTGGTAATTAATATCCGTAGGAAATTTTGCATCAGTCATAGATTTCTGTCCATCACTGTGTGAAGATATAGGGTGAACAGAATGTTTTCTGTAGCATTTTGGTCAGAACAACTTGTCAGGTTTCATTACTATTTAATTTAAATTTTGATTTAAATTTCCAATTTAACCTTGAACCACAAACTATACGTCGACATTTAACAGGAATATCACTTTTCCAGACCTTTTTTTTTTTTCAAATTTGTTGGTCATATTCAATTGACCATATGCATGAAAAAAAAAATGCCACATCCTGTTGGTTTATCACCTTTCTTGACCAAAACCCATAGAGATAATAGATGTGCAAAACTGCTTTGAACATTAAAATCACTTAATTAAAAAATGCCATGGGTATCTGCAGTTTCTTCCTCTTTTTTAGTGTATCCTGGTTCTTTTCATGTGTTGTTTAAAAATGAAAAAAAATTAACAAAACAAAACAGAAGGAGAGTTTTGAAAGAGAAATTGTGACAATTTGGCTCATGGATAAAAAGAACTGTTAGCTACAACTTAGCTTCCTTAGCGTAGCCATTTAGAATCTCAGGTAGATAACAGTGACTTTCATTGATACTGGCAGATTTATGGGGCCATCATTAAAAAAGAGTGAAGTGGCCTTGATCAATGTTTTCAATGGATGAGGTACATACTTGCTTTCCATCAATATCAGACATGCATCACTAGTTTTCCTGCCCGTTCTTTTTTTGAGAAAAGATATAAATTGTGACCAAAGGAAGATTAGCTCTTTTCTTGAGGCTCCCTGCTATGGTTTTCAATGGAACAGAAACCTGCACAAAATTTTGCTCTGCTCCACATATTCCTCTTTTGCACTTCAAGTCCCTAAATACAGATTTGGATTATCCGGACACCAATCTTTTATTTTGGAAAAAAATCAACACAATCATTTTCTTTGACACATGAAAATATGTATTGTATCTGTCTTGGAATCCATGACCAAGAAAAATACAAACAGGTTTCAATGTGTGAAGGGGTATCACTAGGATCACAAGGATGAATATATTATTTTCAATTTCTAATTCCATCTGATGACATAGAAATAACTTTCACTTTCTATAACGTTGTTTAGATGTAGTTTTTAAAGTCACCTCTGTCAAAAATAGAAAAATGTAAGAATATCCAATTTTGCAAATACTTTCAGCAGCCCATCAAAGGCTTTATGACAGAGATATATAAAACATATACCTCCTACCTCTGATGTTCCAGGAGTGGTCCAAACAAAGTGGTAGCAAACAGCTTCTGAATAGCCCCAGTAAACCAAAGCAGCCATCTGCGTTAGGTCCGCAGCTGACCCCCTGACAGGTGTTAACACCCATCACTCTTCTTACTTCTCTCCTCAGCTGGCAATTTATTTCCTCCTTCTGCTTGATGCCCCACCACAGTTGCTTGGGAGCCACATATAATGCCAAGCTCTTACCTTCGTCTCTTCTGAATTAAACTATTACAGTGCCTATTGTGTAAGGCTGTGTTCTGGTAGATCTGTTTCTAACACATTGAAATAAATGGCTATGCTATGTACACTGTCCTCCTATGTATTTTAGAGTACAATATGGATTCCATCTGTAATTTAGAGTACAAAATCGTCTGCTTAGAGGTTGAGAAGGACAGAAGAGATGCATATGGAACAACTAAGTAGTGAATGCTCCCCTTAGTCCTATTTTTGCTGGTGCACTGGTGTTCTCTGAATGCCATTTCAAACTATACCTCTTCATTTTGCTTTTCTGTTATTTTTAAGGGCCCTTACACTCCAGCCATGTTCAGATTTGGATTAGGACAAAAATTCCAAAACCACTGTCAACATCTACTCAGGAACCTGTTGGACATGACAGGACGGCATTTCTCTGAATTTTAAATCTCTCTTGTAAAGTCATTCTTTCTATTTATAAAATTTTGAGTACTTTTGAAGTCCTTTAGCACTTACTCTGCCTTGTTAGAGAAGATGACTACATTCTTTCTAAGATAATTCACTTATAAATTCTGCTTAGAATGTGCCAAGAACTATCCCTCTAATCCTTCCTTCTAAATTCTAGGTAGTAATAAAAAAATTTATATTTTTAATATATATTTTTTCATATATTATATATTTTTTTAATATATATTATATATAACTTTGCTAATTCTATGCAACAATCTGAGTAACAGCAGTATCCGCTAAAAGTGTTCTTGCTATTAAAGCCAGTTTGTCAACAAATTTGGGGAAAACAGCATGGTCAGATTCCTTTTATATGTATAAAAAATGGGGCAGCCTACTAGTTTTCAACATCAGCTCAAGGTTATTAGTGACTTGTTCAAGGTGAATCTTTTCTCAAACTATCTTTTTGTACAAGTCTTTCAAGTAAATTTCAGCTTTTCACATGAGCTTTTCATATTTATAACAGATTCTGAGATTCCTCTGAAAGAAGAATTCTCAAGGATCATTGGCACAAACTGTTGATTTTTTCACAAATGGGCATAAACCCACATTTTTTAAAAAAACCTATTCATTCTGGCTAGCTGCTGGACTCTCAGAAAAAAACATGAGTAACAAAATTACAACACTTAGTAAACATTCACAAGACTAAAACAAGTTTCAATTTTTCTAATTTCTTCAATTGTCAGAACAATTTTTTACTCACGTTAAGATAACCAGATTTGTAAAATATTACTCTTACTTTTTTTTTTTTTGCCACATCTTTATCTGCTCTTAAAGAAGCTATGATGAAAGAACGCATTTTTCCCTAGCTTGAATGCCTTCAGCTAGAGCAGACTTTTGCATCTGACCACCTTTTAAATCTGTCTGTATCAGCCAGATATGTGAAGAGTGGAAGCAAAGACCAGTGAAGGGTGAGTGTGTCCTATGAAAATCTGCTGATACTTGCAGAAATCATTATTGAAGAAGAGCCAGACAAGTGGAAGAATATGATAGGAGACAGAAAGAGCCATATTTCACACACTTCACTGCTGGAGGTCCCAGAAAATAATATTGTGGAGAGATTTGCAAGAATTGTAATACCCTATGAATTCAAATAAATTGCTGGTGTACAAACCTTCACATGTGCCTGCCCTTACTCATAGCTTCTAAAAACCTCCCGCAAAAGGGCTACAATTGCACAATGTGCCTCATTGTCTTCTTCAGAACAAATGCGTAAACCTAAGAGAAACCTCTCCAGCCAGTGGAGACCCTCTTCTAGTCCAGATGTGGTGATCTACCAGGTTGCTACAAAGCACCAAATCACCTACCATATGCAATCTCTAACAATGCTATGAATTTCTAAGTGCCTGAATGTAGAACTATTGGAGCACTGTGGAGCTCCCTGTTGGCCATAGTTTTATATTTTTTTCTTTGTTTTCATGAGAGAGATTTAAGTAGGTTAAATATTGATGCAGTAAAAGCAATTTGTCCTTTTAGCTATGATTTTACTAGAGCAGGAATCATGCAGTCTTCCCTGTAAAAATATTAAAAAAGGAGATTTGCACATGGAAATCTTTCAAGCATCTTAAAAATTATTATTACACTTGTCATAACATAGTTGATTTCATCTCAATGCATAGTAGCTGTGAAGAATTAGATAAGCAGATGGATATATTTTATGACAAATGAAATACACCATTACTGTTTTCACATTACTAGAATACACTGAAGTTTGAATTGAAATAAAATCTTCAGAGCAGCAGAAGCAAAAGTTCTTATTTTTTAACAAGAAACATATCTTATTGTAAACGGTCAAATCTCATCATTTGATTATATATTTGTAAAGTATAAAGTCATCAAAAACCTTTCCTGATTCTGTGTTCAGCAACAGCTGTGAGATATATGACCATGAATAGAAATGAATGAGAGCTAAATCATGTGTTAATCATTTCCAGAACTAGGTCAAACATAAGCTCTCTCTTGATGCTTACAGACACAGCTGTCTGTCACGGTCATCCTCTTCAACTGTCATTAGACTACAAGTGACGAACTAACAAGTTGCAGGAGACGTGGGACCAAGCATCTACATGAAAAGTGTTCTCAGTAAGAATTCCTGCCTTCTCAGAGGCAGCAATGAACTCCCGGTTCATTCCTTACTGCAAAGATGCTGCTTGGCATCACTGAACTGTGGCTTAAGAATGCTTGCCCTTATAGCTTTACATAAAAACGTGGAATGATTTACCCACTTGCCCAGAATAGTTTTCTTCTTTCTTTCTCCTGTTTGAAGCCCAGGTAAAATGTTCTCACTATCTATGAATAGGGCACATGAAACCTCTTGCGAAATGATAACAATGTCTATCCTCACACCAGATGCCCCCCATAAAAATGTGATGGTCAGAGAGCTGGACAAGATTTTAGATATATGTAGTCTAGTGCACTTCAGTATCTAGTTTTAACACTGTAAAAACTCAACTATGTACTTCAGTATTGTATTGATTGTATTGTATTGCGGATTGTATTGATTGTAAATGACTTTGGCAACAGAGTCTAGCAGTATGGATAATTCAAGTAACATCTGGACTACGGAGGACTTAAGGATGAAATTTTTTAGAAAATATAGCTATCACTAAATACTATATTTTTTAGAAAATATAGCTATCATTAAATATCATTAAATCTCATAATGAATGAGATTAACACATAAGTTGTTCTGCTGGATCAACTGTTGCAAAATGTTCATGTTTACGGCACTGTCATATGTGGGTTCAGGGGACTGGAAAGAAATCAGGAAGACCTTCCTATATCCACGAAATGCTTTGGTTTTGTTTAAAACATGTTGTTTAAAAGCCACACTGACTGCTTCAGAATACTCCATTTGCTCTGTTGTCTAGAGCAAAAGATTGATGACAAACTGATTCTTGCCTCCTCTACAGATGGTAACTCTTGCTGAGGAAACACAGGAGCTTAAAACGGAAAGAAACCTTACAGACACAAATGTCCTCAAGATTTGAGCTTTTTACTCCCAACTGATCTTTAACTATTTTCTGTCAAGGTTTTTTATTACTCTTTACAGCTGCCTGAAAGGAGGTTGTAGTGAGGAGGGTATTGGTCTCTTCTCCCAAGTAATAAGTGATCGAACAAGAGTAAATGGCCTCAAGTTGCACTAAGAGAGGTTTAAAACTAGATATTAGGAAATAATACTTCACTGAAAGGGTTGTCAAGCATTGGAAGATGCTGCCTAGGGTAGTGATTGAGTCACTGTCCCTGGAGGGATTTAAAAGATGTGTAGATGTGGTACTTAGGGACATGGTTTAGTGGTGGAGCTGCCAGTGCTAGGTTTACAGTTGGACTCAATGGTCTTAAAGCATTCTGTGCTGCTGTGATAATTAGCATAAACTAGAAGTGTCCTGTGTTGCAGAGGAAATGGAGTAAGCAAGAGATAAAAAGCAAAGATCAAACACAGAAACAAAATCAAGATAGTAAATGACTTCTAGTAGGTACATGACACTCTCATCTGTCTGGCACACAGTTTTGCAAACCGGGAAGAACGAAGGCAGTAAATATCTGCTGAAGTAATAAGAGATCCATGTCAGAGGCTCTTTGGTCAGTGTCTGAAACACAGTTGACTACATGTTCTTATTCAAAGATACTGGCCATGTGTGAGACGATTATTGCTGCAAAAACATAAAACAGCAGTCTGTTGCACCATTTTTAGATACTATCTGTATTGTCTCCTCTTAGCAGTAATTCACTGGCCAAGACTTTGGTCAAAATACCAATGTGAAAAAAACCAAGAATTATAATTTTATTCAAGAGAGACATTACATTAAGAGTACATTAAAAGGAAGTTTAACATCCATTTTTCTTATGTATGAGTAATCACAAATTTACAGTTCTACTCCTTTCTTCCTTTCTACACCTCTCTATCACTGAGTAGGTTAGACGTTTTTATAAACCTAAAGAAGAGTCAATAAAATGGAAGAACACTGGTTGTTAGTAGAAATACGATATGGTGTAATCCAATGAAGTATGTGAATCATCACAATACCATGCTACAAACTTACAGAGAGAAAGTGAGAAGGTAACTAAACCTGGCATCACCTTCTTCTCACTATAATACACAAATAGCGTATCTTTCTAATCTATAAACATTGTCCCTTTTTAAAAACAGAGTCATTGTGAAGTGAGCATGCACAGACTGCAATTGCAAGTACATGTTATTTGTATGATGAGCAGAAACACAGCACGTGGAAGGATGGAGTTTTGAAATTGTTGAATGTCTTCATCCAAAACAAAACTAATCTTAACTTTCATTAGACTACATAAGGTAATTAAGAGTAAGATACAGGGTGATAATTCTAATCTACTTCATACAAGTTATTAGTTTTTAGATCAGTCTAAACTTGCATTTGAGGATGTGATCATGTCACACATAAAATAGCACCAGTGAATGGATTTTTTTAACTAAATGTTATATACTTGGAGTCTCAATGTTTTTCTTGAACTGCCTGAATGATTTATCTCAACAGATTTCTGCTCATAGGAATTTCTTAAGCAAGAGATTCTCAAAGGAAGCAGTTTAATGCAAACTCTCAATATGTCACATTTTGGCAGTGATTGCTTAATGCAGCAGTGCACTAATGAATTGCTCCACTGCATCCTCTGATCATGAATATGAATCGGAGTACTATAAACTGAACTCAATGTACTGATAAGTGACTATATTTGATTGTGCCAGCAGCCAGATGATTTTCTCATTAATGAGCTGAACTATTAAAAGATGGAAGAATATGAAGTCAAGCCAGCTTGGCATTGTCTGAGCTTCATTGCTGACATCTTTCCAGGCGTACCAGAAATCTTTGTTAGCTAGTAAAAGGAAACATTTTAAGAACACATTTAAGACAAATAAAAGCTTCAAGGCTCAAATACTATTTCTGATTACATGGATATGACTCCTTTGTGGTTGTAATGCTTCTGTTTTCATATGGGGTGATCCAGATTTTAAAAAATTAGGGAATTACACACATCCGCTGCTTTTCAGCCTCTGCTCTTCTAAGTATAGCAGCCCAGGGCTGCCAGCAAAAGATAGAGCTTATCATCTTTCTAACAAACTCTACTATGCAGAACTTCTAAATTCATTAAACTGAGGACTACAGGTTTATGAAAGGCATGTTGGCATCACATCCTTTGGAATAACAATAAAATGTTAGAAATATTTTTTTTTATTTTGATGCTTTCAGAGTCTTATTCAATGACAAGCATTGGGGTGTCAATCTTCATTACTGTTTACAAGCATCACTATATTGCTTTGCAGTTTAATTATGGCCACATCTCATCTGGAGACAACTTCAGTACAAGTCCAGAATGAGGCTGCTAGATCAGTTGCAGAAGCCCTAATAGTTCTGTACTTTGGTCCTACAGAAATGTGAAATGTGCCTTATTTTAAAAACAAGACAGAAAAAAATAAAAAGAAAAAGAAAAAATGGGGGGAAAAAGTTGTTGCTTGAAAGCTGCAGTGTTGCATTTGGACCAGAAAAGATCTGTGGTCAACAATATTATAGCAATTCTGCCTCTAGAGGGCATTACAAGCTAAATGTTTTCTCTGACAAGTATTGAGAACATCTTAGATCAGCCCAGAAGATAGTTCTTAAATTACCTAAATTAAGAGATTTTCTGTGTTTCCATCATCAGCTATGTAGGAGTAAAACAGAAGTGTTGGGCAACAACACTTGAAAGATCCTTAATCCACTGAGTAACAGCAGATAGTTTTGGTAAGAAAAGATGTCACCAGACATTTTCTAATAACCCTGAAACTTGTCCTCATGTGCTACATTGTGAGCAAATTTTAGCACATCACTGTTCCATTTTAATGACTTTGCTTGCATCCTTTTTATGAGTGCTGTGGTCCACACTGGTCATTAAACCTGAAGATCATCGGTCATGTGTACAGAGAATCCTTACTTATCACCTGATGTGTAGGCTAGGGTATCTGATCTGGAAATAAATAACATTGTTATTTGACTCTCTCAAGATCTATGATGTATACAAATTGCTCAGATATTGGTGGACACCAAAATATTAAGTTCCTGGCTCTTTATGCATTAGACAGATATCTAAGTGACAGAGATATTGTGTTAGTGAACTGGTTATGACAGGTTCTTCCCAGTATGTGCCGCTTCCTAAAGGTATTTTATAAGCATCTTCAGCCACACAGTATTGAAAGAGCCCAACAGTAATTTTTTCCTGTGTACACATGGACTAAATCTCTCCAAATAACAAAAAAAAATGTCTTTCTGAGGCTGAAAAGGATTGTGCAAGTCTAGCTGCACATTGAAGGCTGTATTTTGTTATCGCAGTAAACAGCAACTAGGATGCTTTAGCATAGTTTGGCTATATGTGTTTCACTATTCACATTTGTTCAACTACGATTGACTGAAATACATTTAATGGGGCAATTACAGTACTTAACGCTTCTTTTTCCAAGGACTGATCTACAGCTACTTTTATTTGTCTATTACTCTGGCATCTCAGTGATTCCTTTTGACTTTTAGATACTGCTGTGAGTAATTTGCTAAATGTCATAGCCAACTACATATCTTGCAGACTCATCAAGGTCCATGAATCTGTTTCAAATTTTCAGTGTTCCTTTGCCGGTGCTTCTATTTATACCCATTCTGTGTGTTGAGATTTTGTACCTTGAGAATAGACTGTAATGTTCCCTGTACAAATGAAAAATCTTTAAGCACACACCGCTCAGTACTGGAATATTATAAAGCAGAAATTTTATTAATAAGGAAAACTGACAATAAATAAAATATTAAAAATATATTACTGAAATATATTTTTTAAAAGTAATTTGATAATTAAAAGTGATATGGTAAATATCAATATGAAAGATAAACAGGAGTAAAGTAAAATCACTTACACAATCACTTAGTGTTTATATTGATATACTAGTTACATAATGACACCATCAAAATGATTACTGTCGTGTTCTTTATATTATTGTAGTGAATAAAAAGATCAAAACCATAGCTTTAACCGGCTTTACATAAAAACTGTAAGTTTCCTACATGCAAACATTTTGATTTAAACAAGAAAGAAAAGCAAAACTTTCTTTGCCCGACAGACACAGCACTTGCTTACCACAGAGTGTTACCAAATGGAAATGGTAGTCTATCCTAGGACTAAAATTTATCTTTTGTCTCCTTTCCTATATACTGCAGAGTTCCTAGTACTCAATTCCAAATTATTTTTTGAATCATTTGTGATTTCCAATTCCTCCACACAATAAAAACCTACTGATGTCCCTTGTACTTTATTACATATTCTAATCTTCTTTTGTAATCAAGGAAGTCCAACACGCTAAAGGTATGTCAAGACTGAGTTCTTAGATTATTACTAGCTGTTCTTTTAAATATTGGGAGTTTTTGCTATCAGCCTCATCCATATGTAGAAATAAGGTAGGGCTACATTCTTTAGTCCACGCTAGCAAAGGTTCCTGGACTGTGCATCATCTGAATGGGAACTGGAACTAAAAAAACAGGCAAGACCCATATAAAATTTAATAGATTGGCGTGCTTTTATATTTAAAAATATCTTCAAGTTGATTCTCTGTTAAGTCTCTGCATGTGTTTATATGCAGTTTAACAGAGTAATAATAATTAAAAGTTTTTTTTCATAATGGAAGAATTGGTAGAGATCTCAGTAGAATAATCATTAGATAGTTCGTATAAATGTACTGAATAAGTGCTGAATGAGCCATGAAAGGATTCTGGGATTATAGTGTGGCCACACAAAATATTTTGGATGTTATATGTCCACAAAGGACAGTTAAAGAAAAGTATTAAGATTACCTATGAAATACTACTGGCAACCTCCCCGCCCCCCCTCCAAGCCTGTCAGATGTGTTTGCTACTTTATTAATTTTGTGGATGTTTATTTCTCTAACAAATTGAACAGACCTTATTTTGTATAAGAAACTCTCTAGGAAGCAGCTAGCTGCTTAGAAACTAAAAAGTGGGGGGGGGGGGGTCTCAGGAGGTGTGTATATCAGACAATTAAAAATAGAAGTGCTGAGTTTAACCTCTATCTGTGCTCCAGACCCTTAGCTATGAGCACAGCCGCCAGTGCAGTGCTGATCTGCATAGTAGGCTTTGTTTTGTCCCGAGGTCAGAGATACTGAAAGGAAGAAAGAGAAAGAAAGATTAATCTGATAAAGGCACTGCCATTTCTAATCGGACTGATGGGAAACTGTGGTACGAAGTTAAAAAGGCAACACAGGGTGAATTACTGTGATGAACTACCTTAAAGCTGAAGCTATTAAATAGATAGCTCTCACATATAAAAATGACTGTGGCATCTTTATTCATCAACAGTTTTGCACAACTGTCTCATGTTCAATGCCTTCCATGAGCAACTAAAGTACTCTGATACATTCGATCAGATTAACTCTTATTGGGGAGACTTAGCCACTGACTGAGATGCTGCTTCTCACTTCCCAGAATAAATTTCTCATTCGCATGCATCAGAATAAACTTTTCAAAGCCTGAAAATTACTAACTCCAAAAAGTAGCAACACCACAGCTCAGTGCCTGCACTCCTAACCTACTGTAATGGAACTGAAATTGCTTTTATTCTTGTGTGTGACAGCACTAAAACTTCTTCACGTAGGCTGACACCTGAAAACCCGCAGGAGTGAAATTTGTTACTCCTAGTTCCAAGAACATTCATAGAAACAGGCATCTGATGGAGGTTTTCTGCACATTTGTAAAGGACAAAAGAATCAAAATTCAGAGGACAAAATTCAGTAATAAAAAAGCCTACTTTTAGTAAATGATTTAAATATTCTAATCAGATATATTTGATTCAGGTATAGTCAAATTATATGAAAAGCAACAAGGGTATCCTAGAGAATTCAGCATAAAATTCTTGTAAAAATACACAAAATTTTAAAGAACTAGTTCATTTAAGAAATGCTTAAGTGTTCCTATGATGCTGAATTCTTTGACTCTTTTGAAGTTAACAAGCTCTGAAGATACTCAATATTTTGCAGGATTGGGTGCAGGTGAATATAGCAAACAAGTGTCAGGTTTGTGTGATCAAATGTGCTCTTCTTTGACAAGCATCACGTGATTATGTTCCTCCATATCAGTCTGCTCAATATGGGACTAGGAGTAAATGCACAGCAATTGGTAAAGAAAATTAAATAGATATAGAAAAATTGATCTAATAATAAAGTGCGTATGTTTTTAGAACTTTATTTTTTCAACACTGATGCTTTATCAGGCACAGAAGAGTTAAAAGAATTTAAAATATGGATCAGCATCCCAAAAGGATGTATACTAACACAGAAAATTATGAACAACAGTCATGAATCAGATACATTTGTAGTTGAGTAAAGGAAACAACAGATGTAACTTTCAAAATCTTTTTTTCTCACTTACAGATCTGTAATAAACACAATGTAATTCCAAGTCTTAAGTCTTTTACTAGAGTATGCTGGTTTTGTACCCTGAAGTATTCACATTAAATAAAATACAATATTTTTAGAAGTAATTTTTGCTTTTCTTTTTTTTTCCAAAATTGCAAAACTGCAGGGGAAGGGGTGTAATTAATATTGGAAGCTATATTGCTTAAATATCAAGGAAAATCAAATAACACCACTTCAGACATAGCACACATCACTCTACAGAAAGGGTACTTTATGGAAAATTCAGTCAGCATACTGTGGTGCATTTGATGAAATGCATTTATTGATTACTTATCAGGTGTGTTATATCATGTAGTTTATAGGACGATTATACTATTTGTCCGGTTCTAGAATAAGTTTTTCCAAACTTCTCAAAGAGAACAATCGATGGTAACACTGTTTTAAAGTCCTAAAGAAATAAGAGAGAGAAAACAAAGTGTTAAGTCTGGCTTTCATGGTTTTACCTCTTTTTAAACTATTTTAGAGCTCTAAATATTGTCTTCCAGTTATATTTCATTATATGATTTAGAATGTAAATTATGCAAAATAACGTATATGAAACATATATTATTATACTAAATGTGCATTACTTTGAAGAAAACCACAAAAACTGAATTATTTCATTGCAAGCAAATATGTATTTCAAACTTTAAGTATCTATGGGCACTGCAAAAATTTCCTGTTCCATAAAACCTAGATCTTATAGTCTTTTGCAAATCATAGTATACAAAACTACATTCTCCTCCTTGGCAGCCAAGTTAAAGATAGCAAAATATCTTTGCAGTACTTTAACTTTTCTATCTTGCTTTTCATTGAACCATGAATACTAAAAAACTCCACAAGAACTGGTAAAAAAATGAATATATATTAAATAAGTATTAGTGGCAATAAATTGACCTGGAGTTCTGGTAGAAAAAATACAAGCATAATGATCTCTGAACCTGTTTTTTCCAGGGAAGGTTTTTGGTTATTAGACTCAATTTTTTAAAACACAAATGATCACAAAACTAATTTAAATAAGACAAATGTAAGTGAACTTGTTCCTTAAAAGCACAATGTTAATACAGTCAACAAACAAAAAAGCGAAATAAGCTAAGTATTCTGAAGAGTATTTTGATTAACTATGTATTAATAAATGCTTGTAGTAAATGATCAGTAAGTTCATGGTATTTAAGGTCAAGGTTTTAAAACATTCTTAATAAAATTATGTTCTTTGACCCTGAAATACTGGGAATAGTATGAACAATTCAAAAATATTTGTCTTGCATTAAAATTGTTTTCCCTTTCTGAAAGCATGCCACACAATGAATTATCAGCTTTCCAGGATATGATGATTAATTTTTAAGAAAGAAGTCAGTCTGAACACTTTCTAATAGTTGCTGTTGTCAACATGATGCTCTGGGAAAGCACCTGGAAATGCAATGTCTTTGGACAATGTCTCAGGCCATGAGTGAATGAAAGCTAAATATTTTACCTTTGCAACACACTTCAAAATTTGAAAGGTTTGTTTTTCTCACAAAACCAGAATGAAAACTAGGTTTTTTTCTGACTTATGGCATGAAGTAGAACTATCATTCCCTGGGTAATTTAGACTTTGCTACTTCAGAGACCATACTTCAGCTGAATATCCATAAACAGACAGAGCAACTATGACTTCTGCTAAGCTTCATGCAACCACTGACATGTCCCACCTGAGTTTTGTCTGCACTGTGTATTGCCAGATTGTGACCATACAATTTCTTACATCTCATACTTTAGGTTATTTGCTATGATTCTGCCAACATCCTGGTGCATGAATCCTAAAATAGCAGGGCAGATGCACACATTCAAACTGAAGTACTCCCTGTGTGATGTGAAAGGAAGCCCTGCCCACCCCATTCTTAAATGTTCACAAGATTTAGCTTTTAACGTTTCTCTATGCCTTGCTCTGCTCAATTTCATACCCAACAGAAGCAGCCTACTCACATATTTTTATACTAGACTATAAGAATGGCAGAGTATTTTAATTTTCATTGTGTGTTTGCCACAAAAAGCACCTTCTTACTTCTGGAAAAGTTGTCCATATAGTTATAATAAAGATTACTACAGCTTCAGTATAACTGCAAATACTTTCCTTCCAAACTGAAGCTGCTGATATTTAGAATATTTCAGTAAATTCAACACACTAATATTGTTCATGAGAATGGAATAAAAAAACAAACAGATCTAGCTGCCAAGAAAGCAAACAGATAATGCAGCTATAATTTAGGATTAAGCAGTACTCCAGGGTAGAATACAGTATATTTTATTTTGAAAATAGGAAGTATATTTTGAATTTACATGCAGTACGTTAGGTACAGTTTAATAAAAAAAGCAACAAGCTTAAGGTGAGATGGGGAAAGCGGTAGAAGGTGTACACCCCCTACATCAGGATGAAATCAGGAAGGGTAAGGCTGAGCATTGAAGAAGCCTTCATTTGCTGGAGCAGACGGCTTTCGTTATTAGGATGCCTGGCCAAACAAAAACAATTGGCTGCCAAAATTAGCTCCTTGGGACAATTTAGAAGCCTTTGAAGTGAACAGTTTTTTGAGCTGGAACTAAGCCCAGGTCCAGCTTCAAACTCAAATCAAAATGACAAAGAGGAAATTTTCTGTGCCACACGCCCCCTCAGTGTAAGATTACTTTGGGTTAGCAGCTGTACTGTTTATCTTGTTATTTAAACTATTTCACTAGATACTCACAACTGAGCATTTAAACAACTGGCTCCGATTATGACGACAGCAGTTATGTTTGACCAC
Source organism: Cuculus canorus (assembly GCF_017976375.1). Classification (NCBI taxonomy): domain Eukaryota; kingdom Metazoa; phylum Chordata; class Aves; order Cuculiformes; family Cuculidae; genus Cuculus; species Cuculus canorus. The sequence continues at coordinate 92,349,563 of NC_071403.1, forward strand.
ATTTAGGAAGCATCACATACTCTGATGGATAAATAAAAGTGTTGCTGGCTTTACAGTTAGGCTAATTAAAGAAGTTTAGAATGTATGCTAGATAAATGGTGCACAGTATGCACATAAAATATAAGTATATTTTTAGGAAAAAACAAAACCTAGCCATTTCTGTATTTGAAGATACAAATTTTATATACAAGGTTTCAACAATTTGAGAAAGCAAGGCCTGCAAATACCACTTGGCTTTGCAAGATCTACCTTAGAGCACTGAAGAGTCTATCCCACTGTATCAGTGTAGCAGCATAAAGGAAAGGAATTGGAAGCCATGTTTTCAGGCCTATTTAATTTGATGGTGAAACGTAGATTCAAATTGTGCAGTGAAGCACAGCGACGCACTGCTGGTTCATTCTAGTAGACTGCCATGATTATATTGAATTTAAGCTGGTTGCTACGTAGCATTGAAGTTACGAAGTTATAGAGATAATCCTTTTGAAGTTGCAAGAACATTGTGAGTGCAGAAAAACAGGCTTCCTCAAAACTATATTCACCATCAGTCCCTTATTTTTGGTAGCTGGAATGAATTAGCTTACTACTATGGATTCCCACATACACTGGTGAGATTGACCCTACAGTTTTGCTATGTCACAATCACAGGAGCACAGAGCTGAGCTTTATGGAATTCTTCCACAATGCATTTTTATATCATGCCACATAATTATCAGTATCAGAGATCTGTAATTCTCAGAGACCAAAACCTATTTTTAAATTCCCAAACAAAGTAAATATAATACTTCCCTTTTAAACTTGTCAACTTGTATTTCTTTCACTCTAGTAAATTGTAAGAGACTCCAGTTCAACTGTCAGAGCTTAACAAGACCTATGGACTCTTTCAATACATTTGACTATTCAACTGTCATGTGTACTGCCAAGTGCCACTGTACAGCTGTAGTCTGCAGCCCCCTCAGTTTAATACTACATGGTCTTCTTTAAGTATTTCCTTAAGATCCTAACGCTTGAAATACTAAAATTAGAGCTTTAAAGTGAGCTGTAAGCCTCCTGACCTATTAATAGCCATGCAGTTCTCTAACAAGGAACTAAACCAGAAATGGCAAGCTGTTATACAAGTAAAATGTTGATCCAGCTAACTTTTATTCTTAGCAAATTTATCAATACTGGTTAACAATATTTCCAACTAGCACAGGGCCTTCTGACATGACAAAATGAGTGTAACAACCCATTCTGTCAATAAAACACAAATGTCATTTCAAGTGCTCAAAACCCACTAAGCTACCCTAAAAAAGATTGATTTATCTGCTCCAGTGTTTCTTTGGGGCAAACTTTTCTCACAACTGAAACCAATTAGTGGGCCTGGCACTTGTAGTGCAGAATGTAGGTCAACATCAAGTAATAAAGAAGTATTGACTTTTCTCTGTCTGTAAGCAGCATGAAAGGGGTGCCATGGCCTTGTCGTATATGAAAAGAGCTCCATTAATTTCACTTATTTCAACCAGCGCTGTCAAATACTAATGCTTCTATTGCACTTTTCACACAAAGTACATTGACACCAATCCTGGCCCCAGTGAAACAAGTTTACAGTATTTCAGTCAGTGAAAGGGGTACTATAATTTTTAATTCCCTGTTGTACATTTAGCCTTTTTAAGCAGCACTCCTCATAAGACCTACGGAGAGATACGAGCTAGGACATTAATAATGGCTACACACTTCTTCCCATGGGCAACAGAACCTACTTCTTGGGCATAGCTTCAACAGCTAATTAGCCATAAAGTTCAGGACACAGTTGTTTGGCGCAACTCTGTTTTTGTGGCTGGTGGGCACAGACTGCCAATTTTGCTTTCTGCTGTGGAGAAATATCCAAAAATGAGGAATAGGTTTTCTGTGACTTGAGGCTATAAAATTGAATAGCTAATGTGTTAACCAATTGGGTCAACCAGCCCCTTCAAATAAGAGATAATAACAAAAGCCTGGATCATGCCTTAGGGACTGGATCTCATTGTGTCAGTGCAGAGGTATTGACTTCTAGGGTAAGGCATGCCTAATCAGAGTTCCCTGTGCTACAGTGGACAAGTAACCACTGGTGAGATGAAGGGGTAGAATTACACCTTTCCCTATTCATATTGCCAGTGCAATGCAGAGCAGGAGAACAAGGAGCCATCGTCTATCTCCTCCTTCGACTGCCTATTATTAATACCAATTCTGAGCTCTCTAAATTTTGTTATTTTGGGTAAGTGCAACAAAAAAACAGGTGCTTCCATGAAGGCTTTAGGAGCTTCTCCATATTATGGATTGACATAGCCATTATCAACCTGACCTAAAATGTTCTGATTCTGTTGCCCTCTATTCTCTGCAATTTCCCTCCTAAACTGCCTGCTTTTACGGTTTTGTTTTGGGGTGGTTTTTTTTGCAAGTGAAGTTTATAGTTCTTCTTGACAAGCTTGAAGGCATTGAATGTGATGTCTAAGTCATTCCCTAATTACCTCCTGCAAATGCAAACATCATCAACAACAATAAAACTCTTTGATTTAAAAAGACTGTGTGACTGTGGTGGAAGGCAATTTTCTACTCGCTGTAATGACTTTGTAAGTGCAAGTCTTACCCTTTGAATCAACTTGCTATTAGATCTTAAAATAAAATGATATTGTATAGCCATCATAAAAGGCAACTTTATAACCTTCTGTGTTACGCTTACATCAGGCAAGTTTTTTCTACTTGTTAGTTTTAGTCTTTTATTGACACTATGATAATGTATGTGAAAAGAAAAATCAGGAAATTATGTTCACAGTAGGAAATCTAACAATGCTAGTTTAATATCCTATCTTCCAAATGGAAAGAGAAAACATTAATTGCTATTTAATTTATGTAACAAACAATTCATTATTATTACACTTAAATTTTCATGGAGATTTATAACTCTTACACATTTCATCTTTTGGAATTACAAATGAGGAAACCAAATTCAAACACTGCTTGCTAGAAATTATGAAAGATTTCTAATTATGGTTCATGAATTTGAAAAACTACTGATCTGATAATCATATAAGTTTAGATACTTCCTACATGATATGCCCAGTATGAGGGGCACAGCAGTGTGTACTCCTCTGTGACAGCTTAATATGGAAATTGTAACTCTATTACTCCCTTTCTTTAATATCCTGAGAAGGAAGTGTTCTTCTACTAATATGTGCTCACTGAAGTTTGTTTTCTTAGCTCAGCAGTTAAGCTGTGCTAATTTGTGATTCGGAGATAACAGGCGATACTGGCTAAAACAAGTCAAGCTCTAAAATTTCTTGTCCTCATCTGTGCAAGGTAGGAGAGGATGCATTCCAGTCTTGAAAAGAGTTTATTACTGCTTCTGCATGGTTAGAAGCAGTTTGGACAATGGAACAAAAGCATGTCCCACTGTAGTTTTCCATGGCTGCACAAATTAAGCTATGACATGACAGAAGATAACAATGATTTTGAGAATGCAATAATTTGAGACATTGTATGAGGAAAGCACAAATATTTCTAAATGAATAAGATATTTTGCAATAGCTATGTTCATTACAAATGTGTCAATCCTTACAGTGCTGTCTCACAAGCAAAGGCAAACTATCTCCTGGCTTTAATGGAAGTGCAAGGAAAGACAAAGGAAAAAAGGGGAGGGATTTGGTCCAGTGGATTACTTTTTCTCCTAAGCATTGCCTCTTGGAAATTAACCTGGGATCTAAAACTAGCTTCTCCTTTTTGTCATGTGTACTATAAGGAGCAATGAATATTTGTGGTCCAAATTTGCATTTCTTATATTTACTTAGTACCCTGCAGTCATTGTGGTTGCCCAAGGGGAAGGAAGGGTGGAATTCCGAGCTGTACCCTCTAAGTTTATGTATTCCATTTACGGATGATCTGCAAGCCAGACACTGCCTAGCCCTTTCTCCCAAACATGTACTAGCTTTGCAATGCTTTAAAAAGAAATATATTCTCATTTATAAATAACTGTTCAGATAATGAACTTATTTATGTGTATAAAGCTAACCTACTGAAGAATAAATCACCTATGTGTAGACAGTTTTCAGGTACTTTCAGACATATTCAGAGACAATATCAGTGTTAAAAGTACAATTTGTCACACAAAGTTACAATGAATGCTGTACCATACTTTAGTCAAGATGAAACAACATCACCCAAATTCTGTTCTGAATATCTGTATTTGAACCAAAATTGCCAAAGATAATATTCCATGTTTTTCAATTAATATAGCCTCTTTTTTTTTTTTCACAAGTAAATTAAATTAAGAAACCAATGTGAATTTTTCTGCAAGCTATTTCATACTTGGATACACTTGAACTTTACTGAACGTGGACTAAAAAACAAATGTGCAGTTGAAACAGTTCAGTAGGTATTCAGAATCCCAAGAGGTGTTTATTTGCTATTGTCATGCAATTTTCAACTTCTCACAGGGTGTTTTAACAAAATATTTTTGAAGAGGGGAGAAAATGTTCACCTTAATTTATTTAAGATGTATAAATAACATTGTAAAGTATGAAAATACAGCAGTGCTAATACATAACCCTTTTATGAAGTTATTAAATCTGAAGTGGAACAATGTTTAAGACTTCATTCCTGTGTGCAGAAAAATATAGTCTTGAAAGCATCTGATGAAAAAGTAAAGGACATGTTTTTATCATAGTGCTCATATTCTTAAACCAACTCTTTGCCTCGTCCATCACACACGGTCTGCTAGCAACAGCACTTGTATTAGAAAATAATGCACTTAGGGATAACTATCTTGACTTATGCCACTTATTAGCTGCCCTTTTCATTGTGTAATCTGTTCAACCACAACATTCTCTTTCCAGTTGAAAATAAGCCAGCGCCAAGTGTTGATTGCCAAGACAAACTCAGAACAACTTTTAACCTGCTGGAATAAAGCCAGAAAATGTTTAACCTGCCAAGATCAAGTTGCAACTATCTCTAACCTGCCAAAATCATGCCACTAGGAGTTAAGGAAGAAAAATTCTGACTTGGAATCCTTATGTGAAAATGTTTTATCTGATCAAGTTAAGTTGCACCTCTTTGGAAAAAAAAAAAACACCCAAACAACAACTTCGCAACAATTAAAAACAAAAAAATGTTGATTGCACTGTTTTTGACACATGCAATAAAAACAGTAATCTAGTTAGATTTCATCTGTTTTGACATTCTTCTGGATGATGCTTTCAAATCTGATTGCTTTGTGTGATGAAATGAGGAGATATGAAGATGAAAGGAACAGTGGAAGCTGTAGACAGGCTTTCAACACAATCTCCTAAGAGAATAGTCTGGATGTGCAGACTGATAGATAGATGTATTAACTGGCTGGAGTTTCAGATTCAAGGGGTAGCAATGAACTTTTTCTACTCTAACTGGAACCTGGGTACAAATGCATTTCCTCAAGTGCTATGCCTTTTAATGTCTTCATCATCGATCTGAAGGTGGAATGCACTCTCAGCAAGTTCATGGAAAACATCAGACTGATGGGTGCCATAGATACACTTGAGGGCTGTCATTCAGCAAGATGTAGACAGCCTATAGGAATATGGTGCTAGAACTTCACAAAATACCATACAGACTGTATGCACTCAGCACAAACTAACCCCAGGAACAAAGCAGGCTGCGTAACAGCTCTGCAAGAGAGGACCTGGTAGTCCTGGTGGGCAACGAACTAAACACAAGTCAGCAATGTGCCCTAGCAGTGAGGAAAGCTAAAGAGAAAAACAGCTTTCCCGTTTGGTAAATATAAGGTACCTTCAGAAGAGATTGAAATGATCAAACAGGAAAGCACCTTTCTCATTTTACAGGCAGTTTACTTTGGAGTTCATCTAACACTAGAAAACTACTCATCTGCCATCCAGTGTTCACAAATGCTCTCACTAATCAATAAAACTGGAACAATAGTTCTTAGGCTAATACCTATTGCTCACTGTATTTATTCATATATGATAATAGAACCTCTGTATGCATCACATTTTTCTTCATTTTTCAATGGCACATTTTCTCCTGTGTAAATCCATCAGTTCTTTGACACAGTTCAGGAATAGCATCAGCAACACCATTTATTCACTGAGGTGCCACAGATATGTTTTGGCATTGACATGATGCTAGTTCTGTCAAAATGCTGCTGCTTAAGAAACTTCAGGGAGACGAAGAGTTGATATTTATAGTCAAATATTATTCCAGATTCAACACTGTTCAGAAAAATTAAATGGATTACTCATAATAGCAGAAATTTAAAGAATAGATTGCAGAACACTTTGAAAACTAAAAACATGCTGTCTTGTTTCTGATAAGACTATGTTATAAACACTAAATGCGACAACTCCTGCAAAAATATTTTATGGTAGTGCATAAGCAAAAGTTTATTTCATGTTTTCAGCTGGATTACTTCCAAAATAAATTCCTCACTCCATTGTCCATGTTGAGGAAAGAATTTGGCCTTAAACTTCCTTTAATACCTATGCCTTTAATGTCTATGCAGAACTTTCAATGTATAGCTGAGTACTATTATATCTTATAAAAGAACAGGAACTAGGAATTTTTACAATGTTTTATATGCTAATTTATTCATTGACAGTGTAGTAGCAATATTACTTACACTGTAAAGTTTCCCATACTTCTCTGAGGACTTTGGATTTGACCAGAAGTGTTGAAATTCTTTAAATAGCAACACATTTTGGTCTTCTTCCTGCTAAACGCTTGGGCATCTGCAAATACTACAAATCATGCCAAACTCTGAGTGATATATGGAGAACCACAATCCACTAGGAAATAAGCTAAGACCAACTCATTCATTTCATTTAGGTCCTTCAGTGGGATTTGAACCATCCAGCCCACAAACCATGTCTCATGAGATTGCAGTATACATCCAGTCCACAGTAATAATGATTCATATACATATATGTGTATATGCTTTATTGCTACCTTTAGCTGGATTAAAAGCAATATATCAAATTTTATATTTCTGCTTCTTTTATTAGCTTTCTAGCACTTGATCAGCTGATAGAGGCGATAATGAAATGTTTTTTTATAAACTGGCATTTGTAAGTCCTGTCCTGAGAATGTAATATTTCAAAAAATAGCCTAAGCTTTGGGGAAAAAACCAATTACAGAAACAGCATTAAAAATGCCAAGCACTGGGCAGAAGCAATTCTGGATCAGTTTAAAAAAGTGATTGATGAAACTCTAATCTGAGCTGAAGGAACAGTTTCACGACAAGCTGTGACCATTCCACACACTTCATTAGCTGCCATAATTAGCCTGGTGTTTCAATTTGTTAGAACTGGTGGGGACAATTTTACTCAGAATGCAAACATCAAAAAACAGGGTGCCTCAGACTTCAGAAGAGGCTGATGAGAAGCTTTTCTAGTCTCTGTTAACTAAAAGATTAATTACAGCTGATGGGAGGCTGTACTCTGATTGTCACTCTGTCTATGTGCATTACTTTTAGCATTAGAAGAAAGACATGGTTGACACGACACTGCTCAATCAAGCAGTCTCACATTAGTGCACAAAGTTTGTTAATATTCAATGTTTTTATAGTTGCTTTTCTTCTTTTTTCTCCCCATAACCCCCAACCTCCCCCTCTGCCCACACCCTGTATGAGACTCTCACACCTAACAACTTACACTTTAAAAGAGTAGGATATTCAGTTGCTAATGATAAGTGCTGACCACTTATTCTGTCATTCCTTCATACAACTGCAGGTAAGAGATCCTAACATGTCTCTAAACTACTGGCTGGGAATATTATTAGTCCCTGTTATCACAGTCAAAAAGTAAATTCCTACGCAAATAGTCTCATGGAAAACAAAAACAATTGAGCTGTGAAACAGATACTATGTTCATCACAACTCTTATAACGTAGCCCCTTTACTTTAGGTGCTACTACCTCTGTACATGTCAAACCTTGTAAGTTTGTAAGGCAATCTGTGGCTTCAATACAGGGACAACATGATAGAGAGCAGCCCTGCGGAGAAGGACTTGAGGGTGTTGACTGATGAGGAGCTCAACATGAGGGAGGAATGTGCGGTCACAGCCCAGAAGGCCAACAGCATCCTGGGCTGCATTAAAAGAAGTGTGGCCAGCAGGTTAAGGGAGGTAATTATCCCCCTCTACTGTGCTCACCTAGAGTACTGTGTCCAATTCTGGAATCTCCAACATAAGAAGGACATGGAACAGATCCAGAGAAGGGCTGCGAAGATGATCAGAGGGCTGGAGCAACTCTGCAATGAGGCAGAGTTGAGATTGTTCAGCCTGGAGAAGAGAAGATCCCTACTTTTGGGCAGCCTTCTAGTATGTGAAAGGGCCTATGAGAAAGCTGGGGAGGGACTTTTTACAAGAGTGTGTAGTGATAGGATCAGGGGGAATGGCTTTAAATGGGAAGAGGGAATATTTAGACTAGACATTAGGAAGAAATTCTTCGTGATGAGGGTGGCAAGGCACTGGGGTAGGTTGCCAAAAGAAGTTGTGGATGCCCTCCTCCCGGAACTGTTCAAGGCCAGGCTCAACAGGGCTTTGAGCAACCTGCTCTAATAGGTGTCCCTGCCCAAGGCAGTGGGTTGGAATTAGATTATCTTTAAGGTACCTTCCAAGTCAAAACATTCCATGATTCTATGACTCTTTATGGGCCAGATCCTTATCCAATACATATTAGCCTAACTCCATGGATGTATCCCAGTTATGCTAGGCACCGAGGATCAGTTCTTATACCTGCTTTATTCAACAGTTATATTCTTAGAGGACTGTGAAAAGACTTTTGCTACTTTCATTTCAATTCTATTTAACCAGCACAAACAAGGTCTTGGTGAATATTATCAAGTAGCTTACTTTTGCAGATATGCTCCATAAAGTATTTTAAGTGACCTCAAAATATAGCCTTTTTAATTCAATATTGTGGCAAACTGAATTGAGTTGAAATACATTATGTTCGTCAGATTTATAAACAAATCTACTTAGTTCGAAGAATGCTGAACAGCCCATCCAAAACTGTCATCAAAAGGCTAGACTGAGCATAGTGTGAGGATATCAATACAATATCAACAAAACAAACTAGGTGTAACTTCAAACTCCATTTCCAGCTTGATTTTTTTTTTATTAAAAGCTCTGTCACAAGTTACTGTAATGTACTCCAGGCATATACTGAAGGAATTGTTCCAGATACTCTATTTCTAAAGTGTTTCTGATTAAACAAGAGGCTTTAAAATATACAAGCAATTTGTAAAACAAGAATTATTTAGAAAGTTAAAACATACATATATCTCCCTCAAAAAATACTGGTGAAAGTTCTGTCTTACTAAAAAGCAAGATTTTCTCTTATGCCACTAACATAAAAGTTGCATTATTAAATGAGGAAGGTAGGAAAAGCAAGACATTTATCACCCAACAGACGAATGACACAGGATTGCTAGTTAGACATTATAATAAGTGCCATCTAATTTTCTCTTTTAAACCAATTTATTCTTCAAAGCCTTAGATCATCATCAAGGGACTGCATGTTCCTGTTGAAAAAATTACAGAACCAAAAATCAGGTTTTATAAAATATTTGGCAACAGTTTTTTTTTTTTATTCAAAGATTGAATTGTTTGACTCTTCTCAGTCACTAATTTGCAGCATTCCTTTAAAATCAGACCCTGTAACTCATCAGTAACCTTCACCAGAAGGTTTTTCCAGCCTTTCTTTTCAGTCTCCCAGTTATCCTCAGGTTCTTTTCTGAATCTAGTTAAAGAGTAGCTAGGGATATTTTATATATTTTAATTTGCTTCATAGTATTTACCTTCCTTCTACACCCTAGAAGATAATTTGAAAGATCTCTTATAGTAAATAATCATTGACATGACATATATCAAGTAGCATTTTTCAAAGGCAGCCCAGCAGTGGATACCTTAAGGATTTTCTTAAAGGAAACAATCTATAGCTCCCCCTCCAAAGGGAGCTTTGAAAGTGATCTTCATAACAAGATATCCTGTTGTAGCTATGACATAGTTTTTCAGCACAGAATCTGGAAAAATTCTTATGTCACCTGTCAAAAGTGGAAATTTTCATTTGCTTTCCTGGGAGACTGAATTGGTGCATCTTATAATGAGAGACATTTAATTCTAGCCCTGTGAATGAGAGATACTGACTCGTGTTCCCAGTGTTGGATATGACACACTCCTGCCTTTTTAAATGCACTTGCTTCTCAACAGTACATAGTGACATTTACTGAAAAAAAAAAGGGCAAGAAATTGAGAATTATAAGTTGCAAAAATGGCTTTAAGCCAATTTTTATTACCCAGTCTCAGAAACCACTTGTTTAATGAGCTGGTCTGTGATATTAAATTGGGAAACATTGGTCTTTTTTTTTTGTATTACCTAACCAGGTAGCTGAATGCCTGAGCTCCAAGGAGCTTGCAGCTCTGAAGAGTAATGCTGTTATTGGAATCACTCTATGTGATTCAGGGAATAAATTGCTCAAGCTGAATTTCACATGAAAATACAACAGTGTTCTGACTCAAAATGGTTGTTCCGAGAGAAGAAAATATATGCTACAAAGTACGACAGACTGACTTTTCATTAAAAATATAGGATGTATTATTGAAGCACCAGATTCTTGGGTTTAAATGATCTGGTTTGGTGCAGGACTTGAGATGGGAGGAAAAGCAACAGAGAGCAGCCTTATCTTGGAAATACATAGTTGATAACTCAAACTAAGGGTCCATTTGGAGCATCTGAATAGACACATTAAGTCATGCCAGCAGTAATAGTCATACTGGAGCCATGTCATTGGTCAGGAATTGCTGGAGTGCAACACACTTCGGCAACAATCCTTATTATCCCTGACATGGTTCATGAGGAAAGTCATAGTGTAACAAGTAAACTCTAACAGATCATCTAATAATTCCCCTACAATAGAGTCACTTCTGGCTGCCACATTATGTCAGCTCTGCATTGCCTAGGAAAATGCATTGCAGTTGGACTGGGGAAATAAGAATCTGATATTCAAAATATGTGCTCTCTCTTCTCATTGCACATTAGTAAATTTTGTCATAAAGCATACTAGTCAATAGGGCCTTAAAAGTTTTAAAACTTCTCATAAGACTTACAGTACAGATGCACATTCATTAGCCGCTATCACACTCCATTAGAAAATACTACTGTGCATTTTTTTTCCTAATTAAAATGAAAACAAGCAAATTCTTTTTTAAAATTGTCATGGAGTCACAATTTAAGAGAAAATGTTTCAAGCTTCACGCGTACATTATATATATATATATATATATATATATATATATATATATATATATATCTCAAGTCCAGTTACTGCAAGGTTAATAAAATTGGAGTCAGGGTCAACTTTAAATAAATTTTGGTCTAGTCAGGGATGGAAAATTCTGCCACATAATGACATCATTCACTAGACAATATTATTGAGTATTGGTCCTACAAGGGACAAAACTGATTTTCAAACAGAACAAATCACTTTTCAACCACAACCCTATTTTTCCCTGTGGTAGCACTATATGAAGATAAACTTTCTGTGGAACCACAGGACACAGTGATCTCAGAAAACTATGGAAACAAGTGGGTTGGTCATTGTCATGTAGGAATGCCACAATAACTTTATAACACACTGAGAATTTCAGGCCCTATTACATTCTCCTTGTGGACCTCTTCCCACATATCTGGAACTTAGGGCCCTACCTGATAACGTGATTCCACTTGGGCCATAATGTGAGCAACAATGAAAACCACAGAGGCTGTTAAACTTTCAGAAGCAGTAGACTATATAGACAAAGATGACATCCCTGAACACACAGGTAGTTCTCCTTTTCATCACAGATAGTCCAAACTTAAAGTCATGTGAGAGGAATTGTGCAGTTGAGGCATTCATAGAGATTTGATCCTTACAATCTTCTTTACAGTAGAAAGCAAGTCAAAGATCAAGATTTTTTTTAACATGGTCAGTTATGTCTGTTATCCCAGATGCAAAATTCTGCCAGATCTTGGACAAAGAGCCAAATTTACAACTAGTGTAAATCAATGAAACCCCATATTTTGCATTATACATACGCCATAACATTCTTTATATGACTCCAGAATAGTGTACAAAAAGGCACTAGTGCTTATCTATTATATATGTCATTAATTAAATACTTCTACAACTTTATATAATCTCAGCTGAATGCAATCACTGTCCAACAAAACGTACTGGGTATTGATTGTGCCTTTATCAGCACTGGCTGAATTTGAGCCTGTAATTCTCTGCCTCTGCTGACAAAGAAAAAAGCAATATAATTTATATAAGGAATGACTATTGTCTGCTCTAATGGGTGCAAAATACAGTATGAACATGCCAGTAATGTCAACTACAGCCCAATTACCATTGTTCCACCAAAAACAGAGTTGTGTTGGTGGTGAATTACAAGGGCTATTTTTCCTAGCTTAGGCAAGGCCATGACAATCAGAAATATTTGAACCTGATATTTGATTAATGCTGGCAGGGCTCTATAAGCGATTTCCACTCAACAATGTCTAATTATTTAATTATTCCTCATTATTAATGGAATGAAACAATTCAAAACAAACAGCTAGAATGACTGTTTTGCAGGAAGCTCATAATCATCAATTCACACATGTAGAAATCTTCCTAAAATTGTATTAAGCTGGCCTGTTGAACTTGAAGGCATATTTTATCCCAATCAATGCATAAAAGTAAAATTATCCGTAACTAAGGCATGTTTCTCTGCTGTAGAGTTCAGCTGTAATGATCCCCACACACTGCACTTGCACATCAATTATGATAATCATAATCACGGTCATTAAGCTGAATGTTCATTATTATCAGGATGCTGGTGACAGCAGATTCAATCATCAGGTGCAATGGGCAGGCAGTCACAGTCCCACCCAAGTTTCTGCAGACAGCGTTGTGCCACATTAAATCTATGATGTGTTCCACATCCCACTCCATTCCAAAAGCTGTAGACGGTAAAGGTCAACTTTATGTTCTGTGCAATATGCTTAGGTTCTCTAAATTAATTCCTTGCAGTACTGGGTATTTTTATGTTTTGTAGATAATAAAATTCTGTTTAGGGCCAAAATGCCTGTGCAAATAATGAAACAGTGATGCAGCCATACTGTATTTCACCTATAATAAGGCATCAAAGGAAAGACTATAAGAAGTGACTTAAAACGTCACTTCCTGAATTTTGCAAAGAAAAGAGTAAATGCTGTCAATAAAGTCAGTTTTTTTAAATGCATATGCAAACTAATTCCAATACCAATTCAAGGCTGTAAGCTATCATTTCTGCCTCAGAAAATATGAGCATATGGAAGTGTTTTGACAAATGATAGCTTATAGCTACTGTATTTGATCCCTTGACTGTCCAGCTACATTGGAATCTATTGTTGCAGTTTAAGTTCATAGTGACTAGTATTTTTTTTTTTTTATATTGGTACTTCTCACAAATTCTATCAAAAGGTATTCCAAGGTGTTTGGACATGCAAGCATTTCTGGTTTTATACTGGATTATAACTGGGTAAACTCACTAGATTCATTTCACTAGAGGTATAGTGTTTCCACTTTTTTATTTTCAATGAATAATTAGAATACAACTATTTTTCCGTTTACTCAGAAACCTCATTGAAATGTAAACGGAATGAGATAAAAACGTTCAGATTGTAACTACATGGAAAGCAGAACTATTAACTTTTTCTCACATAATATTATTATTATTATTGTGTTTAGAGGTATTTTATGCTAACACCATTTCATTTTCCAGAAGAAATATTGCAGGTAATACTTTTCATTGTTGCTCATTTTGCTTGTAAAGTAATTATATAATTTACATACTAATCTTTTTGTGACTTGAATTAAAATGCATGCTTTTAAACATTATAACCTCAGGAAAATACAACTAGGACATGCTCATGAACAGGCAAACTTTTTTATATGTAGTTTAAAAAGCCAGCTAATCCCAGCTAACATTAAGTGACCTCTCAGCAGCTCACAGGGGTCACTGATCCACTGAACTGACTCCTTGGAAGAGCTTATCAAACGATAAGAGAAACCTCTCTAATATTATACTGACAGAAGCAGAATATACATACATTAAAGCAGGTATATGAGCTACTCAGGTTATAATACAAGTCGCATCCACAAAAATATCACCTCATGGGAAACGTCAAACACGGGTTGTGTTTAGCAGATAAAGTGTTAAGCAAAAATCTGATTTTTTTCTGGTAATATTTTGCTACATGCCCTTTAGCCTGGTGATTCATTAGAATAGGATAATTTTTTCATAGCACTGGCATATATGAAGTTCTAATGCAGCTTAGAGACAGAGTATTCTTTCAAATTCAACAGCTATGAAAGTATAACCTCACATGTGCCTATAGAAAATTTCTTTTAAAATATAGCTAGGAGGGGGAGTTTTGTTTAGGTTTTATACTTTCTGATAGTAATTAAGTATTAAATTAATTAACCATTAAAGCAGCCGGTAGGTCATAAAAGGCTCCTTTCTCCTATTACCTCTCCGTTTGGGCAAGCAGCTCTTAATTGAAGCTTCACATTAATTTAGACTTGGGTTTGGAAGACTGTATGTCATGTTGGGTTAATGCGTACAGCTATTCACCTCCAGATATATAGGTTGAAATCTATTCAAGATCACAAGTAAAGTGAGTTTAGTGGTTTCAGTTAAGCCCATAATCTATACAGTATTATATATATGTGATGTAAAAGAATGTAAATATTCTTTCATTGTTTGGTATCATAACCTGACTCTGATCAAGAACTACTAAGGACTGGAAAAAAGAGTCTTTACAGGACAAGATGAGTATGAACAATAAGATTTTTAGACCTTTATGTGTCATACTTATGCTGTGGGACTTCAGCCAGTCATATCCTCCACTCATTACTTTTGAAAGACAAATGCAAGTCTTTTTATTTGAATGTTGATCTTTGTGCCTTTATTTGCAATGAGATCTAGTTCATGTACATTAAAACACCAAAATTTTACTCTGAACTCATCTTTAAAGCTTAAAGTTTTGAGAAACCATTCTTTTAAAAAACATTACTTCTCAAACTCAGATTCCTTGGAAGTTGTTATATATTTACAAAGGTTAAGAAACTTTCAGGGAAATAAGTAATCATAAGTTACAAGATCCCAGAACTGTTTTGGTTTTTAGACCTCTTGAGATCTAGTCCAACTCCCCTAACTCAGCTAAAGTAGGTTGCCCAGGACTGTGACCTGTTGGGTTTTGAATACCTGCAAGGATGGAGACGCCACAATGTTTTTGGGCAGCCTACACTAGTGTTCTGTCACCCTCACAGAAAAACAAAAATAATGTTTTCTTGTTTTCAGATAGGATTTCATGCATTTCAGTTTGTGTCCATCGCCTCTTGTCCTGTCACTGGACACTACTGAGCCTGAGAGGAGTCTGGCTCTCTTCATTTCCTCCTATCAGGTGTTTATACTCATTGGTAAGATTTCCCCTTAGTCTCATTGCTTCTCCAGACTGAAGTGTTCCATCCAGCACTTAGCCTCTTCTCATACAAAAGATAAGAGCTTTGTCTATGTCTGTGCTGCACTCTCTTCCAAGTCCCTTACCCTTGTTGTACTGGAGAATTTTAACGTGCTTATGATATCTAATACAAATAGAGGTAATGCAAGCATTACACAAACTCATGTTAGGACATGTTCAGAGGAAAATTACCTCTTGTAGCACTACAAAATCAGATATATGAGATGCTCTTGACAAAGCAGACAGTTTAATGAGACTGTCTTAAAATTAACACAGTTCATTAATTTTTAGAATTTTCCAAAGAACGTAAGCAGTAACATATTTTGTTGCTTTTAAACAAGTTTTGCCAAAATTTTCTGAAGGTTCATCTTAACATGCAAGAGTAGATATTCAATCTCTCTTACATCAGAAAAGGCAATACAAATAGAAAAAAAGAAACTGCAAAACATACATAACCAAAGCTGTACTTAATCAGGTTTTTAAATCCTTTTCTTGTACGGGGGAGAGTTGTTCAATTTCCTCAAACTGAACTTACCAGAGAGTCAAGGAAGCCTGACAACTCATCCCATCAACTCTATGTGATTTTATGACGTGCTAGAAAGATCCCAAATAATCTAAAAAAAGTAAACCATTCTTAATTTTTCACAGTGACTCACCTTGCCTGCTACCCACTTCTTTGGATGTGCTTCACGGAAGTGTTTGACTCCATAAGTTTCTTGGACATATTTACCTGACGTATGAATTGATGGTTCATACTTTTCATTTTTATGAAATGAAGAAAATGGCAGAAATCTGAAAATCAAAAATATTGAAAAATCAATTTTGCTTTTCTCTAGATGCCATAGGATTAATAAAAGTCATAGATACCAACTCTACAGGAGGTGACACGGGCACACGTTCCTGCTATTTTTCACTACCTTCCTAATGTTGTCTCTCAGTATTTTGAGATTACTGCAATTTCTCCTAGAGGTGCTTTTAAAGTAAATTTGGAGCAATGAGACATATAGTTTCCACAGGATAAAAATGAAGACTTTCCTATTATTTTAACTGTATCTGCACTATGATCTTGTGTGGCATGAAGAAAGAATGAACAGGGCTGAATTTGCTGGGATGTGCATGTTGTTGACACCTCATGTCTTAACAGGCTGCGTAGTCTATGTCAGCTCACAGTGGCGGGCATGCATCGAGCACAAACAGAGCTCACTTGTGGAGAACATGGATCCACTTTACAAGACATTTAGGCCCTTAACACAAAGCCTCAACTTGATCATTCCATCAGGATGGAAACATTTCAAGTGTGCCAGAAGTACAAGCATAAACCAAGATAAATTTGTTCCCTATGCCTTAAATTAGGTGTGCATCCTTTGATATCTGTTAACCAAAGGAAACTAAATCATACTTCCATTTAACAGAACAGAAATATAGCACTGGTCATTTGCACAGATTGGCAGACTACAAAGCAAAGGGATGATTTCTTCTGAATTCACAAGTTGTGTACACTTCACTCTCAATTTATAATTGAGCTTCAATTAGCAATCTTTTGGATCCTGATTCTTTCACCTTTGGCCATACCGATGATGGACTCTCTGCTTACATAGTGCCACTGAACAGTGAAGCTCCAGCTACTGACTTTGAGCATGAAAGGGGTTTTCAGGTGCATGTCCCTAACACTCATTGACAGCTACAGATTTTCTCGGTAGGTTCCACAGAAAGCTTTATGGAAGAAGGTGAAAGGCATCCGCAAGAAGGTGTAAAGGATCTGCAAGAGACAGTACAAGCACATAGTTCCATCTATTGCAGCTTGCAATACAGTTATCAGAGTAAATAAGTAGATTTTAATATGAAGTAAAATCTTGTGAATTAATCTTATAATTGCTGGTATTCTGAAAAAGCAACATGTAGTCTTTATTCCACAAGTGCAGTAAAAATTATCATGCAGTAAAATCAGAAATATATGCTTCAGAAGTCTAAACCACCGCTTTAACTGCCATGACAACATATGTAATTAATTAAAACCTTTCCTAGTTGAAAAACAAATCTCAGAATCCAGAGTTCCTATAACGGTTAGATAGCCAATCAAGATTTTGATAAAGATGGGGATTAAAATGCTTTTCTTTGTCTCTCAGCCAATACAGACTCAAAAAATTATTTGCACTAACTGATCCATCAACAGCTGTTAAGGTGCTAATTACGTTAAGTTACATGTCTTTATTTTCTCTTCCTAAAAAGAAAGAAATTATTTTAGAGTCTTGCCAGCTATATCAATCCATTCCACGAAGTACCACTAACAAATGCCATGTAAAGTTAGCAAAAGAAAAACACTGAGTTAGCAGACTTTTAAATTATACAAAGCTATAGTAGCATGTGTATACTCATGGGAAAAGACACTCTCATATAAGACAGATTATGGTACTTGTAATGCTAATTTGCACATGGGATGGACACCATGCACACACAAAAATTAATGTGGCCCCAGTGTCCCAAAGAATACATTGAAGGTGCTGTGAGCCGGCTGCTCCACTTGCAGTTTTTATCACTTCTGAATTGCATTTTAATAGTACATTTTTCTTTTGTTCAGACATGAAAGAAAATTGGCTTTCTCAGGGGACTGGAGAGCTGAGAAGACAAGGCTAGCAGTTTAGGGATTTGCCCATATATGCATAGAATTTAGTTGAGCCATAGCATTCATAATTCAATATGAATACTATGTCTGTAAAATTTATACAGAAGATGGTGAAAAAGATTCTTGAGGAAAGTCAAAGATAAAGTAAATGACTGCAGTTTTCCCTATAAAATTTCCTATATAGACGTTTTGATCTTACTGTGGATCAGTTAATCTTTGAGTACTCATTTGCCAAAAAAACCCCAAAGTAATCTATGTTCTACCATGATTCCAAACAAAAAAAAACCCCATAGATTGTAACTCTTTAAGACAAAAATAACAGTATATTCTACATGTAGTTTAGCACAAATATGATCATCTACATTCTGCTTCATATCTCCTCTAAGATCATTAGCTGGAGTATATGTCATACAGCCTGGAATGTATGTCTATGGCCAAGTAAAAAAAATTAAACCAACTATGAATTTTTGAGAAAGAACATTTAACAATTAAAATATATTAAAATTGACAAACATTAATAATATAATAGGGTATAGTGGTACAGAGTACTCTAAAGAAGAAACTTTTTTTTCTTCTGCCTATATTCTCCTGTCAGAGCTGGATGAGCAGATCTTTATGGCAATAATGATGTAGCTATAAGAAAGGATCATATGCTTGCAAATACAATGTCTGTTTAAAGCAAAGAAGACTTTTCATCACTCTATGTGAATGAGTAATTAAAAAGAACATTAAAACATTTTTTGTGTGTGTTAAGTAGGGTAACCAAACTAATCAGAGTCATACAAAAGTCATTATACCCCCACAATCAATAATAGTAGTAAGCAATAGTACTGCAAAACACTTCAGTAACGGTACTGTGTTCTGTAGCTCTATATATACACCTGATACAGCTTTTGCCCAAACTAATGACAGCACATGCTCTGAATGTGACAGAAGAGTGATGGAAGAAGAAAATTAAATCTAGACAATGATATGATGCCATTGTCAACTGCACAAAACTAGACAGCAATGGATTTTTTTCCACAAAATTCTCACTCGCATGATTTTTACATTGTAAAATTTTTTTTTACGTTGTACATTTTTACAGTGTAAATGCAGAAATTCTTAAATGTTTTCAGGATGTATGGCAGAGACAGAAGTAGCAGAATCAAAGAGGAATTAGATTCTGTATTGATGTTATATCATGCCACAGAACATTGTCAGTGTAAGCTGAGCCTTTCCAAAAGCTGATGATCTAATGGGAGGTGAAATTTCTCTAAAGAAATAAATTTAAATATGAAAAATTATTTCATGTCACCTACCACAAAAGCTTGAATGAGACATATGCCCAAGAATAAATTCAAGGTATGGGGAAGAGTTGGAAACAATCTCAGGTTATACAAATAGCAATATTACACATACACAACCTGAGGAAGAACCAGGACCAAAGCTGGCAGTGTCACTAGTAATGAGGGCCAGCTGCACTGTTGCCAGGACCACACTACGTTGAACTTCATTAGTGTAAAAAGACCTAGAAGCCTCAACTTAATAGCCAGTCCTGGACATGACAGTTGCTAGTAGTGTGTATTTAAATTTCAAAAGATAACCTAGGTATTTGTTGTTAGCAAAAATAAAAATTGCTTTCTCTCCTTTCACCTGTCCTATCCTGCATCTGCCTGATAGCATTAATTTCATCTTTCTTATCCTTCTTTTCCCCACATTTTTTACCCCGCCATAATGTTTCCTGCACTCTTCATCTACCATTTCTTCCTTGCACTCCGTTTCTTTTATTGTAATATCTCTCACTATTGCAACAGGAAATGGAAGAGGTCTTTTAGATGCTGAAGTCTTTCTAGTTGGATTAACTGAGATGATAGGAGCAGCAATAGGTACAGGGCTCTAGTGTCTATGGCAATGTAAGAGGAGAAAGCAGCAGCACAAACAGGAAGAAGGGTTTCTCAGATCCACGCTTTACTGCGGGGCAGCAGCATCCCAATGCTATATGATACCTACCAACAGGACACATGTCAGAGGCATTCACTTTCTTAATTTAAATTGCAGCAAATAAACAGTGGTCCTTCATCACATTCTCTGGACTTGCCCAAGAGACAGAATCCCAGCAGTCTAGCACAGCAGGCATCTAATCCCAATGACACAAATGCTTCAAACATATCCCAGGCTTCCGAGAAAGAACTGGCAGTATATACCTACTGCCAGACCACCATACAAGCTGCACTACGAGGGCACAGTGAGAAATACCAAAAAAGAGAACTAGAAGTTCTGCTTGCATGTTTTGAAACTTTTATGTTTGTATGTACTGTATACTTGCAATTTAGTAGTAAAAATGCTACCCAAATCTTGAATCTAGGTATGTGATAGTGTTGACAATTTTTTTATCTAAGTGATTCTATGCTACAGCAATTTAATTTTTGTTGTCTTGATCTAATTGAAATAAAACAATTTTATCTCACTTTGAAAAACACCATGAACAATTAGCTCCAAACAAACTATGCTTCTCTGTTGGGAAGTTGTGAATCTTTTAGCTTTTTTTCTCTCCTTTAAATAAAAGATAATTTTAAGCTTTCAAATCTGGATCATACCAGAAATAATTTTCTCATCAAATCTAATAGTGCCTATTTTTTCCATTCAGGGAACAAAGGGAGAAGCACAATGATTTTCTATGACAAAAATAGAGTAGGGCAGCCATTATTTAGTTCATAATCACTATATATTAAAATCAAGATATTATTTACAAAAATGAATACAGAATATTTTAATTAACATATCTAGTCAGATTACCTTTAGCACAGCGTTTTTGCCATAAGAAATTTATTTTGGATGCATTATTACAAACATTGTCTACAATAAAATACTGAATACATGCTTTTTTCAATTAACTATCTATTATCTTTATCCTAACATCAATAAATCTAAGAATCTTCTGACCATTTTTGTTTAACCCCCGTCTGCAATAATGAAAAGTGGCAAAGAAAAGCAGTCTTATTCTTTTAGGAAGTAAAAGAGATCTCTTCTGCAGCAAATTCCAGAACTTCTTAATTATACACAGACTTATTATCTACATCCCCAGTGTTATAAAGTACCAGAACTTCATTAGAAAAATTAAGATGGAAAAATGAAGGCACTACTTTGTAAATTTCCAGTGGAAATTAGCTGGAATAAGCAGAGGAATACTGGATCAAAAGAGGGTAATCATGCTTAACTGTGCCCTAGAGCACCCGCATGTATAATACGATTTGCACAGTAACTACCTCTCCTATTACTGCTTGTTTGGAGTATTCTGTGTTAATGGGGTTAGCTAATTTAGTATTTTAACTTAAAAAGACTCTGCTGATTAATAAATGTTGCACACTGTGCTAGTAATTAAAATAAATGGAAGAGTTACAAATAGAAGTTGAATTGTCAAGAAAACATTATCTGAAAATATATGATAATCCCTGTTTATCATAATACAATAACAGTCCAGAAAATATGCAAATAGCTGAAGTTGCAAAGCATAAGAAAAACTAAATATAATTTGAAAAAGTTTTCAGATGTGTTGTATTCGTATGACAAAATGTAGTAAACATTTTCACTGCAGCTAAGGCAGAAATAGAGCAAAAGCCATTATAGAAGTAAAAATCAAATTATTTTTTAAAATCTTAAATCTTATAAAAATTGACTTGCTTTCAAACTTTAGTACCATTAATACCAACCAGCTCATAACACTGATGCTTTCCAAATATAGAGCTTACTCAGATCATTAACTCCTCTGCAAGTGTACCTTTCCCACACAGCGCTCTTTTGCATTGAAGCACATAAGCTAGTTCTAAAGGAAAGCATTATCCTGCTGAGCATAAGCCCATGAGGAGCTTGGTGCTGCGATGTTTGAACAGCATGTCAGAGGCAGCGTGTGCAGACATTGCACACGAGTGAACCACTGTGTTTAGGAGCAGCTTGTCTGTCTACAGTATAGTACTGAGCACAGACACAGCCAGAAGCTGAGATGACTTGCCTGGTGCCACACTAGAAGGCTACAAGAAGTCAGGAAACGACAGCCTTACACCAATCTTTTACCACGCTGCAACTCATTCTGACGTATGTTGACTTTATAAAGATGTTTAATGGTATACGTTGAAGCCTGAGGCATATAACACGAGACAGATTTCAGCAAAGTTAATCAAAATAATTTACATTTTTGTTCTCTGGAAAATTAGGCCAGCACGCAGCTGCACGCAAGTGAGTAAAAAACTTTTCATGCTTAGTGATCTAAATATGCTGGATCCAGCAGCTGCTGTCTCAAACTAGAGACTAGTTCAAGTGGCCCTCCTGAAGGAGTCCAATTGTCATTCCTATTCAAGTGGAGGGAAAATCACTTCATTTGTATGAAAAAAGGCACAATAAGGCAGTAACAGCTTCTATTACATGAGAATAATGAATCATTCATATTAGGCTACATTACCCAGTTGCTCTTTCATTAAAAAATAGGAAATCCCAGGCAGTTGTCTTAAGTACTCCAAACGTTCTCTCTTGGTTTCATTTGTAATGCTTCTGCCTACAATTTTTTTCAATTATTTCTGCATTTTATCAAAAGCAAAAACTTTCTCAGAACTTGAAACACTTAGCAAAAACGTATTGCCATTTTAAAGAACACTGATAATCAGAGGCGAGTGGGAATTCTGAATGTTGTCACAAATTACAGATACACACCAACAATTTTTTTTTCATCTTAAGAGATACCACACAATACTTACTATGGAAATACACAGAGCAAAGACTCATTTTGTCACTTTATGCAAACACAAGCTTTCTCAACAACTGCCACACACTTCCACTGGTCATTCTCTCCTTATTTTCTAAAAACAGGAAAATAATCAGCATAGGAAGCACTACCAGAAAGAAATACAGTCCCAAAGTACACAATTACATAGAAAGAGACAGAAATTCGTCAATTCATAATAGACACTGCAGAGAAAAAAAACTAATATAGAATCCGAGTAACCCTTTGCTGGCTGCTCCCTGGAGACTGGCATCCCACAAAGCAGCTGCAGCATCAGTAGTGAGCGTTAGTCCTAAGGATGACCTGCAACACTGTCATCACCTTTTCAAGGTTACAGATGTGACCCCTGCATGGTTGGTTGAACATGAAGCACAAACTGAATGATCACAGCCCGAAAATGTATCGTACACTATGCACTTCGCATGCATGAAGCTGAGAATCATTGACGTTAAGACATTGCTTCTGTGCATTAAGTATGGCATTAAATGCTTCCTTACTCATAAAGTAACAGAAGACGGCTAATCAATTAATATCTGTTAAAGTTGGTGATTCCAAATTTCAACTTTAAAACCAAAGCTTCACAATTACTCACTGAGGAGAGTCAGTGAAATATTTATTACAAGACTTGACCTTCTGAAACTGTTGACGCAGAGACGTCTGGGGTAAACCTTGTCAAATAAAAACTGTGCTATATAGTCATGCCTATAAATGACTCATCCATCCTCACGCGGAACGCATCAGTCAAAACGTATTCAGTGAAAAGAACACTTTAAATGAGAAGTTGAAAATTAATTATTATCTACTGGTTTGGGGGTTTTTTGTTTGGTTGGGGTTTTTTTCATATTTTAATTTTCATTGGTAGAAGCTAGAAATAATAGTTTTTAAAAAAGGCCCAGATTTAGGCTGAGATTTGAAAGTTAAGCTGCTTTCCCCTCACCCCAAAAAAAAAATCAAAATACAGTGAGGAACAGAAAACTGAAACACATTTTTACCAGTAACTTAACTCAGTCACAGTTTTGATATGAAAGAAATAAAAACTACTATGTCTCATTTTTGGCACCACATATAAAGTTCAACATTGCCTAAAAGTTAAAAAGTAGCCAAACTGAGAGATTTTTTTTCATTCAAAACTGCTTTTGAGTAGAATTCCATTTTAAAGTCATCGTTAATATTAAATTGGGGAAAATGTGAGGATAACAATCCAGTGATAAAAGTATAAAGGCCATACCATGCAAATGCAATTGATCCTGGCATTCTTACATCCCAGTCCAGAAACTGACACATGGTAACATGGAGCTGATTGATAGAAAAGCTTGAAACAGATTAAAGATAGCAAAGCTTTGTGTCCCAGTGAATCACAGGCTGCTCATGATGAAAAATGATTCCTTTCTGTCCTGAATTCTGGTATTAAAGTGTCAAAGGATTGCCAAGAGCAGTGAAATCAAGGGAAAAATTGTCAAAACATCATTTTTTTTTCTAGTTAACTACAAAGCCAGAGTAAGTGACTTTAACAAGTTTTTATTATTATTGGACAAAAGAGTTGCATTATGATAAGAAAAGAATTGGAAATACTTAGAATTGGAAATATTTTGTCAAGAGCCTTAAATGTTTTGAGGCAGAAGCCTTAAATCTTTTGGAACGGATTGTGTTCATATTTTAGATTGTATGGGAAAGAACTGGCTTGTCTGACACCATTACAGATGCTATGGCTTAGGAAACACTGCTTCGAAGATGATTACAGTTTTTGCATCTTGTTCTAACATGTGCGACATATGCTCCCATTCCTTCCAAGTGAGCTTTGGTAGTCTACTGGGAGAGAAAGCAAGTCTCATTGGCATGCAACACCATTTTTTCTTCCCATAGTCTGTAAGCTCCCTGAATATGAAGACTGAAACAGTATTTTTTCCTTGGCAAGGTACGTGTGGCAAAACAGAATTTGCATTTGTTTTTTTATTTCCTATTAAACTCATCTGTCACATCACATGTTATTACAAGTTCTTTTGTAGATTCATAGATACGGATGACACGTGTCACACAATTACAGGTTAGGTCTTTGCCCTGAACAGCTTATAATCTAAGTACACAGAATTTAGAAATACGTACATAGAATGTTTGCTAGTAACCTGTCAGGTTTGACATTTCATTTTGTCAGGCATGAAAGGTTTCTGAAAGCAGCAGAATAAAGAAAACATTATCATAATAATATAAGAAAAAACAAAGAACTTACTCATTGTCATGTATACGGTTTCTCCATTCCTCTCTTTTTATTTCCTCTCTGGCCTTCTCTAGTGGGGAATTGATCGATGCGGCCACTCGCAAGGTTGGTTCCAAAGGCTTGTAGCGCTGCTGCAATACTTCAGCAGTATCACGGAAAGGCCCCTGAAAAGCATAGGGTAATACAAGTGTTTTATTGTGGGGTTACAGTTCTTTTCTTTTCTTTCCTTTCCTTTTTTTATTCACGACACACCACCGATGAAAGAGAATACAGAATGTCTGGGAAGTGTAGCAAGATTTTTCTTCCAAAATAATTAAGGCAGTTAATTTTGATACAGAGTTGCAGATAACACAAAGGTTGATAACTTGCTCTAAAGCTCCAAAGAATGAGAAACATGCACTCCAGATTCATTTAACTACTAATAAATATTTATTATTTTAAAACAATATGTTGTTAGAAATGACTATAAAAACTTTGGTTTTCCTTATAAAAAAAAATTAGTGAAATAAAATTTGATACGCAAGTATTAACTGCATTGAGCAGACAGCTTAAGTTTCTCCCTTTCCACAGGACAAACGTCTTGCTTTAAAGAACAGGCTATTTTCAATTTAACTATAAACCTATCTAGAGGTGAACTCAATATGTGACTTAAAGTATAATTCTTCCAATACAATTCAAACTAAGTACTTCAACAATATAGCTGTATAGTACATTATTGGAAACTAATTCCACATTAATTTAATTTTTCTTGTAAAAGAAAAGAAAGCTCATAATTCTTTCACAAGTCTCTCTATATAAACACTCCCCCCCCAGAGTATATTGTTTAATAACTGACCATATATTTATCTGCCATTTAACAACATAGATAAATAGCATCAAGAAGTCCTTTCTGTGCTATCAAAATGACATATCCTATGCCTTGCTTTCAGCACTAATCAGTAAAAACTTACCTGGAGTATAATTAGTGTTGCATTATGCTCAGGACAGTTTAGCAGCAACTCTAGATTTAGAAGTGTTACTAACTAATTTTTATTTTCATCATCGTTGACCCATCAATGAACTAGTGAAACTTCTGAAACTACAAACAGACAAAGAATCCTAATCACAGCCTTTATTCTTAAGGATATCCTTCTTTAAATAGGTTATCACTAACAAGTCACAGCTGGAGTTACTGCAAGCACTGAGTGAAGACTGTGGGGCTAATAAAAAGAAATGATTCACGCCTCATTTATGTTCACTTATGTTTTACATTAATAGAAACCAATAATAGGAACCAGTTACCATAAAAGTCATGGACCGTAAATAACACAAATGGCAAATAAGTATCATCTAGTACTTTTCACAGCTGGACAGGAGAATTGCTGTATTTGAAAGTAGCTAATGGAATTTTATTGGATCTTTACTTTTTAAAGGCACACAGGCATGATTTGGAGATCTTTTTGAAGATCTTGGAGATCTTTTTCAAAATTTTCTAGCAAATGATCATAGTATTAACACTTCTTGCAGGTATTTTCTTCTTTCTAATTTCTAAGTTTGTGTAAAAAATACATTCATTTAATGTGTCATCAGTAAGTCTTTAAAAAGAGCTTGAAAAGTGTTATCACCTGTGAGACAACAACTAATACTAGAAAGGATCATTAAAACTAGTTGGCAACATTCTAGTAATACACAATCTGATTATCAATTTATAAAAAAGCTTAGCGCTTATAATAAAAAATTAATATTCTGTATTGCAAGATGTTTGCAGAATTGGATATTATTTAACAAAGAAGCAAGAAATGCACTATCATCAAATAATACAAAGATGAATATGTTTGCTTTTAGAAAATACTCCTTCAGATTATTGTATTATCCTTCATTGTAAAATAATTACTCCTATTCCATTAGAGTAACAGCCAAATCAGATATAGAAATTTTTTTTTTCCATCTTTAATTTTTAAGACCTTCTAACTCTTTGTCAGTCCATAGTTCAAATTAAATTAGTTGAGTCCAGGTACTAATGGAAGGAGGCGGGAAAGCGTGTAACTAAGCAAAGGTCTCTCAAGCAACACTGTTTCAACATTAATGAAAGTGGGATATATATGTCAGAATACGAGGATAATTCTAAACATGCCCTACAGATTTTCCCATTCCTCCATATCAGGTATTTGAAGAAATTTACCCAAGCGATAGGCACCTAAGGAATATATCTGACAACACTTTTAATAATCCATTTATTTATGTCCATTTTACAAGATTAATTTTAAGATTTGTGGAATTTGTGGTAGAATGGTGCTTAGACATGTTTGCAAACTGGCAGTGCCTGCAAGCATTTCAGTCATCCTGCTTCTAAATGGAAATCTTCCTAAGGAGGTCAGGCTAGAAGAGCAAGTGAAGGAGTCAATCAATGGTTTTCACTTCAAAACCAAC
Organism: Cuculus canorus; assembly: GCF_017976375.1. Taxonomy (NCBI): domain Eukaryota; kingdom Metazoa; phylum Chordata; class Aves; order Cuculiformes; family Cuculidae; genus Cuculus; species Cuculus canorus. The sequence continues at coordinate 92,377,091 of NC_071403.1, forward strand.
TTGCACAACTCTATGTTTAGAATTTGTCCTGAATAGCATAAATCTGCTTGCTTCTGACTGGCCAAATAAAGGCTATCAGATCAGCATTCTTACCATTTTACCATAAAATCAGAAAATTATTATCCACATGAAATCATATGTACTTCATTGCCCCCATTCCAGGAGAGCTAAGGGCATGCAAAAAAATGCCCTAAAAATGTTGATGTGCTTTCTGTTATTAATATCTTTTAATGAACAGATGACTAATTTTAGCATTATCTGTGTTTCCATCAAACCGTAATTCTAGTTAACTCAGTAATAAAAATGATAGATCTAACTGATGTATAAGCATCATTAAAACTTTTCTTTTAAACACACTATCTTACACACACAGAGCTTACCCATAAAGTGCTAAATACATTTTCCCTGAGAGAAAGCTGATAGAAAGCTAATTTTTGTTCCTTTAAACATATATAATGGACATTCACCTATAAAATATCCAACACTATGGGCAATACAAATTTTAGATACCTGAAAGAGCAGTGAAGTAACAAGTGACTCACAGTGGGCCTCAGAGACATTAGAAAAAGAAGCATGGTACCAAAACCTGTTACCACAGAGAACTAGGACACAAGTATATCTAGTAATTAAATTCCTTATTGTCACACCAGACAACTTTCAGGATGGGCTTTCATTTCCAGCTGTTTCATCAGCTCAAACCAGTGTCCTTTTCTTAGACATACAACCCTAAATTGTCAAAGTGTTGTGCAGGGATTTAGCCGTGTGACTCCCATTAACATCAATAAGAGTCGCGCAGCTAAATCCACGCGCTGTCCTTTGAAAATTTGCCCCACAGTGTACATCCCAGGGTGCTGAAAGGATTAAAGTATTATATAGTAAATTCCCTCTTTGAGGTGCAGAAAATAAACAGAACTCTTCTGGTTTGTTCTGAAAGGCTATCTGTGCACAACTGCTGTGCGTGCATCTGAACTTAGAAAGGTCTATTAAATATTACAGAATCAAACAGAAGCTTGTAAGATACTTTCTATAGAGTAAAGGAATTTTGCAAGAGCAACTAAACAATGGAAAAACTCAGAGTTCCTTCTTTATTTTAAAGCATAACTCCTGTATTGTGTCCACCAGGAAAAATCTTCCCCTCTATCCCGAGAGAGTGCATTCAGTCACAACCCACTGAAGGACTACCATAGACCCTTTGGTCCTAAAGGTAAAGCTCTAATGTCATATTTAGCCCAACTCCAAACTCCCCGATCATACAAACTGTTTGTTGTCTCAAGCTTTGTCTTGATTCTAATCTGAGTCAACGAATTCATTCAATGAACAGTCGAGGTAGGGAGAACACGAGGAGGGAACAACAAAGATGGAGAACTGCCTTGAAGTTGACCCTTACTCTTATAAGCAGAGTGGATCTCTGTGTGTCACCTCTACTTCTCCAGAGACAGGTCAGTCACGACATAAAGATGAGAAAAGCCTCTTCCGTTAAGGCTAGCCAGTACACTCATGACTTTCCCCACTAAAGAACAATGTGGATCCAGTCAATAAACCGCAGGTAAATTGTGGCAGATGACATGCATACACATAGTTTGAACACAGCAGTAGTTCAGACTTAAGACTGTGCCCAGATCATCTCTACCAAGGGTTGTAATAATATACTGAAAATAATCATATTGATTCAAAGGAGTAAAATACCAATACAGATACATAATATACTGCTTATTGCTCATTATCGTTGTTTTATTTCTGTAGCTAAACTATAGCTTCAGTGAAAGTTAGTGAGAACGACTCATTTAGAAGCATTGTTAAGCAAAATATAGAAGTAAAAACTTAAATATGGAATCATAGAATGGCTTGGATTGGAAGGGCCCTTAATGATCATCCAGTTCCAACCCCCCTGACATGGGCTGGGACACCTTCCACTGGATCAGGTTGCTCAAAGCCTCATCCAGCCTGGCCTTGACCACTGCCAGGAATGGGACATCATTGACTTCTCTGGGCAACCTGTTCCAGTGCCTCATCACCCTCACAGTAAAAACTCTCTTCCTAATATCTAATCTAAATCTACCCTCTTTCAGATTAAAACTGTTAGCCCTTGTCCTGTCTCTACAGTCCCTGATAAAAACCCCCTCAGCATCTTTCCTGTAGGCCCCCTTTAAGTACTGGAAGGCTGCTATAAGGTCTCCCTGGAGCCTTCTCTCCTCTAGGCTGAACAACCCAAACCCTCAGCCTGTCTTATAAGGAGAGGTGTTCCATCCCTCTGTTCCACCTTCTTGGCCCTCCTCTGGACTCTCTCTAACAGGTCCAGATCCTTCTCATGTTGAGGGCCCCAGAGTTAAATTCCAAGTGGAGTCTCACAAGGGCAGAATCACCTCCCTCAACCGCTGGTCACACTTCTTTGGATACAGCACAGAATATGGTTGGCTTTCTGGGCTGCATTGTCACCTCAGGTCAAGCTTCTCATCCACCAGCACACCCAAGTCCTTCTCTTCAGGTCTACTCTCAATCCTTTCCTCATCCAGCCTGTATTCGTGCTTGGAATTGCCCCAAACTAGGTGCAGGACCTTGCATTTGGCCCTTGTTGAAATTCAGGTTTACACAGGCCCACCTCTCGAGCCTGTCCAGGTCCCTCTGGATGGCATCCCTTCCCTCCAGCACGTTGACTATGCCACACAGCTTGGTGTCATCAACAAATTTGCTGAGAGTGCCCTCAATCCCACTGACCATGTTGTCGACAAAGACATTAAAACAGCACTAGTCCCAATACCAACCCATGAGGAACGCCACTTGTCATTGCTCTCCATTTGAACACTGAGTGATTGACCACAACTCTTTGAGTGCAATTATCCAATCAATTCCTATCCAATGAGCGGTCCATCTGTCAAGTCCATGTCGCTCCGATTTAGAGACAAGAGATGTCATGTGGGACAGTGTCGTAGGACAGAGTACAAATAAAAACACGTGAAGCTTCTGAAGACAGTGTGGACATTCCAAGTCAAATGGGCATTGAAAATGTATGTGTGAGGTAAGCAGAAGGTTCAGTATATTGCACAAACTGAAAACTTCTTCAGAATAGAGGGAAGGATAAATACTTCTGTCCGCAAAGTACCTGTGCCAGGCATTTACAGGCAAAAGCTACTTGTCATTGTATTGTCAACAAGTGAGGAACGTAAAGGTCTCAAAAGTCTATCTGCTGTGTGTAACGGACATATTCCCAGCAGGTTTTGTTAATAAGGTAGCAAAAGTTGTTTTGCCGTCTTGTGGGACATTCACTCTGATGCATTATCTCAGAGATCTCCATTACCTCACAAAAACCCAAAAACCTATGTGCAACATATGTTGACATCAACTGAAATGAAAATTGAGACCATGACAGTTAAGAATGAGAGATGGGAAACTTGACTGTAATGCAGAACAAAATGTAGGATTTTTTGTAATTAAAGCTGACAAACAGCTAGTGGACACAGAAGAGCAGGAACTATTCTATACTGAGAGGGTATTTGTCGGCTTTTGTATAGAAAACAATTGCAAAAGAGGAAAAAGTTATCATTACTGGTTAATTTGTCCTGTTACCTTTACTGTCTCCAATTTTTCTATTGAATTAATATTGGAAATGAAGAATTCTACCTCTAATGAGTCATAATACTGATATTCAGTTGTAGCAGGTCTTAGCTTTGAAATATCAGTCTAAAGAATTATATTTCCTTGTTTTTATATACTAGCTAGGTTTCTTTTTAAGACAAATCTATTTTAAATACTTTAGACCCTGTAAGCACTAGCTCTCTACAAAAATCAAATCCACAAAAAGTATTTCTGGACTCAGTGATCCAACATGGATTTTCTACGATAATCCATGATAAAAACTATGAACAAAACCTGCCTCAGAGATAATGGAAAATGTTACCTGAGGTTTCTGTCTGCCAATAGCCAGCAGAGGCTGTACTGTGGAGAACGTTGGAGGCCTTTTACAAGTTGGCCAGTCATAGAGCTCAGAGCCAAAGGGACTCCTAATTTCCTGTCTTCTGTGGCTCAATGGCTTTGACTCCCGTAGCAGCAGTTCCATTGGATCTGGGAATTTTCTGAACGGTGAGTTGTAGATGCCTGCAATCTGAGCAGAACATCGGGTTATCTCTGACTTCAACTAATTTAGAACTCATTCTGGCTTTCATTCCATAAACCAAACCAATTAAAACCCCTATATAATAAACAGTTCTACACAATTTTTCTCACAATCACTGACATGGGATCTACACCTTAAATACATCTCTACACATTGCATTACAGTTACAAAAGGGTTTAAATAGGATAATGTGTTGCATAATCTGGGTTTCAGCGCTTCAAATGGGGATAACTTTCATTTTATCGAAGAGTTTCCTGTATCTCAGTCCCATGTTTTCTTTCAGTTACATTTAATCTTCCATCCACCACAGTAGCAAACATGCCAATTTTCCCTTAAAAAATAATTAAAAGTGTACAAATTTGCACCTAGTTTTAAAAGCAAACTATTATAGCTGGCTTGAAATTCAAAGTTTAATTTAAATGTCAATTTAAATGCCTAGGCACAATAGGAACAAAAATATATTACCTATTTTTTTCCAAACACATACTTAAATAGTAAAATAAATGCTTATGCAAGGGAACAAAAGTCTTGTCCCTTTAAACTCTGTGCTAGCTGACTCAGAATGTGGGCTAAGACAGAGACAACTGCAGCATTTTTAAAAATAGAACTGAGTGATTAGTAAAAGGGAAATACAAGAAAATTTGTGGAATACCAAAACCCAGTAATTGCTTTTTTCCAACACAAGGTTCACATTAAATTCCTTTAAATACTCAAAAATCTTAAGCTTTGGAAGAATAAAACTTGTGAAAACAAAAATTTAGAAAAAAAAATTCTGAATTGTGAATTAAACTGAAAGATTTATTCTTCACTGAATTTGATATTTCATTTCTTTAAGATACATCTTTAATTGCATCACTAGTGTGATCTAATATAGCAGTTACTAATATAAAATATACATTTCAAATTCTGAAGTAATAATCTATATCATCAACAATTTGTGTATATCCGGTAGGTCAAAATTATGTGACAGACTGTTCCCAAATCATTACTGTAAATGCAGGGATTTTATCAGCTGTAAATAAACAATTCTCAGATAGACATATGTGAGTACACCTAATTAATTATGAACTGTTAAACATGAGAATTCCTACACTATATTGCACAAAGCCCCTAAATCTCCTACAAAATAGATGATATATGCTTTAAGTACACCTGGCAAAAAATAAAGATACTAAGTTGCTTTAAGGATAATTATATTTTCTACAACAGTTTACTCAGAGCATTTTTAAGATTTTTGAAGTAGATTTGCTCAGTTAAAATATATTGTCATTTGCTTTTATCATCATTTTAATTGCTAAGAAGTACTAAATAAAAACAGTAGGAAAAGAAATCAGTTTCATGATGCAGGGAGAGGTAAGGAAAAGAGTAAGTGCTTAAAATCTTGCATTTCTCCTTTGGAACACTACTGAGGACCTATGAGAAAATCTAAGTAGAGCATCATTCTCCTTATAAAATATGAGTCTCTTGGGGCTGAGAGAACTGAACTCCCCAGTTAGCTCTAATACATTTTTCATTAACATATCCTGCTGGGAAGTTCCAATTTCTTGTGTCAAAACAGTTAAATAAGACCAATACCAAACTTATTGTTTAATGGACAAAAATTCTCAGAGATGGTAGCTTATTGAAAGTATTGCTAAGCTATTCAAAATTCTAAGGGCTATGTTCTTCAGCATATAAGTGCTCTGGCTCTAATAACAATTTATTTTGGTCCTCTGATGTACATTCCTCTCTTAGTTCAAACCCTACAAACTATTCCACTACACTGCCAGTCTAAATGTGTAATGGGAAAGAGGACATGAACAAAGATACATGGAAGAAACATATGTATGTCAAACAACCACTAGTTGTTCATTCAGCTCTTCAGGTCACCAAACCAAAATGGCAGGGATCCATGCTTCACGTGGTAGGCCAGCAGAAGCACTGGAGTGTATGCATAATTGCACGCTCATCTGTATGATTTGTAAAATCCAGCCAGATCTTAAAACTTTGATTCTACAAGTCTGGCTCTTGTTCACATAAATATCTCATAAGGTGACCTGTAAGTGCAATGTAAACATAAGTTCCATATGTTGTCTCAGGCTTCACTGCATATTCCACAACTTCCAAATGTATTTATACTTGTTGCACAAGTTCTCTTAAATAGAAAAAGCTACAGTCAAGGTCTTCCGTATAAATTAGAGTCCGTGTCTGAGACATACAAAGCAACTCTATGCCATGGTCAAGATAGCCCTTTACCTATTAGTCCCATCATGACCAATGGATCTGCCTACTTTCTGATCAATGTAATTCTTATCTTCAATCTGTGGAAAAACAGTAAAATAAAAGAGTGATTGCCTATGACTACCTTTTTTTCACATTTCTCTGAATTGGTCATTGTATTGTTACTTTATCTTCTCACCCATTCCTACACCATCTATGTTCATCTGTTGCATCCTACCTAATACAGAGACGGCGTGTTCTAGCCACGTCATACATCTGCAGAGGTTTGTAGCTACTGAAGGGATACTGCTCTTTCATGGTATATCTGTGACAGACGTTTTGTAGAAAACTATATCACTGAAAATGTAAATGTAAATGTTTTCTGGAAGAAAAACATTTTCTTGTGCACCGCTAAGAATTAGGATCATCTGGAGTAATACGATAATGACTCACTGAAGTCTATGGGCATGGATTTGTTGATCAGTAGCAAATCCTGATGTATTTGTATTTGCCCCAAATCTATACCACTTTTTAAGCATCTTATTTAAAGAAGAAAATGTAAAAAAAAAAGTTGAAAGGCAAATTGGGTAGGAAATTTTAGCAAAAATAAAATAGAAGATTATTTCAATCTCCATAGTACAGGTTTGGTTTGGGGTTTTGTTGTTGTTGCCTAATATGTTTTTCTGGGGTTTGTTTCCTCAAAATGGAAAAATACATAATCTTAAATAATTTAAATATTTTTTTCTCTTAAGAATTACTGGAAAGAATCACTTTAAAGTGATTTGGAGTCTGTGAAATGGTGTTGCTTCTATAAGTCATATTTAGAGCAAGCATAGTTGGCTCCATGAATGTAATGGCTTTCTGAAACTGCATTTTGCAATCTATACTGAGATACTATGTGTACTCGACTTGACTTTTCTTTGTTTAAATGTTTGGCAGTAAAAAAAAAAACAAACTATAGGTCAGGCTCTGTGAAATGCTTCTGAATATCTCAAGGTGCACGAATAGAACGGGAGTTAAGCAGTTTTAATGACACCAAAATTAGTCATTATAGGTGAAGGAATCCAGTGATTCAGTGTCTTTTGAACTATTACTGCTGAGAAGGTCTCTTAACAGAGAGTTATCTTTTGTTGTTCTTTTACACACTTTCAGGTTAAAAATCTACAGATAATGGACCAACTATGAAAATGGATTTTGAATTTTAGTGAGGCCAGCTGGACACTTTGGAAGTTGTTGCTACTTCTACAGTTAGAAGCCTTTGTAAGATCTAGACCAAAATCGATCATTAAATGCATTTTTAAATAAAATTTTTTCAACCAGTCCTTGTTAATTACTTCACATTTTAATTATATATGTTCAGGAATTCAAACAGACAGCAGAGCAATCAGCAGAGTTAGTACCTAGATAGACAAAATGAATACTAATTTACTCCAAATTTCCCTAAGTTTGTGGTAAGGTTTTGGAACTAGATTTAGTAATGGAAAAGTCTGGTAGTAGAAACAAAGGAATAAGTTTGATTCTACTTTCCAGTTCAGACTAATCTCTGGCAAAATTGCTTCCCTTCATGTCTAAATCTCTCTACAAATTAGAGTCTGATGTTTATAATTTCTTGCACATGTTCTGTGCGGTCATGGATGCCCTATTCACTCTATCCTCTGCTAGTAGAGGGCACAAATCTAAGAATCTGAGGATGAAAGCATATGGTACTTAACAAATTTGCATATCTTCTTGAGACCAGTACAACATGTTAAAAGTGTTACTTCATCTTTCCCCTCCTTTAATACAATATTCTCTCTACTACAAAACCACTGCACTTAATGCTGCTTTTTCAGTGGTAGAAGAGTACCTGCCATTAGCTCATAGTGTGATTCCAATATTTTCCCCACCTTTGATCCATAAGAAAATACATTACCCCCCAAAATATTATGGTAGATTAAAAAGTACCTTTTGACTGCAGGGAGAATGACACATTTTTCTGTATCAGTGTTCTTCACAACTAAGAAGGGCCTCTGTCAAGGCCAGCTTTCTGGGACTTCATTTCCTGGAACAATTTTCTAAAGTGACAAACACTATGGGGAAATCTGTGCTAACTGTTAAAAAACCTACAACTGAGTTATTTGCAGTACTGTCATGCTAACTTCCACCTCAATAAGACCAAAGAAATCTCAGGAGGGGACTCCGCTAATAGCTTCTTACTGACCTCCTTGCATCAGGCCCTTCTGGTGAACGGTGGCCCAGTGGTGAATATGGCAAATGAGGTGTGAAAGCACAGGTTTTTATTTTATTTTTTTTTAAGACTATGGTTCTGACTCGTCAGGGAAAATAAAAAAAAAAAAAAAAAGGGAGAGAGAGAGAAATGAGTTATACAATAGATATATTTTTCCCCTAGAATTCTCTGCCTCGGACTTTCCATCATGGAAACCCAAGCATGACCTGGAATATTAATTGTGTCAGGTCAAGCATACTGGCAAATGTACCATTTGTTACCCAGTCATCCTTAGCATTACATTAATATTTTGAATCATTTTGCATTTCGAACACTCTGTCATTTAGTTTCCTCCTAATAATTTTCTTATCTTTATAATTAATGGTGGCATATAAAGAAAGAAAAAAAATCACAGGAAAACAAATATTAATTTAATGAACATTAGCAAATAAAAGATTTGGGAGAGGCAGGGGTTATATTTTTTATTGCTTCCACCTCCAACCCTATATTTACTCTATAATGTAGAATATCCCTTTTCGTCTTTTCCTGTTTATCATTTCTGTATGGAGAGAAACACATAACTGCTTTTCCCCAGAATACAACAAAGAAATTATTAAGGAGCTTGCCTTAAAAGATAAGCTATGAAGGAAGGGAGCAGCAAAGGAAATGGAAACAAGGAAGGAAGAAAGGAAAGAAAAAGATGCAGGTAGAAAGGGAAAGACAAGGCTGTGTTGATTATGCTAGATAGTTCCTCAGAAAACATTGATGATCCCAAGTGGCATAATAAAATGTGAATAATTTTCGATACTGCAATTTTTATATATCAAAGAATAATTTCTTATCCTTTCTCATTTCTGGACTGAGCTTTTATTGTCTAAATTCCAAACAAAGTATGGCCTAATAGATACAGTGTATCTACTGCACTGAAAATAATTACACACATGCAAAATTAAAAATCGATGAAGTTGAGCTGAAGATAAACTGTAAGCATGAAGTCAATAGAAAGTGTATCCTCATATCTTTAAATTATTTTTACTGTAATGTAATGAAACAATAATAAAGGTATGCTCTATTTTAATTACTTTTCCATGTCAAGACTGAAAGTCTGAAATAATCAACGCATATCACGAATATAAATGTTTAATTTAACAGTTATTTTATCTTGACAAAAATAGATATGAGGGAGGAAGCCTTTGCAAGTAATTGTCATAATTGGAATCTAAATAAAGTCCTACTTTCTCACTCCGGTCTTTTAACGAGAAGTTAAAACAAGAAGGAAAAGACTTCAACAAAATAGGGACTTAACTCGAAAATCTTTCTTTGCTCCATTGTAATTTGTAAAAAAAATAAGCCAGCTGAGTGAAGAGCTAAGAGATCTTTAAAAGCCATAAAAGTAAAAGCATGAAGGAGAGCTGTGAATGAAATATTTGCTAGAGATGGGATTGCTGAATCAACACTGACCAGTGCACTTCATCATAATTATCAGGACATACTACTGCCAGGGGATTTATAAAAATCCCACTCAGCAAATAATTGCCCTGCTGTTAGGAGATAGTCGGAGTGTTAACACACTGTCACAGTCCAGCGTTTAGTAAGATATTCAACATTCAATTACTCTTGCTGAGAACTAAAAGGAAACATGATCATTTCTCAGCTACTGCAGTTATGCTTCCACATGAATTCCAGTGAACAATCTTGTTAATCCCCAGATACAGTTTCTCTAGGAGGTAAAAGAAATACCTTAAAACATTAATGATTCACAGGGAAAATACATGTTTAAATGATGCTGCAACTATGTCTGAAATAGAAAAGGAATTTAAAACTTCTAAATAACTTTTATCACAAGCTGTCAGAATATTCCATGTGTAGTAAAGAATAAAAGATAACATCTTTAATATGAAATTTATTGAGGAAAGAGACATCCACAAAAATTTTGTAAATACAGTTCTTGCAACAAGTATAATAAAATTATGTCTATGAACTCAAATTTGAAACATCACAATATTTAAGCCACATCAGGATGTATTCTACTAGGACTATTTTGTGATTTTATAATTAATGTGAACACATTTTTATGTTAAAAATTAAGAAACACAGTGTAAACCTTTCCCAGATATTGGAAAAATACCATAGCCTGGTTCAACACTCCAATTCGAGGCAATATTTCTTTACCATGGCTGACAATAGGAAAAAAGTCACCTAGCTTTATAAATGTAGGTTCAGTTCTAACTGAGCCAATACTACTTCTTAGGCCTGATCCTGTAAACCTCATAAAAAATATACTCTTAAGAATTTAATCTAAATAAGAATTGGAGGGCCTAGCCTGTTACTGTACCAAAGGTACTTCTTTAGCTTTGTTTGAGATATTGGTTTTAAGTAGAGACTGAAGAATTCACAAATGAGTGATGAGTAGTGTATGTTCTTTCAAGTGGGATTAATTACCTGTCTTCTCCCTAATATATATTCTGTTTAAACAGAGTAATAGAAACATTAATTATTGTTATTCTGCCCTCATATTGTAAATTTTGGTGCAGTCCTTTTCACCTGTGAAAGGTCTGCTTGATATCAAAATAATAGTACAATCACATTTTAAATGCACATTTTTAAGTAAAACATGCTGCAATTTTATGGACTATACAATGAGTTACAAAGGAAACATTCAAGTCCAGTATCCTGGAGACAGACCATAAAGTCAACCCCTAAACTTGCACAGGCACTAAGTTCAATTGCAGGAAACAAAACTGTAGTTGACTCTCCAAACAGGTACCAACTGCTGGGCCGTTTAGGCAACAAGATAAAAGAGAAACAAACTCTTAGTTTAATGCATGGATCATTGTGACAGCCCAGCAAATGCAGAGGCATCTCAAATACGTATCCACCTTTCATTGATTCTCCCTCTGAATGAGGCTTACTCTGTCAAATCTAATTCTCATGCAGGCTCTTGATGACTTGACTAGATCAGGGATAATAACTGGAATGAGTGAGTGATGGTTTGGGAAACAATACTCTTATGATGAAGACACAACAGAAACAGAGCATTTAAAGTTCTCTTACTGACCTCTCATATGACATTGAACTGATTTCTCAATAAGCAGAAAAATACATTTTAACTTGCTTAATCGCTGTATTTTTAAAATAGGAAAAGGAACTTCCGTTACTGTTATCTTTTCTTTAAGAACTGCTAGGGTGAGTATGGGATGATGTATAAATTCTAGGAATCCCTGAAAAACAACCTGTTTCTGCAACCACCCTGTCTAAATGGGAATTAAAGAGCTTAGTCTGAATAACAATCTCTGAAGGTGATTTTATTCTTTCATGTCTGAGTAACCGCATGTGAACACACACACGGTATTTCCTTACTTCACAAGGTTATTTTGAGGCTAAAATTATTTATGCTTGTGAGAAGTTTTCAGAACCTTAACAGACTTATTTAAATGTGTTATACTATTTATATCTTTAAAAATAAAACTCCATCTATTGTTATTGTCATAATGGAAAAGGTAACTCTTGTAGGAAAAAATCTACTCAAAATCCACTTCTTTTCTCACTGGATTGAGAAAAATCTTTGCAATTATACCATTTAGTATCTTTGGACTTGTAACATCAGAAGTTACCTACAATGACATATCAGAAAACAGGAGATCTTCTTAATGCATATAGGTGGCAATCTTATGGAAATTTCCTTTGTTAACAAAATAACTGCTCAGTAGAGAATGCATTCATTTCTACAGAAATATATATAAGCAGGTAAACAACATTTCATTGCCATCCATTGTTTCATATGTCTGTTGTATTGTGCTTACATAAGAATCTTCCTTGATGGACATATATTCTGACAGATTTATTAAACAATTTGTTGTAGTAAACCTATAGGATTAGACATTGATTAAAAACTCAAAAAGTGGCACTATGTTTAACAAAGCAGTCTTCATTGTGATCAATAAACAATGAGTTGAAGGCTTAATGAATGGTCATAATACTGTTTACAGGAAAGAATAAAGAAGAGAGGATAGAGCTATTTAAGTCAGATTATAAAAGGTGGTCAGAAATGAGAAGAGTGATGTAATACCAAAAATGAAAAGATGAAGATTTTATTAAAAGATTGATGAAATATAAGAACTGGAAGCAAAGAAAATATGCAGATAAAGAAAACAATAGATGGAGGAAGACATACAGTTTTCATCATGTCCATTGCAGGACAGATAATTCCCAAATTAACAGTACATATTAGATACTAAACAAAAGCATTAAATATTGAATAAACTGTGGAAGTTAATGAAAGAACTTTACCATTATACTCTTCACTTGCCTAAGAGCTGAAAAACAAAAGAATTGGTGTGTACATCACTCATCTTGAAGTCTCATTAAAGCAAGGATACCATCGGTGCCATTTCTTAATCAACAAGAAGGTTTGCTATTGAGAAATGTAAGGCATTTTATCTTCATGGCTTTTCTCATGCCATTCCTAACCTACCTCTTGTTATGCACTTATCTCTTATTTAGCATGTGCTTCTTCTGATATGATAGTTTCAAAAATTACCTGAGCAAGACCATCCATCACAACAAACCTGTATAAATACCAGATGGACTACCATAAATCAATAAAATTTACCACAGTAACAAATTCAGGAATGTCAGTGAAGTTCCATTCTGTGCAAGTGAGTGCACAAACATGGCCCTGTATGTGAGCTATTTAGTTGCTATTTGCCCGACACTGTAATTTCCTTGTTATAGATCTTCCTTAAACGTGTGGACCACATCATACATAAAGCCAACATTCAATGTATAACTCACTCTTACCAGTTTTCTAACCCTGCAGCAATCCAACCCTTTTGCCACCCCAGTTGACAGTAATACACAAAATGTGGTCATGTTTTCCTAAGATCTCAGCATGCACAGTTTTGATAGATCACACAGCTTGTCCTTTAAACTCTCCCATTAATCCTACCCACAGGAGTTGAGCAAGAAGTTTATTGTCTAGAAAAAATCCACACGAATAGAGATTATGCAATTCAGATGCTGAAAAAGACAGTTTAAGTACAGGGACGGTCGAGCTACTGGATTTTTAAATGACTAATGCTAGATGCAGAGATGCTAAACGCTGTAATAAATGGTAGATACAGACATGCTGCTATGCTGTAATAACATATGCTTAGTATGAGTGACATGGTTAGTAACAAGCTATTTAGAGGCAGCTCTGAGAAATATTGCCATGTCTACGTGGATATGCCTTTAAACAACTCAGCTTGCATAGGATCAATCAGAAAACAGCACTCAAACTTTATGTCCTATTGTGTTTAAGCTCTTTCTAATGACAGATGATTTTTCAGTGTAAACTCTCATTTCTGTGCACAGTCATCCAATTATCAAACAAATCAAAATGTTTTTATAATAAGCAGCTTTGGGGGAAAATAGAGTTCGTAATACTGTTGTGGAACATACTTAAAATTATTAAATTCGTTCTAATTTTAAGTTCATTCACTTATCTTCAAAAAACAGGATGCAAATATCTTGTTTTCTGGAAAGTGTGGCAAAAGGAAAAATTATTGATTTCTCTTGGAAGACTTGGTAGAAAATTGAATGGGAACTAAGTACTTTCCACTGACATTGGGGAGAAATACATCTGAAATGCATAGTCATCTATTTCTTATGGTGCCAGCAAATAGGACTTCCCCGTTTTCATAGAATCATAGAATCACTAGGTTGGAAAAGACCTCATTGAGTCCAACCATCCCTATCAACCACTAAACCATGTCCCTGAGCACCTCATCTACCCATCTTTTAAATACCTCCAGGGATGGGGACTCAACCACCTCCCTGGGCCTCTGCCAGTGCCTGATGACTCTTTCTGTGAAAATTTTTTTCTGCTGTCCAGCCTGAACCTCCCCTGGTGCAGCTTGAGGCCATTCCTCCTGCCACTTGGGAGAAGAGGCCAGCTGGCTCCTCTCTACAACCTCCTTTCAGGTAGTTGTAGAGAGCAATAAGGTCTCCCCTCAGCATCCTCTTCTCAAGGCTGTTTTCTTCTATTGTTCCCTAACCTGTAGAGTCAGTGTTTTCTGGGCATGAAGATCACTATGCTTGCCATCTTATTGGCTGATTGAAAAGGGTAAGAGTAAAACTGGACAATCTACAGAATCTGTAAACTTCAGCACTAAATGATTTGGCAGGATATGCATCAGGTTCTGGAGGAATATATGGCCTTCAAACACATGCCTTCCTTTTACATCACCATGATACTGTGTTGAGTAGAAGAATTACAGTCCTGAGTGTTCCTTTCCCAAAGGGCAAGAGATGAACTCAAATTATAAGAGAACTAAAGATTTTTTAATTGTGTGCACAAATCACTTAAAGGTCATTTTTGGAATTCAGACCTAGTGGAACTAAACTTCTAGACATAAATATTTTTCTTCGTTCAGGTACAGTGTCTTAAAGAATCACAAACAGCTCAGTTACTGGCTGCTTTCAGTTTACCTTACTTTGTCCTTTTTTTTTGACAGAAACATTAAGTAACATTAACTGAGATTCCTTTCAAGTGAACTGAGATTGTGTGTATAGTGCCCCACGAGGCACAGGAGTCGAATAATTTCCATATAGCAAATACCTATGAATAGAATGATACATCTGGCTTCCAATGTGAAAGTGAATACAGGAAGACACTTGCTGATCAAACATACCTGTCACAAGTACTGTAAGAAGGATTTAATGCAAATTGAGAATCCTTTCGAAATAATATTTTATAGAAACAGAATGCTGTAGCATGAAGAGCTTTATATAGTAATGCTATTTAAATGTAGCTGCAAGCCTGCCTGAGAGCTTGGAAAGCTCACTCTCTCCTCTAATTTAAATGGGATTTTTTATGGTACAAGCTTTGGAAAGTACTCAGAAGTATCTGACTTCTTGGCAGAGAAGTGATGAGTGGATATTAAACACCCATGGATAGGTGGGGATGTTCAGTGATTGAGGCACCTACATTAAAAAAAAAATAACCATTTTAGTTCATCTTCAGGAAGTATTAGTACTTATAATGAATGATAATTTCATCCCCTGAATGTTTTAGAGACAGGATAATAAAATTACAACAGTAAAGAGGAAAGAAATAAAATCTAAAAGGTACGAGCTAATTCATTCTTCATGCTAGCTCAGTCCTTGGCCTTTCATGAACAGACACTGCCAATAGTAACAAATTATGTATAATCATTTTGTGATGTGGACTGTTCACTTGGGACCAAGCTCAAATGACCAGATTTTCAGCCTTTTGTCTTAAACTGTGGATCTGAAGATCAAAGGCCAGAGCTTTATCCACTGAGCCCTTGCCTTTATAAGAATAAAACTGTCAGGTGTCCAGAGAGAGGATGGGTGTCAAACAGTGTCAATTTAGACCAATAGTTTTTCAAGTTCTTACAGGACAGCACATAAGGTTAGAAGCACTTGTGTCCTCTGAGTATTCATCAGCCTGTTCCAGGAAGGATTTTGTGGCTTTTTTTTTCCCTCATTTCGAACATTTAAGACCTGATATAATAGAATTAACTCCTGATTTCTAGTAGGATAGAAAGGAGACAAATAGAGTCAGTGCAATGTTTATGGATTGCCACCTCCGTTGACAGAAAAATGTAATAAAATGTACCTTAGCACTGAATAAAATTTGAATTTAAAATATTTTACTTTATGAGCTGACAAACATGAAATAATGACTGATACAATTGATAAAAGTAATAAAATTTTGAATTCTACAATACTACAGAAAATCAAAATGTAATCGGTCTGATAAAACAAAAGCTGAAAGGTAATCTTGGGGCATGTTTTTTGTTGCTTTTATACATAAAGGCCCTAATCCAGAGTCTATGGAAGTTTGCTAAATGACTCCCACTACCCTAAAGTGGAATTGCTTATGCAGGATGTGTATTACACAAAGAGACTAAGAATGGAAAAACTCAGTTCTCATTGTTGAAATTAGAACTTTTCACTGTTACTCATTTCTTGCTAACATTTCCTTCCTCCTCACAGAATTATTTTTATGGAGTTTTTTTAAGATTGTTTTCTGTAGTGCTAAAACATTACACAGTTACTGTCTCACATGCTTATGTCTCCCTGGAAAGGGTTATCCCAGTCAATACAAGCCCCATTAAAAATACTTCCTTATTTTATAACATCAGCTATTATATGCCTACAAGTAACCCCTTCCAATGCATTCAATGGGAATAAATACAGGCAAATACCAACCTTGTGTCTAAACACATTAGCATTGACTAACCAGAGAGGTGGTGACACGCTCAAGCAGGCACCAAAAACTGAAGGAACTTCTGCAATCCAAAAAGGTAACTCATGCCTTGTTACTAGCAGTTACTAAAAGAAAAGTCATAGATTTTGTAACTTCTACAATCGAAAAAAAGGCCTATTATTAAACATGGGCTTTGTTCTTCTCTTGCAGTTCTGCATTATCTAGAAGCTTACAAGCAGTATCTGTTCACAAACTGCCAAAGTATATCAGGAGAAACTGCCATCCTTCTAAAGAGGGCTGGAAAGCGGCAGACTGTACTGTTGCATGAAGTGGGAGAGGCAATCCACAGAACCTCACAAAATTGTGGAGAAAGAATAAGGCACTTTGCAGTTGAATATTCTGCTGTGATGGAATACCAGAGACAGTATAAGCTGCGAAATGATCGTGATGCAAGACAATATTGTAAGGAGTATGAGTGAACTTGGTCTTCCAAGGAAGCACAATTTGAGAGCTAGTTAGTGTCATGGGCCTAAATCTCTTACCGTGCTCTCTCTGTTTAGGTTATTTGCTCCATTGTAATTTGTGAAAAAACTAAGCCAGAGAATGAAAAGGGGCAGGAATTTAAGGAATACAGAAGCAAAAAGGAAGACCTTAATTATCCAAAAATCGAAAGTTCTACAACAAAACACTATAAGTTCTTCAATGAACGATTGCTGGAAACTAGAAGAGTATTCTTGGCATGTCATTATATTGCCCTATTGCCCCATTTTACTGCTCTTTCCTAGGTACGTGCTGTTGGCCACTGTCAAAGACAAAATGCTGGGCCAGAGGTGCCTTCAGTCTGAGTCAGTTAGATGTTCTAATTGATCGGAGCCCAATGGAAAGAAGATCCTGTACATAAATCAAGAGTAGGGATACACACACAACTCCATGACTAATTTGTGTCAAACTCTCAATAGTTAAAGCATTCAGATAAATAGAACAGAAGATCCTGCAGATCAGAGGAGCGTATTAGCTCATCTAATCTCAGCATGATTTATCACAGAGCAGAAAGTCCAGGTTTGGAAATGAAGCTGGGACTCAGACCACCAGCCAGAGCAATGATAAGCTTAAGTGATGCATAACATCACATTCACAATAATGTCAAAATACTTTTGTAATCATGTGACAACGCTTTTCTAGACATTATATCACACAGAACTTTGGCTTTCTGAACTAGTAGTATATTGATTTCCCCTGGCAGAAGGTAAAAGTGGTTTATCTCTTTAAAAATAAAGGAAAGATGGAGAAAAGAGAATTAAAATTCTCTTTTACCTCACTCAGTACTCTTGGCTGTATGGGAAAAAAACTATAGAGTAACGGGAAAAGATTTGTTGCTCTGTTGATTCTCCAGTCCTTTTCTCAGTGACAGGAGAAACTGTAACAGCAAAAGGCTTTTTCAGCTGTGGCACTCTGAAGACTGTTTTCACAGGAATCTTTTTCTGATCTCAATGACTTTACAAGACACACACCAGTCCACTCCTTCCACCATTTCCCCTGCTCTGGCTCCTTTCAGTTACCACTGCCTTCTGCTCCATAACATACTGTGGACTTGAAGGTCCTCCACCTGGGTAGCAACAGTAGAGCGAGAAGCAGCTGACACACTTGCTCCCACCCAAAGACTCATCTCAGCATTACAGATAGTTTAATAATACAGGTTTGCATTCTAGCTTGATATTTGATCTTTGGATTTATTCTATTACGTATTTAATTCTAACTGTCATTGTAGGACAAAGGCCACCTGCAAAATTTGTTAGAAGTTTGGAAATACCAAGCACAGGAATCACACAACCACATATTCCAATAAATGTGGGCTCTTCCTATCCACTTTTACAAAGAGCCATTGATGTATTCAGTGACTCTAACTTTCATTAACCCTAAAGGCGGTTCATCAGCACTTCGCAAAGTATTCTAATAATGTCAGCCTTGCAAATATGACAAGGAGCAAAAATAAGAATTTATTCAATGATGGTGAATTTTGTTAATATAGAAAGGGGATCTACAGGGATATAGAAGGATAATCTGCACAGGTCAACATGTTTACAATAGAAAAAGACACCTAATAAGTAGTTCATTTATTAATGACAACTAAAAAAAAAGGATAATTACCACTGTAGTGGAAATAGCATACAGTGATTATGGGCTAATAAGAAAAACTTAATTTTTATGTTTCATGTCTCAATAAGAAATCACAATGCAGATCATGATAAAACTGATAAAAACAATGACAAAAATACATCTGAACTGTTATTCCTGTTGTGCTACCAATAATTAATGACAAGAAATAGTCTTAATAAAAATAAAAGCAAAGGCATCTTAAAGATGTACTGCAATTTTTATCATGTTCACCATGAAGTCAGAATTTATCAGACTGTGAAGGTAAAACCAGACAGGGAAAACAGTTTTATGTATTATATATACATTCTGGAATATGAAATATAGAGGACCTTATTTTTGTAATGGAATTGAGTTTGGAAGCCTCGGAGTTGCCACCTCACAGATCTATTTCTTGCTGTATTTAACACTGTAACCCCTTGCACCGAGCAACCAGTAGGTGGAGCAGAAAACGTAAGTTCGCACGTGATAAGAAAAGCATGGGCTTGGCTCTTGATTTTTTTTCATAATTACGGGAATCGTGTAGGAGAAACTTCCTTCAAACAAAAGAAGCTCTTGTGTGTATCGTTATTTGACAAGCTATTGATAGTACTGGCATATACATCACTGATTAAAAGCTCTGTATTTCGTAATCATTAAGTTCTATAGCTCATGCTTTATTCCTCCAGACATTATTTGGCAACTAACCTAATTTAAACAAAATAAAAATTTGCTTTCTTAAGCCTACTTTTATGCCTAGAAATACGGTTATATTATACATGTGTTGCATAGATACTGCTGGTAGTACAGAAAAAATATGTAGTTGGTTTTTAGTGAAGCAAAAACTGCTTTGAAGTTGGTAAAATGCATAACATTGTACTTACACAGAAAGACAGTCAATAAGTATATTATTAATATATATTATTAACAGCAAATTAACATTATTACTGCTAGTATTATTATTTAGCATTACTTATTATGCAAATATCCTAACTCTATTCTTTAACAGCTTTTCTTTAAGCTTCTTTGCTAAAATACTAACTTTTTTATTCAAATGAACTGTTTTGTTCTTATGTGGATTAAAATGTTATTGCAAATGCAATGTAGTTCTACAAGTAGCAATGGGAAATAGTCATATTTGGGTAAGTTTCTATGCCTAGTCAACTATTTGCAAAAAAAATATAGGAAAATTGTAAAGTACAGTACAATACCAATTTTTAGTATCCAATGATTTCCCTGAACATCAGTTTTATAGTTATGGCACTCAATACACTCACCTCAGAGACAGACACACTGCAGACAAAACAATTTAAGTGTAGGGATGCATATGTTATATTTTGTAGGCAGATGAAACTCCTTGTTCCTGAGTTTAAAGCATGCCTACACTTATTCTGCCCATATTTTGAGCTGACTAGAAGCTGTGTAACTGCATTAATTCTTGAACTAATATACCGTGGCTCTCAACAGGGCTAATTAGTTTGGGTTCAGCCTCATGTTATAGCTCCAGATTGGCTTGGAAAGCAATCAAAGCAAGCTCACATCTGTCTATATAAGACTATGTATATGTACCTGCTACCAGTAACAAAAAGTAACACATAGTAATTCAGATTTTACATCCATTTCTTCCTCTTTTTTTCTTTATGAAGTTAACAGCTTAAGGAAGAACTAAATACTTATATAACAATATAATTAAACAAAAAGACAGATCAGATTGACTTCAAAATAAGTCATGCTAGACACCCCTGTACATTCATGACACTAGCATTCTTATTTTTTACTTTTTGAAATGTAGAATAATGCTAGCAATTAGGCATGGGCAAATGCTATATATGTGGGGGGGGGGGAGGGTATGTGTCTCTATATATAAAAAATGTGTGGAATAAGAAGAGCAAATTCTGCAAATGACAAAGGATTCACAGACCTTAAGGCCAGAAAGGATAACTTTATCATCTACTACATTGTTCAATGCTACAATGTTTGATCATCTACCTCGTTAACCTGTAACGTGCTTTTGAGATGGGCATCTGGGCATCAGCTTGCAGGGAGTTGAAAATCAAATTTGACATGCCTTTCTTTACTAAATCTGAGGAGTAACAATCCCTTAATTTCTATCTGTTAATAAGTAAACACCCTTTTCTCACCATTTTTACCTATATTAAAACAAAAATATTTGAAACTAAAGGATATATTTGGAACAGTTATTGCAAATACAGATTTTGCAATGCTGTCCTTAGAACCCGCCTGAACATCTTCAGCCTGGATGTATGGAGGTGGCTCAGCTCCATCATTGTACCTCATTATGCAGGGCAGGAAGGGGAGGAAATTATAGCAAACTTTAGCAGATTATCTGTACAATTCATTGGGCTTTAGTTAATACATGACCCTACAATATACCCAGCTCATCAACCTCCTCTTTGCGTTTGCTTATAGTAAAAAACTTATAGTTTTTCCTTAACTCACTCAAAAGTGTTGACTTTTGCTTCCTGAGACATGAATAGACCATGCTCAGTAATACAATTAACTATCCTTTGAAGACAGCAGGATGCAGCTGTAGTCAGTCCAGAAGACCAGGCACAGAAGACCAGAGAGTAAAACGTCAGATAGAGAACACCAAAAGAGTAAATTCTGCACAGAAATAATTTTCCCTGTATCTTAGCAAGATATCAAATTCTATAGTTATGTGCAGTTGCACAGACTTTGATTGCAATAAGTAGCCTACTTCATCTACATCTTTGTTGGGTTTCAGATATTGTCTATAGGTGTTGCATTGATTTACACTCATTCATGCCTCAAAATACTACCTGCAAAAGATGATGGTTATTGGAGCATAGTTCGGTGACAAAGGAGAAATTCTATGAGCTCTGAGTCCCAGTATTCACAAACCATCTGAGCAAGAAGAGCCAAGCATATTTTTGTTCTGTAAAACACAGGTAATTCTACTTCTGTAGAATTAGAAACCCAAATTAATCAGAACATAATAGCTATTGATGCCCTCTACCAGCAGTCTTCTAGGTGAATGGATGAAAAAAGACACTATTTCCCATTCCTTAAAAGTGTGCATCAGTAGAAGTGAAGTAAGTTTATCAAAATAATTTTAGACCACAGGTCACTTGATGTCTCTAACCTGACCATTTCTGTACTCCAAGTTAATATATTATTGTTTATGCATTTATTTACCTACATTGTTCTGTTCAAAACAAGAATTCCCAATTTTCTACAATTCAAACTAAACTAAAATCTCTATGCAGATTATTCTTAATATTCTAGACCTACCACTGGACAAATCAATTATTGCGAACTAACTTCAGTCATTAACTAGCTCCCCTGTCTAAAAGCCACTTAGAAAACTTTTTATGCTATTTTTTACTAATATTTTACTATGCTATTTTTTCAAATAAAATTACTTAAATTTGATTTACAAATAATTTTTTATAACTGATATCCAGTTAATTAAACTATATTTCTATTTATTGGATAGATCAGAAATTATTCCTAAAGGTAGAGAACGATTTAATATTCTGTAACTAAGTGTCATGGTATTTTTCCTGATTCTTTAGGATTAACAGTTCTTAAGCACAGATTATAATTAACCTATGGGAAGCAAGCATACCTTGATTGCACATTAATTCCTTATTCATATGAAGAACAATGAGTTACCAAACATTTATGGACACATATTTTTTTACAGAAGTTCAGAAAAAGGGACTAAAAAAAGGCAAACCCACAATCTGTACCAATCATACAAATTCTGCATAAGACATATCCATTGTTATAGTCACCTGTCTGTAAAGGAGCTTTACATACAAAATCTTGAAAAAATATACCACTTACAAATACAAAACAAATTAATCAGTATATATTTAAAATTCATGAGGTATTTCTATGTGAAAACAATCACACTAAATAAGCTGTTTCAGGCAGTTCCAGGAAAAGCTTTAGTTGAAAACCTATATTTACAATCTATCCTAAAAATGAGCAGAACACAGTACCAATCTGAGCATTAGCTCAATTAAAAAAAATAAAAAAAAAAAAATGAAATCCCTTCTCAGCTTAATAACTTGTTATTTCTTGACAAGTGCAACAACATAACAATAAGCCAGTCAAAATGAGTTTTTAAAGCGAGGTTATGCCCTTCGTGTTGTGTTATCACAGTGGCAGATCAAACTGCTGACTTGGACTCTTTCTGCCAGCAGTGCTGATGCTGCCTCTATGAAGCTGCTGTCACGGAATAGTCATGGTACCTGCTCTTGCCCATAGAAAAGCACTAAATTGAACTCGAAGTAGTGTCTTTGTGATATCTTTTCAACAAGTCATGTCCCATTCAGCCTGCTAGTTTATCTCTGTCAGGCTAGGGGCCCAAGTGGTTTGCGTGAGCTGTCAGGAACAGGTATACCAACCTGCTCAGTGCTAAGGAGGTAATGCATCTTTCTGGCTTGGTATTTCTTTTCCTTTTCTTTCTTTTCTAGGTCTTTCCTTTTCTCTTCATTTTCCTTCATTTCTGCATACTTTTGCAGTTCGCTCCTGTAATAAAATAAGTCTGTTAATTATAAAGACGTTTCATTTTACTTTAACCCTTTTATAGCTTCACAGTGTTCTGCTATTATGCATTAGCAGTATATTGACATGACTGGAATGCAAAATTACAGTTAGTTCAGTTCCAAAGCTGTAGGATTCTACATAGATATAACTGTGAAGAAATAGGATTAAAATTATAAAAACAATGAACAGTATGTTAGTTCATATTGCTTATTAATTTGAAGTATATGTCAACCTATGTATTTTTATAACTTGATAAGATAGCATTCATAGATGTCCTCTTTTTGTCTTTGTGAGTAATTTTAGTTTGAATTTCTCTAAGAAGAAGTTATTATGATTCAGTGATTTTCCTTCAAAGGGTTTCAAAATAAATGTTTTCATGTTTCAGTTAGTGCCTTGCAACACCTCCTTCCGATCTTCCAACAGCGGAGGCCTAATGGAATGAGAGAGGATAGTAGACCCTCCTGAATCCTTGAGCTTTTTGTAAGGTTGAGAATGTAGGCATCAAGAGGAACGGGATGCAAATCTTTCAGAGGTGTTATTAAGAGGAGTTTCCAAGAAGCCAGGCTTCTTGCACAGGTCACTTTCTACTCTGGTCTGATAGCAACAGTACAGGCCACCACAAGAAACAAGAATGGAACTGCCCCATCAGTCACTGCATGGCAGCAGTTTGCAAACACATGAGGTCATCTAAATGGGCAGGTCTGTGTATTCAACAGGTAGTAGAAAATTCTTTCATTGTAAAAGACATAAGGAACTCCACCTAATACCAGCTCTTGAAGAATGAAGAAAACTTATGATTGTAATTGAGCGTTTAGAGGAAAACTTTAACAGAAAATGGGCACAGATTTCCTCCTCAATGGCTTTTTTCCATAGAGCCAGGCTTGTCATAAATTATGCAAACAGTGGAGTGAATTAATGTTCTATAAGAAATGAAATTCTGTGCCATTGTGCACAGTACACATGTATGTAATTTTTTTGACCCAGTCAAAAAGGGTCAGTTTGATTAACCACTGTTATTTTTGTTATTAAGAAATGGCTAGTTCAAATTAACCTGTGTGCCAAAGACACCGTGCATGTTCAGTCAAGCATTTAGATTGTTTAAAAGTTAATTAAGTGAGTAAGTTCTAGTCTTTTATTGTTTTAAGCATGTATTTATATGATAAAATCAAAAGCAAAGAAAAATATATTATTCACATATCCGAACTATTCAAGTTCCCCCAAAACACATTATTTAGAGAGATCCACATTAATAGTCTCCATTGTTTCAATGAGTACCCAACACATGACTCTAGGACAAGGATCAAATCCCATCAAAATACGCACATGAATAAGTTTCTTAATATGAATAATCCCATGGGAAAGCTATGTTGCTCCTGAAAGTGGGTTTTTTTAAGATTGTGACTCAGACTAATTGTTAATATGTTAATCATCATAATGTTAAATTAATTCACCAAAATATGTGAGAGCAATAACTGCTTTATAAATATGAACACTATGAAGTCACATTCTTAAAAACAAGTTGCAATGTAGAATTTTTTTTCATGCTACCTTTCAAGTTTTTATCAATTAAAATAATTAAAAAAATAAGTAATTAAACGTATTATTTCAAATGTAAAAGAAAAAATAGAACAAAAAGGAAATAAATTGAAGATAGGAAAAGACATATCGGTGTGCTTGAATCTCTGGAAATATTTTTTTTTGTTGCAGTTTACTGTTAAAGGCTACTAATACAATATTTCATACAAGGTTACTTATGAAGCACACTGACGTTTAAAAATCACCATGCTATGCTTTTGCAGCAGTGTAATTTTTTTCCAACATAAGATTAAATTGCAAAATAAATGAATTACTTAGAGTGGCATGGCCCCCATTTTGCCACCCTTCTCTTGAAAATTGCTTATTAATATGAAAAAAGAAGTTGGAAAATAGCCTGTTTTACTTTATGCATAGCATTTCAGGGCCTTAAAGCCTGTAGAGCTGGGCTAGCTGCACATTTTAGATTGTGTTGGCAAGCAGGGATGATGACCTTTCTGACCTGCATCTCAAGGCTATTATTAATCGCTAAGTAACCTGGTAAAGCCAAACAAATTTGTTTCCATTGAAAGGATCTCTATCTGTGTCTGAGAATTTGTGCTGTACCAAACAAACCTCATTAACTGTGTCCATTTTTGACAAAGAACTAGGAGTTGGAGAGATTGGCGACCTTTCTTTGTCCTTAAGGAACAGATTTCAGAGTCACTGCATGCAGGTACATAAGCATTTTTACCTGCAAACTCTTTGTTCTACATCAATCAATCATAAACAAATGAATAAATGGACAATGCATACAGTATCAACATTTTCCTTTTATTTTATGCCACTTTACCTTCAGTATCAGAGTGTATGATCCATGTTTTACATATTTAACACTACTTCTTGATCCTTTTTGATTACAGACTCCTCTATTCAGCTTTGGTACCACTGTCTCTAACGGATGAAATGTCTATCAACATATTACTACAGTTTTTTCATGTTCTTACATACTCACATACTTCTTCCCAACAGTGGATATGGAACCTTTGTTATTTAGAACATAACTGGTGATGAAAACCCCCAAATAATGATAAAAATATAAATTTGTACTACAGATGTAATGATAATGGGATGCAAAATGCTTCCCATTGTAATTAATCTGAATTTACCAGATCACTTTGAATGAATGATTAATAATCATTATTTGCTGAAATTAAATGAAGTCTAAAATAATTGCTGAAGTTCAACATCATTCATGATCTCTTCAGACAATTCTGTCATCCAAATCATTATGATCCTTCCTTATTATCAGATGTTCTCACTAATGCTGTACCATAATCTGTTTTAAAGTCTGAGTGGTTTTATGCAGTTGCAAATAATTTTTAACATACTTTTGCAGCCTACACATTTTGTCAGTTGTGCTAAAATATTTCTATCATGCCTTATACTGCTCTGTACAGTTGTAGAGAACAGGCAGACAATTCTGTCTCAGGGATAATAGCTCCCAAGATGATTCTCTCCTGAGAAGCAGTACAAAATAAGGGCTATGTAGTAGTCTAAATGTTGCTTGACTGGAAAGCATAGATGTTTTAGTATAAATATAGATTTTTTTCTAAAGCTATTTGAACCTGAAACTTTCATCTCTTTTATCGTACTTTCAAGAATTTGAATAGGAGCAACAAAAGCAGAGACAAGCAGTTGGAATTAATATACTGCTTCACACATTAGCAGATTAATACTAATATGTATTAATGTGCAGGGGAGGGCACTGTGCAGGGGAGGTCACTGTTACCATGCAGAAAAATGTGTACAAGCATAAGTGATACTTAAGACATAAATTTGGACTTCCAAATAGAATTAGACTTTCAGATAGCTCACATATAAGTGAGTTTATTGAGAAGTTTCATGCTTGTGACCTTCTATATGTATACTTTCCCAGAAAAAAACAAATGCAAATTCCATTAAAGTCAATTGAAAATTCACTGGAATTAAATGATCTTTTGATTAAACTCTTACACTTACTGCCAGCCTTCTCTTAGTTCATACATATCCTAGGTTCATTGAGCAATAGTAAGCAATCTTTTCTTGGAGCTATGTATTATAAATACTAGTTATGATGCATGATACCCCATGGACTCTGGATCAAATCTGCTTCAGGATTAACTTGTCATGGTTCAGTGTGAAGTGGCAGAACTCGATATGGCTAGATTGGTTGGCCTGTGTTTTTAAAGCTTTGTTAGTTTTTTCAGAGGATGAAGAGTGCTGCAAATGCAAACCATATTTTAGGTTAATTAATAATCTTGCTTTTTCTTTTTTTAAATAATCTGTCTGCTGCATGGCTCATAGTTAGAATAGTAGTTCTTATTAAATTGTTATAACTGAAAAAGTGGGTAATATTTTTAGCATGTTATCTTTTCATTAGCTTAAAGCTTATCTCAGTATATTAACAGCATCTGCTGCATCTTCCTACAAAACTGGCTTCCCATGTAAGCTTGGTCCAATCAGAGTTTTTCCCAAACAGAATTTTATTAATATCTTCATAGAAGAAATATGTAAGAAATAAGAAACAGATCAGAAGAATATCAGTGTTTATTAGCACAAGTTTAGAATGCATTCTTTTGTTTAAAAAGTGATTATACTGGGTAACACAAAGTGTGTTTTCATTATCATAATGAATGCTTTATCTAATTGAAAATAGGCTCAAAGCCCACAATTAAAAATTATCTTGGGCAACAACTCTATGAAGTAGCAACTGATTTGTTAATGATAAAATAGTCTCCTTTATATAGTTTGAAAATAACACACTTTCATATGACAAGGTAACTTATTGTTATTCTGATACTTCATTATGCAGTAGGCAGTGGTGTTGGTTCCAGCTATGAGATGCAAATCCAGTTGACAGTGCTCCTGCTGTCTGTATAAAGGTTAAAAATACACATATAATATTGTTCCTAGCACTTCTAGAAAGGTCTTCAAGTGATGATTTCAGCAATATACAGATTTTAATAATTCTGCATAGAACTGCATAATTTTACAAATTCACAGTGACCTACATTTATTGAACTTTATCAAACTATTTCATTCTGTTTGCATTTTCAGTGGCATTCTATGGTTCTTTTATCAGATAACCATTAAATTATAATATTAACTAAAGTAAAGGGCATCTAAGAAAATCAATAATTAGTATAGGTGCCCGGAGTATCCCAAAAGAGGAGAAATTTATTGTGATTTTAAACAGTTCAAACTCCAAATCATAAAATTCCTGCAATATAGGTAGTGGGAAACCTTAATATAAAACGAGGTAGCCTAAATCGATTTTACCTTCCTGACTATATATCATCCTCCCTGATAAAATACAGAGTATGGAAGTGAAAATGAAATTAGTGGGACAATACTTTTGGTACACCACTGCGTGCCACTTGATCTCACATTACATTGGTGCAGGTGAGAATGGAATATGACCTGCCATGATAACATCGTTTGACTTAATCTATTATATTTGGGAAAAAATGAAATATATTTACAGATGAGCCTTGGATGTAAAAATAGTTTAGAGAGCACTGTACATTCAATGCAAAGTTTTAACAGAAGACAGATACTACATATTTATGTTACCTATGTACCACCCAACAGCTTGATCATCTTCAGCCTTTTCCTGATTTTTTTAATGATCCTGTTCAGATTTACTGAGCAGAATAGAGCCGCTCTGCAATCCCCTTACTCCCCTCTACCATGCTGCTCCTGCTTGTAGGTATCTCAGGTTGCAGTGGAACAGATGCCCAAAGAGACAGTCAGTTATTAGTGGTATTAGGTATCTTACTGCCAAGGAGATCTAACACAAATGGGTATCTAAAATTCTTCTAAATTTAAATGTAAGTGTTTACATCAATCTATTCCACAACTAAATCATGACACTGTCTTCAAAATCTGGAGGAATGGTACTGCTCTGTCATTGCAGTGCAGTGAATAGGAAATTATAACGACTCCTTAGGATGAAAAAAATTAAAATAAATAAAGATAATGAATAGGCATGCAAATACACCCTTTAGTTTCTATTATTAATAATTTTACAGAAAGAAATTCATAACACTTTAATATCCCATTGTAATTTGTGCATTGTAGAACATATTCTGCATATCTTTCCTTAACCACATAGTGTACACAGCCAGTGAAATTCAGTGACATACCAGCTCAACTGTCAAGGTCCACCATGTGATCAATACACTATGTAGGAAATGTGACAAACACAGTGGTGAAGGGCATACAGTGAATGAATACCCTGTGCAGATCAGGAGATCAGGACACCGCATGTACCAGACGATAGGAAAGAACAGACTGATGTATCCTTCTTATCCTTCTGATTTCCACTACTGCAGTTACTCAAAGGGAGTGCAACAGCTTTTCAAAATACTGATTGCACAGCCAGTTTCTAACTAAAAAGGGAATATTTTCCCTAATCCATTATACAGAATCTTCTGATTAAGGTTTCAATGACAATTTTTCCTCATATTTATTTAAAACCTACTTTCTTGGTAATATACAATCTTGTCAAATTATTCCATTTTCTGGAAACATGCAAATTTATTGGTCCAAATGTTTTTCCCCTGTGTGTACAAATCCTTAAGCTGAATTTAATTCATACTCATTTGCAGTACAAACTGCAGTGTTCTTAAAAGTAACTTTTGTAAAAGTTCCAATTTAAATGACAATATTTTCCTAGCTTAAGTATTTTGATTTAACTAAACTGTAAAACCCACCTATTATGGATATAGCATAAGAATAACTACAACACTGAAGCTTCCATTGACTGAGGAACTGGATCCAAGTCTACTGGTTCAGTTTTATTTACATTCAGCTTTATACTAATATAGCTAACCACAACAG
The DNA here is from genome assembly GCF_017976375.1 of Cuculus canorus. Lineage (NCBI taxonomy): Eukaryota > Metazoa > Chordata > Aves > Cuculiformes > Cuculidae > Cuculus > Cuculus canorus. The sequence continues at coordinate 92,406,893 of NC_071403.1, forward strand.
GAATTTTTTTTTTCACTCCATAGCTGTTTGCTATGGAACCCTTCAAGGAAAAATCATCCCAACTGATTAACTTAAACAGTGAAATTACTATCTCAGGGTAAAAAAACTGATCTGGCTCTGAGTGGATAACAGAGCCCTAACACAAATTATCCTGGTAGCAGTTTAGCAGCAGTGGTTATTTCTAGCACAGGATCAGTGCTAGTCTGCTAATAGAGCAGTCATGTTCTTAATTTTTCCAGCAACGTGTAAAAGAGGCTGTCTCACCATGGCCAAATACCACTGAAAGTTTTGTAGTGAATATCACGTGAAAGTATCTAGTATCTTTTGACACTGCAGTTCCCAGAAGTCTATATATGCTACCATCTGCACAGTAATAACTAGAGGAAAGCACACTGCTGTGTTTTGCAACAGTTAAGCTATTCCCAGTGCTAGAATGAACTCATTGAAGTGGATATCTCACCGCTGCAGTGCAGGACAATGTAGACATATCTGTATTCCTTTTACTTATATGATACTTGGCAACATAATATTCAACATTATGTGATTTTAAAAAGCAAACATGACATTCTAACTTCTAGAGATCATCATGTAAGTTGATTTTCCTTCTCAGAGTATTGTGAAACAATTTGACTGAGGTCTACTGACTGACTCACATTTTTCACTTACTTTCATATAAAAGTCTGCACATTTACAAATACAACAGTACACTTTGTTCACATTAAACAGGTTTTACAAGTGGCAAAGTAGGGAGAGCTTTTATGTACTGACCCATTAAATATACCAGAGCATTAATGCCAAATTTGCACCTTCATAGTGATTTTCATGGTACCTGACAGTTTTCTGCACTCATAGAACAGTTTTACCACTTGATCATCTATGACGTCATTTTTAATGAAGCATAAGACATTATGAAAGACACAGCAACTCAGTATATTTTTCATATAGCAAATGTAATTATTTTAAATACTGCAGTGCTACTTGTAAGTATTTGATTTCACAGCAGCAGACAGTTAACAAAATGGAAGTAGTAACTTGATCCAAATTTTCAGAAGTGCTAGGAAACTGTACCTCTTGAAAACTTTGAAGAAATGAACACCTCAATATATCAGGCATTTTTTAGAATGGTGTGCAAGAAACAACACTGAGAATTAAAGTCTGTTCTTTGAAATTTGTTCTACCATTACAGCAAGATTACATTTAATCATAGATTTAGATGTCCAATTATTTATGCCTAAAGAGAACATCCGACACCTAATTCTATTGTTTATACCTAAGCATATGATCTTCTGATCTCAGTACTAGACCCGTTCTTGAGTATCTAAGCACAATACTAGATGGTAGTGAGGCCTCCCAGCACCAAGTACAAGCAGGCTAATTAGTATCGCATCTTTTCGGGTGTCATGCAGCTGAAATACCAAATTAGTTTGTCAGATGAGGCTGTAAACATTCTGCAATCAGTTAGTTAATTGGATAAGAAAAGAATGGACTGCTTGGAGAAAAGAGGTAGAAAATGTTGCTTTCTTGAAACACTTTGTTGTTTAAAGACAACACTTCCATTGGATAAGGCATTGTCAAAAAACACCTTACTTAGTTTGGTCTTCCTAAATATTCCTGCTGTTTCTGAGCATTTTGTTAACTACTTATTTAATAAGGAGTTATGAAGCAGGTAATGGTAATTTTCTAATTGGTACTCACACAGAGTATCCTACGTTATGACAAAAATAAATGTTGTGGTATTAAATCAAATGGCCTGTTGTGTGTTAATTAAAAATAAAATTTACACTTACATATTTTGGTTTTATTTTGTTTCTTTGGAGAACTCAAAAATAAGCTACATTCAGCACATTCTGGAAAAGCTGTATGTGTAAATTAAATACTCACTGTATAAGCTGGAATATTTAGATAGCACAGAGCAAACTTAGTTACATAGCCATTTGTACACAAATTGCTTTTACAAATAAAAGAAATATCTGATTTTGTAATGTAGCACACTAAATTCATGCATTTAAATGTTATGGTTCATTATAAACTGAAAATTGCACGCCAAAAAGATCCATCACCTTGTTTTAATGATAAAGGAACTGCGTTGAGTAAATGGCATATAAAATTTGTCATAATTCTAATGACCTAAACAGCTGAAATGACTAGTAGTCCAAAAGGCACATGAAAAATATTTATATACTTTTTCATGAGTCTTCAGCTTCAAGTGGTAGAGCTTCCCTGATAACCTAGTATAGGCTGTATATAGATGGCCTGTCATGTCTCTACAATTAGATAAAACCAGAACTGCTATAATTTAATCAGTTACAACCTGAAAATTATATTTTGAAAATCAAGTTTATTAATATGTAATCTTTAGGTAATCATATTTATTCTCCTAATTTACACAATATTTATGACACTCTACATGTCCTTGAAATAGCGAACAGGGACACTACACTATGAAAAAGTGGCCTAGCTGCTGGAGTTCATAAATTTTGTTCAGCTTTGGATGAGTTCAAAGAATTGCCATGTAAGAAAAGCCTTACAGAGGGAATTTATCTGATTATGGCAGTAATAATTACCCAGCTGTTTATTGCAGATAGAGAAATAATTCATGTAGGCAATAGGCCGTGGTGGCAATGACACTCCGCATTTAGTAAATATGCAAACTGTTCACTTCTAATTAACCAAGCTAGAGGATGCCCTTATTAAATGTATAAACTAAAAGTGCCTTCCTGACAAGTGATGAATTGTTACATTGCACAAACTCTTGCCACAGAATTACTGGAGTGAACTTGGGGCTTAACTTCATTAAGAGATCTTGTGGGATAGTTAAATGAGGATGGACAGCATAACAAGACCTATCTGACAGTCAATGATATGTTAGAGCTTAATGAAACTGCACCTCTTTCCCTTTTCTACTTATTTTACAGTGAAGATTCTACTGCAGAAAAACATGACTGCGACGTCGGTCTATATGGCAATACAAAATGTTAAGATTAGTCAGTCTTTGTCGACAGAAAATGTTTGGTGAGCTGTCAGTAATTCCAACAGACCCAGTTAGAAATAAAAAATCTATTCAGACACCACAGTGCCTTGAAAGCTCACAGGTATAAAACTACTGTTATTCTACAATACTGTGTTGTCACACCTGGTTTATTCTACATTCACCAAAAGTGAGCAGCTACACCAAAGACGATTTGGTCCAATGAGTGAATGCAAGGAACTCAAATTTCTTTCTGCACACTCATATTAAAAATTTTCCTTTGGATACCACTCAAATAATACTTAATGTTTAATCTGTTACTCTTAATGGTGTACTTAGTGCTGTACAAAAATACATGAGAAAATAAAGTCTTCATATAGTCTACAATCCAACCTGTTACTTATGTTGCTTCTGCTACTCATGATTACCTGAAAAACTTGATCTATGTTACACAGAACCAGCTAAAAACATGGTAAGGCTGCTTTCACCATTTGCTCAAGAGAGGCATGAATAGAATAAGGTACATGAGGTATGTCTAGTTCAATCTGCATTGGAAATTCAGCTTACGTGTAGTCATCATGGTTCCTACTTTAACTTCACTGCATTCAGAAAGTGCTTTCCTGTGGAGTGAAAACAGGATATTGCCTGCTCTATAGCTATAGCCAGTTCATTTAAATTTCATGATCAAACTAAAAAGACAAAAAGTTCATCTAAAATGTCTCAGTTTGCAAAATGCATTATTAAAAGCATGTATTTATATAAGCATATATGCTGTATAAAAACATATATGTAAATGAAACTGTGTTAAAAATGTATGAAGGTAGGCAGAGTAGACCTAAAAATGGACTGACTTATCAAAGAGGGGTTTTTAATGCTCAGAATCTGTAAAAACCATTCATTTATGGACAACACATTTAAGAAGGAAGAACCATCATAAAATACATGACTGTAGAGAATACTTTAGTCAGATGAAAGTACCTTTAAAATATATTATTTTAAAGCTTTTCTCTGGTCTAGCTCGTACTTAATATTGTTCAATGGACACTAGGTCAAATCACTGAGAAGAATCAAATAACTCAGTTTTTATGTCTTACTCATCCTAACAACATCGGGTTTGTAGCTAGAGAAATACTCTGGCATCCTCAGTGGACTGCAGTTATAAGTTTCTACGAGATCTAGCAGTTACACCTGAAATACTCTGGAAGAAGCACAGATGTCACAAATTATGTGCCCTACCACTCAAAATTGGTATTAAAATAAAAAAGCATAGGCAATTGCATCTATTTCTATGGCTCCCAAAGGAAGCTAACAGGATAAGTTACATTCAGAAAATTCTAATTTGAGGTAAATAAGTCAAAAAGCATAGTGTATTTCCTCTAGTTATCTTTAAAGACAAGAAAAAGAAGATGGATTGAAGATAAATTAGTTAATTAAACATGAAGTGAAAGACAACGTTACCAAAATGAGTTTTCTATTATTGCAAGAATTCCAAGGAGCTGTCTGAAAGGCTTTGGCACTAATTGAAAATAGACTACAGAATCAATTGCTTCTGCAGTCAATGAGGAGGAACATTTTAATTGAATTATAAGACAATATATACATTCTTCAAAACTCTTTGACACTTGTGAAAATGGCCAGGACTTACCTTTATCAGAAAGGAACAGACAGATGGAGGCTGAGCAGATTCTCCTCACATTACTATGACAACACTTGATTTTTTCAAGCCCACTTCATAGAAAACAGCAATACCTCAAAAGTTTTAAGAAGCAAAGCGCTTGTCACGTTAAAAGTAAATAGACGTCAGTAATGCTCTAGTAATCAAGAACAAGCTAGATACTCTTAACTTTTTTCATTACTACATGCTCAGGCGTATTTGCAGAAAAGCTAAACATTGGATTACCACCAGTAACATGTAACAGTACTGGATTTCACTGTTATGTTAAGATTACAAAAAAATTAGACTACACAAAGGATTTGTGAGTATACTTATTGCCAAGGAAGAGATTTTTATCCCTTTTCATTAATTATTTCATAGAATCATAGAAACATGGAATGGAGTGGAATGGAATGGAATGGAATGGGTTGTAAGGAACCTTTAAAGGTCATCTAGTCTAACCCCCATCAGTGAGCAAGGACATTTTCAAATGTGTGAAATTCACTATTTATAATCATAACAGTGTTTACATACACAGTGATGCTTGCTAAAGATAGACACATCTTAATTTGCTGCATTTAAGTTACTATTTATTCAAAAGCCAAGAAAGCTGAACTACCTGCCTTGATTACACAAGCACCCAAATGCCAGTACTTTGCCTTCACTGTGCTAGTTTTCTGATACTTCTGTCTTACTGAGTTCTCTACCTAGGGAAAAATTTAAATAGTGCCATTCATCAGAAAAGGAGTACTACATCCCAAAATCTTATCTCCAGTTGCAAACCTAACATACAGCAAAGTTGCTTTACTGTGGTTTAAATACCAGTGTGTAGATAACCTCAGTCAAACAACTGCAAGTTAATCACACAGTTGGACAGCTGACATCATCCATAAATTCTTCTCATATAATGGCACTAGCACACTAATTTATGTGATGTCCATTTGCTTATCATGTATTGGAAACTGTTTCACATAAAACAAAATTCTAATGCATCATGTGGAGTTAAAGCCTATGCTAATTGCTTTTGGCATATGTCCTCTTGTAACCATTTTGCCAGCTCTTAGAGATGCTAAATGCAGCTTTAAAAATGTTTCAAAACAAGGTGTTTTCCTTAAAATTAAATACAGTAACTTCACTGAGAAGTAATGGAATTTATTTTAATGCATGCATTCATATATGCACCTACCTAATTCATATCCAGATAGAATACAAAATATGTTGGCATTTATTTAAATACAAATGGATGCTATAGATGAAGATTTATTACTAAAATCTAAACCAGCGAAATTTTGTAAAAAAAATATTTAAGAACATGTTTCCTACTTGACTGGTTGCGAACTTCCAAAGTCTTGTAGGAAAAACAGAATTAAGGACTAATGAAGGCATTTCACCATTACACTGGAGTTAAACTATACAAATGTCAAGAAAAATCTGAGTATGTGTTTATGGAGACAGGGTTCAGAGTTCAAATTAATTCTTTTGCTATCTCTCAAGGAATTCTTCAAATCACTTCTCAACTTAACTACTAGGAATCTACTGGGAACACCAGCAACCATCGCACCTATTGGTTCTGTATCAGTGGGAAGTAATGGGAATGCTGGAGGAAAACCCACCCACTCTTCAGCCAGTCTGGGAGCTAAAGACAACAGCTATCTACAGTTCATACAAAAACAGTGCCTTAAGTTAGGATAAGCAGTCTGTTAAGCGAGTGCAAACTCACACATAATATGACTATTATTATTTAATTATATCTTAGGTCAATTTCTGTTAAATCAATTTCTGTTAAACTTAATTACATCCCTCTATGGCTTTAAACTGGAGCAGCTTTTATTAAGTTTACTTTCTCCTGGGCTTTTCACAGTAAAGACACATGATAAAGGTCTGGCTACTAAGTGAAGGTAGCTATTAAATAAGGACGGCTTGTATTAAAGCTACATGGTAAAGACGTGACTACTGGTTGAGAAGACCCTTTAGTAGGGGAAATGTCTTGTTTGTAAAAAAAAAGGGGGGGGAGGAGCAGAGGGGGAGAGAAAAGGAAGCACACTTTGTTCAATAACTCTTATAAGAGAATGTCCGAAGTTTCATGGCAACTTCCTCTGAAGTTTCTCTTAGAAACAAGTGAGTGGTAATTTAATACAGGCTCCTTAATAAAAGAGGAGAAAATTAAGCACAACCCCCAATTATGGAGAACAAGAGGTAAAAATTTATCTCAGAAGGACTTGCCATATGATTTCGGTAAGTTTTTAATAAAAATTGTCAGCGTTATTCTAGAAGATAAGACTGAGAGTCATATATTGTTGTTAATCTTAGAATTACATCACAATTCCAAAATAAACACTGTTTAAACAAACTTTTGAAATGATAAACTTCTAGTATGTGCTTTGTTGGGGGGGTTTTGGTTTGGGTTTTTTTGTAGGAGTGGGAGTTATACCACTGGATTTCCTAAAATCAGTCTGTTTTACAGTGTTTCTATTGCTATTTGTGGAGACACTTGGTTCTTTACTACCAGTGACACCAGTGGACTAATGCGCATATTCTGATTAATACATCTGTAAGACAAAAAAAATGTGTTACTTCATGGATCACGTTGTGTTGTTTTGTGGTGTTCTAGAGATGCGAAACACTCAAAGCCAGCCTAATCTGTGTGCACAAGTGCATTAGTCGCTCTGTCTGCCAACATGTAAATTCCCATAATAATGATGCTGGAATAAAATATAGCCATTTCATAAATGGACTCCTTAAATTTCAGACAGTTCCTGGTGTTTTACAATTAACAATTGCAATTTTATATATACAAAAATGTTCACAAACAATGAGGTTATACTCTTCCACATTTGATGAGATGGTTGATGAAAATATGCAGAGAATATCTCCTCCACCTTGTACAGTATTACTTGTAAGAAACAAGTTGGCAGCATCTCAGCCCAGTGACAGGAAAAATCAATTTGGATGAAGGTCTTCACCTGATCTTCATTAAAGATCTGTTAGATTTCATAAGAATGTTGAAGATAATATACATATTAGTTTTCAAATGTACCTCTAAAGAGATTACTACAGTGAATCTTGATTGCACTTGAGAACTGATGCTTTTTTGAAACTGAAATGATACAGTCCATTTCACCAAATTAGCTCAAAAATTAATTTTTAACTGTTTTTTAAATCTTAGAAATGGATTTTTTTAACCGGAAAGGCATATATTTCTGTGAACTCTCAAAGACAGAACTCAAATTAGCAGAATATGAATTTATCAGTTCCCAGGTAAGAGCTCAAATATACCAACTTTGTCCCATTTTCATGTATCTGAAGTCATACTGTTTACCTTACTTGTTGAAGAAAAATAGCACAGAAGTATTTCTTGATTAAAATACCTGCATAAGCTTTATGGTTTTTAATGGCCTGGAACAAATACTAGGGAATTTGATGAATATGTCAAAGTATTGAAAGACAAATATATCTATAGTCCTCCAAAGTTGGATGCGCCAAGCAGAGATGTACTGTGGGCATGGGGAAATAAAATCCAAAGCTCCCATCAATCTGTGTTCAGCACAGCAGGAAAACCACTTGCTATCTTGTTTTGTTCACACACACATCAAAGGTCAATCTAACTGACATGTTATGAGCCTTGTTCCAGGTTTAGGCAGGTAATGGAGAGGGGTGATAGAACTATTATGAAAAGAGAAGCAGGTTTTGTCCCGTTCATCCAGTTATATTAATTTTAAAAAAAAAAAAATTCTTACTTCATTTACTCTCCAAGATTTAGTCTAGTCTTCCTAGTATACTACCTTTTTGAGATAATATATTTCAAGGATTTCAGAACACAAAGGTACATTTTAAGAGATGACTGATTTTTTAAGTCTGGTTTTGCTGAGTTATGACCTAAGTTCCTGCATAAAATACGTTTAAATGAACAGTAATGAAAGCTTAGAGGTACGCATTTATCAGTATTGTTCATTATATGTAAAAAAGGTAATGCAAGACTTATAATGCTATGGTGAAGAGGATGTAGCATCAACTATAGCTGTGGAAAAATAATAGAAATTAATAAGCAACATCCAAAAAGTCAGATAATTTTTTGTCATATAAAACTGGCATATGCTGTTTAACAGTCTTCTAGCTAAACTTTCTCTGCCATGTGATCTGCATGAGACTTCCAGAAATAGTTTTTCTCTAGACTTCCTTATATTTCTGTATTTCAGAAAGCAAAGATTTATCCCATGCTTTTGAACAGCAAAAACTGGATGGATTTTGTCCAACATCCTTTCACTAACAATAAGAAAATAATGATCATGGACACCCGGTATTTTGTTTGTTTGTTTCAACTGCTATGGGAAGAAAGTCATGGATCAGGACATCGAATGTGTTACGGGGAAATAATTGCCTCTATTTTAGAGAGCTTTCAACTTTAGTAAAGGGAAAGACAAGGGATGGATAGGAGAAATAGAGTAGGCACACATATCAACAACAGTTCTAGCCGGAAATCTAATAAATTAATTAATCTCTTCTGTAACAACAGAGTCTGCTTCACTATGTCCACACCAGTATCTTTGACAAGTAATAATCATAGTATGGCTCATATATGTAACTTAGGTCCAAATCTGCAATTTCATTCATTGTCGATAATCAATTTTCTTACGAAAAGAAAATGTTTTAAGCTTGTGTATACTAGGGAGTAAAAATCTAGTTCAGCAAGTCATAGTTAAAGCATAATAATCTATGTGTTCTGAGCATGTGTGAAAGACATATTTGGTTTTATTAAACTGAGATAAACTCAGACTACATCACATTAATTCAAAGAAATTATTCTGGATTCATAATAGCGTAAATAACAACAGAATGTTGGAGGGGGACGGGGAGGGAGAGCAGAAGAAAGCTCCCATGATCCATGAGGAAATGGTTAAAGACCTGCTTGGCCAATTAGACACTCACAAGCCTATGGGGCCAAATGGGATCCATCCGAGGGTATTAAGAGAACCAGCAGAAGTGCTTGCTAAACCCCTTTCCATCATCTACCAGCATTCCTGGCTGACAGGGGAAGTTCAGCTTGACTGGAGGCTGGCAGACGTTACATCCATTTACAAAAATGACCGGATGGAGAATGTGGGAAATTACAGGCCTGTCAGTCTGACCTCAGTTCTGGGGAAAGTCATGGAACAGGACATCTTGAGTGCTGTCACAGAGCACACGCAAGATAACCAGGTGATCAGGCCCAGTCAGCATGAGTTTATGAAAGGCAGATCCTGCCAAACTAACCTGATCTCCTTCTATGACAAGGTGACCTGCTTAATGGATGAGGGAAAGGCTGTGGATGTGGTGTACTTGGACTTCAGTAAAGCCTTTGACACTGTTTCTCACAGTATTCTGCTTGAGAAACTGGCCGCCACTGGCCTCGACAGGCATTGCCTCTGCAGTTGTTAAAAACTGGCTGCATGGCTGGGCCCAAAGAGTCATGGTGAATGGCATTAAATCCAGTTGGAGACTGGGCACAAGTGGTGTCCCCAAGGCTCAGTGCTGGGTCCAGTTCTATTCAATAGTTTTATCAACCACCTGGATGAGGGGATCGAATGTACCCTTAGTAAGTTCACAGATGACACTAAGCTGGGAGGAAGTGTCGATCTGATGGAGGGTAGGGAGGCTCTTCAAAGGGATCTGAAAAGGCTGGACCAATGGGTTGAGACCAACAGGATGAAGTTTAACAAGGTCAAGTGCCGAGTCCTGCACTTCGGAAACAACAACCCTGTGCAGTGCTACAGACTAGGGGAAGAGTGGCTCCAGAGCTTCTGGGCAGAGAAGGACCTGGGGGTGTTGGTTGGCAGCCAAAAGAACATGAGCCAGCAGTGTGCCCAGGTGGCCAAGAAGGCCAATAGCATCTTTGCTTGTATCAGAAACAGCGTGGCCAGCAAGACCAGGGCAGCACCTCAAATACTGTGTTCAGTTTTGGGCCCCTCACTACAAGAAGGACATTGAGGTCCTGAAGTGTGTCCAGAGAAGGGCAACGAAGACAGTGAAGGGGCTGGAGAACAAGTCTCATGAGGAGCAGCTGAAGGAACTGGAGATTTTTAGCCTAGAGAAGAGGAGGCTGAGGGGAGACCTTATCACTCTTTACAACTACCTGAAAGAAGGTTGTAGTGAGGTGGGGTTGGTTTCTTCGCCCAAATGATAGGTGATAGAACAAGAGGGAATAGCCTCAAGCTGCACCAAAGGAAGTTCAGATTGGACATTAGGAAAAGCTTCTTCATAGAAAGGGTTATCAAGCGCTGCACCAAGCTGTCCAGGGAGGTCACTGAGTCACCATTCCTGGAGGTATTTCAAAGATGGGTAAGTGCTTAGGGATATGATTTAGTAGTGGACAGGTACAGTTGGACTCAATAATCTCAAAGGTCTTTTCCAACCTAACGATTCTATGATTCTATGTGGCAGAACAGGCACAGGCTTAGGATAATGAGAATAGTGGCTGATATACATATACATATTTGATAATAGAAAGGATCCTACACTCAAACAGTTTGATTAGTGCCATAAATATTTTTACAAATAAAAGAAGGGGAAATGAATGTTTTATCATATGGAGGTTTTATCTTTACCTGACGGTCTCGTTATTTACAGAAATGGCTTCCAGGTATTTCTTCAGTGCGTAATAATTATGGATATATTTCCGAACATAATAGCCTCTCCATCTTTTCTGAATCTAGAAGAAATAAATATTTGCTTAGTATATTTCAAATAAAAAAAATGTGTGCACATCAAATATCTGTTGTTATTTCCCAAATAATATAGTTTTCTTAAAAGCGGAATCAAGTAAAAGCACCAACATATTTCAGTGAAGAAAATGAGGGTAGGAGGTAGTAGTAGTTAACTGTAGTTAAATGGAATTTACTATTAAATGCCAACACTAAAAAAGTAATGTAAAGTTTTAAACTACTGTTTATACTGTCTTGTAGCAATGAAAAGAAGTGTCTGCTGCTGCCAGTGGCATTGCTCTATGTAAGAATGGTAAAACACAGAAAAGAGAAGTGTTGCCTTTTCTAAGGTACAACATGCATTCCCTACAGAGTCACCACCTCACCAATATTTGCTGCTACACTCTCACATTTGTGCTCTGGGTATAATCTAAACTGGATAGAAGCCTTCCCAGTAACTCAATGAATCAGGCTTTCTGGAAACATCATTTACAATTTGCAGTTCTTTCATCTTTAATGCAAGATGATGCCTGACTATTTGTTGCACATGAACTATAATCTCACAAAATATTATTCCTCTTGTATAACAGATAAAGCTTAAACTGGAAAAGGAAAACTCTTTATCTGTAGCAAGTCCTAAAGTTGTATTAAGAAATTAGGTATCATCCTCCACCTGAAAGGATTCATATTTTGGTACATTTTAAAAACCATCCAGACTTTCCTCAATAATTTATTTAAACAAAACAATTTAAAATGTCTCTGATATTTATAAATTCTAAGCATGATGTTTCTGAAATGATGACAGTTTTACTGCTATTGTTTTGTGGGAAAAGTAAGTATTAGGTAAATAAAATATCAGTAGTGCCATTTGGTTAATGCCTATGCCATGACATTAAAGGCGGAAGATGTAACTTGCTTTATTCAGTTATGCTGAAGGCTGCTCTCATGCCTCATTTTCTCTCCCAGAAGAGGTCAGTATATTCTAGACCAACATTTGAAAAATAGATTAATGATCTTTTCTTCTGTTCTCAGTGTCTAGTTCCTTTCTCTTTACATTCTTGAACTTAAATTCATCTTCCTGCATAACAGTCTTTATAACTTTCCTTATATTTTGCCTCCTTTTTTTCTCAATGTATTTTTAAATTGATCTCTCCATTTCTATCATCTAGTCTGCACTGCCTTCACTCCTACTCCAGCTTCCACATGTTTGACCTTTACAGCTTTGAAATCTTAAGAGATATAACAGCTGAAAGGCAGAATATATGTTAAAAAAAAAAAAAAAAGACAGCTGAAGTTATATTATCCAGAAGCAATTCCAAGGCAAGAAGCTACTCACTTTCACTGAATGCATTGAAGAGAAGAATGCTGTAATTTGCCAAGAGCTCTCCTTCTCCTCTGGGCCTCTGGCTATCAGGCTTTTCAAGAACTCTTCAGTGTATCTACAAGGAATGTTTTTCTTTTTTTACCTTTATGTCAATCCCTTCTCTTTCACAAACCAAGTTATGATTTGGTAAGTGGAATGCAATCCTTGTGTTTGTGTTGTTTTGGGTTTTTTCCTTATCCTATCTCTTATTACAAAGAAAAATGAAAAAGAATGTCTAGTTTTGCTCTGTTTGATTCAGGCAGGAGGCAAGGGGAAAAAAAATCTGCTCATTGTCCATTCTGTCAACATGTGCACTCAGTGACTTCAGAGACTGTATCATCAAGTCTTGGGAGAGCTCTTCAGTAACAGGCAAAATTCTCTCTACTCCTTCTAGTCCCATTGCAGTCTAATTCTGTACCACTGTGATAACTGATGAAAGTTATTGCAATTTTCCATCTCCTGCTGTTTCCTGAGCTGAAAATAGTAACACGCTGGAGCCATCTAACTAAGGCAAGGTTGCATATTTTCATACTTTGTCTTTGGTACCATTTTGCAATCACAAAAGCTAAACCACTAATCTTTAAAGTAAAAACTAGCATTCAATCTCAACTGATGGCATCTTGTGGTACCGTTATGATTATCTCTTTATCTGAGATTTAACAAGAGAATGAGTACACAGTAAAGCTTTCACTAAGCCATTGAGTGATGTGTCACCAAGAAAATAAAATACTGCACTAAAGTTATTAGGAATGAGAGGATATTCACTTTTAGCACTCTTCTATTTCCCCTTTGTGCATCAAAATATATTTTCCTCTCTTCTCAAATAAGATTCAGAACTAATTTAGATGCGTTGGTATTTTACATATGTGGTGGTGTTTCTTTGGGATTTTTTTTTTAATAAAAAGGGTTTCTATCTCCAGATATTGTTATGATATAAATAAATAATAGTTATGTGAGCAGATCAACCCAGGAACAAGAAAGGTTAAGTACTAGACATGGTTCTTTACGCTAGGTGATAGTAAATTTCATACTCTTTGCAACTCCATTTTCTCATACACAAGCTTATTGGGTTTAAAAGAGTTAGAGAAAGAGAAAAGAATGAGTATGCCTTCAGAGATCTGGGATTAAGCAAAATCCTAAGCATGTGAATAAGGATCTTAGCTTTGGTTTTCTGTTTGGCTTCAAAATTTCTCAACAAGAGCAACCTGGCTCCCATATAGCTGTGTGCTCATTAATGCAGGATTATGGTCCCTTTGAAACTCTTTCTGTCAGTCTTCACCTCAGAGTTATAAATGCAGAATTGGATATTTCTGGGTTAAAGGATAAAAACTCAAACGAAAGACAAAAGACTCAAATTGAATAAAGCTATAATTATCTCAGATGGGCTCAGTGTAGCAATTAAGTGCCACATTCTACCTTTATTTACACCACTTTCTGTTCAGAATGACCTCCCTGATTTCAACTGAATGAAACATAAGTAAGAAAAACTGCATTATGTCTCAAATTACCTTATGCTAGATGTCTGCATGTCAGAGATCACAAAACTGAAGACTAATCTTTTCAGAGAAGGACATTTTATACAAGGCTTCTGTTGATGTTCCTGTCTTCAGTGTGAAAGTTCTAAATGTTTGCTCTTATAAGGAAGTATAATGTGTTACTACTATACTCCTTTTTAATTCCAAGGTGAATGTTTAAAAAATTCTTGGAAAAAAAAAAAAAAGACAAGTGTGTATGCCCTTCAAAGTAATTAGCAAGTTTCAACAGTGATTGGTACAAAACAATTATTGTCATTGATCAGCACTGAACAGATAATTTTAAACAAAGTCATTGTGTGCTCAGCAGATTACAGCTTGTTAACGGGCAAGTTCTAAATGACCTCTTAAGCTAGTCAAATCAATGATGCATATTCCTCATTAAGTAACATCAAAATGTAAGTGGTCTTATAAATAATGTTTATTTTAAGCACTAAAACAAATGGTAAAACCTTGATATATCAAAAGCCATCTGCTCATGGAAATATTTTTTTCCATAGGATTACTTTTGTTGCTGAAAATTTACAGCAACCTTAAATCATTTAAGGGAGAGAATCATATTTTGACCCAGTAGTCAAAACTGAAACTGATTAAAATTGATATAATTTAAAAAGGTGAAACTGTTAGTTCTGGTTACAACTAAATGCAATCCAGGGAGACAGAGATGCAGACTGACTGACACTATGAGCACAGGTACACCCTCAATGGTACTTCAACTGCCAAAATCAAAATTGCCTTTCTAATCAATGATTATAAACTAAAAAAAAATTTTAATAATATTATGAGGCAAAACTAAGTTATTAAATAAAAAAAATCACAGTTATTGTTATATTTTCAGAACACTGAAGTACATTAATCACGAATCAAGCACAGAATGTGTGAACATCAGGCACTGCCGGCTTAGGAAAACTAAAGTCTGGCCACATATCTTCTGTGCAGAAACTCAACAAACCTTATTGTCTATTGTTCTGGACCTTGGTAAGCTCTTCAAAAACAGATGACAGAAAAAACCCCACAATCAGTGTTTTGGAATGGTAGCATTAAAACTGCTCTGCAGATATGGCTGCACAAGACTTAGACAGAGGCGAACTGGATTCTGACATTTGCAACTAAATAAAGATCTGTTCTATTGTTTTCTACTGATTTAAATTTCCATTAAAGAAAAGGACATGACTGAAAAAATGGTACTTTGAAGATTTATATCACCTAATGATTCAACATTATATTTCCATTACAAATGAATGGGAACACATTCAATTTCTTCTAAAAATGAAAGACCAAATGCAAAACTCCATTTGACTAGAATACATAATTAATTCTGAAATTTGGTCTTCAAATGCCTTCTAAAAGTACACAGACAACTTCTAAAAGCTGGGTTGCATCGTGTGTTTTCTCACTGATTTCAGCTGCATGAGTATACAGCATTTCTCCACTGTGGAATACTTTCAAACTAGCTCACTAAGGAACAAACGAAAACAAATAAACAAACAAACAAAAATGTGCATTTCTGAGGAATTACATTGATATTAAAACACCTTCAGCTTTCTAATACACATCAAATGTAACATATTTTGTGCCTTTGTGAGAAACAGCACTAAGTAAAAAAGCAGACGGAACCACATCTCTTGAGTCTGACTTATTCTGGAACCAGAAAGGCCACAAAATTAAAATCCATTGTGAGAATCTTCCTACTTTACAGAAGTTTCCTTGGGTTACTTTCCATGGCATCAGATTCCTACGTTTGGTAGAATTCAAAAGGTAAGGTGGCTTGCCTGAAAAGATATAGGCCTCTAAAGTAATGCAGGTTTATTCCACAAAATCGAAGAATGAAGTAAGATAAAAACATTTTATCCCAAGAATTATCTCATGTCCTTCCCATGTTTGTTTTACATATTTGTTTAAGCACAGTTCCAAAGTTCAGGAAAAAAAGAAATGCTAATTCCAATTGAAATATATTTTACAGTTTTCCCCATAACAAATTTTATTTACTGTACATCAATTAAAGCTCAAGGACTGCTTATACTCTTCTTCCTCTAGCAAAATTCACTCATAAAATCATCAATGAGATCAGTGCAGTCCCACCTCTATGTTTTGGCAATGAAATTGTCTTGTGCTCTCTGAGTAACTCTTGAGACTCAAGACATCAAATGTCACGTACTAACAAAAGAAAAAGCACAGCCACATCAGAAAAACATTAAAACCCTACAGTTTGTCAGAATTGTAAATATATGTCGACATTCACAAGAATACTCGCAGATAAAATGTTTGAGGTTTTTATCATCATAGCATATGTTAAGGTACAATGAACATTTAAGTACGGCAAGACATATACAGATGCCTTAAATTTAGCTACAGTTTTCAAATACAACCCAGACTACTCAGTGTAACTTTAATTTTTAACTATGTACTATTTCCCACTGTTGCCATCAGCATATCAATCAAGTGTATATTATTCTGGTTTGCTCATTTTATTAAAAGCAAATTCGGAGCACAATTGACTTTTCATTTGTTTAACAAGTGAAGAAATATTTACCCTGACAGCCATTTCATTGTAGAAATTCATCTTCATAATAAAATATGCTGTCTGTGAATCAAGGAAAAAAAAAGATGGCATATATTTCAGTTAGACAAAGACAGTGCTCCTATTTTTACATATAAAAGATAAGAATCTTTATACATAATACATAACAAGAGTTCTAGGCTTAGAAAGAATAAAATCAAACTTTGTATTGAAGAGATAGGCTTCCTAATACATAATGCAGGCTTAACCAGAAAAATCTATGGTAGTCAAACTAGGAGCTAATGGAGATATATGATCATAAAATGCTCTCCGCTGAGTTTGATAATCAATGGTGCTCTACTGAGAGTAGAATAACAAAGCAGAAATATTCACAAGTGCTGGTGACACGTAGTATTGTATGATTTATTCACTGGGGTTCTTTTAGCCAAAACTCACAGAAACATAAAAGGAATTCATATTTCAAGACGTCTGGTTTAATGAAAAATTCAAAGAAATGCTGTCTTCAGTCGAAATCGTTCAAGGATATGGATGCAGTGATGGAGCAAAATTGTGCCTTCCAACCATCTGTACTAAATGTTATGTACTTAGCTGCCTCCTGAGTAATCCTTGGGAATTTTGTTTCATTTAATATTCATTTTAACATCATAAAATCATAAATACAATGATACCATGTTACAGTGAATCCCCTGATATAGAAAACATTTCCTGAAGTCCTGGTTTCCTTCCAATAAAGTAGAATTCCTCTCATAGTGAACAAATCCCCTATTATACTAAGCAATCACTTGGCAGCATAGGTTATTTTAATGGATACATCACTTTAAACTAAGCTTTCACATCTGTTCCGCCCTCTAATTACAAATGCAAAATGAACATAATTCACAATTGTGTCATAAAAAGTAAAATATAAGTACTTTGAATGCAAGAGTATGTCCTTTATTTAGCACAACATGCAGCTTTTATGTGTTTCTCATGTTTTAAACACAAATCAAAGGCAAAAGTGCTTTCCCCTGATATAGTGATTTTCTTCCCCATGGCAAACAGGAATTCACTATAAAAGGGTTTCGCTGTAATTAGTGTTATTTGAATTGCCTAGTCTGATCCAAAGCAAATTGTCTGTGGAGAGCAGCAGGACTGGATTATTTATCAACAGTCTGGGCAATTAAGAAACAGTTGGCTGCAATATGTTATTTACAAATGAACACAATGATGCTACTTCATTTTAAATTCTCTTTCTTCATTACATTAAGCAAGGCATAATTCCTGCAGTTTAATTAAGGTGCATTTTAAATGCTTACTTTAATATCCTACCAATCTACTAATAATGGAAACAGTAGAAAAGATATTTCTTATGCAAAAGAAAACTGCAAGACTGTTAAATTTAAAAAAAAGTTTCATCTACTTGTGTAAATGTATACACACACGTGTCTACATACACATGTATATTTGAGGTAAACTTCACCCCAAAGGTATGGACTAGAAAATATATTGGACTCTATCTCCCCTTTTGTCTCCATAAATGTTTTCTGAGTGATACTAATTGTAATATTGGAATGACATAACAATTGCCAGGTCTAGATATATCCCTAAATTGTTTGAATAAATTGAAACAATTATGCTTTTTTTTCTTTCTTTGGAAGGGAATCTAAGAGTTGCTGCACCATCAAATACTTTTTTAATGGAAATTCCTAAGCTTAAAAAATGACAGTCAGATTTCTGTCCATCAATGTTTAAACTAAACATTCTCTCACACCTTTTGTTTCTTCTTCTCATATAGGAAGGCTGCGAGCACTTAGGTCTGAATCCATCCCTCTGAAGAAGCTAAACTGGAAACCTAAGGTCATTATGCTCTTTATATCACTCATACTGAAAGACTGTAGGATCACTTTCCCTTCAAGCTTGGCAAAGTATTGAAGGGTTCTGTAATTCCATTTTTCTAATGTCTACAAAGATAGTCAATGGCAACTAGGGTCCTAACTTGCATACCTCACTGAGGTGTGAGAAACGCAGGCTTTACCCTACCGCTACTTAACAAGGTCACTCGTGATGAAAAGGAAATTACATGCCTGCTTTTAATCAATGTAGTTCTAAATCACAAGACAGCCAAACACAAAACTGCTCATATAGCTGTCTTACAGCCTTATCCTTGTCCCAAAAGCCAAAGCCTGTGTCACCTGTAGGTTCTATTGCAAATAGATTTGCCTTCTGTTTTCTAATGCTAATTAGGATAATGTGTACTAGTTCTGGTGTTAAAAGTGATGGAGAATGTATACATCCTTATTTACAAAAACATAGCCATAATTTAGTGCTTCAATCCAAGTCTATATTTATTTTCTTTCCCAGTAAACAAAAGATTCTTTCCCCAATTGGGGCTCTCTTTTTCCAGAAGACTCTTTTCTTATGCTTAATTTGAATTTCCTGCATTTCAGCTTGTCCCACTGCATTGCCTCTCATTCTTTCACTAGATGCAAATTCCAAGTTGATACTACAAGGCTGACTCTCTGGGAAGAATTACTTTGCCATGTCACCCACATACAGCACCTCTACTCCTGAATTATGAAGTCTTTGTCTCTGTTTCTGATGTTAACATACAGGTCTTCCTATTGGTTTACTTTAAGTCTGTGATTCCAAAATGTATTTGAACCCTTTTGTATATAAACTGTTGCACTATTTTCTACTCTTCTATTTAAAACCTGTTTGAGGATCACCCACAAATATGATCTGACCCCAACTGGTGTTCTTCTTTAAACAGTTAATGCAAAGTGACAAATTCAAAGCAGAACCAGACAGTTGATTGAGAGTAGATTGAGAGAAGGAACAAACACATGGTGTAAGTTAGGAACAGGCAGTGGATTGTTTTTTAAAGAGCAAATAGGTATTGGCCTAATTCCTATTGGTCTGGAACTATTTAAAACTGGTTACTGAGTTGAAGGTAAACTATTCAGGGCAGTGTCGAATTACATCATATAAAATACTCACTTTTTTCAACTGCATCTCCTTCCAAAAGTGAGTTGTAAATATGGCTATCATGCATGTTGACTTCATATAATGATGACATGCTACAATTCCTTTTCTTTGACAAGTGATTTCTTGTCTTTGAGAAGAGGGCCAACAAAAAAGGAAAACTCACACAATCTGTATCCCCAAGCTCCTAGGGCGGTTTCAGTAAAGGCATATCAGAAATGGGGATCCCTTCCCTCTTACTCTAAAGCTGAGAGACTTCTTAATTAGACTTTATTCCCTACCAGTGGAATACGAGGTCCAACACACACAAAAAAAATAGACTGTGTGTTTAACACTTTTTGTTTAACAAATTAAGAAAATCAGCTATGATGACCTTCAAAATAGTTACACACAGCTGCATACAATGCTGCCACCATTCAAAGAAATTTTGCAGATCATTTTCTGAAAGGCTGTTGAGGATCTCTGCCATTTTTGCTTTCACATCTTCTGCTGACAAAAGATGGGTTCCGCTAAGCACCAACTCGATCTCTAGGAAGAGGGAGCCAGGTCTAGTGAGTAGGGTGACTGCCCAAGCACGGTTATCTTGTTATTAGCTAAAAACTGCTTCACAGCCAAAGCAATGTGGGATGGCGCATACCACCATTTTCCAAAACAGGGTAATAAAACATCTGTATTTGGACATGCGCCCACTCATAGTGAGTGAAGAGATCAAGTTGAGCCTTGTTTTATTGTGACAGGTTAGAACATGTTCTATAACCATCTCTTTGACTCTCCCCTCCTACTCCTGATTCCTGAACTATACAGTTAGTCTCTTTTTTGTGTGTGTGTGTTGGACACATTCTGGGCTAGCACGTTCATATTGTAAAAAGAAAGAGTGATGTACAGTTTGATCTATGTTCTGTTGATTGCCTGGTTTTAAAATTCCTACTTTCATGAAAAACTTTCAGAATCCAAACAACCAATATAACTAAGTTTTTAAGAAAACCATAGAAGCACAGTTCTTAATTTTAGATTGAGATTAATATTAAGGAAAAAAAAGCTTTATACCAAAGCATCTATATTGAGAATATGGAAAGGCACATAACTTTAGTCATATAGACACTATCAACAGGGGTTTTTTTTAACTTAATGTGTTTTAACAATCAAAGGAAGACACACTAGAGGAATAATAAATTAAATACTAGAAGTGATGCACATATGGACAGCCAATCTGATGAGCCTCAGCCTTTGTTATTTTCCGCATCAGTACCACTCACATTTCACAATTTTGAATATAATCATTAAAATGATTTATTATCAAGTAATCATGGGTATTTTGTGCATATGCTTTGCCTTGTTTGCTGGCAGCAGATACCAATACAATCATTATCAGCAGACAAATTTTAAAGTAACCAGGTTTTTTTGTATTTAAGTAACTTTCATGTCAAATGTATCATGTTTCATAATCAGAAGTCATTGCAACAGTTATTAGCAAGAGTTCAATGCAAATGTTAACTCACACTTTAAGGTTGCATTAAGCTGCTGAGAAGATTTTTGTTTCTCTTTAAAATATTCCAAATTCAGCTACTGATCGAGTAAAGATAGTATAACAATGAATATAGGGAATAAACTTGAACTTTATATTTACGCCCACCTCAAAATATAAAATACCGAATATAGCAATCTAAAGGGACAAAAGGGTACCTTTTTATCTGCTACTTCCATGGCTTTCAGGTTGGTTTCCAACCAGGCTGTTCTGTTTTATGTTCTCCAGACAAGGAGACAGTAGGCATTAAAAGAGACATTTGAGAGGAAAGAACTGGTTTTCTATGCTGAATGTGGTATAACTCATAAGCTTGCTGATGAGATCTTGTTCCTCTAGAGCAAATATTGGATAAGCACTAGTATCCCAGAAACTGGATGAAAACACGGTCTGACTTAGAATGTGTGTTAAGTGTGGGCTTGCAAAATGGATGGAGACTCCACAAGCACAGTTTGCACTCTCTGAGCAATCCATTCCAGTATTTGATCACCTTCATAGTAAAAAAGTTCTTATCTTTGAGTGAAATTTCCTGCATTTCAGCTTGTGCTCGCTGCCTCTCATCCCGTCACTTGGCATCAATTCCAAATGCTATTGCAGGCTGGCTCTCTAGCAAGAATTATCTTGCCATTTCACCTACAGGGCATCACTCAGAGCAGTACAATGGATAGTAGGCATGGTTGTTATGTGTTCATTTTGTATTTTATCTATGCACCTCTGTTTTTACAAGCTTTATATGTATAGTCTCTGAAGTGACCTTATTCTGCTTAAAATAGGAAACTAATTACTATCAACAAAGAAATCAGCATTTTAATGTGGGGTGGCCAAAATATAGCTCCTTACAATTTGGGAGCATTGAAAAATATGTGAAATGGCCATCACCAAACCTTTGTCCTGCTTAAACCTTCTCAAAGACCTAATTATCAGATGCCCAAAACTAACACAGTTCTTATGCTCATCTTAAAAAACATAGAAACACATAAAAAGCTTCGTTTCTGAAGTTAAATTCACCACTGTACAATATTTTAACAGAGAAAAATTTAGAACTGGAAGGGACATCACGAGATAAATTCACCTAAAAAATCGCCTGAAGCATATCTAAGCCATCTCTGATAAGCATTCATCTAATCTCCTCTTAAAAATCTGCAGTAGAGGTAGTTCCATAACATCTTTTGGCAGCATATGCCAATGTTTCACATGAAGAGGATTTCCTCCTTCCCTTCTCCCAGTGGCTCCACAGATCCTTTCTTTTCATAACATATTTTAACTTATGCTAACATCATGTGTCTCCTTTCACAGAAGCTTTTCTACATTAAGCAAACCTTCCCTAAACTCAGGGACAGTATTCAACTGTAGGCCAGAGGGTTTTTTTAATGCAGAAACTAATCTAGCCATACAGCTATCTGCCCTGTATTCAAAAAAATAGAAACCGAGTGTTTTAGATGGTGGACTGAAACCATAGCCTGAAAGGATGACTCATAATTTATTAGTTAAGCCAGGTAATTTGGAAGAGATAAAATCTTTAATTAGATTACTGATAGACTTGGGAGAAAAACAGACAAGATTTCATGTACACAAGTCCTGCTACTTGAAAACATAGTACAGCAGGAGGTATGGACTTGAGCCTGTAATATGTGAGTTATTATGGCTCAATTTTCTGCTTTTTCTTGACTTATCTGTTTTGACTGAAATACAACAATTTAACTTTGAAAAAATTAATCAAGACTAAATGCCTAACAAATCTAAAAACCATTGTAAAATGTTAACATAATTTGATAAATTAGTGAAATAAACTACATATTAAAAACGTAACTGTTTTATGTTACAGGCAAATTAGTTTCTTCTTAATCTCCTAAACCTGTTAACAGAGGTTTTAGCTTGTGCGCTATCATACACATTTTCTATCTCCAATGCGTCAAGGGAATTAGATTGACTGTGATCTGCTGTATGCCTTAAGGCAAAACCTCTAATACTTCAAGGTTCATTAAATAAGAAATTTAAACCACTAAAACATAGAACAGCAATGTATATACACATTAGGTTATTTTATTTTCAGAATTAAAAGCTCTGCAGGAAAAAAAGCATCCTGAAAAGCTCAGATTCTGCAATTGGCATCATGCAAACAGGCTTCTTCATGAGCAGAGATCTCATTGCTGGTTTGAGGACTGATACTACAGAGCTACAGACTTCAACATTGACTTAACCATTTTGAGTAGTCTTACTAAAATCAATAGTGCTTTTCATGATAGTAAAGTTAAATATATGTCTGTGTGTATAAAGAAACAAGTATCAGCTTTTTAATTTCCAGACAAGTGAATGAACTACTTTGTATGTATTCTGTTATGCAAAAAACCAAAGCTTTTAAAACTAGTTTTCTACCTCCAACAATTTTCGGAAGTATCTTCTGCTTTGATAACCTCTCCACCACTTCTGTATACATATTGCCATTTTGTTCAGATATCTAAAATGAAATATATTAACAAAATAATTATCTTGAAACTTTACAATATAACTTTAGTTTTTCTTAATATTAAAAATAACTTATAGTGTATTATATCTATACTTATCCGAAACAGATGGCCACTGCAAACATACTTTATACATGTACATGTATACATATATACATATGCACACACATACACACTTATAAACCAACATATCATATATACTTCACTTTTGGAAAAAAGGGCTACTGCAAACTTACCTATATACTATTTCAGTTATCCTTACAAAAGTTTAATGAAATATCCTTACAAATGTAATTTGCACGATAGATGATTGTATGAATGGTTTTAACCAATGTATCTGATCGGTTTAGAATGTTTTCAGTCACACACAAGTTTTCACAGCTTTACAGTTTTAAAATATTTGAAAAGAAACCCACAGATATCTGGAAATTTTAGCCTACTTTTTCACTTTTAATAGATTACACCTAGCTTAACTGTAAGTAAATCTTTACTCTGTCCTTAATCTTTACTCTGTCCTTATATATACACTTCATTATGATACTAAAAATTCCATAATTGATGTCTCACATTAATTTTGCTATCATTACTCTGGGACTGCCTCAGGAGCACTTATACCACCTAACTATGGACATCAAATTTAGAAGCCTCACAATATAGCTAGAGTCACACAGTGAGGGCACTCTGTTCCAGGAGGAAATTTGAACAACCTAAATGAGAGCATAATTCATAACACTGACAATTTTCTGTATGGAGCCTCTGCTCCTAAGTCAGACACACCACATCCATCCTTGGAAAGAGGACACTGAACAGGATCCCTCTGTACACAGTTGGAGAGAAAATCCTGTTCTACACTTAACTGATTTAGTTCTTCTCATACGTTCATTACAGTTACATTGTTCTTCTTACCTCGCTCATTACTAAATATAAATATGCATTTGGAAGAGCATTTTCCTACAGAATAGATTGGCAAACATGCTTGAGTTTTCACTTTCTTCAACAACATGCTGTTGTTACTTGTGTGCTGGAAACAGAGGGTCACTAATCAATGCTCTGTCTCTGTAGAGGGTTTAGACATTGATGCCATAGCCAATATTCCTTCAAGGGCTGAAATACCATGCCTGTTTGCCTGCTGAACACTTGCATGTGATGGCTGCATCCTTTGACAACACACCTCAACCAGCAACAGAAAACAGATTGCCAGTGTTTTTTTTTCGTTTTAACAAATGTACACAATAGCTGTAGCCTGTCATTTTTTATGAGGGAAATATTGGTCATTGAGTGATTAAGGTTATTTAACCTAATAATTCTTCAGGCTTGATACAGTATGTCTGGATGATACACAATGACTTGCGACAGTCAAGAGGTCAGACCAGAAGATGTAACAATCTTTCTCCTTCACAGCCTTAAGTTTTATGAAGATATTGAAATTCAAGCATATCAGTTTGACTAGTTTGGCTTATGATCATAAATATTGGAGGAGGGCTTCCTGGGAGGAGGACCTAACCACATCGTTTCCAAAAAAATTATATCAATGTTAACATGGCATTTTACGGAATGAAGTAATTGTACATGATCTCTTTTTTATAAATGGAGAAAATTATGCAAAGACAGATTTTTTAAAAAATTACCTAGTCAAAGCGGGCAGTAGAACTTAAGTTTCTACATTAAGTTACCACACACATACTAGACGTGGTATTTTTCTGTTTTCATTTTTCTGTAATGGCCACAGTAGCAGCGATAATGATTCTATGATTGTACAAGAAAAGTCTCTGCAAACAGCATATTTGAGGGACATCTTTTTTTTCCCCCAGACATGGTAGGATTTCTTAAACAATACTGTGTATCTGTTCTGAAGATGGATTATTTCCATATTACTCATTAGCGTCATGCCATTTTAATTTTATGCAGTTGTGAAAATCAAAAGTTATTGTTTCTTACAGTGGCACAGCATACAATTAATTCTATTTTAAAACAGAATAATATTGGTTTTTTTCTTCCAAATGTTCCCATTTTATTAAAATGAAATAATACTGTGACAAATATTGGGGAAAAAATCACGATCAAACTACATATTAAAATAGGCTTAATATACTACCTTAGATAGGCTCGGACTCTGCATCCTCGAAACCAGCTCTGGATTCTGACAGCAGCTTTGTACTTGCTCTTTCTGTCTTCATCTTCAGATCTAAAAATATTAAAAGCAGTAATAGTTGTCAGCATGGAAATTTAGTACCAAAGCAGGAAAAAATATTCTAAATATTTCTCATAGTTGCAATTTGTGATCTTTTTCACCAGGTTTTTCACTTTTTAATTCTACATAGTTAAAAAATAGCGCAGAACAATATAATCTACATTATAGATTATGAAGATAATAAAGAGTATTGCAACTTGTAGATGATGTAAAGTTTGGGAGAGTGTACTTCTTATTCCCATACAATAATATTATTTTCTCCTCTCTCCTTTCAGTTGAGGGCAGTGGGCATTCTCCTGGGAAAACTGGCTGCTCATGGCTTGGATGGGCATACTGTTCACTAGGTAAAAAGCTGGCTGGCTGGCCAGACCCAGAGAGTTGTGGTCAATTGAGATAATTCTCACTGGTGGCCGGTCACAAATGGTGTTCTCCAGGGCTAAATATTGGGGTCAGTTCTGTTTAATATTTTTATCAGTGATCTGGGTGAGTAGATCGAGTGCACCCTCATCAGTTTGCAGATTACACCAAGTCGTGCAGAAGTGTTGATCTGATAGAGGGTAGAAAGACTCTACAGAGGGATCTGGACAGGCTGGATCCATGGGCCAAGGTCAACTGTATGGGGTTCAACAAGGCCAAGTATCATGTCCGGCACTTGGGCCACAACAATCCCATGCAATGCTACAGGATTAGGGGAGAGTGACTGGAAAGCTGCCCGGTGGAAAAGAACGTGGGGATGTTGTGAACAGACAGCTGAATATGAGCCAGCAGTGTGTCCAGGTGGCCAAGAATGCCAGCAGCATCTTGGCTTGTGTCAGAAATGGTGTGACCAGCAGGAGTAGGGCAGTGATTGGTGTTCAGTTTTTGGTCACTCCCTACAAGAAAGATATTGAGCTACTGGAGTGTGTCCAGAGAAGGGCAACAAAGGTGGTGAAAGGGAACTGGGGCTGTTTAGTCTGTAGAAGAGGGTAGAAGAAGAGGCTGAGGGGAGACCTTATCGCTCTCTACACCTACCTGAGAGGAGGTTGTAGCATGGCGAGTGCTGGTCTCTTCTCCCAAGTTACAAGCAACACGACAAGAGGAAATGGCCTCAAGTTGCACCAGGGGAGTTTTAAACTAGATATTAGGAAATATTACTTAACTTGAAAGGGTTGTCAAGCACTAGAACAGGCTGCCTAGGGAAGTGATTGAGTAACTGTCCCTGAAGGGACTTAAAGATATGTAGATGTGGTGTTTAGGAACATGATTTAATGGTGGCTTTGGCAGCGTTAGGTGTATGGTTGGACTTGATGATCTTAAAGGTCTTTTCCAACCTAAACCATTCTGTGATTCTGTAACAATATCCATATCAGCACGTCATGGATTTCTTCCATTATAGGTGAAATATATGGATAATACGCTCACCACTATTAGGCCTGAGTTATAACAAAAATTCTGTAGTTATGTATAAAATTGTATACCTACACAAATATTAAATAAATTAATGATGGTCAATATTACCATGATAAATATCAATTGAATTAATAAGAAGTATATATTTAGGGTGAGATCTAGGTCAAATACATTGTTTTATAACTGATAAAAAAATATTTTATTTTTTATTTCCTGAACAGTGATAGCATCGATAATGGTGACAGATATAGTCCTTGTTTGCGGATTTTTTTGATGAATATAAGCTGATCTTACAGTGTGAAAGTAGAGTATTTAGACCCTTTAGCTAGTTTCTTAGGAAGCAATGTAAAGAGGAGAAAGATGAAAAAGAAGAGAAGACTGAAGGACAGTGAGATAAAAATGTAAGTTAAAAGTATTATGAGTGAGAACAATGATAGCATAGGAAAGAAACTAGATGGGAAACTTTCAAACTTCAGAAGGCCTGGAATGCCAGGATGCAAAACCTTAGTGTGGCTTAAAAGGAAGTTGGGAATTGGAAACAAAAGGTGTTAGTAATTCATACAGATCCCAATGGGATGACCATGGGAATCTTCTAGACAGAATTATAGTAGCCAATACAACATGTTAGCGAGCCTTAACAGGACTATCTAGAAAGATATACTGGTGAGGCAACTGAAGATGCAAGATAGGCTTGGTGGGGTTAATGACTGCAAGGAGATTTTAAAGAACTGTTGGCTGTCAAAGCTTTGTGTCAAATGACATAGTACAAGGCAAAGGTATGTGCATGAGTATGAAGGAAGCACAAGTAAAAGGACCCAACCAGAAACCAGAAAATAATTCAAAGAGATGGCTCTTCTTCCTTTGACTGTCTATAGAAGAACAGTGCTTGTGACAAAGCAGAAAAACCATGTAAGGAAAACCATGAATCTAAAAGAGACTAAAGAAATATATGAATCTGGAAGAGATTTTTCAGAGGGTTCAGTGAGCAATCATTACTATGATGAGTTTCAATGCTGAGGGGTAGAACCCAGCTATGAGATCACCCCTAGATTTATTTACTTTCTTGTTTGCTTGTAGATATCAAAGCAGGCATTTATGCTAGAGAGGTTCCTTTCTTGACTTCATTAAAAGTAGACACCTGCAGAATACTTTTACCTAGAGGTAAATGATTTTAATTAAAAGAGTATGAGTGATTTGGCCCTGGACAGGCAGACACTTGTAGCCTGGAAATTAAGGCAATGCAGGACTGCCTGTGTCAGAGGTGACAGCTCCAAAACCAGTCCTACGCACTTGGCAATGGGAACAGTCTGATTCTGGAAGAGCAGAAGCCTTTTCCTCTATTAGTCCCTGTTAGGTTTTTAGCTGGCATCCTGTCTTGCCCAGCCAAGTCAGTTTAGAAATTCTTATAAAGTTTATTGAAGGAGACCAATTACAGAGTTGTTCTTCTTAATAGTGTAGTTCCACAAACACTTTAAACTGGCTTTGCTAACAAAAGTGGTTTGAGGTGTAAGTTGGTCAAGCTGGTGTCTGCCCTTCTGATCAGACTGCATAGTTGTCATACCGTTTTAATTAAGCTTTTAGAGTCACAGATACATCCCAAAGACTCTATTGAATGATAAAAAGGCATATGCAAGGTCAGGATCTGACATATAGATGTTGTAGTAAATAAAATGAGGTTCTGGAATGAGTAAGTGATAAATTTTTTAACACTAAAATTCAATGAATGCACTAACAGATCCTGTACATTCTAATGCTTATCCTGACAGGGTATTTCTCAAGTTGCAGGCTTATGGTATTTTTGCAGTGTGCTATCATTGGGCAAGTTCTCCTCTAGAAAGGTGCTTTACCTAAAAAAACCAGTCAGTTTAGGATACCTCATACCTCTGACATAAACAGAGTTCTGCCTAAAGCATGACAGGAGTGTTACCAAGATCAGAGAAGCGTTACTAAGAACATGTAAAGCTGTCTAACCACAACCAACAGGCATGATACTACAGTCATCAACCTGCCCTAAGGGAAGAGGTGTAGAGTCCTAAAATAGCAAATGAATTATGAAAGATAAAGTTTTATAATTTGGGGATGTACTTTAAGGTGCTTCAACTACTATGTTCCTCCAGCAGCAGTAATTGCTAGCAAGAGCACTTATTTTTCACCAGGGTTGCTTTAAGTCAACCTGCTCTGGACAGTCTGTGTGTTCTGTATGTTCTACAGAATTCTGCTTTTAGGTCTTGATAGTCAGGTGAAAAAAAGATTTTTCTTTTGTCTTAAAATGTTTGACAGATGGAACTAAATCCTTTGGGTCGTACCATTGGAGGTCTTTGCAAACAGGACAACTCATTTAAAAAAAATATAATGATTAAAAAAAATAATAAAATCTGCTCTGGGAAAAGCTGGCCAACACCATCTTAGCAGTCAGAATACTCAGCAACATGGAGTCCTACTCGGTAAAGAGGAGGGTAACAAGTGATCTATCTGATTGATCCACCTGTTGTTCTCTACATAGGACATGCTGGATCCTTGGTAGATAATAAACATCAAAGATTTTAGGAAACAAAATGTTTTAAGACCTATTTTGGACAGCCTGATCTAGTGGGATGTGTCCCTGCCCATTGCAAGGGGGTTGGAACTAGATGATCTTTAAGGTCCCTTCCAACCCAAACTATTCTATGATAATGATGTCTTGATAATCTATATTCTTCTGGACCTGATGCATCAGCTCAGCTCAGATCTTTTGGGGAATCTGGTATTCTGCTGCAGAACACTGACTTCATATAGTAATTAACCACTTTTTTTTTATAGCATCGTGTATTTTGTGAATACACGAAACCATTCAAATTATTTGTGAATGATGATTGACTGCACAGATATTACTGATTCATGTTCTCACAGAATCCCAGATTTGGCAATTTTAACAGATCTATTACATTATGTAGATAAAGTGTAGTACTGAAAGGGATATTAAAGCTGGTTTCTAACTTCAAAACACAAATGCTTCAAAAACACTTCAAAGACCTCTGAAAATTTGACACGCTTTAATGCCCCAAACTTATTTGTTATGTTTAAAAGTTAAATAAGGATTGACCTAAATTTCTAAACAAGACATTCTGGTTTGTTTCAGGATTTTACTGACAGTTGTGTTGAAGTAGTCCAAGATTTGCACCCTAAAGAACAAAGATCGAATTACTAATCAGGCCTTCAGTTGCTGTGCTGAACTGTTTGAAGCCTCTCATTTAAATTCTCAGCTGAAAACCTGAATTTCAAGAAGCTGTTCAATTACAGGCTATTCTTAAAAAGGAAACAGTTCATTTTTTGAAAGCTTTGCCAAAATAAACCAAATCCCCAAACATCAAGCATGCTGCCCTCCAATGGATTTCCATGTCTGGCTCAGCCTGCTTTTTCTAACCAGAAATACGTGAAAGTCAAGCAGAGTCTCCAGTAACTGATGCTTGTTTAGTGAACTGCTGTGTGTGCATCCACAAGAGTACGAGCTAAAGTTCAAGGAAAGAACAGGAAAACACACCACTTTATATGCAGGCAGGACTTGAACTCCGTGTAACTTTTAGCAGTGGTTGGGAACATTGTTATTGATGCTAAGGATGTTGTAATTAAATTCTAAAACAAATGATTCTTTAATTAGTGAAGTGAAAAAGAAAACTACAACTATGCTGAATACACATTTTTCTGTTTAAGCATTACATATACAGCAGCAGCAACAATACAGATGAATGGGTTTACAGGACAAATGTTATTTACAGGACAAACACAATACTAAAATAAAATCATAGAATCGTTTGGGTTGGATGAGGCCTTAAAGATCATCTAGCTCCAACCCCTCCGCAATGGGCAGGGACGCGTCCCACTAGATCAGGCTGCCCAAAATAGGTCTTAAAACAGTTGATTTCCTAAAATCTACTGTGGGAAAAGCTGGACAACATTATCTTAAGCAGTCAGAAAACTCAGGAACACAGAGTGCCACTCAGTAAAGAGGAGGGTAACATGTGATCTGATCGAGCCACCTGTTGCTCTCTACGTAGGACACGTTGGATCCTTGGTAGATAACGGTTTGGTTTCTGGTTTCTGCTTTTAACTAAGCAGAAAAAGACAAAAAATGTCCCAGGTACTAGAAACTCAACCCACATCATCTAATTTAGAAACTCAGATCAATTTTAAACAGTAGAGATAATAAACATCAACTCACTCAGAAGCCGGAGGAGGGGGGGTGGTCTCTGTCAAGTAACTGAAATAAAAGGGGGGGGCAGGATGAAAAAAAAGTGGTGTTTTCAACAGGTTAAGCTGAATATCCAGTAAAAGTTCAGGAATTGACGCAGGATGGCAGGAGCCACTCCATGGGGATCGGTGGGAATCCGCCTTGGGAAGCATGAGGGAACGGGGCAGCTCCCGGGTCAAGAAGGGGCTGAGCTCTGGGGCTCAGCGCCTCCCGGGAGTTTCCCGAGGCTCCTTCTCCCTTAAAATTAGCGAGGTGAGGGCGAAGAGACACACACTACTTGCAGTGCATAAACGGAAAGAAACTTCCCTTAAAGAAACTGTCGCTGCTGCGGTCAAGTCCCCTCAGACCACTCTGGCAATATCTGCCGGGAAGACGCTGATACAAGAAGTGGTTACTATTACAAAAAGTGGAATACTTTGATTTAAGCTAAACTGGAGTTAAGGTTCGTCTAAGCAGTGGTGGGGTTTGACAGGAAGACAGAACGCTCCTCTGAGAGCGTGTTGTCTTTAAAAAGACGTTTTTCCAGACTCTGTTCGTTCTTTGGAGCTAACGCCTTGTGTGCAATGTGATCTGTTCTGAGCAGGTGTCTCTGCTTCTGCGATCACCTCTGTTTGCAGCCTTTCCCCACCTCAAAGGCAAGGGCAGGCAGAGACAGAGCCAAAGCTCCAAAGTAGCAAGAGTTTTGAGTGTTGTGAGGTTCATGATAACGTTAAAACTAGACCTTGGAAAGTAACAAAATATGCATAAGACTTCTGGGAAAGTTTATCCACGTGCATGTGAGTGGGAAATACATCCTGTCCCAGCTCGTGTGTCGCTGCACGCGATTTACGGAGATCGCTGCCTCGCGCTGCCCAGCCCTGAGAAAGGGGGCTGGTTTTCCAAAAGTCCAAACCGAGTCTTAGAGAGTTTTATTTGCCGGCATTTTCGGTATCAGCCTAAAATGACCCCTTAGACTGCGGCGCTGCTGCGGTCAGGTCCCCTCGGACCACGCTTGGGGAAAGGCGTAGGAGCCCTCGGGAAGGGTTTTAAGCGGGAGCACCGCCACCTCTTTGCCGGGGGAGGGGGGACTGGGGGCTGCCGTCCCTGCCAGCCTGAGCCCGGCATGAGAAGATGCATCCCACCCCAGCGCTGTCTGTGCCCGGTTACCTGCTCCTACGGAAACATTCCTCCCGCAGCCCCGCCAGCCTCGCCCGCAGCCGGGCGAGCGCCGCCATCCTTCCTCTCCCCCCGGCTCTCCGCGACGCCGCTACCATGGCAACGGGCCGTACCACACCGCAGGGGCGCAGAGCGGGGGAAAGGGGTCCAGGTGGGCGGCAGCGGGGGTACCGGCAGCAGCCTCGGCCCCGGCGCAGGGACCCGGGCGGGACCGGGGCCGAGGCGGGCGGCGCCGGGGCGGGCGCAGCGGCGCGGGCGGCGGCGCTGGGGAGGGGGAGCGGCGCGATGGTAGCGCCCGGCTTCCTCCCGGCGCCGCGGCGGCTTCCGGGCTCCCGCCATGGGGGACTGAGAAGGAGTATCGCCGGGCGCCCGCGTTCTTCCTTGTCCGCCCGAGTCACTTCGCCTCTTCTCGGCACGGTCTCTGCGAAGCGGTGCCAGCCTCCCCGGGGAGCGGCCGGGGGAGGCGCCGAGTTCATGTTCCGGGTGGCTGAGCCTGCCCCGACCCGAGCTCAGGCGGCGAGGAAGAGCTGGTGAGCCCGGGCCCGGGGGGCGGACATAACATCATAGAATAGTTTGGGTTGGAAGGGACCTTAACGATCATCCAGTTCCACCTCACTGCCGTGGGCAGGGACACCTCCCACTACACTGGGCTGCCCAAGGCCCCATCCAGCCTGGCCTCGAACACCTCCAGGCATGGGGCATCCACAACTTCCCTGAGCAACCTGTGCTGGTATCCCTCTACTCCCATGTGAAGAAATTCTCCTTTATATCAAGCCTAAATCTGCCCCTCTCCAGTTTATACCCATTCCCGCTCGTCCTGTCACCTTTATGATTAGCCCCTCTCCAGCTTTCCTGTAGGCCCCCTTCAGATACTGGAAGGTCGCTATAAGATCTTCTCAGAGCCTTCTCTACTCCAGGCTGAACAAGCCCAACTCTCTCAGCCTGTCCTCGTAGGGAAGGTGCTCCAGCCCTTCAGTCATCCTCGTAGCCCTTCTCTGGACCCGTTCCGACAGTTCCATATCCTTCTTATGTTGAGGATTCCAGAACTGGACACAGTATTCCAGATGAGACCTCATAAGAGAGGAATAGAGGGGTAGAATCATCTCCCTCGATCTGCTGGCCACACTGGGGGGGGGGGGGGGGGGGGGGGGTCGTCACCTTCGCCCCCTGCCTCTCATGAGCTCCTGGGGGAAGGGATCAGAGGTGGTGGCTCCGTGGGGCTTGAAAACTCAGGGGCAAGCGCTGCCCTGCTTCCCGTTGCCAGGCCTTTCCCAGACTCCCTCTTCCTGCTGCTGCCAGCTCAGGGGAAGAGATGCCGGTGCTTCTCCCTCCACCTGAGACCTCTGTCCAGTGTCCCAGTGGCTCACCACGTTTATAAGGGAGCTGGAGCCTGGAGGAAGAAACTTTCCTCATTGCTAAAAAACCCCAAAAGACAGTAGTCAAATGATAAATGAAGTTTTTTGTCATAAGCTTATTCATTTTTCTGTGTGTGTTTGGGATTTTCTAGTTGATGTACACCCTCTAAAGGCTTAAACTGCTAAACCCTTCACAGTGTGCACTGCAGAAACATCCAGTCGCTGCAGCTGCTGCTCTGAAGCTATTTTGTTGCAAACTGAGGATCAACAAGTGCAACTGCAGCCAATGAGCAAGGAAAGTGTGAATAGTTCTTCAGCAAGAAGGTTTCTGCACGATTTTTGACTGTCTGCAAGAATGTCACAGATTCACTGTTTTATGTAATTCCATATGCTAGCGTAGTGACCACAAATGTCATATGGTTTTTATTGTAGACCTGTGAAGGGGGGAAACTGAGTCACGGAATAGAAAAAAGGAAAAGTAAGTTTTGTTACTAGGCCATGGAGGTATAAAGACTCGTAGTGGAGAGACTTGCTATAAGTGAGGCATCCCAAACAACCACCTTGGAAGCCTTTCATTTCTTTCATGAAACGTTGGGTATCTTGTGACATGTAAGGTATCAACTTTTAGTGCATTTCATCTTTATGAATGACAATGGAGAGAGTCTGGTAGGGTTTTGTTTGTTTGTTTGTTTTCTTGAATTTTGATAATATGGGGCCTTGAGGTGTTTTTATAGGCTATGTTATGTATACAGGTCTGAAATAGACTTTCATTTATGTTTTTCTTTTGTTTCTTTTCTGGGGGTCGGGAAGAAGAGGAAGAGAAGGGCTCAGCACTTAGTTTTCTTACATAGGAAGATCCGTTCTTCCTCCACCTCTGCCGATACCACCACATTTTTTTTTCTGTGGGTATTTTCTTGACTTCTTTTTTTTTTTTTTAATGAGAAAGTTTTTGAAGAGGGATTTTATTTGCCTAGATGATGCATATTTGCTGGAAGAAGTTTGCCGGTATTGCTTGGCATGTGAATTTGTCTAGTGTAACTTTACTTCTGTTGGTGTAATTCAGACCACTTCAGAGAATGAGGTACGCTCTAGTGGCAGCACTATTTTCATTTCAGTACTGCATACAGTAGAAATGTTGCCTGAGACATTCCAGACTTCCATCTGTACTCTGAGAAAGCTTTCTTTAAAGGCTTAACCTAGCATTACTCTTTGGATTTTGTTATTTTGTATCCACGTAAAGTAATCTAGTTTTAGAGACTTTAAAAAATAGTGCTCAGCAGCAACAGGTGTGGGAATTTGGAATATTCTAATATAATTGTCATCAGACGGTAACAGTTTTACTTGTGCAAGTGCACTACCCAGAGGAATTCAGCGCAGAGAGAATTATTGAAATCTCATCTATAGGACTGTTACTTCAGCAGTTCTGAAGGAAGATCTTCTCAGAGCCACACTCTTTTTTTTTTATCCTTATATGTAAGTTATTTCAGAAGCTGTGTGTTAAAGGAAGACCATTTGAGTGAAATGCAGGAAAATATCTTTTTCATTGTCTATAAGTAAAAAAATCAAGAACTTGTGCTTTCTCAAAGCGATAAGACCCTAGAGAAGTGAGTAGATTCTGAATAGCCACAAAGTAAGAGTGTACACTTTGGGTGGTAAAGCTCCTCTGAAGTTGAATGTTTTTCATTTATATTGTGAATACATGTGACAATTTAAGAATAGTTTGTATTTTAGGTATTTACTGGGCACTCTGATTCTTTCGATAATGACTTTGGTGTTATAGTGTATTACAGTCATGACAGTTGATGTGATTCTTCACCTTGACAAATAATTAAAGAAGTCATGCTTCTGAAAAGGGCAAACATATCAGTAAGTGGTAGCAATGGGATTTCAAGAATTGCTACCTTTCATGATAAATTGCTCCAAATCTCCTTTCTGGCTGACCAATCGTTTGTGTTAGAGCCGTTTTAAATGCAGTTCAGTCAGCATCTTTCTGTCTGTATACCATTGCTCTGTACTGAACACTTTTTCACTGTTAAATGAGTAGACTAGACAGTATTTATTGTTTTGTCTTGTTCGATAAGTTGTAGAAAAGTCAGATGCACTTGTTGCAAGTTTGTCTGGCTCTAATTTTTAGGAGTATAATCAGTTAATAAAATTCCATCATCCCTCAAATACTAACAACTTTTTATTGCATAGGACAAGTGTAAGGAAACGCCAAACCTTGTCCACAGAAGTTTCTCAGCTGTGGAGTTCGTACCAAGAATTGACGTGTAGTATGCGATTGGAGGTATAAAATGTTGCTAGTAATTGTATACAATTACATTTTAGGACCTGTGTATTTGATATAGAAAAAAAGTTGATAGACATTTCTAGCAAGTGTAGCAGTTATGTCTTTAATTGTAGAACAATGACTCTCATAAATTTTCTTCCCTTTTTTTTTTTAACTTCTCCTATACTTCTATTATTTTGTCAAACTGATTTATACACATGTATGACTGACTGCAAAAAAGGAGATTTGCATACCTCGAAGTTGAAAAGTAGCCTGGGATTTTGGGTTTGTTCTTCGATTTTCAGATATAGATTAAGTCCAACACGGTATCCTGACTTGTCTCGAGAGCTCTTAGTTCTTGTAACTGTTCACACTGTCTTTTATGAAATCAAAATAATTATGTTTTCTGACCTTTAATTTCCGTAAGTTTTTTCTGTTCTAACACTGTCATATTCTTGGATTTTATAATATGCAAATTACATTTATATTAAGTTTCTTTGGTCTGCTTGTTTCTCTGAATGTGTTGCCAGTGCCTTGGCTTCTAGTCTTTACATGAAGCACTGGGCAGGATCCTCAGAGATGGAAAAGTACAGGGATTCTCCATAGCTTGATAGCTAGCTGCTGTGTCCCCCAGCAATGATTGGTACAAGGTTTGTACATGCATTTTGGTAATTTTGTATCTTTGTGTACCTGGTTGTCCAGTGGCTAGGCTTAAGGACATAAGTGTGGATGTGGAGTTGGATGCTTTGTGTCCTCTTGGTGATGACCATTGGATATGACAGATGAGTTTAAATAATCAGAAACTTTTTGTTTCTGATGTATACCCTAAGCTTCTATGTAACATAGGTTTATCAGCTATTTCCTCATCTGCCATAGTCTCTTGCTAGCTATTTAGTACCTTTAACCGAGTTGTGTTACTCTGTTCTGCTTTCCTCTGTGTATCCCAAGAACCATGAGAGTTCACTTTTTTGAATCCATAAATTCTTCAGGCAAGTGGTTAGGTTTAATACCTGCTGCTCCCTCCCAAATACCTGAACCTGTTCGGTCCAAATTTCAGTTCACATTCATCAATAAAGCAGAGGTTTCAAAGCTTTGTGTAAATAACTTCTGAGGTGGAGAAATGGGGTTCAAATTAGTATCTGTCTGAAGATAAAGGTACATCACAACCATATTACGAGACATCACAGAATCCATGTGGGGGAAGACTATATAAAGTCAGGTTTTATAATCCCAGTGTTCAAGGAACTACTTGATTTTTCTTGTGCTTTTGGCTTGTGATCAAGATGTGTTATGAAAGCAAGGAAAATCGTGATTCTTTTAAAAATCAGTGAGACACAGATGTAGCATATCTTTAGCTGCAAGAAACCTTATGTCTTTTAACAGGAAAAGGTGTAGAAGTAGAAAGTAAATATAAATGCAGCTGTCAGTTTAGTAAAAGATACTGCTGCTCATGTGAGTTGTGAAACTAAATCAATCAGCTTTTCTCTCAGTGTGTGTTTGTTAAATACTTTGTGAGAAGTCAGAGCTTTGCTTTGTTATGTGCTTTAGGTGGTAAGTGAACAGAGATGATACTTGATTTTCACTGGAAAAACAAGTGCCTAATATTTCCAGTAGAAGTTTCAATACCAATAATAATGCTGAACACCAGCTCCTGAGCTGTTTTGGAGTAGGTGAAAGCAGTTACACTGTTTTCTGCCACAGTACTTTTATGGTCTGTTCTGGTATGGCTTAGGGAGGAAACGGGTCAGCCTTTGGTGAACTACTTTAAAATTACTTCAGATAAATGTAAAGGTCAGTGTAGGCAAACTAAATTTTCTTGTAGTAAAGAAGAATCTTCTCCTAGTGAAGACATTACAGTTTATTGCTAGCTGTGGGCTGTTGCTGTAACAGCATTTTTATAGCCTTCTGTTAGTCATGCTAAACTATGGCTCAACTTAATATTTTATGTTGCTCAATATGTTGTTCTACGTTCCTTATTACAACCTTTGAAACTTGCTCATCTTACTCAATGCAGTTGATACTCACTGTAATGTCTTTAGTATTTTTTCTAGTTATTTTTCAGCCTACTTCAAATGCAAATATTTTTGATACAGTAACATCTGCAGCAATGATTAAAATTCCTTTATAGGTTTGGAATTAAAACTTGACAGCTTGCTGTGAACAATGGAGAAAGTTGCAAAACTGAGTTTGATAAATAATGCTGTAATAAAAAGAAGGTCTTGCTTTTTGGAGTCAGGTTTGAGATTAACTGTTCTATCTAGTTGCTGGTGCTATTTTTTTTTTCTTAAATTACAGTAAGAGAAATGAGAGCCCAAATAAAATCAATCAAAAGAGACTTCTTGAGATTTCAGGAGAAAGGGTTTTAATGTAGCATGTTGAAAGTGCTGTGTGAATGAATAGTTGAAGTAATAAGTGTATTGTATTCTCAATGTATTACAAAGGAGCTTCCAGTGTCCCAGACTGATCAAGTAATTCTCATAAGCATCCTAAGGAAATGTGTTGAAGTAATTATTAATCTGTCTGATCTGTCCAAGAGGTAATGCAGTTAGGATACAGTTATATTGTACATGAGACCATGGCTGTATTTTTAGAGTAAACAGGGTTGCTGCCCTGTACAGATCTTAGTCCAGGAGTTGCATTGAAGAGACATGATAGGAAAGATTAATTGCAGGATTGCATAAGATTCAAAGTTCTAGTCTGATGGAAAGTAAGTGTCTTACTGCTCAGGGCTTTTTAAAAATCACATTCATAGAATCATATAATCGCTAGATTGGAAAAGGTTGTTGAGATCAAGTCCAACCATACCTGTCCACTACTAAATCATATTCTGAAGCACCTCATCTATTTGTATTTTAAATACCTCCAGGGATGGTGAGTCAACCACCTCCTTGGCAGCCTGTTCCAGTGCCTGATAGCCCTTTCCATGAAGAAGTTTTCTGGATGTCCAATCTGAACCTCCCCTCATGCAGCTTGAGGCCATTCCTTCTCGTTCTATCACCTATCACTTGGGTGAAGAGACCAACACCAGCCTCTCTACAACCTCCTTTCAGGTAGTTGTAGACAGTGATAAGGTCTCCCCCCTCAGCCTTCTCTTCTCTACGCTAAACAATCCCAGTTCCCTCAGCTGTTCCTCATGAGACTTGTTCTTCAGCACCTTCACCAGCTTTTTTGCCCTTCTCTGGACACGCTTCGGGACCTCAATATCTTTCTTGTAGTGAGGGGCCCAAAACTGAACTCAGTATTTGAGGTGCGGCCTTGTTAGTGCTGAGTAGAGGGGCACAATCACTGCCCTGGTCCTGCTGGCCACGCTGTTTCTGATACAAGCCAAGATGCCATTGGCCTCCTTGGCCACCTGGACACACTGCTGACTCATGTTCTTTTGGCTGTCAACCAACACCTCCAGGTCCTTCTCTGCCCAGTAGCTCTTGAGCCACTCCTCCCCAAGCCTGTTGCACTGCACGGGGTTGTTGTGTGCCGAGTGCGGGATTCGACATTTGACCTTGTTAAACCTCATCCTGTTGGTCTCAGCTCATTGGTGCAGCCTGTTCAGATCCCTTTGAAGAGTCTCCCTACCCTCAAACAGATTGACACTTTCTCTCAGCTTACTGTCATCCACAAACTAACTAAGGGTACATTCAATCCCCTCATCCAGGTGGTTGATAAAGATATTGAACAGAACTGGATCCAGCACTGAGTCCTGGGGACACCACTTGTGACCAGCCTCCAGCTGTATTTAACTCCATTCACCATGACTCTTTGGGTCCAGCCATCCAGCCAGTTTTTTACCCCGCAGAGGATATGCCTGTCCAGGCCAGTGGAAGCCAATACCCCTTTACTTCAAAAACAAGGATGTTGATTCTTCTTGAATTTCATCTCTTGATCTGGCACTGTATTAACAGGTTTTGGGGGAAATTTAAGGGGAGATATATAAATTCAAGGTAGGAATGTTGTGTTTGATCTTGAAGTATTTCCTAGAACTAAGGCAACTTTACCACCA
Organism: Cuculus canorus; assembly: GCF_017976375.1. Taxonomy (NCBI): domain Eukaryota; kingdom Metazoa; phylum Chordata; class Aves; order Cuculiformes; family Cuculidae; genus Cuculus; species Cuculus canorus. Next base: position 92,447,140 of record NC_071403.1, read on the forward strand.
TACTTATGGCATTATCTGGAGTAAATTAGTATGTCCACTGTAGGGGGTACATTGATTTTAGTGATATAATTCTCCATATGGATTAGGGATACTGATTTGAGCAAATTAATCTTAAACTATTGGTTTACTATAAATATGAAAGCCTGCGAAGGTCTGGGCAGGCAGGTGGGAGAATTGATGCCTCAAATTAACCCAAAACCCAAATAAACGTACTGGAGTTTGTCTGTTCTGAGTCTTATGGCTCCTGTTATATTAGTGCAGAAGAATTAGAAAGCCCCTAAAATCTCAAGGGCATCTCACTTCTGATGTGCGTACTTGTGAGGATGTGTGTTCATGGGTTTTTAACAATCAGGCTAATGGGGACAGCGCCCTCCTCGCTGTGCAGTTACAGCTACAGAGAAACATAGGTCAATATACGTATTTAAGAATCATGCATAGAAACCTTGTAAAAATACACCTGTACTTACCTCTGTTGGTGGCTGAAATTCCTAGCAAAAAAAAAAAACCCAAATAAAACCTCCACATGCACCTGAAAAACCTCTGCAGAAACTTTGAAAACTGAGGGGAAGAATTAGTTTAAATAATTTTGATGGCACCTGTCTCAAAGTAGATTTCATGTTCATTGGCTTCCACTTCTCTTTCTCTGAATTTTCAGAAAATCAATGCTGTGTTTGGACTGCTTTTCCTGTTGTGTTGCTTTAGTTGTTTCTGAGAAGTACTTCTGTGTGACTGTGGAGGTTTTGATTCTTGTGAACCAAATGGATAGAGGAGAAGCATTCTTCCAGAGCTGTCACGCCCCTTACAAGATAGCATGACGATTCTGCTGTTCTAAGAGCCAAAGAAAATGTTAGGTTAAGAGAGAGTGGGAAGACTAGAGATTATAGCACAACTAAAGAAGAGGTACAAGAAGTAAATGCAAGTGACACAGTAGTTTCAGGAATTTAAAATGAGCTGCTGTTTCTACCACCCTCTATGCTTTTGTTGATCTTGCAATTGAAATGTTTAAAATAAGTATTTCTAAAAATGGTTTAAAAGGAGAAGATACCGTTTTCTTTTTTGGTTAGATATTTCATTATCAGCTTGGGTTTTTTCTTAATCGGCCTCTTCATTTTACCCATTAATATTTAAGATTTTTGTACTTTAAGGTTATAATGATGATGGCGGAGTACACAGTCAAGTACCTTTAACAGTACTAAGTTTGTGGTAAGTGAGAGAGGGAACCTTTGTGCTATAAGTCCAGATACTTTCCACATGTACAGCTCTGCTGGGATGGGTAGAAAACTATTTGTTAATTCCTCCATTCAATTTATACTGTAAAGGAAAGTGAAGAGTCTTGCTTTTAAATATTCTTTACATAATTTACTGAATGTTTTCCATATTTATCAGTTGGTGTAACGTAGTAAAGAGAATGAACATAATATTATGCTTTACCTCAATGAAAGGGGTCTTCTGACGCTTTGAAGTGAGAATCTAATTGCTGTGTTTACAGAAAAGGTTCACAGCCTTCAGAGAAGGATTAGAGTTCAACAGCATTTAATGTTTTTTTCTTCTCTTTGTAATTACATTTGTGTGAATATTGGTGAAACTACTGCGGCGTACTGAGTTAGAGACATGCTAAATGCTGCTGAAATTTGAGGAGGAAGGAGCAAAACATCAAAAAGGATAAGGCCTTAATCAGACACTGTGTGTGTTTAGGGATGGTTTTCCTTACACGAGTGTGTTATTCTGTGGATGTGGTGGGAAACTTTGCACTTCATATTTTAGAATTGCCTGTAGCAGGCTATTCTTTCAACTTAATATTGTTCCACTGAATCAATATTTAAAAAAAAATAAATCAGATGTCAGCCGATTGGAAAGACAGAATTAGATGCTATTGAAAAAAAGTCATATATTGTCAAATAATTACTATCTTAACTTCATTTTAGCATTTAGATAGCATCAAGAGATAATTATTCTTAAAAATATCTTGTCATAATGACAACTCTTAAACACAACTTCCTAATATGCTATCAGAGAAGAATATTATATATTAATATATTTAAAATGTGCTCCCTACCTGCAGTTAGAGAGAATGGTCTTTGTTGATGATCTCGCTATATGGCATCCCTGAAAATTATAAAAATGGGATAAGGTGAATTAAAGCCAAACAATAATAGTGAGATCACAAAAAGAAAGAATGGACCCCCCCCCCCCCCACTTGTCTTTCCAAGACAGAAATTTGGGAAGATGCCTTTTAAAAGGAATATGTGCTCATGTGTTGCAAATTGTGTAGGACTGGTTGACAAGTCTCTCTCAGCAGAAATACGATAAACTTTATAGGACGGACTTTAAGACTAACTTGCCTAAAGTGACTTAAATGATTTTGGCAGGTAAAATTGTTATAGAGTTTATGCTTAACACTTCAGATTCATATGTTGTTATGCATTTTTCTCTTGAAATATATAGGCATTTCTGTAGGACTATGGAGGAGCTGGTTCACGATCTAGTCTCAGCACTGGAAGAAAGTTCAGAGCAAGCCAGAGGAGGTTTTGCTGATACTGGAGATCATTCACGGAGTGTGTCTTGCCTTCTAAAGCGACAGGCAAGGAAAAGGAGGGGACGAAAAAGACGTTCATTTACCACCCATCACCCTTGGGAGACCGGTCACTGCTTAAGTGAAGGTTCCGATTCCAGTTTAGAAGAATCAAACAAAGACTACAGGGAGAATCATGCTAGTAAGAAAGACCACAGTGACTCTGATGACCAGTTGTTGGTGGCTAAACGTAGGCCTTCCTCAAACTTAAATAACATTAGAGGCAAAAGACCTCTGTGGCATGAACCAGATTTGGCTGTTGACAGTTTGGGAAGCCGAACTTTGCGCAGGAGAAGAAAGGTAAAACGGATGGCTATAGATCTGCCGTCAGAAGCCTCTAATGCACTGACAATATCTCAACAGCAGGATAACAGCAGAGATCAAGAAATGGACAATGACAATAAATCATACCAACACCAAGAGTTTTCCAAGAACAAAGTGAAAAAAAGAAAAGTCGCTGCAGCTCGACAAGGACCAGAAATCTTGGATGAAGGAGTAGTTATAGAAAATGAAGAAGTGAACCAAGCAAATAAGGACAAAATGGAGTACGAGGAGCAAAAAGGCTCAGATGAGAACATGAGTGACAGGTTATTCTTTCTCTTCCTTTTTACAGAAACTTTGGATAGTATTTGTTTGCTTTCATTACTGTTGCTTGCATTGGGTATCTGGATTTTTCTTCAATTCCAGAGTTAAAATGCTTGCATCAGTAGTATCAATTTTAACAAATTAGTCATTTTTTACAAGTCAGTTTTTAATAGATATGAGTTGCTCAGGTAAAGGAACTCAGCATAAAATAGTCGTATAGCAGAGGAATAACCAATATAGCAGTTTCTTAAAATAATACATTCTAATTGTTTCAAGATTAAGAAGAGAATATACAAATGATTAATATGTTTTTTTCTGACTATTCCAACTGGTCACAGTTCTCATGAAAAAATCAAGTTTTTTTTTCCAATTTCTAGACATTGGTTCTTTGATTGTTATCTCTATTAATCAGAAAGGTTGTCAGTGTTCAGAGGCACCCGTTAGACAGTATGTTCTTATGCGTCATGGACATAAAAAGGCTGCAGGTTGCCAAGGGTATACATCATTTACGAAATGCAAAAACCAATTTACAGTTCAGAAACACCTGAGCTTACCATTAGAAAAATGGGAGAATGATGACCCTTTGGCAGTACATCTCATCCATCCATCCCAGACAGCAGTCATACTACAATGGTAATTGTTTCCAAAGTTCTGTTTTGACAACACAGTAAGGTGTAAGTCACTATGCCACCATATACGAGGGATGTTACCCGCAGGGCCTGGTAAGCTTGATTATGTTTATCCCACATACCTGGGTCATCTGAATGTAGAACTGTCAACAGGAAAGACTCATATTAAAACACAGCGCTAGTGTCCCTGTTAAATAGTTAAGCCTTTTCTGTCTGTCCTCAGAGGTAGAATTGAGATGCAGAAGGTCCCCAGGGGGTCTGACCACAGCAGGCAGGTAGTATTGGTAAGTGACTAACCAGTTATTGTCAGAAAAGTTAGTTCTAAGTCTTTTTATTATGTACCAGTTTTGTTCGTCACCTGCAGACAATAAGCAACTGAAAGAGCTGAACAAATCCTGAGTCTTCAAGATTGTTCCTGCTGTCATAATTACTGGAGCAGAAGCAGTCCTTAAGGTCAGCCAGTGTAAAATCAGACATCTCATTTTGTCATGCAAGACAGGAGTGAGGAGGCCTTTAAGAAACTTCCCTCTTCTTTGATGATACTGGGAATCTGTTACCCCAAGTTTGGTACCTAAATACAAACATTTAAAAATTTCCTTGGATCTAGGAACCACTGCATTGTTTCATACATCCATACTCATGTCACTTTTTTATTTATAAAAAAATTTCTGTTACACTACAATAGTTTTTCAACTCAAAAATTCTATAGCTAATATTTGGGTGGAGAGAAGCATAAACAATACAAAAATCCTCTTATAGACTCCCCAAATTGTGGTACTTCCAAGTCAGTTTGAATATTTGTATTTTTCTTTCTTCACAAAAGAGATATTATAGATCTAAAAATCCATCTTCCTCTTCAAAATGCTCAATGTTTTGTTACTCCGAATGCTGTCATTTTTCAAATCGTACTTCACAGGTTTGTCTCTGGCCACAATAGATAGCCTTTAAAGCCATTCTCATCTTCATAGTGTTTTCTTTTCATGCACATGGTTGAGTGATGGGCTGTTATTCTACGGAATTTCTTGCATCTCTACCAAAAGGTTTGGAAACCACTGAATTAGACAATTTGCATTCCAAAACATGATTATAAATCCACTCTTGGGTGCATACTGCATCTGAATATTTTGTATGTGAATAATTTTAACTTGTTTAAACTAGCTTTACTGAAATGCCATAGTGCCATTATTATTTGGTATTATTTAGCCAGAAGAACTGGAAACCACTAGTAAACTCTGTTCTGGGAACATTCTAGAAGTAAAAGTTGCGATTTTAAAAGGGAACATGAATTATGTAAGATTGCATAAGATATGGACAGGTAAAGTGCTTTGGGTAAGACTCATGCTTCAGCAACACATTGGAAGAGGAAAAATTTAAAGTGTACAAAGCTGCTCTTAATTTTGTGCATTTGGGCAGATATGGTTTAATAATTATTCCAAACCCAAGGATTAATCTTTTAGAAGTTTAGTTTTTGAAAACAAAACAAAGCCAATAATTTTTGATGGGAGTTAAATTGGCTGGGTCTAAGACTGGTGAGAAGTTTTCATTGTATACATGAAATTACTTTAAAATAACATATATTAAAATTGAGTGCACAATAAAAATGCTGAATACAACTTCTTTTGCAGTTTCCTATCTGTGTGTGTTCAAACACCAGGTATAACAATAAACTCTCTTTAAATGCAGGGTTCAGGAGCAGTAGTAGTAGGAATTTTCAAGCTCTTAAAATGTTAGCATCTAAACAATCCCGAAGATGAATTCCTGTGAGGTTGGTTTTGAGCACTGGAAATGAGAGTTATGTAATCAGAGCCTGTCCTTTGTTTATTCTCTCATATCCTCAATTCATAGCTCCTTGGCGAGTTTGAGCCAATTTTGGCTCTGCGTGGAGTTCTGGGTGGTATTTAATTCCTGCAAGCTTTGGCAATTGCTGGCATTTTAGGTGACTAAATAGAGGAGAAATCTCAATTTGCCCTTTTGAAAGAGGCCAACAGTGAAACTCAGATGCCTATCCACCCTCTGACCTGCCCTCAGTGCAAATACAGTGGCTGGTCAGTTCTTGAGGACAGGCTTGGTGAGTAAATAAAGGTCACAAGTGCAATGAATCCAAGGTATGATTTGCTACTAATAGTACCTAATAATAAAAAAATATTTCTTCTTTGCTTCCACAGATATATAAATAAATCTGTGAAAGCGTTTTTAGTAGCAGAGCTGTGCCTACCAAGGTTTTGCTTGCATAGCTTATTTCATAGAACTGGTAGGAGTCTGGCTTTTTTCTTTTTCCTGGAAGTCTTGCTAGCAGAGAAATTCTCAGTAGAAAGTAAAGGAATTAGCAATATACACTGATATACAATATCAATTCCATCATAACAGCTTTCATGTACTTAGATATTAATGTATTTATTCCAGAGGTTATGAGTTTATTCAGTGAAATGATTGGCATGTAGCAATTCTGATGGCTGTAATCCCTGTTGTATTTGACTGTGGCCTGAGGAGAATGAACACTCTGGTTGCTATGGATATGCCAGTGTTATCATTTGATTTTATTATTATTTTAAAGAAAACTTTTATTGTGTATAATTTTTACATTTTCGGCTGGTTTTGTTTTTGTGAGCTGGCTAGTCCTTCAGTAAGAATTTTTGCACAATAGTTTATTTAAAAAAAAGAAAAAAGAAAAAGGAAGGAGACTGTTCTCAAAATTGGAAATTTTGGCGGGGAAAGTTGCTGAGCTATTAGAGTAGAAAGGGTTTTCTAACTTTAATTTTAGAAATTACAATTAATAAATGGAAGATTGAAAAGGGGATGTTTTTCTTTGAGACATATGTTGTAAAAATTGTGCACAATAAAACGTAAGGACAGTAAAGCCACTTGTGGTGTAATTTAAGTGAGGATGGGGTGCTTGCTAGAAAGAAGTAACTAGGATTTGCAACATTAGGAAGTTCAAATTCTGATCTTCCCCATGAAAAATGATTTCATTCCCATGGCATACCTGTCATCTTTCTTCTGCTTAGGGCAACTGTGCAAGTGCTGAAGTCTGTTCCAATTATATTATGTGTAAAGGATGGTATAGGTATTGCTTAAGAATATGGGTAAGCAGATGATACAGCAAAGATTAAAAAATCCTTACTCTTCAAACAGCTATGTATATATATTCTTTAAAAAAAAAAAATCACTCCTTTCTAGCTCCTGATACCATATTGTGTTTAAAAATCTTTTGGGCTGCATCTCAATGGAAGATACAAAAAGCAAATGTATACTTGCAATTAAACACAAATCAGACTAATTTTGTCTAATTCATATTACAAACTTTAAGAAAATCAAGATTTATTTTTGTGAGAGACTAACATTTAAAAGATAAATTATTTTCCTAAGTGTACTACTTAATTGAAAACAAAAATAAAATGTATTTATTATTAGAAAATATATAAAAATAATTGAAAGCAGTTGAATTCAAGAATAGAACTGTAGATATATTTCAATACGAATAAGTATGGAAAGGTAAACAGACTTCGAGTTCTCGTACGTAGGTTATATAGAACATTGAAAGTAGCCATAGAATTTGTAGTGAACTGAAGTGATTTTTTTCAAATTGTTCTACATCTTGCTGTAAAGAAGATGTGATAAAATTTTGTGAGACTTTTAATTCCTTAGTAGACCTACTCTGTTAACAAAGAATGAAAAATCCTTTTGTGTTAAACTCACCAAATTGTGTTCTGTATTATTGAAAGAGGGATCTGTCTTACTATTTAGAGATGTGTGGAATGTTGTTTGTAACAATGTGTATACAGTGAAGAGCAAAATACCTGTCTTTGAATTTACAAAGAGGTGTGTGCATACTGTATACATGCATTCTAATTTTAAGGCCATGATGGAAGTCACAGAAAAGTAAACAATATCTTGCTTTTTTTGTTGTTGTTGTTATGATCATTGACCATACTTATTTTCCTCAGGGTGACCTTTATTTTGATTTAATTGACTACCTTTGATATAAACTTTTTTCTTTCTTCCCAAGTTTTTCGTGAAACCTTAAGCAATGTCTTTTCCAGAGTACTTGCAAATGATGTTTAGAAAGGTAATTTGATTTTCAGACTCTTATATTTCATGTGCTGAAAGAAGGCTTAGGCTGCCTTTGATTGAGACTTTTCCTGTTTTATTGAGCAGTAGTGTTCCAGGATCAAGCTGAATTGCACAGCATAAGAAAGAAGCAGTGAGCATTTGATGGAAGCAGATAATAAAATGCATCAATTGTGTCAGCACCTCGTTGCAGTCACATCTGGCTTACTGTCAGGGTACCATTAGATTCCTGTGGTTTTATGTGCCAAAAATAATATGCTTTGTAGTTAATGGAACTAGGATATTTGCAGTTTGATTAAAAAAAATCATCCTATTTTCTATCCGATCTTTGTTGGGCTTAAGTTCAATTTGAGCACAGCCTTGTCTCCTTAAAATTTTACGAGTGAAAGATCAATTGTTCTTTTGATCTGTTTCTTTCTTTCTCTTATTACAGTGAATCCAGCAGTCTGAGCAGCAGTGATGCTGGTTTGTTTACCAATGATGAGGGAAGACAAGGTATTGAAACAATCTTTCCCTTCTCCACCCCTCAAACCACATCAGTTGAAATTCCGTAAGCGTTATAAGTTATTTCAAAGGTTAATTACTATATTTCAGTTACTATTACTATTTTAATGAGTTAAATATAGCTTGCTCTCTGGATTTTTTTAAATATTACCAGACAGTGTCCTGAATCCATGACTTGGTCAAAAGCTGTCTTGAGAAGCAGTCTCTGTAATATAATAAACTTACTTATGACTTGACCATCTCCAAAAGATTATCTGTACTAAGTTTTAATTCTCAGTTATTCCAGTTTTTTGGACAGGACTTTGTGATTGTAGTAATGCTTCACAAACTTTTTTTGAGGTGGCTTTTATCTTTCTTTTCTTCCGAATTGATATGGCAGGATTTTATAGTTCTTTTTCATCTGGTAGTTTGTTTGAAAGGTATTTTCAAGCAAAGTACTTTTATCATCAGTGTAAGAATGAGATTAGAAGATGAATGCTGTTTAAAGTCTCCTGTGTCGGAAAAAAATTTTCCTTGGTCTCAAGTTTTCCTTTAGTATGTGTAATGTTATCGTGGTTTTATGTGATAAAACTGTTGAGAATCAAAGTATTAGATTTTGTTTTTCAGCTTTAGTGTTTATTGCCATCTTTAAGTGCAACATTTACCTATATTATGCTAGCATCTTAGTGCCCAACTCATGGACTGGGAGCTCACTGCCTTTGACAGTATACCAAAATTAGGCAAAATTCATCTCTCGGGTGATAAAGACTTGCTTTTCTGGTGGCATTTCTAAGTCAGTGGTAATAGAGATTATTTTCTATGCAGTTTACTACAGACTACTTGACTTTGTGCAAGATAACAAATCCTGGCCCATTTCACAGCAGTGATCAAGGTTAAAGAAATGTTTGGGTTTTGTTTTTGTTTTTTTTTTCTTCCTTTCTCTCATGTGTAATTCAGTCTCCTCTGGTCTTTTTTCTGGTCTTCTTGTATTTTAACATTACAATAGGGACACGATTCCTTCATCAACAGTAACTTGTGCTACATAAACTATACCTCCCAGTACAATTTGTTTTAAGTTGTGCTAACACCTAGCTTTTTTTAAAGAAGAAGGGCTCTCTTTGGAAGTTTAGATCAGTCTTTTATCTATGAATGAAAAATATTTCAACGAGACATGTCAAAAATTTCTTTTACTTCCCAATGCGTATTTCTCTCTTCACTTGCTATTTTTTAAACCGTTGTCTTCTATATTTGCATGTAATGTGACCTACTGCATTTCATAATTACACAAACTTTTTTATGTACCCTTCTGATACATTTGTATCAATATTTTTGTCCTTACATCCTGAACTAAATTATTCAAATCTTAGAATAGTATGGTTGAAAACCTCAGTTACTTTCTGGTTTTGTAGGAGGAGAAAAGGGGAGGGATTGGAGAACAAGTGTTCTTTCACTGGTGTGGTGTTAAATTTCTAGTGTTGGCTCTTTACTATAGAGTTGTAATGCTTATTTTTGCCTGCTTGATTTTTGAGCTTTGATTCTATTGGATTGTAATTCTCAAGCAGAAAGCATTAGACCTGAAATAGTATGCTGAAATATAAATAAGAACAATAATAATTAAACTTGAACAATATTGTCTAGACAAAACATTTTTAATCTCTGCTTTCAGCTAGGTATTTTGTGTGTATGATGAGAAAGACCATTAGCTTCATACTGGATCTCAGACGTCCTTAGATCTGCATTGCAGCTTTGGTTTTGTGAAGACATTTACATGAAAGTACCGTCAGAGACCATACTGCAAACCCAGAAGTGGTTATTTTCTAATAATACTTATTGTTGCCCAAAGGAAATACCAGTAACTTGTATCTTTGTTCTCCCTTTATGAAGTAAGATAAAGTTTATTTTATCTCTGTAAATTAATTTATAGCTAAGACATTGAAAATTGAAAAGAATGAAAGAGAAAATAAGTCTGATAAAAGGAAAGGAAAAGCCTAGGTCAGAGAGACAAAGCTGGAAGAGGACAGAATGAAAATGTGTTAAGGCAAGGACTGGCTTATTTTGTTTTGTGTTTCTAAAAGCTAGACTGATTCCTGTCTTCCCAGTGTCCCTCTTCCAGCATCAGCACGTTGACCTCATTTGCAGTTCAAATTTTCTGCACTTCTGACTTAAGGTTTCTGCTAAGTCAAGTGGAGAACCAGAGATTGATCAATGCCACCTGGTGAAATACTTGTTTTAAATGATGAGCCTACCATCATTCAGAAGTTTGGGTGGCAGAGGGTAAGACTGTCTTGTTCTCCAGGGCAACATTTGTTCATTTTGTGTCTCTGAGATGAGGAACCATATCTCATTTATTGCAGACAAATACTCTTTATAAAACCCTAATTAATTCCCAAAGCATAGTCATCCAATGGAACTGACATTCCTGAAAAGGAAGTGATCTAAAGCAGCAATTTCTTCCCGCAGTTGGCCTGTCAGTTAAATAGTTGAATATTCAGTTCTGAACTTTAGGGCGCCTGACCTTGGAACGTCTAATATTTTCCGAAATTATTCCAGAAAGCAAGCAGAAGTAAATTATAGCTGTACATTTCTGTGCACAGACTCTCAGAATAGTTTCAACTTTTGTAATTTGATTCAAGAAAACCAATTGTGGCTTTAATTGGGAGTAGTAATGAATTAACTGCTATATATATATAAATTAATTGCCATCAATTGCTATGGTAAAAGAAGATTAGGCTTGAAAATTCTGTGTTCAGCTTGTAATATGTAGTGTGCAAACTAATGTTTCTTTAAAAAATCCTTATATCCTTTTTCTTTCCAGCCTGCCTCTGTTCTGGTCTCATAGCTTTTGTTTGTTTGATGTGCCTGGTTCTCGTGAAGTTTTCATCTCAGTCTAATTGTGCTTGCCCTCCATTTCCAGGTTATGTAGGTGTTTACATTAAGCCATGTGAGGGGGCAAAAGCAGCTTTCTTGCTGTACTCTATCCTGCTATCATATTCTTCTGGGAGTAATTGGTACTCAATGTTTTGGAATGCCAGTGTGGCAAATGTTTTTCTCCTGTGAAACATTGTATACCCTGTATAGTTAGCCAGCAAAAACGTAAAGATCATGGAAGATTCTCAGTGCAGGCACAGTCAGCAAAGAAGGTAGCTGCTGAACTATTAACAAACCTCAGGTGAATTCTTACAAGTTGTAAGATTTGTAAATTGGCCAACTGTGGGGTAAGATTTAGTATAGTTAGCAAAAAAAATCCTATGCAAATATTGGACTCCGAGTATGGAGGTGGGAGAGCCTGCCGACCGTGTGATTGGAGAGTAGGTGAAGCTTTTGTATCAGAGTTCCCTGTTTCTTCCTACTTTTCCTTTGTTCCTCGTAGCATTTTCATAAATGGCTGTTTTGCAGTTGTTAAAAACCTCATTGGTAAGCAGTGTTATGCCTTGTGTAGAAAACTTTTGCAAGAAGATTTTGTTTCCATTCTTATACTGCAACATATACTACAACCCTCTTAAAGGCCTAGATAGTTGGCTCGCCTGCAGTTTCAAGGAACTTTAGAAGTTAAGCTTTCAACACAATGTTAGCAAAACTAGCATTATTCAAACAGAAGTTGATATTATTGATGTTTTGGAGAAAAAAGTGAAATTGCAAGTATATTCTTCAGTGAATTCTGTAGTGTCCATCTACACCTACTAGTACACTTGGGGAAGGAAATTCAAAGTCTGACTTAAGACCTCTTAAATCATGACATGCAGCACTTGAAACGTCCTTTAAGTTCTAAGCAAGTAGTAAGGAAAATTATATTAATAAAGTGTTAAACAGTTAAAATTGGAGAAGGTCAGGGAATGTCAGAGTACCACTGTGGATGTGGCTAAGCTTTTAAAGATAGCTGTTCATTATTTTATGATTAAATATATATTCATTACTGTGTCCTTTGTGAAGATGACCCACTACTGATTCAGTATGTGTGAATTCCATCCTTTTGTCTTCTCTAGTGAGAAACTAATTTGGACCTTGTCTAGGTTCTCTGTAGCTGCAGGTGTCAGGGTGTTGTTCTCCATATATAAAGAGATGGAATGTGCAGTGCTAGGTGTAATCACCATCAGTTTTGAACTCTTTTGACTAATTAGATTATAGCCTTTGCAGGTGAAAAAAATAACATGAAGTTGTTGTACATAACCTGAGTAGTTGAAATCCTAAACATTGCATGTGGATCACATTGGTAGAGGAAAACAAAGCTGAGACCACGTAATATCTTTGGTCCAATTTGTTAACTGCGACCTATACAGTCGACCTACTCAAGAGCAGGGTATGATGTTACATTGGATGGGAGTGTGGGAGGAGGCCTCCATGTGAAGTTTTCAAGCTTGATTCAGAAGAACTAGGTGCTTAAATTGAATGGTGTTCTTCTATCCCTTTTGCCAAGGTGGCTCTGTAGAGCGCAAAGAGCAAGATGCAGCATGCCTCTGTAGATGGGTAACTTAAGCTTCTGCTTTCCTGAAACACCTTGTGTGTGCTATAGTAAATCTTCTTACATCTCTATGATTGTTAAAACTGTTAGCAGTGGGGATTTTTAACCTAGAAAGAAAGAAACTGGTCATGGAAATGAGACTGGCATCCCAGGGTATTTTACAGTCCATGGGCTATCACTCTCTGTGTGCGAGTTGATGGATAATGGAGCAACACGGCATAAAGTAATGTTTATAGGACAGTGATGCCCAACTCTTTTCTCAGTAGCCTAACAAAGTAGGTTGTGGTTATTACAGGAAAGCACATATACACCATATGTGACTGCTGTGGAGGGTAGTCTGGCCAGTTTGAAATAAAAGAAGGAAGAAGGCAGAAAACTCTGTTCATGTGTAGTGGAAGATCTGTTTCTTGTAATTCTGCACTGCAAGTAAGATTCAGGTGAAGCTATTCTGAACATGAAACTGACGGTGATGCAGATGGGGTTGGTGTCCATAAAGAAACCATAAGAAGCCCACATAAATAGGTTTCTGAAGTTCTTGAAGAGGAAGGCAAGTAATTTAATGTGAAGGAGGGGTAATGAGGTAAATGTGTAGACTCAATAACACAGAAGTGTAAATTAGGGAAACAGTAATTGAAAGGAGGGGAAAGCTTATAAATAAATAAACTAAACCAGGAACTGAAGCGCCTTGAGATATTTCAATGGAGGTTGGCATTGCTGAGCCTTCATTTTTTTTTTTTCTTTTGGTACTGATCAATACAGTTATAATTAAATGTAAATTCCTTTGAAGTAATTCCTTGAAGCATTATGCACAAACAGGTTTGGAATTTAAATACGTGGCTTGGGCTTGGAGATCATGCATGGGCTTGGAGATCAGTTTCTGGAGTTGGTTTTTACCTTTGTTGTAGCTTGGAAGAGTAAAATAATTTGCTGTAGTCTAATTGCTGAATAGGGGTTCAGCAGCCCTAAGAGAAAAAGACAGTGTATTGAATCTTTTGAAGTATTTTGAAGTAAAAAATGTTTGAATTTCTAATTCTTCTAGGTTCATGTGTGCAATGGATACTGTGTTGTATTTTGAGACCTGCAAATTAAGTAGCATAAAATCAAAGTATTTGGTTACCAGACTCTTGAGTGGGGAGACCTCAGTCTTATATTGCCTGTACGGATGAGATCAGGAATTGATAAAATGCCGTGGTCTTCTCTGGTTTTTTTTGAAAATGGCATCCCTTCAGTATGGAGCAGCTGGTAAACAAAATACCTGTGGGTGTTCTCACATGCATAAGAATCATAGAATCATAGAATTGCTAGGTTGGAAAAGGTCGTTGAAGTCAAGTTCAACCATACCTGTCCACTACTAAATCATATTCTGAAGCACTTCATCTACCTGTCTTTTAAATACCTCCAGAGATGGTGAATCAACCAGCGTCTTGGCAGCCCGTTCCAGTGCCTGATAGCCCTTTCCATGAAGAAGTTTTCCTAATATCCAATCTGAACCTCCTTTGATGCAGCTTGAGGCCGTTTCTTCTTGTCCTATCACCTATCACTTGGGCGAAGAGACCAACTCTCTACAACCTCCTTTCAGGTAGTTGTAGACAGTGATAAGGTCTCCCCCCTCGGCCTCCTCTTCTCAAGGCTAAACAACCCCAGTTCCCTCAGCTGCTCCTCATGAGACTTGTTCTCCAACCCCTTCTCTGGACACGCTCCAGGACCTCAATGTCTTTCTTGTAGTGAGGGGTCCAAAACTGAACACAGTATTTGAGATGCAGCCTCACCAGTGCTGAGTAGAGGGGCACAATCACTGTCCTGGTCCTGCTGGCCACACTGTTTCTGATACAAGCCAAGATGCCGTTGGCCTTCTTGGCCACCTGGGCACACTGCTGACTCATATTCAGCCAGCTGTTAACCAACACCCCAAGATCCCTTTCTGCCAAGCAGCCCTTGAGCCACTCTACCCCAAGCCTGTAGCGCTGCATGGGGTTGTTGTGTCCCACGTGTGGGATTCACAATAGTAGTAATAGGTTTATGCTTACCTCAAGGTGATTATATGATTGAAAATAGTCACAGGACTCAAAGTATGCAGACAACAAAGCTAAAAAACAGGTATACCTGGAATTTGTTGTCACATTGGAACACCTGTGAGAATCAGTTATTAAGCACTTTACACCGCCTTTGGCAGGAAGCAATGCAAGGGCTTAGGAAAGTGTATAATAGCGTTACAGGTAAGATGTCTCAATGGATAGTTGCTTAATATGCTACTATTCCTGTTATACAAAAAAGGAAAAGTGATTTAATATTTTTTCTGAAAAAAATGTTGTTTAGCATATAGCAAAGATACCAGTTTCCTTCCATAGCCACTATTTGCCTTATTTTACGGTCCACCAATCCAACCTTAAATTCTAGCTCCTTCTTTCAAGACTGCATGGCGTACCTTTTGCAGGCTTCTGTCCTTGAGCTGGTTGTGAAACCTGGTTTCAGTATTTAGAGCTCTACTTACTTCCATAGTTGAATTATGTGTAACAAGACTTATTTTGAGTTCCTGATAGTATTTCTTATTAGTCAAGGCATCTAGAGCTCTCTCATCTCACAAAAAAATATTCAGAGATGTTTATATATTTCAATCAATATGTTTTGACTGTTCAGACAATATGTTTATCTACATAAAAGTTTGGAAAATCTGAACAAGTGAGTTCGAATTTAATCCAGGCTGCCGTGAAAAGGTGTGATTCTCCCTCCACAGCACCACTGTGTCTGTTCAGCATTCTTAGACATCCTCAAAGGAAACCATACCTAGCTGTAACAAAGAACGAGGGTGGAATTAATAGTGAACATCCTTGTGAAATGGCATAGTTATAAATGAGGATTAGAATAAATATGGAGAGTAATCTGAAATATGCTGGGAATGCAAAGAAACTTAAATCTTATGTGGACCAGTGCATCTCTTTGCACCTCTGTTTTTCCCTTTCTCCGTCTAGAAGCTCCTAATATCTCACATCTGCTAATTTTGCTTGTACTAGTGATTACTAAAGATGTAAGAATCACATTTCACCTGCAAGTGACCAGTGAGAGGCCTTAATTATTCTAAATACTTGTGCTGATGAACATTTGAGGTGTTGAGGTGTTCTTTTCATTACAACAATATATTTGGAGCAAATTTCTTGGTTTTTTTTTTCTTAAATTTTTGCTTGGGTTTTCATTATTTGTATTTTCCCATTGTGAGGTCGAATGTCAATGAAATTTTACAAAAATGGTTTTTGTTCTTGAAAATTGTGTCTAATAAATCTTGCATTTGTACCTTGCTACGTCCTGCCTAATTAAAAATTGAAATGTCAAACAAATAATTTAATGCAGAAATAGAGAGATATTTTCTGCCTTTCTGTAAACTACTCAGTTTGTATAAAAGAACGTGTTTGAAAACAAGCAGCAATTTATTTTCAGTTGCCAGTGTGTTTATAAGCTAAGTTTAAGATCAGATTTTCAGTCTTGGCTTACTTTTGACTTGAAATCCAATGTTTAAATCGTAGAATCACTAGGTTGGAAAGGACCTACTGGATCATCGAGTCCAACCATTCCTAACAATCCCTTAAACCATACCCCTCAGCACCTCATCCACTCGTCTTTTAAACACCTCCAGGGAAGGTTACTCAACCACCTCCCTGGGCAGCCTGTTCCAGTGCCCAATGACCCTTTCCATGAAAATTTTTTTCCTGATGTCCAGCCTGAACCTCCTCTGATGGAGCTTCAGGCCATTCCCCCTTGTCCTGTCCTCAGTCACTTGGGAGAAGAGGCCAGCTCCCTCCTCTCCACAACCTCCTTTCAGGTAGTTGTAGAGAGTAACAAGGTCTCCCCTCATCCTCCTCTTCTCCAGGCTAAACAACCCCAGCTCTCTCAGCCGTTCCTCATAAGACTTGTTCTCCAGCCCCCTCACCAGCTTCATACATCTCTGAATACTGTCAGTAAAAATGACCAGCTTTGTGGTATAATGCACTATAATTCTCAATCACATGATACTGTCACTTTTCATTTAAAATCAACTTTTTCAAAACTTATTTCTAAATGAACTTAATCAGATTAACTTCATTTAGTCACATCTGTTCATGATTGTTTCCCCCTTTTACTAGCCATACAAATCATGAAATTAAGCTAATTATATACCGTTATCAGCTGCAAAGAACTAGTTTCACAGTTATATACCTTCTAATTCCCTGCAGGAGATTAAGGCTTGTTGGTTGTTTTTTTTTTTCAATATGTGAAGTGCAGTAACTTAAATGGATTTCCCTGCAGTTATTGTCAAAGGATTAACTAGTTTATTATTGTTTTTCGCTATTGTAAATTGGTTTTAAAACATTGCATTTTATGTGATTTCATTGATTGTGATACTTATCATGCTATTGAGAAACATTTTCCAAATAGAGCTGCTGTAATTGTTATATAGCTATAAAGCAGAGGAAGTAATTGTCCTGTCAGAGTGTTTATTGATGGTAAAATCTGATTTTTATCTTCTCCGCTCCTCCCTCTTTTTGGGGGAGATACTGCCCTCACACAGGTGATGATGAACAGAGTGATTGGTTTCATGAAAATGACTCTGGTGGAGCATGTGGGATTACGGGGGTCGTTCCATGGTGGGAACAAGAAGACTCTACAGAACTGGAGAAAGAATTGCCTGATCCAGTCTTTGAAAGTATCTTAACTGGTACTTTCCCTCTTATGTCCCGATCAGGCAGGAGAGGTAAGTAGCAATCAAGCACATACAAACTATTGTATTGTTTCAGTACAGCAGAAATATGTCTGTGGATTACATAAAATACAGAAAATGTTTACAAGATCTTGAAAGTACCAGTTTGTTTCCTTGAACTATTTCACTTTTAAGGTATCATTAGAGAGAAATAAAAAAGCAATTATTAAAGAGGTGAGAAAGTGTATAGAAATTGGCTCATTTTGATAGCCTGCTTTTAGTTGTTGTCTCAACATTTGCATTGAGAATTTTGAAGTGTTATTTAAAGTGAATCTATTTTGTTCCTGTCTTTTGTGATGGTGCTTGGAATTCTATAGAAGTTCAGTAATTCAAAGCCTGGAAAGACTAGTGTGACCATCTGCTTTGCTTTATGATTGGGCCATATTGTTCGTAGAGAGGAGGGGAAGCGTTCCTTTAGAGCAAGGATTGAGATTGTCGCTTAAATACATATTTTTTTCTTTTTTTTAAAAAGACAACTATGGATGGAGTGTATCCAATTTTAAGTTGTACCAATGTTTGATTACACTTGCAGCTAGGACCCCACTGTTATTGTAAAGATTGAAGTTGTTGGACCTCAACTTGCTGCCAAGGAATTTTATTGTACCTTCTTTCTGCCACAAGGATCTCCTTTCATATTCAAATACAGATCTTGTACGTAAATGGTGGCTGTAAACGGTTTTTAAACTACTCAGCACATTGAATGCGTTAAATTTCTTTATGAGGATTAATTTCCAGAGGCTTGGAATTGTTTCAGAGGACTTGGTCTCTGCATATTCACCATATTGAACATTTTCTAGTACTAATGAAGTTGTAAATGATACAAAAATCGCTTTCTGTTTTAGTTTAGTATACTCCGCTTATGCAACTAACTGTGCATAGAACCAGGGTGGCAGTAAGAATATGTACAGAAATAATCATTTTCGTGGGAACTTAGCCTTTCTCTCACATTTCCCACTCTGTACTCAACTTCCACTAGTACAGTCACAATATTAAGATGCTTTTGCTGAAGATTAGTAGATTGGTATGTAGCGGTGAATTTTGTTGGTTATATGGTATAGTAAATATTCTTAAATGAATTTATACCCTCTTTTTTGTAGGTTTCCAGAGCAGATTTAGTCATCTTCATGGAATGCCAGCAAGAAACATGAAAAAGACTTCAGGAAACCAGAATGCGTTGGTAGGTGCTTTTGTTATTGTAACCTCGTGTGATGTGTTCTTAGAGCTTTTTATAAAAAGGCATATTCCTGTAATGCTTGTTTCCTTATGTTGTAGGTAGGTGATCATGTAATAGATAAGTAAGACTACAGTGCCACTGCTCCCTGATATTCTTTGCTTTTTTTAATAGTTATGCTCTTCCTACTGCTGTTGTATTGTAATGGAATATTTGTTTGTACTTGAATGGCAGAAACAGTCTGGGATTGTTTCTCAGTACTTATTGTGAACTGAGTGAAGGAAGGAAGGGGCAGGCATTATTTTAACATTTTCAGTATGTATCTTTTTCATATAAAAACATGTTTCCTCTTACAATGAAAATCAAACTGAAGTTATTTGAATTTTTACTGATACTGAAAGCATTCTAGGATGGATTGTTTTACAATTCTGTTTTTTAATTTATTTTCTCCCAGAAATCTCCTTTGAAAAATCTGTCCTTATTCTCTTTTGTTTGGTTGACTCCTGTGTGGTCAAGGGAAAGTTTATATACAAAAAATGTAAAGCAAGTTAGCAATGCACCTGTCATAGACGTCGTGCATTCCTTTGGACTGTGTCTGTTTTAAGGCTGTGGCTACAGATGAGAGATGTTTGAGGTTTTTAAAGCCTTCAGCTCTAGGAGTAATATTTTTAAGTGAGAGAAGAAAATTCCACTGTCCTTGCATTTCTGTACAATCTAATCAATCTAATCATTGGATTGTCCCACAGCTTTTTTTTTTTTTCTAAAATGAGATTCTAATGAACTTTTAAGAATAAGTTTGGGGGAGGGCATTAGGAGAAGAGAGACTTGACTTATCAAATTAAAATATATTCCTTGTCTTGCAATTTCTATTGCAATTTCTATTCCTTTCTTATCAGAATAGTGCTTGGAAGAGGAGAATGTGGGAGGCTCTTTATCAGTATGTAATAAACATATCCCAGCATGATAAATACTGCCACATAGATGTTGTTTATTATTTGAGAGCATGAAATGTTTTCAAATTTTAATTTGCCTAAATAAAATAAGCTGCTTCTGATAACTGTAAGAACTATTATATGTAGAGAGAATAGAAAGGAACTGTTAAAAAATTAACTCATTTTGAAGAGAGAAGGTTTTTATAAGTGAAGTTCCTGTCCAGTATTTGCCTTTTGCAGCTGAATGCAATGCTTTAAAACCTTGGCCTGTGATCTCTGCTGCTAGTGGTCATGAATTAGATGAATGCTATCTAGTTCTTGGTTTCCTATCTACCTATTTTTATTTTTGGTTCAGTGCTTGCTTGAGCATATCTGGGATTTGTAGCCCATTTTCTAGGCTTATTGCAATTTCACTCTGGTATTTTATAGGAGCTATTATAAGTGATAGGTTAGCTTCATGGTACTGATGATACATGGCTTAACTACCCTAAAAACTGCCTTTTCCTCTAAATTGTAAAAAGGTGATTAAATTTCAATTGATGAAGATGTATTGTGAATGTGTAATAAAAAATCCTAATGTTTATTTTCTGCTGCACTTTCTTGATTGTCCGTAGGTGCCAATTTTGTCTTCCAGTCATGATATCTCCTCTAAAGACAGTGTGGTAGTTCCCTTTGAAACAAAAATGCAAGCCAGTCTACTAAAGACTGATAATTTGGTTACCTCCAGTTATTAAATACGTTATTTACATAGTGTGCTGAAGTAAGGTTGACATGTGAATGTACCTTATAAGCCACTTTGTTTAGGCAGGAGTGCATATAGTGCATTCATATGGTACATACAGTGGATGTGCAGTTCACTCCTCAAACGCAGTTTTCTGACCTTCTTAATGACTATTTATGTTTGTGGGCACATCTGCTGCATCTGTCTTTGCAAACGTAGATATATAAGCCAGAGCTCATGTGCTTCGTTTTGTCAGTGATTGCTTCTTAGAGAAAATCTTTTTTAGATACTTTAATCCAATGATGGAAAAAAGTCATTTAATACCTGTGACATCTGATAACACAGAACAAGAAGTAATTATTGCTATTAGATGGTAACAGTGAAGGAGAGCAAGAGTGCTTTTAGAAAGACTAATATCGTGAGGAAAGAACACTGCAGACTCAACTTATTGAAAAGAGTTGTGGTGTGACTTAATTCTTTTTTTTTTTTAACAGCTAGGAGTCTGATGTCTGTATCACTGCTTTTACACAGTCTTTAAAGGAAGACAAAGTAAAAAAAAAATGGAGTTTCCTACTGAGATACATCTCCAAAAAGATAGACATTATATAGTTAGCCCTTTGCGTACAGTTAATGTGTATTTTGAACTTTTTTGGGGAAGGTGTAGTTGAAGGTTCACAATTATAGCAGCTGGTCAAGCCTTGAAGGGACTACGGGTTTAGGGAATGCAAAATGAATAGCTACGATAATAACTTTGATATATCATTATCTTCTGTCAAAATGTGTTTAATGCCCAACTGTTTGGGTGTTTTCTTGTAAGAGCAACATCAGGCTAGGAGTATTATTATTACTTGCAGTATTCCAAGGAAACTGCCAGCTTTCTAGAAGCAGTGAGAGCTGAGAGTTGGAGGAAGAATGCTGCTCTGTATGGACCAGTCAGCAAAATTTAATTTGAAGTAGCCTCAGCTGGCACTGAAATTCTGTCCAGATACTCTTCCTGCATTTTACTGTCTAGTTGCTTAATATGAACAAACTTACGTGTCTATGTCATGTGTGCTGCGTTTGAGTTAAAACACTTTTTAACAATTGTGCAACACTGGACAAGCAGGAGAGAAGTAAAAACCTAGCATGCAAATACTAAGAAAATCCTCAACTTATCCAATATGCAGGTAGAATGAGTTGTTATACAGCAGGTGACAACTGAAAATGCTGAGAAAGAAAATTAAAAAAAAACATTGTCATCACAACTGGCTTATATCCTTTGACTTGCCCAATGCATTTGGGAAGTACATTGTAATGGGAAGTGATTTCAGTGGGGTAGAATGCAAAAAACCCATGACCAATTAAAATGCTTTCTCTAGAATCTGCCATCTTTTCCATCCATCAGCTTTGTCAAGGGAGTTGGTTTCATGATATTAAAAGCAGCCTTGTGTATATCTTGCACTCCTAGGACTGATTTTTCTTTTTGCACAGCTGTACTGTTGAGCTTTACTATACATAGTTGTAGTAATTCAAAAAGTACATTAAAAAAAACTATGTTTGAGGTCTCTTATCTGAAGGTGTCTGTGTATTTCTGTCAAATGCTGTGACTTTTTCAGAATTTCCAGGATAAAAAAGTTTTTTTTCTCAAAAAAAAATTGTTGTCAGATAACTACTGCTCTGTTGATGTGTGGAGAAAAGATGAATTGCACACTCATGCTTTTTGTTAACTGCTTTCAAAATGTAATATCAAATCAAACTTTTCTTCTTCTAAGTTCTTTTTAACTGAAGAAACAGCTAGGTGATTTCAGGAATATTTTTCTTGTCAAAATACTTTGGAAATTGTATTTTTACAGATCTGAGGAATGCTGCTTTAAAGAGTAAATTGGGCGTTGTTTTTACAGTATTGGTCAGAAGTCTTTTTACGGATGCTCTGCAATTTCTGGAAAAGCAGAAATTCTCAAATTAGAGTTGATTTGGTGTTGTGGGGAATTCTTTTACACTGGATGAGTAGCATGCAGTCAGACAGAAACTCAGATGCATGAAATAACTTATCTGTGGAGTTTTAATTATTTTTTTGTAGCTAATGACTTTTGTCATTTGGAGTGATAGTCTTTATGTCAACCTGTGTGGAAATGTGTGTGGTATTAGACAGTGTCTGATAATAAAACTTAACTTTTGTTGGATTCCAGACTTTCACTCCTTCAAGATCAGGAATATTAGGCTTCTGTGTGAACGATGTTTTGAAACCTTATGCTGCTAAAGCTGCAAATGGTTTTTCTCTTAAGCGAGTATGAGAGAAGAGGCATTTGATTTTTGTAATGAGGGTTTTATTAAGATTTTCTGTCATCAGAAAATATTTTCAACTATTTTTAAAACGCTTCTCGCTATGCTTTCCCCGATTTGTAGTTGTGTTAATTTCATATAGATGTACTGAATAAGTCATGCTCTTTAATCCTCAGTTTAATTAACTCGGCACTTTAGGTGTACAACATCAAGTAGAAGGGGAAACTTCCTTGAGGAGTGAGTGGTTTCCTGCAGTCAGGTGCTTCCTGAAGCTATGGTTTCTCAGACAGAAAAATCCAAGAAGTGCTGCTGTGGTGGCAGTTTAGACCCTGGTTTTAGTTCTTCCAGTGTTTAGTCACTATTGGCAGAATTACTACAATTTTCCCAAGGAATTAGTCAAATGGCACTCTTTTGGACTTCAGAACTTAGTCATGTTGAAATTGCTATATTTTATATGAAAAAAGAAGTCAAAGGAAAGCTTCTGTCATATTTGAAAATCCTGATATAAAGAGTAGGTTTCAAAAATGGGATATAAATACTGGGGATGATGTTGACTTACCTGTGATGTTCTTAACTTCATGTATCAAATCTTTTTTGGAAAACTGCTTAACGTTCTGACACTTGCTATGTTTTTTGCATAATAAGAAGTTCTTTTTTCCACAAATTAATTTCAAGTGCATTTTTGTTTTCACTTATACTGATGCAAGCTTAATACAAGTTTTCCACCAGCCATTATAAGCACCTGATGGAAGAGTAAAAGCTTCTTAGTGACGTAAATAACAGGTTGGCATACTTACTCATCAAAAGAATAATAATTATACCTGTACCATGTTTCCTAGTAGGTCGTTATTTCTTGAAGTGGTTCCCATCACTGTTAATACTAATTGTGTTACCAGTACTTAAGCCACAGTTAAATACCGTGACTGTTTAAGGCAGAGCACAGGAATTAGTGGATCAGTTTTGTCCGTATAGTTGTCATTGATACAAAGTAATTTGAGTTCTACCTGTCCTTTATGGGATCTGAATGATTTAATAAACTCTGCCTTACAGCCTATGTTTGTTTTAATTGACAGTGATTTTTGTGTCATTTGTAATTGCTTAATGAAAATCTGTGAACATCTTGGTGTCATCAAACCAGTAAAAAGAACAAAAAATAGCACAAGATTGCTATCTCATCTGAAGCCGCAGTTCATTAGTCAAAAAGGAGTTATGGGTAACTCAAATACCAAATGTTTGGATTTCAGCAAATCTAAGATTGGTCATTTTTGTTACTAATTCTGTTACCTAAGTGTAAAACCCCTCTGCTATGATGAAAATAGTTCAAGAAATCCTGAGCTGGTTTGTAATAGTTGTAAAGGCATTAGCTGCTGAGGGTTTGCTTTATTTTTTTCTTCTATGTGACTTATATTGTAAATTAGACTGTAATGTCTTGAATGGTGACCTAGTTTCATTCTTACAAAATGCATGCTTGTCAGGAAAAAAGAATAGTATAAATTTATCAGGCAATTGATAGCTTGTAGAGGTAACAATTGTACTTTGTCAACAAAATGAAGGTATCCTGTACATTTGACTACTGAAACATATTCTCTTTGCACTGCGCAACAGAGCTCATGATGGTTTTTCTTGGTGTATTTCGCCTACTGTGATGAACAAAGCATACCTTTAAAATATCAAAGATTAGTTTCTGTCTAGCTAAAGTGAATGTAGTGACTTAGTCCCTTTTCTTGGACTCTCACTTCAAGTATAGTGTCAAAACCAGCATCCCACTTCAGCGAAATGGTTGCCCTCCAGCATTAGCTTCAGAAATGCCAAATGTAATGCTTATTTTTTAAATGCATCTTGTGGTTTATTCGTGGTGACAAGTGCTATGAACTGTTAGTCTGAGCAGTATGCCTTGTAATTCACCTTAACCCAACCGCTCAAATGATAGTCATCTACAATTACACTTCAGTTTACTTTTAAACCAGGGCAAATAGCATAATCATATCCCTTTTATTCTTCAGTTAGTATCTATCCTGAAAACACATTTAATAGTTTTGCAGCAGTCCTTAAAGATAATAATGATTTTTAAAAACCACTGACTTCAAAATATGAGGCAGCATAATTATTCCTCTTGTTTCTCCTGCTTATCACAGAGAAATCCCCCTTTCTGGGGTCTGACTACATGAAACGCTACTTCTGCAGACATTTCGAACTTGCTTGTATGACTTCCCAAGTCCATATTGTTTCTTGTTTTATGTTTCAGTGAGATTCTAATGGAAATGGAAAGAATTTGTCTTTATATGTAATTGACTATAGTATCTTTTCTGCAAAAATTTCGCTCTGTTGTATCTCTTCTAGGAACTTTTTAATGCCTCAATAACAGTGTTTTGAAGAATTAATGGTAAAACAATGTCTTGCATCCAGTGTCAAGTTAGGAGCCCTATTTCATTGTATTGAGCTTGATAAGGGAGTTGATCATTTTAATGCCAGGTATAAACAGAAAATCTTATGTGTAATAGCTATGAAACACATGCAGATATACTGTGTCTTAGTTGATGATTGACATCTCATTTTCGCTGCAGTAACATCATAAATGTCAAGTAAATCATGACAGTGATTTTGACTAACACATTGTTTAGCATTTTTTAACTGAAAGCAAGTAAAATATCAGATATAACTCCTAAACTGTTGAAAGTTTCTTGCTAATTAAAGCTGTAATCACTCATTCGCACAAGTAGGTTTTCCACTCCATAGGAAACTGTCTTCTTGCCTTGACAAGGTGATGTAGGAGAATGAGGGCTAGTGATAGATGGAGCAACTGGAAAACAGTCCATCTGTTTGTCGGTTGCATTTCACATTGTGGCCATCTATACGGAAAACTGGCACTTTAGATATCTAATAAAAGTACTCTGTCTGTCTGTAGAAGTCTTTAAATTGTGATCTTCTAGATTTGTTTTGAGATACACAATTCGTATACAGATGCACTAATTTGGTTTGTTTGCTAGCTCTGTTCTAGCTTTACTTTATGTAATATCTTATAAAAACTATTTCATGTCTGAAAAGTGATCAATACCATTTCCAGGTCATCTTTCAAATCACTCTGTAAGTCAAAGACAGACAATTAAAATTATTTAATCTTTCTTGATTCATAACAAAAGTGGAAATACAAACTGCAACTTAAAATGTTGGGTTTTTTTCTATATACAGTCTGAGTTCATACAGCTTGTACCCAGAATAAGAGGCAGCTGTAAAAATAGTGAATTAAACTGTATCTTCAGTGTCCTTTCCAGCAATTTTTCATGGACATGCATCTATCAAATAACCTCAAAATACAGTACAGAAAATAAAGTAGCAAACACACATGATGCATTGTGTTGAAATTGACTTGCCAAAAAAAAAATTCTGCTGCTTTTGTAATATGAGATGTAAGACATGAATGAAGAGGTACTCATTTGCTATTCTGTTTGATTGCTGTGTCTTTAGTTTGTCAGATATAAAGACAATGTTCTATAGCTCGTTAAAAATAACTATGAGGAGGCAAAGTGAGGTGAACCGCAGTTGTTGTAGCCTAACTCATCTGTGACTTAGCTGGAAAATTATGTTTGCTGCCATTTAGTTTCTTGAAATAATGAAGTTAAACGTGCACATTGAGAGCATAGTTTTGAGGAAGGAAGAAAGTACTCAAAACTCAGGGACTACTTCTTCTGATAGTTACCACATGGTATTTACAGCAAGTAAAAATGTAACTGAATGCAGAAGAGATCCTTTTCTTTATGGAACTGTAGGCTTTGTATAATGTATTTCTGAAAGATTTTAAAATTGAATGAGTTGCAGAAGTGAATATTTTGTTAAACATGTTTATCCAATATCAGAGACCGCAATGCTGACTTTAAATAAATGGTAATAAACAATCCTGAAATGGGAAAGTGACTTCCAGAAGGTAATCAGTAAATCAATAATGCTGTGGGTTGTGAGGTGTGTCACAGGAAAATTCGAAACTTTTGTGTTTAGTGGTCTCTTGATGATGTGGAAAGCCCTACAAATAATGTTGGTAAAACTGTTTCAAAAGCATAGTGATCTTTGTTTTGTGTGTACTTCAACCATTTGTCCAATTACTGAATTATATATTGTATACCAGGATAAAGAAGACAACAAGAAAAAGTTTGTTGACATCTGCACTTCCAGATGCAGCGGTTTGAGACTGTTGGTCCTTGCCTTTTAGTTACTGTCCTTTCAGTAGCTGCTTTTTTAGTTTCTTTTCCAAGTGAAGCATAAACTATTACACCTGATCATGTGAACCCTTTCAGTCCAACAGTTTTGATAACTGTTCAGAAATCCGTTCCACTCTGACCCTTGCAATTTGATTGAGCAAACTCTTACTTCCTTCTGATGATCTAATTTTTTTAATTTGTTTTTCCTTATCTCACTATTAACTTTAGATAGTCCTTCATTTGACAGGTGCTTTTCAAACTCTGCATTCACAAGTATGAGAATGACTTTCTTATTCTGTTGTTTCTCAGCCTTGAATTGGCACTCCTGCAGATTATGGTCTTAACGGTCCCGGAAAAGGGTTTCTTACTGCTAGCTGATGGGCAAACTCTGCAATTGTCCTGCTATAGATGTTTATTTTTTTAAAAACACTTGTGAAATTTACTTTAAAAGAGCATTGGATAAAATGTGCCCTATTTCCGCTTCTCCTTAGGCCCCTTTCTGTTGGATTGCTTAGTTCTAGAAGACTTTTTTTACAAATACCTATGCAGATAGATACAGCAAATTTACAGTAGATTGCATTTTTATTCTCTGCAGAATATAGTCAAACTGCAGAAAGAAATCCTTTTCCTGCTTTATATTATGCTGCTGTACTTTGACAAAGAAAGCATGCATATGGTGATTGAGATGTTGTTGACCTAATGCTTTCTCTCTTTTTTTTTTTGTTCTTTTGTGGTTTTTAAAAATCTGGAATCTAGTTGTTGATGTAGGTCTAAACCAATTTAAGACAATTTGCAATACCTAGCATAACTTTTAAGAACATTGCCAGTTAGAAGTTACCTTAAGGCAGCTTTCCGTGCAGTAAAATACAGCATTTGAGCAAAAGATTGGAAATGACTGTATAAAAACAAGAGGGAGAATGCATAAACAAAAGCTAGCGCTTCACTCTTAAGTTAGGCATAAATATTTTTAAATATATTGTTATCCCTTGCTCAGTAGAATAGAAAACTTAACTATATTTTGCCAGATTATTGAGAATAAACTATGTAATAGTCATACCATATGTAATATTTTAAAACTCTGAAGGATTTATTAAAATTTTCTTTGTACACAAACATATCTTTACCAAATGAATTCCCCTATGTCAGTAATGTGTGTGCATATTTTCTTTTAAGGTTTAATGTGATTTTCTGTTTTGTTTTGTTTCAGGTAAACAACTTCATTTACATAGGATGTTTTACTTAATCTTACATTAAATGTTATTAGAATGTGGAAAATGTTTTAAAAATATTTGAGAGTTGATGGATTAGTACTCTTCAAAGAGAAACAAAACACTAAATATTTCTAATCCTGCATTATTTACCGCATGGGTGGTTAAATGCTACTTTAAGCCCCATAAAATTAAAAGGGAGAAATCTGCCAACTGTAGCAGGAATTGGATTTAGGAAGAGTGGTACAGAGCCAAAATATTGCTACAGAATTAAATGTCAAAAATCTTCTTTAATAGTAGATATATAGTTCACAGTGCCTGGTTATGATTAATACATTTAATCTAAATCACTGAAAGTTGCTCTCTCCTTTTCCATAAAATACAATAGGACACAAATCAGTTTTACTGTAGGTGGATAACAATTGGAAAATAATGCATCTTCCCGCCCAATAAATTGTCAGTTATATCTTTTAACTAAAATCGATTCATCTTTCCAAAATTTATTACAATTTCTAATAATAAATCTTTTCAAATGTTTATTCATTTGCTTTTTTATACATTTGTGCCACTTTTGCTATGGTCTAATGTTTTTTCTTTTGATTCATTGTAAATTAGAAAATCTATTTTGAGTCAATTTTCTAGTTAAGAAGTTAAAATCTATAACCTAGCCATTTTTTCATAATCTCCTTTGCACATTTTAATACCCTTGAACTTAGATACAATCCAGTAAATTCTGATCAGAAGGTGATTAAAAGACTTTGCTGTGCAGCTTCTTGACTGAGAGCCAGATTCATAAAACAAGTGCTTATGAGATTGTTAGCTGGTTTTCTCCAGCACATCTCTCTGATTCAAAGAGGAAGACTGGAACAATTATAGCGAATGAACAGGTACATAGGTTTTGGGCAGAGTTTTAGTAAGGAAAATCAGAATTGTGCTTTTGAATTAGAATCCAGCTGTGACCGTACAGGGTATGATAGAAGCCTCCTTTTGTTGTCCCTTTATGACAGCAAGACAATGATAGTACTGGAGAGAACTGAAGTACATTATATGTTTCCCGTTATTTGTTGTGTCTGTCATTATCCAATGTTAATGTCTTCATGTGTGTTCATCTGCCATTTCACATTCTTAAAGTAACACATTTTTAAGAAGGAAATATTTTTAAAGAAATTTTTCATCTCCTTAATGATTGATCTGTTAATCTGTGTTGTGAAATTGTGTTCACTGTTCAGTAGTTTCATGCTCTGTATATGATAGAATTTGTCAGAGAAGGATAGTCTTAGTTTTTTTAAAATGTATCAATAAGCATATTTCCTGTTCTGATCCAGTTATACAAGGTAATCTTTTAGTCAGTTTTCTGACAAGAATTATGTATGAAAAGCTTAATCTAGTACGTTGTTATATCAAATTTCTTAATGCACAAATCTGTTTTGTTGATACTATAAATGTCAATGTTGGCATAGAGGGAGAGGGTTAGAAAATGTTTCAAACATAACTATGAAGAAAATTACATTCATAATTTGAACTATCTATACAGTATCACTTACTGGTAAATTTGTGTAGCTGAAAGCATCTTGGTTTTAAAGTGATTGATTTCAGAGTTAAAAAAATCATTTATGTGGATAGATTGGAATTCATTAATTTTACTAATTACATAGTGAAGAAAACAGATGTTTTCCTAGACAAAGATCAGGCTTTAATTACAGGTCTTACCTGCTTATCTAAAAATAGTGTCAATATGTTCATGTATCTCTTTCAAAGTTAATTTCTTATTTTTATGTGGAAGTACAGTTCTGTTACACATTTGTTAAGCCTTACTCTAATTGTGTACAAATACAAATCTGATACTTAGGGTATTGAGGGGGTGCGTATGTCATAATGCATGTATTTAGGAAGTTCTTCAAGGGTAGGTTGGATAATGATTGCCTCTTTAAAATGTCAAGATCGGCACTACTCAGTTCTACTCTTCTTCCAGTTACAGTAGTGTGTGTTACAAAAATAGTCAAAAGCACTTGCAACAAAGCTGAGTTTCCAACGATTATATAAATCTGTCTAGGGTCCCTGTAGGATTTTTTTTCTGAGGTATGTACTCTGTAGGACTGCAGCCTAGATGAAAAAGGTTCTTCCCCTAATTCTATGGTAGCTTACTCTAGCAGAGGTATTATGTATGTTCATTGTGTCCTTTAGCAAATTTTTATAAGCATGTTTGCTGTTTTAATTGCTTTAAGTATGCATTTGTCACTGCAATGGAGCAGGGGAGGTCACCTGACTAGTACTAATAATTGGCAAGATCCAGAAAGAAATTACCTTTGAAAGGAGCATTTGCAACCAATAGCCTGAGAATGTGTGATCTGTAGAAAGAGTAACTTTGTTTTTGTCACATTCTTCTGTGCTTGGAAGAAGTGCATAAGAGGAAAAGAAGCTAGCAAGGCACCAGTAAGCTTAGCTGGTATGATGACTCTTTAATGGAGTAAACTGATGCAAAAAATTTAAATTAATTGGGGGAAGTAACAATTATATTAGAAAAATTTTATCATTTCAACTTTGTGTAAAATCTTTATAACTTCAAAACATAACTTTCTCAGCTCATTTTTTTATACTGTTCTTGCTCAGACTTTACTGTTTGCTATAATTCTTTATTTCAGAAAGTGCCTGTTTTGCGCGGAAGAGAATTCTCGTATCTTTTCAGTGCAAATGTGTTTTCCTCAGGATCACAAGTATCCTATAGTGAACATAATTTCTCCAAAAATAAAAGTTGAGATGTTTGTTCAGTAAAGCAAGGCAAGATGACAAAACATCAGCAGAGCCAGTATGACCCCTTAGTAGTAAACTCCAGTGATTATTTGGATCATAGAATCATAGAATCACCAGGTTGGAAAGGACCCACTGGATCATCGAGTCCAACCATTCCTAACACCCCCTAAACCATGTCCCTAAGCACTTCATCCACCCGTTCCTTAAACACCTCCAGGGAAGGTGACTCGACCACCTCCCTGGGCAGCCTGTTCCAGTGCCCGATGACTCTTTCTGTGAAGAATTTTTTTCTAATATCCAACCTGAACCTCCCCTGGCGGAGCTTGAGGCCGTTCCCCCTTGTCCTGTCCTCAGTCACTTGGGAGAAGAGGCCGGCTCCCTCCACTCCACAACCTCCTTTCAGGTAGTTGTAGAGAGTAATAAGGTCTCCGCTCATCCTCCTCTTCTCCAGGCTAAACAACCCCAGCTCTCTCAGCCGCTCCTCATAAGACTTGTTCTCCAGCCCCTCACCAGCTTCATTGCTCTTCTCTGGACACGCTCCAGAGTCTCAACATCCTTCTTGTGGTGAGGGGTCCAGAACTGAACACAGTACTCAAGGTGCGGTCTCACCAGTGCCGAGTACAGAGGGAGAATAACCTCCCTGGACCTGCTGGTGACCCCGTTTCTGATACAAGCCAAGATGCCATTGGCCTTCTTGGCCACCTGGGTTCACTGCTGGCTCATGTTCAGTTTGCTGTCAACCATTACCCCCAGGTCTTTCTCCTCTGTACAGCTCTCCAGCCACTCTTCCCCCAGTCTCTAGCACTGCATAGGGTTGTTGTGCCCCAAGTGCAGGACCCAGCATTTGGCCTTGTTGAACCTCATGCCATTGGCCTCAGCCCAGCAGTCCAGCCTGTTCAGATCCCTTTGCAGAGTCTCCCTACCCTCCAGCAGATCCACACTTCCACCCAGCTTAGTGTCATCTGCAAACTTGCTGAGGGTGCACTCAATGCCTTCATCCAGGTCATTGATAAAGACATTGAACAGGGCTGGACCCGGTACTGAGCCCTGAGGAACCCTACTTGTGACTGGCCTCCAGCTGGAGTTAACTCCATTGACCACCACTCTCTGGGCCCGGCCATCCAACCAGTTTTCAAGCCAGGAGAGTGTGCGCCCATCCAGGCCAGAGGCTGACAGTTTCTGAAGCAGAATGCTGTGAGAAACTGTGTCAAAGGCTTTACTGAAGTCCAAGAAGACTACATCCACAGCCTTTCCCCCATCCAGTAGTGGAGTCATTTTGTCATAGAAGGCGATCAGGTTAGTTTGGCAAGATCTGCGTTTTGTAAACCCATGTTGACTGGGCCTGATCACCCGGTTCTCTTGCATGTGCTTCATGATAGCACTCAAGATTACCTGTTCTATGACTTCCCCCGGCACTGAGGTCAGACTGACAGGCCTCTAGTTCCCCGGATCCTCCCTGCAACCCTTCTTGTATATGGGCACATTAGCCAGCCTCCAGTCTAGTGGAACTTCCCCAGTCAGCCAGGACTGCTGGAAGATGATGGAAAGGGGGTTGGAAAGGACATATAATGTTCCATTATATATTTTTTTTCTTTCAGATGTAATGGGGTGGGGAAAGGTACTTTCTAAAAAGCAGTCTGCTTGGGTGTATTTTCAAGGTTTTCGTGAGGGGTGATAGTTTTGGGGTTTTTTTCTGTAGAGGAAGATTTGTACACACTTTGCTTACTTCAGGGGAGTTATTAACTGCAGATGGGACAATCAGAGTTGTTGAGCATTCTTAAAGTGCAGCAGACCTGAAGTCCCACATTAACACAGAAGGCTTCAATGTGACTACCTGATTTTAGTTGTGGTGATGTATTGAGAGGTTGTAGGGCCTTGGAGATGTAGATCCTAAATAATTTAGTGGCTTTTTTTATGCTAAGTTAATAGATATAAAGGTATTATATTGTGTTACATTGCTTTTATTATATCTGTAGTCTCCCAGTTTACCATGTAGTGATGATGAGTATGGAAAATATTTGAATTTCAAAGACAGCTTTCACTAGAACGCTAGCAAAATTATCCAAAATTGTTGCAGGCTGTTGATGTACTCTGCTACTGGTATTTTGAGAGAAGATGGTGACCTTCCAGTCAATGTTGTAGTTTATGTTGAAAAATTCTGCATTTCTTTGGGTGTTTCTTCTGCAGTCCTCCTAATAAATTAGTAAGGCAAAGAAACTTAATCTCAAAATAATTGAAATGAGAACACTGTACTTTGAAGGGTGTGTTTGAATCAATAGCTCTCAGTGCTCATAGTGGCTATCTATTTTGATGGAATACTAAATGATGTAATTATGCCATTCAATTTTCAGTTATTGCTATGAAGATCAACTGTAGAATTATTATTCTTGAAAGGAGATTAATTCTTGCCTCCTGTGCATAGAAGTGTTTAGGAAACAGATGAATGTTTAGACACTTTGCTTTGAAAGGTAAATAATATCCTTGAGGTATTGTCCACTGTGCTGTTTGTGCCTTTCAAAGTGTGTTACCACATGCAACTGTTTTCTCATGCCTTTAGAAGAAAATAAACAGAAAACTGCCTGGAGACTCAGGTACACCTGGTATCTCCTTTATTGTACAGTTTTGCTGGGGAGGCTGAAAGTGACCAGCAGTGCTGTGAGTGTACACGTAGCCCAGAGGTATCAAATCGCTTTGACTTGTACAAAATAGATTATTCTGGTCAGGTAACAGAGCTGGTTGGCTGTTGAGAGAACTAATCAAAGCAGATACAAACCCATGTATAATACTGGTTATTAGAAACTCTGTTGGCATCAAACTAATTAAATGTAAACACCTAAAGCATTCATTTCTTTCTTTATCAAAATATCAAACTGGTGAAGTGCCCACAGCTGGGGAGAGGTGGGACTTTTTCACCTCACTTAACCTTTCTAATATAACTAAGAGGATTTGTCTTGGCAGCCCCCTCTCCAAGGGGAGATCATTGAAACCATTAATGATCTGTCCTTTGGCAAAATGCCTAGCACCAGTTCTCTCTGAGCAGACTTTTTAAAGCTTCGTGTGCTTTCCTTAACTCACATCTGACTCTCAGCATTCTGAGGAAGCTGGAGGTCCCTGTCTAGGTTAGTACATCGTTCTTGATGTTTATGAGGCTACGTGCATTCTGTAGATCAGTCTTTTTGATTTGCATGTCCAGTGTTGTTTAGTATCATCTAGATGTTTGGCCTGACAAAAAAGTATTGCTTGTTATTGCTTGAGCAGCAGCACCTATGCGCTTAAGAACTTGTCTCAGAAGAACAATTTGGAAGGTTGGCAAATCCCAGACACTTCAAGTCTTCTCTTGCAAAAGTGATAATTGAGAACTAGACTCTCATTAATTCTGCATCAAGCATTTCCTGAGAGTTCGGCAGGATCTTGCATCCTGTGCAGTCATGGCTGATTTGACAGTGGTCAAATAAAAGAGGTTAGATAGGCAGGTTTCTTTTGGCAGGTATTAGTGTGAGTTGTTGTCATATACAGCAGGATAGTAGGTTGTGGAGAACCCTGTTGAGGCTGTCCTGTTGTTTTACTGTGTGCTTTGTTTTAATTTGTCTAACCTCTTCCAAGTGAAGCACGTTGACCTAAGAACTATGAATTAACTTGTCATCTTCATGATTTCTCTTGTGAAGTGATGTCCTGGCCAGATATTAATCAGAGAATCATAGAATGGTTTGAGTTGGAGGGGACCTTAATGATTATCCAATTCCAACCTCCCTGCCATGGGCAGGAACACCTTCCACTGGATCAGGTTGCTTATCCAACCTGGTCTTGAACATTTCCAGGAATGGGGCATCCATGACTTCTCTGGGCAACCTGTTCCAGTGCTACACAGCCCTCACAGTAAAAAAATATCTAATATCTAATCTAATTCGACCCTTTTTCAGCTTAAAACCATTACCCCTCGTGCTGTCTCTACAGTCCCCTGATAAGAGCCCCTCTTCATTTTTCCTGTAGGCCCTCTTTAAGTACTGGAAGACTGCTATCAAGTCCTTGATCACCTCCTAACCAGGTCACCCTGCACCCCTGTCTCTGGCTGCCAAAACCCTGCTATCTCTGCCCAATAAAGAGTAGATAGTCTTGGTTTGGTTTTGCATATGTAGATATTTACAGCAGTACAAGGAGAAACTGGAGAAAATGAAGGAGGGGAAGAGTTACATTAAAAAATGTTACTATTTTAAAATTTTTTTATTACTAAGGTTAGTTGCGGAAATTATTTGCTTCAATAAAATGCCTTGGGGAAGGTAAGATTAGAACTGAAAACTGAATACATAACTGGTAAAAAACCTCTCTTGTGCCTGGCTAACATGTATATGTAATGTATATCGCTCGCCTATACTAATCGCACTTTAAAAAGGAATGCATGTTACGTCTATGGTACCGGTTTGCTTCCTAACAAGGAGAAAGTAAATGAATTTCCAAGTACAGCAGTTAGCTTTTCAAAAAGCTGTGATTTCTCTTCAGAAAACGCTATAGCTTTAGTAAATATAAGTATACCTTATATGATTGTATGCTATATAATTTTCAATATTTTAACTATATTCATGTAATCTCAAGTTTTACAGAGGAGAAAGTAAGTCTCTTTTAAGACTGTAATCCAGATTCATACAGGCCAAATTTCATCCATTTAATACAGTCTGAGCCTAGTATTGTCTATTAATTAGGTACCTGTGAGCAATAAAAACTAATAACATCTTAGGAACATAAACTTTGGTGGGGTTTGCACTCTGTCACAATCAGGATTTACACGTCTGTTGGTTTTCATATTTCTCTGTCTAATAGCTAATAATACCCTCCCTTCCATTTGATAGGAATACAAGGAAAAAATACATAGCAAGTTGTAAGAATATGTGTAGGGTATGGATTATGAACATGGAATCTTGTAGCCTTGTAAAATTTATTTTAACTGGTTTTGTTAATTTATTATAATATGGGACCAACTTCTCCATACTGACTGAATGGACAGCAATAAGCACTAGTGAGGTTCTTGATGCAATATGTCTGCTTTTAAGTTGTTGTTTTGTGGTAGTTTGTGAATTTACTGAAAAGGATTCAAGTAGCATCTTGGAAAAGAGTGATATTGGAATACTGTCAGAAGAACCTTCAAATTGAATTACAGCTTTAATATTCAAACCGGGGCATATATTGTTATTTGTAGTATATGTAAAATGACTTTTATAGATTAAATTTAAAATCAGTGACGCAGAATAGGGTTTATAGTGCATAGGCTTTAAGAAGAGCAAGGAAAGATCTTTGTAGAGCATGTAGCAGAAAGATGCATATTTATTAAATAAAGGAATTTTAAAATGTGGGTATGGTAAAAGAAAAGGTTGCTCTTGCTGATATGTTATTCAGATGATAGTCTTGCCAAAACCAAATGCAAAGTGTTGCTCTGTGCTTAAGTGTTTTATTAAATATTATTTAGATTTGCTGAAAACAATTTAAATAATAAAATATTTTATCTTCTAAATCAGTAAAGAACAGCTTTGACAAATCTTAGTGCTCAAGGCTTTCATTTCTAAGAGTCTGATTCTTTGTGCTCCTCTGTCAGTATCACCTGTGTTTCTAGCGAGATGCTGTGCTTTCCTCCCGTCCTTGGCATTCTGTCTGAATTGTCAGACTTGGCCAGTTAGGCCTCTTTCTACCCTGGTTCAGATGTATGAATTCCTGAAACAACAGAAAATCACAGAATCACACAGAATCACAGAATCACCAGGTTGGAAAGGACCCACTGGATCATCGAGTCCAACCATTCCTAATCTGTGTAGTGTTCCTTAGGGCTCAGTGTAAATATACATGTTAAGAGGCAAGTGTTCAGAAACACAGTGCGTAAAGTCCCAGCTTGCTGATGGCAGCCTCCAGCATCCTCTGTTGCCTATCATGTAACCCATTGCAGAGAGGCACACGTTACGTGACCTTAGACCATTAAGCTTCATATACTTGATAAGAATGTTAACAGTTCTGTATTGTCCATATATGAGCTAAAAATGTGTTGCTCAATTGTCTTGTTTAAGACAGAAAATAAACCAGAAAGCCCTTCTGTCTTGCATCAGTCCTGTGTAGGACTATCACTTATTAGCACCACAGAGGCAGATCTGGAAGAGAAAACAGACGGAAGGCCATCTGCCATATTGTCATATATATTGTTTCCTGGACTTTCATGTCCCACAAACTTTCCATGACATTTTCTCTTTGGAAATTTTTGTTAGTATTTCTTACAATCATCATTTTGTTCTTTGCATTGTTTGTACTGGATTTAGTAGTAATTTTAATATATCTGTTTATCACAGCAAGCCTAGTGCAAAGCTGAGTACATATTGCCATTAAAGAGTAGTAACAGCAGAGGCTGAGAAGCAAGAACAGACCCTGCTTCGCAATGCATCAGTCTGCACTCATCAAACACAATACCTTAGCTGCTTAGGATCATTGTGAGCTCTGGATTTCCAGAGATGGATTAAATACAATCATCCCAGCAGAAGGAATCTACATGGATAGCAGGAGATGGAGTATTGTAACCAGCGACCTTATTCCATTAAAAATGGAAAATTTGTAAGACTTTGGTAAAAATTCTTGGCATCTTACCAGGAAAAGTCATATTTTCTTCCACTACACAAAGTACAGCAAAAACTTTATTAAAGATGGGTGTATAGACTGAGAGAGAAAGCTGGTTTGGAAGATAGAAGCCAGATAATCGGGAAGATGGCGCATTTGCTTCAACTTACTTTTGATATTTTACATTTTTCAAGTGACAAGAATGTGATAAATTCTCTTAATTACTTAATGTTCTCTTCAACATAAAATGTCGCATAAGAAACCTTTTTAAAGAGCAATTGTGATATATTAAATGCACCTCTCACCATCATCTAAAAGCATACCAGATCAGATTGCTGTCTGAAATACTATGACTTGATAATTTGAATAGTATATTTTGGGATTTACATGTTCCAGTAGAGTTTAGAAGCAGTTCTTAAAAATGCCTTTTTATTTTATTATTGACAACCATTTTCCAGGAGGTGTTTCTGAGTTTACATATTTAGATATTAGCTCTAGACAGGGGTTACCTATTAGAAATGAACATTTTAGTTGGCAGTGTTTACAGGAAACAGAGATGAAGAGAGTAATGTTTTCTCCCTCTTGATAAGATCCCAGTTGCTGAAATCCATTTTGAATGTTATAGTACTGGCTCTTGTTTCTATGTTCTCTTATTGTACTTAGTAGTAAAATAATAATCAGTCTTTTAGCGCTTATTAGGAATTTAGCATAGCATCATAGTGAATGAACAGTTGGACTTATTAGCACTAATTTGTTATGATCAAAGTTATAGTCCAATTTCAAATTACTACAAACTTGGTGAATTCATTTGCAGAAACAGCAGAAACTTTGATTATATGCTAGGGGATATCAAATAGGGCAAACACAAAGAAGAGCAGTAGCACTGCCAAGAAAGATTTTAGTCTGTGCAAGTCGTAATGAAGGTGACATCATTGTTCCTAAAATAAGTAATTATAACTTCATAAATTTAAGATAAATATTTTCATTGCTGAAATAACCTCTACAGTTTTTTTTCTTTTTTTTTTAAGAATGGGTTATCTCCCTTATCACAGTTACCCTTCAGTAATAAACAAAACAAAATAACTATTATGGAATATATTAAGTAACACTCCTTTACACTTGAGATCCTTTTTAAGACTGTCCCAGCTTGCCTGCTCCTTCACCTCGAAGAATTACTCCTCCAATACATAGTTATCAGATTCCTCCCTCGTCCCCTTTTGTTAATGATTTCCTCGATTTGCTTAGAGTATATTTTGCTGACTTGAAAAGAGACTCAAATTTTATCATAGTGTGTTTTTTTAGTAAAAAAAAAACCTTTTTTTTCTCTGTACAGCGTACTTTAGTCCATGTTAAAATGCAATTGAGATTTTAGATTTGTATGTTTCTACAGAAAGTTTATTAAACTTACTACATCTAAGAGACTGAAACTAGGAAACGTAGCAAGGTAGTTTTGAAGTAGCATGGAGAGAATGGGGAGGGGCAGTATTATGCCATAAGAAAGGAATGAGGAGCCTTAACTTACATTTGAGAACTTCAGAGCTCCTTTTTCCTCTTTCTTATCTCCTTCTGACATTCATTTTACTGAAAACTACCTGGATATGGGCTTTATAATAGTAGCACATATGTGGAGCAGATTGCAAAACAGACAAACTCTGAGAGTTTTTATAACTTTCCCATACTTTCCTTTATTCCATTAGGTAAATTCAAGCCAATGGGAATAGATTTCATTTCAACATGTTTCTATTTTTAGCTAGTATATTTTTCAGAAAGTTTCTTTTTTTGTTGCATTCCTTGCATCTCACCTTAGCATACTATCTTGTCTTATCTTGTCAAAAATACCCAGCAAGCAAACCCCTGTGATTCGTATGTGCTAAGTGCATAGATTTACTGCTGCAGTTTGAACATTTTTAAATTAAAATATATCGCTTGTTCCAAATGTATTGATTTACGCATCTCTCTGTCAATATTAAGTAGAACAACTTTTCCAATAAGTTAAAAAAGATCTCGCAAGGCAGGTTACATTTAGTGGATTGGTTTAAGTTTGTATTTCTGCGTGTTATTTGTTTGTGTGTTCTTGCTCTTTTGCCCTTTGTTCTCAGTCACTGTTATAAGTATTTTTAATATCTCCTGAGAAAAGATGCAGCCATTTGCACTGTGAATCTATACTACATTGCAGTCATTCAAATATGACCCTTTTTAAGATTTCTTTGAGGTTTGAACTCCTGGTAAATGCTTAAATATGGAAGTTCTACTGAAGGTTTGGTTTTTTAATACCTAAGAAGTCTTAATGGGCTTCAGAGCTCTTAAGATTAATGGTAATGTAGTAGTAATGAATTCTCAAAATGACTGCTTTTGCTTTAAGTGCTCAAGTAAAATTTTATAGTTCTGTCCCTTTTTAGAGATAGCAGTATGATTCTCTTTTGTCCACTTCTTGTCATCAGCCAGCTGCTTGTGCAACAGTCACTTGTTTTTACAATACATGTACATGAGTTATCAATGCAAGTACTCTTACTGTTTCTCTGTCTGTTCTGTTCTCTTGCACCTAGAGGCTAAACTACTTTATCCGTCCTAAATAACGGAGTAATGTGTAGTAGGTGATGCACTGCAGGGGCATCCTCTAACTTAATCTGTTAAAACTTCGTCCATATCTTTGCTTATGTCTGCTCAGCCTATTCCACTGATTGGTGTCTAAATATCAGCTGAGATTTAAAACTGGGCAGAACAGTTGCTAGTGGAACATCAGTCATGCAGATCAAGAAAATATTGTGGATTCGAGCCAATTTTTTTGGTCTGTAAATGTAGACTTAAATCACGCTTAGTAAGTTCATATAAATCTTTCCAAATGCTAGGTAGCTCCGCATGGGGACTGGCCAGTTTCCTAAAAGCTGAGGTGTTTTTTTGTTTTTAAACGCTGTCATTCTAGCTGCTTAAACTTTGGAAAGTCACTAAGAGATTCTTCTTGGTAGCTACGGATATAGGTAGGAGTTTTTTCATTGAAAAACAGGTACTCATTTTCTTTTCACTCTTAAAAGTTTGAAATTTTCTCTTAATGTAGTCTGGCTAGTGCATATCTATTTTATTAACTATGCATGTTATTTAAGATTTAAAAGCAAGTGTCTATTTTAATACTATACTAATTTTTAATCTGGATACTTGCATCGCGTTGAAAGAACAGTTTGTGATAGCAACTCTTTTGTTTTAATGGGAATAGTGTATTACGAGAGGGAAGGGAAGTAAATTGTAGAAACATTTTCATGGGTCATTGAAAATCTTTGAGTGAAGTTTGTCAGCAGAGTTATGGAGGAACTTCTGGAAATTTTGGTATGTAGTTTGTGTGTTCAAGGATTAGTTGTTAGTGGTTTCCAAAGCCTTATATATAGTAGGGGAACATCTCATCCTGTGAGGTCTGTGGTATTTTACTCTGTACAAAGGCAAGAAGAGTTATTTATACCAGAGGTGCTTTATATCTGTGAAGACAATGTGACTTAAAAAAAAAATCAACAGCTTGCTTTGTCTATCCAATTCAGATTAATTTGGACTCCTAGGTATCTTGTCGTAGACTTTATGATAATGAATTGAAACGTATAACTAGAATTGTGTAACCTCTTTTGTGGAGTCACATTATATGGTGCTGATACCTCTGTGTTTTTCCAATATAATAAATCTTTTTTGTCAGGGAGAGAGAGAGGTGTGTTTTCCATTGCCATTCTCCAGCTGAAAGCCATTTTTTTTCTTGCTTTTTTTTAACTGGGTTTTCTGTGGAGGTGAGTTGGGCTATCATCAGTTTTCTTTTCTTCCTTCCTGCCTCATACCGATACCTTCAAAAATTACTTCTTAATTTAACAATCTACTTAAATTTGTCAGTCATTCAGACATAAATGACTACTAAATACCTTAAGTTACTTGGAAAGAAGTAACCAGGCTGAGGTGACAAACAAACCTGCATGTATTAACTCCCTTGAGGAAAGGCTTGTGGTGTAAACTCAGTTATTAGTGTGAGAGAAATTCACGCGGGAGTAACCTTCTAAATGCTTCAACATTTGATCAGAGTTTGTGTATACAAGACCTCAAAGTTGGTTAATTGTCAGGTGTAAAGGTGTAAGAATCAAGGTGGAGTTTCATGTTTTGTTCCCAGTTTCCTACATTTCTATCTGAAATGCATGATGACAGGTAGAGATAGTTAGAATAGAAACTTAAGTAACACTGATTTTATTGATTTACTGGCCAGTTCAGTTATATTTAGTAAATAGTAATCTCTGTTAGCCTTGATTTTTTTTTAAATTTTTTTTTTTAGACAGGGTTATTTATATTTCAGTTTATCATAATTGAAACTTTTTTACCAATAGAAGTGATACTGATTTTTTTTGTTTCTGTGTGGCTAGATCTATGGCTGTAGTGACCTCTAAATCTTACTTTAACTTTCGTCTGATTATTCTAAAAATGTTGTGTTTTTCTTCTTTAATAGTGTATAAGGTTAAATTTCCCTGAGGTACTGATAAAAGATAATGCCAAGAAAATTCTTGGCAAATTTGCAAGAAGGGCAGGTCCCTTGAGTTCCAAAAATAATGGGTCAAGGAGGAAGTGGACGTGCATTCCAGTAACTCAGAATAAGAATTGGGTCTCTGTTAAAGTTTATTCAAGTGTAGCATGGAACAGAAAATTTAGTATACTAATTCTTTGAATTTGGACTGAATATGAAGTTCATTACATCTATCAGCACTATAAAATATTAAATAAAATATTTGTTTTGCATGCATTTTTATTCTATCTTTTCTTACCCCTTACTTGGAATTTTATTTTCTGAAAATTCAGCAATTTCATTCCTTATAATTTTCTCTTAAGTTTTTATTATGTCACCTGCCATCCTTGATGTTTGTTTGGGCCAAATAGCAAACTAAATAATACAGTGATACTAAGTTGCTTGAATATGATGTTTATTTCTGTATGTATTTGTAAGTTGACTTACGATCCTTAGACATACAACTTCCTTAGTATAAGCTATGAATCTAGATAGTAGGAGGAAATTGTTTCCTGGTTTTGTATATAGTTGTTCCACGTGGAAATAAACTCTTTACACATTGAGTCCATGTTTAGAAAGGAATTAATGATGACTGTAGCTGTTAACAAAGCCAGGTTGCAGCCTGATAGCTGTTTCAGTCACAATAAGTAAGAATTGCAGGTCTGCCATTTTTCACATTACCTGTAGAATTTAAAAAGATTTATAAATAGCCTGTAGAGTTAGCATTTTAAATGTCAGAATTCCACTAACTTTGTGACAACTGCTCCATTTAACAGATTTTTTAAAAAATTTTATTTATGACATTAAAATAGTTCTCAAGAACTAAGAAAAATACCTCTAACATAATATAATTGCATTATTTCATAGCATTCAGATAATTGAGGCTGAAGTGAATTGTCCAGTTAATGTCACATCATACTCTTGTCCTAGTGGATACCACTTCAGTACCATATTTAGCTTTTGGCCTGGTTTTGTGATTGGCTGGAAGGCTAACGTATATAACTGCTACTTCAGGACACAATTAGTTATAAAACTGTATTTTGTATAGTATATTCCTTTCCCATCTGAGTTTTATTCAGGCTTTCTGTAGGCCAGAATCCTGAACAGCAATGCTAGCTGTATACTCTGTCATCTGCTTAATCCTTATCCCCTTCGCATTGTCAATACTCATCTAATTCCACTTTAACAACAGTAATTGGCTGATGGAGTAGCAGATATAGATTTGTTTTCCTGATGACTCCTTGACTTTTTTCCTCTGGTAATACTAATAGAATTCCAAATCCTTACTGGTGTGATCATGTCATGAGTAGGTCAACAGTCATGTCAAGGTCCTATTGGAAACTTCATAGCTAACATCTTAATTTAGACTTAGCTATCTTTTTCTCTTGTATGTGCAATTGTAAGCAATTCTTTCAAGTATCACACTCATTCTATTATAGCACAATTCTTTTGATGCAAAGGGAGGCAGTTCTGCATGTGAACTGTTTACTGAATTGTAGTTGCGCCCACAAATTCATTAAGCCTCTTTCCAGGTGTGATGCATTATCTGAATTATGTCAGAAGCTGAAGGAAACAAAATATTGCTTGTTTACTGAGATTTTCAAAGTTATTTCAGTCTTTCGGTTAATGAGAATTGAAAAGATGTTTTGGGTTTCTAATATTTAAGGAAAATGTGTCTGAAAATTTGAAAGGTCTTTGGGGTGGGTGAGTTGATCCACTGGTTTTCTGGCACTGGAAGGAAAAGGCTTGCCTCCTTGTTTCTTGCTTTCTTTAACTCCATCCTAGGACTTAACCATATCTCCTACTCCGGGCCACATGGTTTCTGTTTTACGTTCTACCAGAGCTCTGAATT
Organism: Cuculus canorus; assembly: GCF_017976375.1. Lineage (NCBI taxonomy): Eukaryota > Metazoa > Chordata > Aves > Cuculiformes > Cuculidae > Cuculus > Cuculus canorus. Next base: position 92,490,859 of record NC_071403.1, read on the forward strand.
CTGAAACCCATTTCTGAGCTGCCTCAATTCACCAAAACAGGGGAAAACCACCCGGATTGTTCTTTTGAGGCTAGCTTTCTGATCTTTTTAGTGACCTGGAAGTGATCTGGAGAGGATCAGAACCATCAGCTGTGACAGGAACATGATGCTGACAGCTGGAGGAAAAGGGCATTGCGGGACAACCCCTTTTAGCAGTAGTGAGTCATTTAGGACAGGCTTTTTCTTGATGGGATTTTACCTGTTTTTTTTTTTTTTTTTTTGTTATATGAGTTAAAATTGAGAAATAAGTCTTCATGAAGCTGTTTGGAAACTTGTCTGGGTTTGATCCACTAATGACAGTCTTTCCCATCCCTATACAACTTTCTTTCCTGTTACCTGAAGCTGCATGTTTATTTTTGGCATCAGTACATGTCCAGTCTGGAAATAGGAAGTATGCCTTGTTGCCTTTCATGGATTTGAAGCAATATTACAGAAGGTTTTGGTATTGACTAGAGTAAGAAGAGAGTACTCTGCATATGCTCAAGCTGTCAGAAAAACCGTAGCAACTGATTAAACACCTTTTGTCTCTTCATGTCAGATTTAATTGAGTGGTTAAGAACCAGTTTTGGCAGAGACTTCATCTCGCTTAGTCTTTTGGCTAACTAAATAATACTCAATATTGAAAGGATGCATGCAGTTTCTTGATAGAGATCTATGCACTTGACCAAGCACTTAAATTTTACAGGGAAACATTTACTTTCAAGTGCTTTGGTAGTCTTCTATCAGAAACAATGCCTATCTTGGGAATTAACACTGTTAAATCAGCAAGGAATCTTAACCAGCCAGAGTCTACAGCCTGGCTAACTGCCCTATCAAAGGCTCCCTCTTTTCATCCTCTGTCCAAAACCTTCACTCTGTGAAGTTGTTGACCATTTTTAGTGAAGTCAGCCATTAACAGTTCTCTCTCTAATACATTCGCTTGTTCTCTAGATATTTTTGCATGAGTGATAAGTAGAAATCAGAAAGAGACAAATATGGGAAGAAAACCCTCAAAGCAGAGCATTTGCTGTTTAGCAGGCAAGCTATATCTTCAACGTTAAGTTTTTTGATGCCAAGTCACATAAGTCTTTTGACTTCCACTTTAAAATACAAGTAGAACCCAAAACTTATGTTTTCTGAGAATCTGGCCCAGTATCTGAAATGTGCTTAGAGGAACATTCTTTTAGTCTAAAAAACCTGCAAACTGTTTTCTCTAAGTAAAAGTACTTTACTGTTTATTGAAGTCTTTATTATATTGATTTGCTGCTTCTGGAAGAGGAAGGCCAGAAGACATAAAAATAATAATCTACACTTCTCTACACACGTTTAAAGTTTTCCTCTTTTCTGTAACTGGAACAAGAAACAGTAGTTTAGGATGTTAATGTGTAGTTTTAAGAGATGTGGACTGCCTAAAGAGCTAAACTCGCAGGAACAGTAATATTGTGTTATTCTAAATTCTTATATTGAAATATTTTCATTTGATAATGTTTTCTGTGTAATAACAGTTAATACTTACTGAATAAAAAGGTGGTTCTTGTAACCATTGTAAGTTTAGCTTTAATAGAACATTGCTAACTCAAGGAAGTGTGCTGCCCTTCTAGTATAGATGTGCACAAACACTGCATAATAATAGAGCATTATTATATGCATCAGTTTATGTGTACAGTGAAGGAGTGGCTGAACTCAGTTCCTCTGTTTAAGGAAGAATTTGAAATATTTTATTTTTCTTAAACTTGCATAGAACTTCGTATGTTGCTGTTTTCTTTGTTTATAATATATCCTAATCTAGCTATTAATCAGACTAGGATATGAATATGGCAGCTAATGATAAACAGAAGTACCTTGAAAATAGTTTTGTTGTTAATCTGAAACTCAAAACAATCTTTTCTAAAGAACAAAAACCTGTGTGTGACTATGGTACAATTTTAATTAAAAAGTTTTACTAGCTTTTTTCACCGTCAGCATGCTGGACTCATTTCAGTCGCATACTTTTCTGCTTATTATTGTTTGTCTGGAGGACTGAAATGCATGATTGTTATCTGACTAGTTGAGAATTCGGATTTGAAGTAATCTCTTATTTCATTTCACCATGAGGACAACTGAGCAATGGAAGAGGTTGCCAGGAGTGATATGGAGTCTCCATCTTTGGCAGCTTTCAAGACTCAGCTAATAAAACCTTGAGTAACCTGGTTTAGCCTTAGATCTGAGGGGCAGGGCATTGGATAGATACCCACTGATGTCTCTTCTCACCTGAATTACTAATTGGTTCCTACCAGTGATCCCATCCTATGATCCTCTTATGCTGGGAACTGCTACATCATAGCTCTCCCATTATGTTTGCTTTTCCAGCTCCATTGTTAAATCAACTTTATTCAGCCAGTTGTCATATGGACAAGAGGCTGTAACTGGGAATCCAAGAAAGTGAACAAAAGTTGTATTAATACATATATGTATGTCCTCATTACAAGCAAGTTAATAAATTAATAAGTATTTTTATAGGTTAGCCTTTGTTTTATTATAGTACGAATAACTTTCTGACAGTATATTCTACAAAATATTTTTAATAGGCATGAGGTTCTTTAAAAAGTTGTTATGAAATATTGTTTCAAATTATAAAATTAGTTAAAAGGCCTTTTGACTTAATGTCAGTGGTGTAAAAAAATTGAAAACTTTCACTGTGGTGGTTCATCTGGAATTATTTACTAATGCTATTCTCTAGGGAAATGTTTTCTTCTTTTTTTTCCTAATATACATTAGATTTTATTGCAGTTGAACTTGTTGGCTTTTGAGTTCTATTTCTATCTTTCTTGTTAGCGTAGAATAGGTAAAGTCAGCAGCATGGCCTTTGTTTCAGTAAAGAACTTGAAACAATCTTCTGTTGTAATCTGCCCCTACCAGCACCTTGAAGGTTAACAATTTATTCAGTATCTTAAGGGGAAGTTAAATGGAACAAATGAACTGGCTTAACAGTTTAAGTCCCTACAGGACAGAGGGTAAGAGGATGCGGGATCTCAGTTGATCCTTGTCCTTTCACCTAGTAGAATGGTTCAGTATTTCACTGAAATTACTCACCTTCAATATGGCCACTTGCTTGCACCCTCACGCTGCTCAGCATTTCAGTGGGTTGAATCAGCTCACTAAATCCAATAAATTTCATAGCTGGTGGAAGGTGCTAAGAAATAGAAGAGGAACATAGGAAAAGATGGATTAATAACACCATTTCCCTTCTTCAGTTGCAGTATGTAATTAAGTTAACCTAAGCAGTTCTGCTAATAAAAATAAAAAAAAATAAAAATTCCAAGCAAGACTAGATATAGCGTAGTCTAGAAAAGATAAATACAGAAAGAAAAAAGCAAAAACATTCTCAAATTCAACTTTTACTATTTTAATTGGAGGAGTTAATCTGTCATCTCTAACTTGATTACAGCTTGATATTTGTTCCTTGTGGACGGAAGTGTCACATATTTGTACTTGTTTTATTCTCACAAAATAATAGGTACTTTCCAAATATAAAAAAACACTGTCCTTGGGACAACGAGATAAAAACATACATGCAAAGGGGATTGAGGGAAATAGTATAGCAGGGTATTTGTCTGTTGGCTGGTAAATAAGAATAAGCTGATTTTTTTTTAATTAACTTGTCAGTATAAATCAGCTGGATTTCCCATGGGCAGCATGGCAGATGAGGGTCTTCCAAAGGGAATTAACTGGAGGAAGGGTGAAAGCTGTGCAGATGAATTGATGATAAATGCTGTGTGCACAAGAGACAGAAAGAAGTAAAGAACTGCTAAATAAATGAATAAATAAATAGATTTTAAAAAAATAAAAAAGGAAAATCTAGTCTCCGTGACAAGGGAGAAGGCTATGGCATGAGAGAAAACAGAGGAGAATGTGTGTGGAACTTGAAAAATTATGGAAGGCTTGAATTAGATTTTTGTGATATTGGTGATGAAATTCAAGTAATCCTATAATCTTTGAGTGAGAAACCCAAACTACTGCCTGAGATGAGAATAACAGGCAAGGAGGAAGACTGAAGCATCAATATCACTTCTGGTCACAATTCTGAAAGGCTATTGAAAGGTTTTGTAAATGGAAAGATGAAACAGGTGGCTTGGGTTTGGTTTTGTTCTTTTAAAACTATGTTAGTATTAAACTGACCCTGAGATGCCTGGATCTGCATTAAATGAAAGCTAACAAATGAAAGAGGCACATTTGAGAACCATCAGTATGGATGTTCTGTGCTGCAGAACCTCGATCGCCTTTCAGATTTGCAGGCTGGAAAGCTAAACATCCTGTAGAGTGTGAACCTAGCTTGGTGTAAACCCAGCAGATGCTTTGAGTAGTAGGAGAAAGTTGAATGAGAAATGGGTGTTTAGACCTCTCTGTCATAGTGAAGTCCAGATTCTTGTATGATGTGCACAGCAGTGCATTGGCGATGGTGACTAACAGCAGTGAAGGAGCTGGTTCTGGGGAAGTTGTTTCATAGGGTCTGACTCTTAAGAATTTCATTTTGGAGCCTCAGCTCTTAAGTACTTGTGTAGCCAGTGGGAGTGATCTAGAATGGTAGTGTTATCTGTATGTTTCAGCAATTTCCCTTCTCCTGTCACCATTCTACCCGTAACAGACTTATTTCTTTTGGTAAAGGTTCCGTGTGATGCGTACAAATATTTTGAGTCATGATATAAAATATAACCTTTGTGTATGTGAAACAACAGTATTTGTTTCATTTTCCGTGTACTTTTCTCAGTTAACATATGAAAAGAAACCTAAGTTTCTATGAAGTTGAGTTTTTTTCTCAAGTGAGTTTAGGAGCTCACTTAGTTGCTTGCTTGAGCCTGAATTCTCTTATTTTCTTCAGAAATTTCTTTCTGTGCTTTCATACTGTCACAACGTTATTCTGTTTTCAAGCCTGATTTTTATGGTGGTATAATTAACAGACAGAGTACATTGATACAAAAACAGACGTCTACTGGTTTTGACACTGAGAATTAATTATGAAATAAAAGACGGATTTGTGCTCAGGCTAGAATTAGCCTAGCAGTTCAAAATACAAGCAGTCACCTTGGAATCGTGTAACAAAAAGTGACACCCTTTCTTTTACTATAGGCTAAATATATCTTGTGAGCTTAAGTTAGATAAATCATCTGTACATCAGTTCTATCTGTTATTCTGTCTAATTCAGAAAATAGTTGCTACTTTCCTTTGAGAAGAGTTCATGTTTGTTAAATACTTAAAAAATCTGGTTATGCTTTTCAAAGTGGTTTAGATTATTATCAGAGAGGTTGTTCGTTCTTACTAGCAAAAGGTGACATTCAGCACATCATTGCTAGCCAGTTTTAAATGAAGTAAAATTTCAAAAGAGTATCTATAATACCGGTTTTCAAACCCTTTAATTAGCTTTTGCATGGTATACCTTACACAAAGTGCTGGCATCGTATCTTGCTCTTGTTCCTTGCAGGTGAACACAATTTGAATGCCTTTAATGCAACTTTCCTTATTTTATGGCAACAAAGACTCCTGCAAATATCTCACGCTGGTTAATACAGAAAAACATTGTGTTAGCGTGTTAATCTTGAGTGCACAAAGAACCACTGGAGGGTAAGAGGAGGGCATCTGTTGGATAAGCTTTCAATATGATGGGAATGATAACAGACCTACGACTGGTGTAAAAAAGCAGCTAATCTCTTACAGTATGTGATTAAAACTAGTGCATATCTTCTTTTCAAATTTTGTTTATTGATGCAGGGAGGAATACTCCTATATTTCCTAAGCAGACAAAGAGAGAAACTACTTTTGAGAAGGCTGGCCATTATAACCTGCCACAGCTTGTACTAGCTGCAGTGACCACTTAAAGTTTTTAGGCCTCTGTGTTCTGGGTGGGTTATTTTTGTGATAGATTGTCACTGTGATGAACGATTCCTTACAACCTCCTCTATGTGTTTGCCAATACAATAGTAGTTGTAGCAGGTTTTAGACTTTTATAGTATGACTTCTTGGGAAGGTAAAGAAGTTGTAAATCATCTTGGAGTTTTACATGGTTAATGAAAAAGCTTCTTTTATTACAGTGAGGGAATGATTATGAGGAAGAAAATGAAGATGCTGAGAAATCAGCTTGGGAAATCAGTAATTAATTTCTTAATTTGCTGCTGAATAACATAGGACAGATAGTCCTTATGCATTTTCTAGTTCCAGTGTAATTGCAATTCTGGTGCAGATTGGACTTTCTTTTTTAGGTAAGGATTTTTAAAGATTTGGAAAAGACTTTAAACTATTGATGTTGCTTTCAGAAAGCATTATAAAGATGACTAGCAATTAAAATATTTACTAAACAGTATGTAATAGTATGTAAACACTTTCCTAGGCCACAAAGCATGGTAATTTTCAGATTTTTATGCTACCTTCTGCTTATTTGGCAGTGAAGCCACCAGCAGGTGACTGTTGGTCATTCTTCAAACTTAGGAAAACTACATGTAGAGCTAGGTGACTGCTGCCAGAAAGGGTGTGCTTAGGATTTGTATGTGACTGTTCACTATGTGCACTAAGGAGCTCTTTAGAGCTTTATTCAAACATTAACTATTCCAATGAACTGGCAAGCATTAAGGTGAGACTGGAAGTTATGAGTTAGCATACATCCAAGTTTGTGGGAAGTTAGTTCAGGATCGTGGTCCCTTGCTTAATACCATTTAAGAAGTTGCATGCATATAAAAATAATCGTCAGTGTGCACACTTTCTGAGTATTAGCAAAAGGCAGACATAATCTGAGTCTAGGTGTTTGGGTCTCAGTTTTATGCACAACCTTTCTTTATTGACTAATGCTTCCATTAACCAATGCATATAACTAGTTACCAACACTGGGGAAGTTTCATTTGGGTTTATAACAAATACATGTGTATTCCTATGTTTTTCATAAAATGAAGGAAATTGGGGCTTTTGATATCAACTACAGGAATGAAATGAGTGTGGAATGGAATCTGTTCCTTGCTCATTAAATTCAAAAGCACCTGCTATATTATTATTTGGCTGTAAATCAAAAAGAGAATGGTTTGGTTAAAACCGGGACGAGTAGGGAAAACATTTAATCAAATTTATGCAGCTTGCTGAAAGTTACTGGAACTAAAGTAGTTGGTGATGTAATGTATGAAGTCAAAGAGTATTTTCCTGTGCTGGATAAAACTAATGGAAACATTCACTTGGGGTAAGACAAATGGTATTAAATGAGAAAACACACCATGAATTGCAAATGGAGCTGAGTTAATTTGTTGCTACAGTAGTGTTGCCCTACTGTTAAATGAAGGCTGTGTAATTATCTTGCTGGCAGAGATAATGTCAAAACCTCATTTCTCCTTACATGCCTCATTTTTACATGAGGGCTAATTGAGCTGCAAGGTGACAACTGATTATATATGGCTATCATCAGGTCCTCTTGCTCAATTTGCAAATAATGTTATCTTTTTTAAGTGATGATTTTTATCACATGTCAAATTAAGGCATTAAAAAAACTTTTTAAAGCTGTTTTAGTAATTTGTAGCATTGCATTTCTGTCACCATTTTATTTATATTTTTCATCATTAATTCTTCCTCTGATTCTTGACATCCATTTACTTGCAATCCCTTTATTTAAAGCACAGACACATGTACTAGTCAGTTTCCTTCATGCCTCTTGGTCTTTATGAAAGAAAGGACTCTTTACAAGCCAAAATATAGTAAGTTTTCTTTAACTTTTCTGTTCATTTTCTTGTCTATTAGAATTGCCTTTTAATGATTTTTGTAAATAAAGGTCTGATTTAACAAATACCTAGATTTTAGAGGTTTTTTTCAGGCCCAAAGATGCTGTGTCACGTAAAAGCATTCCGGCTCTACTTGTTGGCTTCATGACTACCGAGGGACCAGTTTGTTAATGCAGAACTAAAGGCTAACGCCATTTGGCCTGACATTTTTTTCTGGGTCTTCTTGGTCTCTGCTTTACCTGTCAATGCAATGCAGTCTCTTACCAAGATCTCCCAAGTTTTTTTTAATCTAGCTACATTCACAAAATCTAAAGTAAAATCACTTAATTTTGCATTCCACTAATTTAAAGGAGCAACCTGGATTTCCATGTTTGTGCCCATATGTGTTGAGCTCCAGCAGCATCTAACAAGACGTAAGAACATGCTTGAAGAAAGAACTTTACAAATCTGACACTAATCCTATAAAAGAAATTTTTGCAACTCTTCAGAAATGTCTGTGTTATTTTGGAACACCATTCATAAAGCATATGCAATGTATTTGGCACAAAATCTACTCTGAAATCATCTTAGTGTATAGACTACACTTTTCCCTTGCAGATGCAGCGTGTACTTAAATAGAACCTGGAAAGTGTGATGTAACAACTGTCTTGTACTTCAGAGTACTCAGACACTTACCAGGGGTTTGATTGTAGTCTAAAAGGTATTTTATAACAAAATTAAAATAGGAAAATATTTTTTAATTGTAAAATGAAAAAATAGATTCAGTCAGTTTGTGTTGCATTAAATACATTTCAAAAAGGAAAAACATATTGACTTATACCTGATTGAAGTTCCACTGAAATGTGGAACCCTCCTGTTTGCCAAACCCCTATACTTATTCAGGATTCAAAGCAAATACATGATTTCATTCTTAGGTCTTTTATTAAAATTAAATATGTATTTTTATATTTCTAAGTAGATATACTTCTTCATCAGACATGATAAGAGTTCAGCCCCGAGTTGGACTTTTAAATAAGTGAAATAATGATGCAGGGCTAAATAAACAGTCTCCTGTTTTCCTTTATATTAGGCAATAACAAAATAAAGCTTTGCTTTGAGATGAAGCACTTCAAAGATGCTTCAATATTTTTTTTTATACTGACGCACTATTCCAGCCTATTTGTATCTTGTAGTTAAGGAGAGGTACCGCTCTTTATTGGGAACCTCATAACTGAATCCTTAAATCATTTTACTTTATTTGATAGTTCTGCATTTGGTAATTAAATGATGCTGCTTAAAAAAAAAAAAAAAAAAAAAACAAAAAGCACCTGACTCTGAGAAAATTCTTCGTCTTTTGCTTGTCTGACATCAGAGAAAGGGAAAAAAATCAGAGAGCTTCTCCTGGATGAAAGGAGTTACTTGAAAGTGAGATGTGAAAATCCGTCAGTGATATTTTAATAATGCTGGGTCATGTTGAGTTCTGAATAATTTAATCATTTGGTGTATGTTTGCACTTCTGTATGAGACTTTGTTGGAAAATACCTTTTTAATGACTTACTTGAATCCTGATTTTTTTTTAATAATCTCAACGTTCATGTAGTAGTTCTATAAATCTGATAGTAAGTTTATAGTTATTAAATTCTTCATAAATACAACACAACTCTTCCTCATGTAATATAGCTAACATAGGAACTGAAAGGACACTGCCAAGCTAACAATACCAGAAAATTTAACTTTTTTTCTTGGGATTAAGCAGCATGTGTAACCATTAAACAGCTCAGACTTACATTTTATTATTTTTTTTGTAAGATGCACTTTTTAAATGACTTCTAGGTAGAAGCATCTCTGCTGTATTTTCTTAGTACTTACCGTAAGGTCATAGTTCAGCCCTAATAACCTTCAGCCTAGCTTAAGCCTGAACAGAATTCTAATTTTAATATTTTCCTTCATCAAGCCACCTGACTAAAACCTTGACTTGTTCCCTCCTGCCTTAAATGACTGCCTGTAATAAATGGCAGAAGCGATACTTATAGTTTACATATATTGAGTTTTAGGGGGGTTGAAATGTTGTGGACTTCAGAGAAATTAGCAGGTTTTCTTAATAACATATCCTTTATTGCTGGTAGAAGGTAAATCCATGCTTCATGGAATTTTCACTTAGATAATGGTAGTTGTTCCAGTAATGAAAAAAGTGGCTATTGAGAGTATTATAATAAAACCAGAAAATATTTTTGGTAAATAGTAGGGATAGAGGAGCTGATGAGGAACCAGTGTTGTTGTCTCAAGGCAGCATATATCTGCTTAAATATTTACCAATACTGAGGAAAACTTCAGCAGTGAGCAACAAATTTTCACTTTTAAAATACTTATGCAGTAAGAAACCTATGGTAAAAATACATGATTTTTGCATCAAATTGTTTTCTTAAGATATACTGATTTTTAATTTCTTTAAAATTAGTACATTGTACATTGTATTGTTTTGAAGTCTTAAAGCCTGCCTGAAAAGTACCCTCCCATGGTACTTAAAATTAATTTTTTATGGAGATGAAAACTAAATATTAGTTTGCAAGTACAAAAGTTACACTGACTCACTGAATTTTGAAATAGATGTTGAGTTGTATCCTGTTTTTAAAGAATTGAACTTCAGGGGTGTTCTAAAGCATGTGTCTACTGTAACTGCAAACAAAATCTGACATTACAAAACATCCAAGATAATGGCTCCAAACCTATCAGTAGTAACATCAGTGGTATTTGCTGCAAGTGCTCGTGGGAACTTGTGGAGCTCTGTGGATATTGTGCTGCCCTAGCTGGTGACCTCATAATTTCCAGAAGCAGGTGGAGGTGGCAATTATAGCTATGGCCACTATCTTGAACCTTCTGTAGTAGGTGATGAATTGTAAATGGCTAGATCTGGTGCACAACAATAAACTCAAATAAATCTTCAATGTGTAATAATGACAAGAGTGAAAGACTGGCAGTTATAACAAGGCTGCTGTTGTCACCCACTTTACTGTAGCCTTGATATCCATCATTATCAGCTGGAGCTAGCTCAAGAGTCGGACAAGAAGGTCTGAAGAAGGATGAGTTGTTTGTGCTGAAGCGTCCAGTAGGTCCCATCTGGCAGAGAGTAAATGGGATTTTTTTTGCTTGTTCACTGGGCCAGAGCTGTCCATCATTTTGGGCACATATCTGATCACTTCATGCTGAGGGACAATATGGCTTTGTGCTGTTTGGTACAGCTATGGCAATTAAAATAACTAGATTTTTCATTTATTTCAAACTTCTGTTTTACCTTAGAGAAAGGTGATCCTAAGAAACAATCTTTACATTAGCAGAGCTTTTTATTTCTTTGAGTCAAGGAGTCAAGTTAGGCTAGTCAATGCCAAGTTACTGAAAGTTTGTTTTAAGCTGGTAATGTAAAAAGATTTAGAAATACATGCACAATGGACGGTTTTGTCTGTGTTTTCCCGATAGTAGTAGCTTTGTACTGCCTGAAAATAGCTAAATAGAACAGAGAAACTGGCAAAAGTGCAAAAACATCATAAATGCTGCCACTGAAGTAGCAGGGTTGCTTTGCCCCTGGCAAGTTTCTTGTAATTACTATAAATCCTAATTGTCTTAATGCATCTTAACTTCATACTTTTGTCTGCTAAATATAACTCTGCTGGGTTTACGTCACTTGTGTAGCTTTCAAATGTATTTATCAGACAAGCATGAAGGATTATTTAAAAAAATGCTGCACAACAGAAATAAATGTGAAAAACCAAATACTGATTAGTTTAACGTGGCAGCTTGTCTAATATTAATTTGATCTTTAGACTTTTCAATGGGATCATAGGATTAATCAAGATAACATGTTAATCAGCAAATCCCAGATTGATTCCCCTCCCCCTTAGAAGTGTAGCACTTTCTCAACAGAAGACAGTTGTGCTTATTGAATATTAATTTATGAAGGCAATATAATTGCACTTTGTAAATTTGTTTTGTACTTTCAACTAAGTATCTTAAAATACAAGAGAAAAAAATCTGATGCTGTCATTTTAAAATGAAGGTGATATTATTAGATGTTAGAATTTTATAATATCTAAGTTGGAAGCTTCTTAACAGCAGTTTCTTCTCTAAAGCTGTCGTATTTTGTATTCAGAGTGGGTTCTTACAAAGCTTAATCCTGGCTTTAAAAGATTCAAAATTCTGAAGTGATGCATTATAGATATGTAGAGTCAGGTGTACTTTTAATTTTAAGAGTATTAAGTGCAATACGAGAATATTATTCTAGCTTGTATGTTCTCTTCTTTGTATCACAAAAGTGTTACATTTTATACATGGCTCAACTTGTGGGGTAATAGTTGTTTTACAAACATTTTAATGTCTGTGATGATTAAACATCTTTTGAGGTCTACTTCGTTCCATATTGCAGGTTCAGTAGCTGATATCCAGACCAACTGACATACCATCATTCATTTTTTCTTTGTTTCATAATAAATCTCAAAGCCTGGAGGCGTCAGAGTCATGCAGATTTCTCTGCATTAGTGTCTTGATGGAATAACAACTTCCAAATTTAAAGTAGTGGCATATTGTATTCCATCTCTGCAGACTTAGCTCAAAACAGCGGTAGCTGCATGAAAATACATATCAAGAACACTGTTTTCTCATATTGGAATTTAGGCAATTTGTTTTCAGTCAGAGAGCTGTTTCTAACCTATTTTTGGAGCCCCTCTGTGGCCTGACCATACGTTCTGACATAATTTATGGTGGCACTGTAACATATGGACTTTTCATCATTGTCCGGCTGAAATCCTCTGTTGGACATGGATGCTACCCCCATACACAAACTCCCAAGGCAGGTATTTTAGAGTACTATTTAGTTTTCTGTAAGCTGAATTCATCAGCGTGTCTAGCAAGGTGTCAGGATTGTTCTGTGCTTTTTCTTTTTAACAATAGAGGGATGTTTCTTTTGTGTATTCTATCAGCAAATTGTCAATTAAATTTGGTATTTTTTAGAAAATTAATTACTGACAAGCATGAATGTATCAGGTTTGCATGGCGAGGTTTTGATAGCAGGAGGGCTGCAGGGATGGCTTCTGTGAGAAGCTGCTAGAAGGTTCCCTTGTGTGTGATAGAGCTGGTGCCAGCCAGCTCCAAGACAGGCCCACCACAGGCAAAGGCTGAGCCCATCAATGACAGTGGCAGTGCCTCTCTGATAACATATTTAAGAAGGGGGGAAAAAACTGCACAACAGCAATTTCAGCCAGAAAGAGAGGTGAGAATGTGTGTGAGGAACAAGTCTGCAGATACCAAGATTGGTGAAGAGGGAGGGTGACAGGGTGCTCCAGGTGCTGGAGCAGAGATTCCCATGGAGACCATGATGAGGTCAGCCCTGCCTCTGCAGCCCATGGTGGTTAACAGTGGAAATTTCTGCCTGCAACCCATGGAGGACTCTGTGCTGGAGCAGACGCATGCCTGAAAGAGGCTCTTGGTAGGACCTGTGGACCCATGGAGAAAGGAGCCTGTGCTGGAGCCAGGTTTGCTAGGAGGACTTGTGACCCCGCAGGGTACCCACACTAGAGCAATCTGTTTCTGAAGGATTGAACCCTGCAGAATGGACCCACACTGGAGCAGTTTGTGAAGAACTGCAGCTGGTTGGAAGGACTTGTGTTGGAGAAGTTCATGGAGAGCTGTCTTCCGTGGGAGGGGACCCCATGCTACAGAAAGGAAGAGTGTGAGGAGTCCTCTACCTGAGGAGGAAGGAGTGGTAGAAATAATGTGTGATAAACTAAATGTAATCCCCGTTCCCAGTCCCCATGTTCAGAGGTTTGGGGAGCGGTAGAAAAAACCGGTAGTAAAGTTAAGCCCTGGAATAAAGGAGAGATGGCGGAAGGTGTTTTGGGATTTAGTGCTTTTCATTTCTCATTGTCCTACTCTGATTGAATTGGTAATAAAATTAAAGTAAATTTCCCCAAGTAGAGTCTGTTTTGCCTGTGGTGATAATTGGTAAGTGATATCCTTATCTTTATCTCAACCCACGAGCTTTTTCGTTATATTTTCCCTCTCATGTCCAGCTGAGGAGGGGAGTGATAGAATGGCTTTAATGAGCACCTGGCATCCAGCCAGGTCAATCCACCACAGTGAGCATCATGAGACCCCCAAAGCTTCAGCTTCTCTTTGGGTAAAGCCCAAAGCCTCCCATTGTAGAGGAGGATCAGGTTTGTGACCACCTGAGGAACCTGGACATATATAAGTCTATGGGACCTGATGCAATGCATCCCAGAATCCTGAGGGAATTAGCTGATGTGGTTGCCAAGCCACTCTCCATGATATTTGAAAAGTCATGGCAATCATAGAATCACTAGGTTGGAAGGGAGCCACTGGGTCATCGAGTCCAACCATTCCTAACACTCCCTAAACCACGCACCTCAGCACCTCATCCACCTGTCCCTTAAACACCTCCAGGGAAGGTGACTCAACCACCTCCCTGGGCAGCCTGTTCCAGTGCCCAATGACCCTTTCCATGAAATTTTTTTTCCTGATGTCCAGCCTGAACCTCCCCTGGTGGAGCTTGAGGCCATTCCCCCTTGTCCTGTCCCCTGTCACTTGAGAGAAAAGGCTAGCTCCCTCCTCTCCACAACCTCCTTTCAGGTCATTGTAGAGAGCAATAAGGTCTCCCCTCAGCCTCCTCTTCTCCAGGCTAAACAACCCCAGCTCTCTCAGCCGCTCCTCATAAGACTTGTTCTCCAGCCGCCCCCCACCCCCACCCCAGCTTCGTACATCTCTTTTCTGGACACGCTCCAGAGCCTCAACATTCTTCTTGTGGTGAGGGGCCCAGAACTGAACACAGTACTCAAGGTACGGTCTCACCAGTGCCGAGTACAGAGGGAGAATCACCTCCCTGGACCTGCTGGTCACACCGTTTCTGATACAAGCCAAGATGCCATTGGCCTTCTTGGCCACCTGGGCACACTGCTGGCTCACGTTCAGTTTGCTGTCAACCAACACCCCCAGGTCCTTCTCCTCCAGGCAGCTTTCTAGCCAGACTTTTCCCCAGTCTGTAGCACTGCATAGGGTTGTTATGCCCCAAGTGCAGGACCCGGCATTTGGCCTTGTTGAACCTCATGCCATTGGTCTTAGCCCAGCAGTCCAGCCTGTTCAGATCCCTTTGCAGAGTCTCCCTACCCTCCAGCAGATCCACGCTTCCACTCAGTCATCTGCAAACTTGCTGAGGGTGCACTCAATGCCTTCATCCAGGTCATTGATAAAGACATTGAACAGGGCTGGACCCGGTACTGAGCCCTGAGGAACCCTACTTGTGACTGGCCTCCAGCTGGAGTTAACTCCATTGACCACCACTCTCTGGGCCCGGCCATCCAACCGGTTTTCAAGCCAGGAGAGTGTGCGCCTGTCCAGGCCAGAGGCTGACAGTTTCTGAAGCAGAATGCTGTGAGAAACTGTGTCAAAGGCTTTACTGAAGTCCAAGAAGACTACGTCCACAGCCTTTCCCTCATCCAGTAGTCAATCAAGAGAAGTCCCTGGTGACTGGAAGAAGGGTAACGTTGTGCCCATTTTTAAAAAGGGTAGAGAAGATGACCCAGAGAACTACCAACCTGTCAGTCTCACCTTTGTGCCTGGGAAGATCATGTAACAGATCCTCCTAGAAGCTACACTAAAGCACATGGAGGATGGGAAGGTGATTAGCGGTAGCCGACATGGCTTCACGAGGGGCAAGTCCTGTATGACCAACCTAGTGGCTTTCTATGAGGGGGTAACCACAGCAATGGACAGGGAACAACCAACAGATGTGATCTATCTGTACTTCTGTAAAGCCTTTGATGTGGTCCCCTTCAACATCCTTGTCTCTAAATTGGAGAGGTATAGATTTGATGGGTGGACAGTTCAGTGAATAAGAAATTGATTGGATGGTTTTATTCAGAAAGTAGTGGTCAATGGCTTGATGTCCAGATGGAGATCCATAACGAGTGGTGTCCCTCAGGGGTCCGTACTGGGACCAGTGCTGTTTAATATCTTCATTAATGATATAGACAGTGAGATTGAGTGCACCCTCAGCAAGTTTGCGGATGACACCAAGCTGAGTGGTGTAGTTAACACACTGTCAGGACGGGATGTCATCCAGAGGGACCTGGACAAGCTAGAGAAGTGGACCTGTGCAACCTTTATGCGGTTCAACAAGGTCAAATGCAAGGCCCTACACCCTGGGTTGGGACAATCCACAGTTTCAATACAGGATGAGGGATGGAGTGATTGATAGCAGCCCTGCAGATAAGGACCTGGGGGTACTGATTCATGAGAAGCTAGACATGAGCCAGCAATGTGCGCTCCCAGCCCAGAAGGACAACTGTATCCTGGGCTGCATCAAAAGAAATGTGGCCAGCAGGTTGAGGGAAGTGATTCTGCCCCTCTACTTGGCTTTGTGAGACCTCATCAAGAGTATTGTGTCTAGTTCTGGAATCTTCAGCATAAGAAGGATATGGGACTGTTGGAACGGATCCAGCCTGGAGAAGAGAAGGCTCAGAGATCTTATAGTGACCTTCCAGTACCTGAAGGGAGCCTACAAGAAAGCTGGGGAGGGACTGTTTACAAAGGCTTGTCGTGATAGAACTAACGACAACGGCTGTAATATAGTATTGTATTTCTAAAGGGTCTGGTTTAGTTCTACCACTTTTTGGTAGGATTGGGTTGGATTTTGGATGTGAGAGCATGAATTGAAGGAGGCGGGAAAACAACAAAGGACTAGTGTGTTTGTAAAACAGAATGGGAAGAATTTGGAAACAAGTCATTGACTACAATTGAATTGAAAGAAATATGAGCAATGTTTTTAAAAGTGCTTTTATTTTTTCTTCCCTGTGAGAACAGATGTGGCGAAAGGCATGCAGGTGATACTAACACTCTTGTAATAGTAGCTGGGAACTGTGAATTGATATGAATAGTAGTAGTTAAATAATTAGTTGTCTAATAGTCACCTTAAAAAATTATTATAAAAATCTTTATATACTTTTGCTTTTGAAGTCTGTGTCCATCAAATTTGAAGCACTGAGAGTTATTAAAAATAAGTTACAATTGAAGAAGGATAGTTTTCTTCAATCCCTGATTTTTTTTTCTTATTGGTTTCCTAGATTTCTATACCTACTAAATCTTATTTGCACTTTTGAGAGGATGAAGTATGTTCGGTTTTTTTAATCAGCAGTATCTCTCCAAAATGTGGGCTTATTTTTCTGTTCACTAGTGACTGACTCATTAAGAGGACAGAAGGACTGCAAACTATGTTTTAATAAGTATTTTTGAGTATTTTAATAAGTTTGTTTCTGCTATTAAGTGTTCTTAAAAATATTTGAAAATATTATTTAATTATTTAAAATAATAATTCTAAAAAATATGTGTTCATTTCTCTAGTGTAATATTCAGTGCATGGGCATTTCAACATCGGGCTAAAAGGAAGTTGCAAACAGAGAAGCCCAAAATTAGCAAGTTTATAGATATGACTGAAATTCAGTTTTTCTTGCAGAACTTAGGCATTTGGGGCAGGGTTCTAGGCAAGTTCCTTTCCTGAAAAAATTAGATTTCTGAGCCTTCTCATGAGAAGGATACCTAAAGCTGTGTAGGTGTACTGATAAACAATGCTGGTGGTGGTGGTGACTGAAGCATCATTTGCTTTTGCACAACTTCTTACCGTTTGGAGGATTTAGTGGGTAAGTGCAAGCTCTGGGTTCATTGTCCATCTCTGCTGGCAAAGCTCTTTAACCCATATCTTGCATTTCAGCAGACAGCTCTGTAACAACCAGCGTATCGTGCTGTGTGTGGGCACCATTGTGTCTTGGCTGCTGTTGTGTCACTCAGCAGAATGGAAAGTAGGACTCTGAGCAAGAAGCAAACCAAGGACAACATAGGCTGGTTGAACTCCTAGATTTCCCATATTTCTGGGGTTTACCCAGTAACGGTCTGTCTAGTGTGTGAATGTACACATAGATCTGTTTATATATGCTTTACTGAAATGTGGGCTGGATTAAGATTTTCAGAAAGGAGTTTTAAGCTTTGCTGTAGCTGCTGCTCTGATAATCCTGCACCTTCTTCAGTTTCACTCCCCAAAAAGCTCCAGTAATACTCTATAATTAATTTGGCATGAGAAATCTAAACGATAATACTGATTATTAGTTGAATCAGTGAATGCATTTAGTTTGTGATGAAATTTTTTCTTTTTAATATGATGGACTTGAGATAATGCAGTGATGGACTCTCAAAACTTGTGCATAGTGTCAGTGTTCTTTCAGCTAGCCTAATACAGGTTGTTACACTAATGTGTTTATCACCTGTTATGCTGTAAAGATGTTTTTCTCTCTTCTACAGCTATAGTTTCCTGTCTTTTTACACAGCAGTTCTTCTAATGTGTAAAGAATTAGTACAAAAAAACCCAGCATAGAGTCATAATTTTGTTCAAAGACATCTATTGTTTAAAAAATTACAGTGGAAGCAGTTTTAGGCAGGAGTCTTTTAGTCTGTTCTAAGCAGTACAGGTATGTTTTAACCTGGAACCTTAAACACTCTCAAAGTTTTGCTTACAACAATTATTTCTGTTTAAAAAGTTATTCAGGGTTTAAATACATGGCAACCATCTCACCAATCCAAGAATCTTCAAACAGTTGTAATCCTGCTCTGTTTGTTTTGTTCCAGTGGTGCTTAGATTTAAAAAAAAAACCCAAATAATTCTAACAAAAGAATAGAGAGAAACAGTTATGGTAGTACCTCATTTGGCCCATTTTGTACAGATGTAGTTCAATGTACAGATGTAGTTCAATATACAGATGCAGCTCAATGTATTTTTTCTTTAATATTGTAGAGCAAAAGTACCTTTTACAATGTAAACATCTCTGCATCAGAAAGTGAATTGAAAATCTAAACTAATCACATGCTAATTCTCAGACTCCTAATATATATCATTACTGATATTTTTAATGACCTAGCTGCTCTGTCATTTTTACTGTTTGTGTTTGCAGAAGCTTGTACTTAGAAGAAAAAACATTTCATCATTTACATCTGCTATATGACCTAGTTATTTGGATGTAATCCACAAGATAAGTTGTGAAAGATTCTGGAATCTATTTAAATGGTCTTCTGTCACATCAAGCAAAGTTTTTAGAAAGCCTTTGTAGTTACACATTATAATTGTATAATTGAACATCTTAATTATAATATTACGTACTTAGCAAGTTACATGCATTTGCACTAAATACACTACCAAAGTGTTTAATTAGTAAATTGTAGTTGCATATTGTGGGATGAGGCTTTAATCTGGCAGCTGAAAGTAAGTTTGTACCTAGCATTCTACAAATGTAGATTTGTTTAAATTAAATATATTTAACATGAAAATGATGGTATACAATTATGGTGGTCTCAGCTTGAATAGAACTAAGAAAATGGTTGCCTAAGAGAAATATTCATAATGATGTATTTGAAGACAGGATAAGGATGTACCAGCAGATGGAATACCAGAAAGAATTTACTATACGGTATTGATTTTTAATTGTTATAGCAGAGCACAAAGAGAAACAGTTTTTACAACAAGAAATTATCCGTGACTAGTTTTTATCTCCACCTCACACAGTCCTTCACTCTCACTTCTAATATTCCAGTATCCTATCTGAGTTATCATTACATTGTTTTTTATTTCTTCTTAATATATGTGGCACTCATTTAATAGCTGTGGAGAGTGCTCCCAGCCTTTGTCATGTTAGTCAATAGTTTGTGTCAGCTTTGACTTAGCTTTCTTTCTAAATCGTTTTATTTGTCTGTCTTGCTAAGAGCCAGCTTTTCTTTTTTTGTCTTTTTACACAGTTTTAATCTTTTGCTCAGGCTCCCATCTTTCTGTATTTCAGTTACAGTTTCTTGTCTAGCCTTGACAAAGTCATTCTTGCCTGTTTATACTAGTTACAAAGACTGTTTTCTTTGCAGTATCATCCTTACCCTGCCTTCCCCTGTATGTCATGCTTACCCTCTATCATTTTCACACTAAGCCAGCAGTGTGGTGTATGAGTTAAGATGTGAGGAACTGAAGTCCTATCACCACTGTTCAGTCATTGTGTTCCCCAAAAGTGTCCTCTTCATGAGATTGTCAGTCGTTTCATAGCACACGGCTTTCTCTGCTTTTTTTGAGGAAGAGAAGGCCCTCACTGCGACAGTTTTACAGATGTCATCCATCCCCTTGAACAGAATTTTGATGAACTAGTGTTTTCTGAGGAGGGGAGATGGGAGTTTAATGAAATGACTCACAATCACCAAAACCAAGAAGACTCATTCAAAAAAACAACTTGAGAACTGTGCAAACTACTTGCCACAGTAGCAACTTTAATATTGCCTGCATGCTAGCAACTGTGACTTACTGTTTGGGGTTTTTTCCAGTTTTGCATTCTTTGCTTTTTACTGTTTTGTATCTTTATCACACTCTGGTGGAGTCCCAGTAGGAATGCGTCTGTTGAAAGAAGATTCCTCATATGTGATTATTTCTGAGGATGATCAGCTGTGGTTTTAATCTTTTTTTATATACACCCCCCACACACACACGCATACCAGGTGATGTATTGATTTATAACTAATGATAACTTTTAATAGACCTGTCAGTGTAGTATCAAGTCAGATTCTTTAGGGAATTTTTTAGGCTTAGATGTACTTTTTAACCCCTATATGACACAGCAAGTGTATTCACCATAGAACATAGTTGTATTATCTCAGTTGATGAGACTTAAGAAGTTCTTCCAAGCATGCCAAGGAGATCACTGTCCATTCTCTGCTTATGACAAAAAAGATGGTGTCTTGCACCAAAAGCAGGCAATAAGCCTTACTTATTTTTCACAAACACCATTCAATATCAGCAATGCTTCTGTGTGATGCTGTTTACTTTGTTTGTGTAGTTAACACCTAGGTGAATTTGAAGTGAGATGAAGAAGAGTTTTATTTTTTGCTGAAGAGATACGTGTCTTCCATGTGAATAGAAGAGTTTTGAGTAGGGAAGTAAATGAATGATCAGTTTTATTTATCTGTCCCCTGAACATATGCAGAGTACTGATCTGCCTTGATAGTGGGATCCTCGACTGCTTTTTCCATGGGTGAACACTTGTTCCTTCCTGTGCAGTCATTGCTGACAGTTGCTTAATTTTAGTTTTCCAGAAAAAGTATTCTTTCTATGGCCTATATTCACTCTACTACATAATTGTATGTGTGTGGAAGGTATTCTCTGACACCAGTTCTTAAAGGTCTCATTTATTTTATGAATATTTCAACTGGAAGATGTTTTTACAGCTTTAAGTGGTTGGGTAGTTACCTGATCGTTTTCAAGAAAGCTTTAAGGGATTGTTAAAGAATTTAGCTTTTACCCTTTAGATTTTAAGAATTTCCTCATATGACTTCTGACATTTTAGTCTACTTGTAGGATTGTATGTTCCAGTTTTCAGTTGGAATACTTTTTGTCAAATAATAATTTTTTTGTTTCTGTGAGATGTGTCGTACTGTACTTCCAAATACATGCTTTCAGAAGAAGGTATCTTACTTTTTAAAAAAGAAACCAAGACATATGTACTTAGTGCTCAGGCATTTTCATTTCTTCTTTTCTTTACAGTTACCCCAAGTAACATACTAGCATGTAAAACGATAACATTCTCAATATAGGACATCTTTGTTAAATTCTCAAATTTTTATCAAGGCCATATTTTGTGGAGGATATGAATCCAAAATAGAATATTAAGAAAACATTGGGAGACTCTATAGAAACATTGTGCTTTAATTTATAATGTATAATCTATACATACTGTATAAACTATATAAAGAATCAAACAATCATGTCTTTCAGTGTTATCTATTGCCATCATTCCCCATGCATTGAGGCTCTCACTATAGCTATTACTATAAAACGTTCCCTAAGTACATAAAGGCTCTAATCGTTAAGATTTTTATTACCAGCCACACATACAGAGCTGCAAATTGCCTTGTTTCAGATTTATTATGTATTACTCTAGAAATTCTATAAAGATCAAAAGAACTGATTACAATGTTGACCTTTGCATTAACTCATCTGAATTTAAATTCAAGTGTTTGATTTGGGAAAATAAGTCCATTTATCATAGGTCTGCTACTGAGGGGATTGTGCAGCCCTGATTGGGAGTGCTGAGACCAAATTTATTTATTGAGCGTGGGCTTGAAAATTGTTTGTAGGACAAGAGGAACAAAAGTTTGACCTGCCATTGTGTTGCACCCAGGGAACAATGTGGCAGCTTCCCTTTATGAATGTCTAACAGTCTGTTCTTGCTTAACAGCCAAAAGATAGTTATATAAATGTAAACTATAAATACTTTGGAAACCAATGAGCCTTTTCTTACTGTGAAATAATTAACTGTTAAATACAAATGTTAATCTGGCAATATGGAACAAGGCATGCGGTATTCTGGATCTTAACATTTCCTTTTTCAAGTATGTTTGAAGTTTACTGCCTTGGAAACATAAATATTTATGCATGTACATTTTAGAACTGTCTTCTCATCTAGTACAAAGATGGCAGCTTTATCAATTAATTAATTGTAGCGCATTTAATGTGTATATTTATACCAGCTGAAAGCTAGTCCATTCAGAAAAGTGGGTAAAAATGAGGGTAAAAGAAATTTGAACTATTAGAGTTGGAAGTTATGTATCCCTACAGAGTCTTTGTAGTAGCATTCACTTTCTTGTGAAATGCTGAAGGCAAGGGTTTCGTCGAATGAGTGCAACTTACACTTTAAACTGTTGGAATTAGCAGTTTCCCGGACTTGGGCTAAGGTACTAATGTATGAGACTTAAAGATATTTCGACTCTGGTTTGGAATAAACATGTTATGTAATGTAAGCTTAAGAGTAATTAAATTCAGACACCATGAAAGTCCTTATCAGTTCATCAGGCAGTGATAGCAGGTCTACAAATAGTGCACCCTGATACATAAAGCTGTATGTAAAATAAGATATTTGGGGTTCACATGCATGATTCTTATTCTTAGGTTAGTATACCCAGAAAAGCTACAGTGATGATCTACCCCCACTACATTTGATAATGCTTTATTTGATTTTTAGTTTCCTGATAAAGAAAATAGGTATTTATACTGAATTATTTAATCAGATTTTTCAGCTCAAAAGTTGTTAGTCATTTCCTTAATGAGGACTCCTGAGAACTGTGAAAACTTAGAGTTTTAGGAACTGCTTTTCTAGAATTGTGTTAAACTAGGGAGTTAATGAGGAACTAACACTGCTCCTAAGTCTTCAGTTTCTTTACTGACATCCTGTATTTGTAATATTTTACTTAGCCCTTCAAAATTGCTATTAATGAAGGTGCCATAGACCTCTCACAGTATTGTACTCTGTTTAATAGAAACCAAAAGCATAAATAGCCTTTTATGAGGATAAAAAAAAAAAAAAAGGCATTACTTCCATGTAGATCAAACACCTAAAGCACATGGGGAAGAAAGTATTACTCATGCAGAGAAGAAGTAATGTGTATGCTTTCACCATGAAAGGATTCATTGGTTGACTCTGGTGTCAGGTGGAAGGAGAACAGACACTGAAATGTCCAGATTTCAGAAGCAGCTCCTTTATTTAAACTGCAGTAATTCCCGAGCGTATTATATTTTGAAAAAACGTGTTAATATAGATATACCTGCAGAGTCAAAACAGAATCCATTGGTCCTCCCACCCCTTTGACCCATACCTAGCTCTTGTGAATTTTAAAATGTTAAGCCTGGTGGTTGTAATGAATAAAACATACTCCAGTTGCCTAAGGATGATCTGGAAGCATGTCATATCCCTGTTTTCAGGTATCAAGGATTTTCCCCCTGTTATTCTCTGTTCATATGTATACCATTTGAATTCTAAAACTAAATCTTGAAGATAGTATTCTCCTTAAAATATTTTAAATGGCAGAAATTGCACAAAGATTACATTTAACAAAATAGACTTTATTCTTTATTTTTGAATCAATAAAGTATCATCATGTTTGCTTATGTTGCTTTTCACTAGAAATGTTTTTGCACGTGTTAAACTGAGATCTTTAAACTAAAGAGGAATGAAGTGCATTCAGATTCGGGAGGCACGGAGAAGTCCCACGATAGGAAAGAGAAATCATTCACCAGGGTGAAATTGTGCTATAATGGTGGATCCTACAAAATTATAGGAAATAACTTCGGAAACTTTAAGCCAGGGTACAAATGGAAAATATACTCTTGTTAATTTTAGCCACAAAACCTGCCTTAAATAGTTTGAAATGAAAACTACTGGAGCTGATAGACTTTCACTTTGAATGAATGAAAACCATAGTCTTTTCGTCATATCTTACAATAGAAGTAAGTAGGACCTTGATTAGAGCAGAAGCTTCCAAACCTCATATCACAGGTCTGCCAGTAAAAGCAGGAAATACTTGTAGTGGACTGAAAGATATTTGTGGAAAGATTTCATGGGAATAGGAGTTTACCCACTGCTTCTAACCTAGCACCAGAGACTCAGATAAAGTATTTAGCTGTGGAAGGAGTTGAGGTAAATATGTTTAAATGATGTCTTTTTTAAAAAAAAAAAACACAGCATTTTATTGTGTATTGTTAGGTGAATATGAAATTTTCGAGGTTCAGGACACTTCCTATTCTTTGAACCTGGCTTAGTTGAGGTCAGAGATGAGCTAGGCAAAACTGGAGTAGGGCAAGTATGCCTTCATCACTCAATTGCATAGTTGCAAAGACTTTTTTCCTCTAAAGACTGTTATGTTTGTTGTTTTTCCGAGAAGGTATCTCAAACCACATAACTAGTACCAATTTTTCCCCTCGCTCCAAGGAACAGGCATTCCCTCAGTAGGTACCATCTTTTGATCCAGTATTGGACAGGTGACCTCTGATTTAATAGTAAGCTGAATCAATCCTTTTGAATATGAACCGGTTTGCTAATTTTCCAGAATTTTCTGTACGATTTTTTTGTTCAATTGATTATTTTCATCAGCACGTGGCTACACACAGGAAGAACTTGAAAATATTCACTAATATTTCATGGGACTTGTGGTGCCTCTTGAGTGAACATCTGTTTCTTGGTGCCAACGTTCCTCACAGTTACAATATCACTGTATACTTATCATTTCAAAAAATAATTTTAAAACATCTCAAAATGTATTTTTTACTACCTAAATATCTGTGGATTGCAATTCAAACTGCTGCTTCTATATATTTTTCTTCATGGCCACCTGCAGAATTTAACACTATTAGGGGCATGATATGTATAACAGCACTTTTTGCCAATATATACAATTTCTTGAATGCTGCCATCAAATATGATTTCTTAAAGAGATTCAGCATAAGTTCCAGGTGTGCCTGTTTATTTTTCTTTCCTATAATTTGAGCTGTTTATTTTCTAAGACTCTTCTTAAACTCACAATTTCCAGTTAACTTTATGGAAGGCAATATTTACCCAGTTGGTGTCCAGTTAATAAGTCAATAGATGAGCTTTCTCTTGACAAGCAATTTTCATTTTTCTAGGATCAATCTGGACGTCTTATCAACAATTTGAAACCTACTGTGCTTTCTAGTGTTACACCTGCCCGCAAACCAAACTAGTCCTAATAATGTGCTGAGTGTCCTCAACTCCACTTCCATTTTGGTACTATTTAGGTATTAGGTAAAGTATTTAGGTATTTGATAGGAAATGTTGTATAGTCCATCAGCATAGTATTGCTAAAGTAGCTAATTAAGAGGTACTGATCCCAAAACTTGCATTTTGTAAGCAAACATCACAGATATACATTGGCAGCAAATGAAATGCAAGCTTTCTTATTGAACTATGCCCAGGATGGTACCACAGCCAACTAGAATGGCAAGTAGCGGCTTCAGAATGGCTTTGTGTTGATGGTATTTATTCAACCACCTTGGAGATGGGAGAGAGGATGGGTCAAGTTATATTAACCTGATGTCTTTGAGTCTTGAACAAAACAGAAAGGTTCAAAGAACTCCCCAAGAACGATTTTTTAAACAGATAATCACTACTACCTTTCAACAGCCTGTTAGTTTTTATATTATTGTGGATTTCTGTGAAGGCATGCTTTTCCAAATACTCTAAATTTTTTACGTTAATCTTTGCACACAGTACCTTCTGCTTTCATTCTGCCTCATTTTCCTCTTCCTTCCTTCCCAAACTAAAATCAAACATGTATTCCAGCATCCCGTAGGAGAATGCTTACTTTTAGAACAGGTAGTGAGAATACTCAAAGTGAAGTTTGCATCTTGGAGACCATCAGATCATACCACAAATAGTTTCTGAAAACCTCTGCACATGTAGAAATTTTTAGCACCAAGGCTGTCACTCATAAATAGCCAGATGCAATGTATTTCCATATCAGTACTCTCTCCTTTCATCTCCTTATCTTGCACATTGTCATGGTGAGTCATGTCATGCTCTTATATGAGTTGTAAGCTTTCAGGGCAATTTATCTTTATTAGGGACTGAGTTAGCTCTAAGTGTTTCCATAATAACATACCCATATAAATGCAAGATATTGGTAGTGCAGTCAAGACATTCTCTGCGACAAAGACCCTCTCTTTAGCTTCTCCTGGGTTTTTTTCCTCCCTTAATAACAGCAAAAATAACTCTCCCTCCCCAGTGCAACTTAGAAGTCCCTTGGTATTTTGCAAAGAGTTGCTGATAGCCACAGCATTCTATGATGTATGATCTCCACCCTAAGGTGGGTGGAAAGTCAGTCCTCCAGGACCTGATGAAATGTGCTTTATGGCTTCGTCTCTGAAAAATAATGTTGCTCTCTGTGCCCTGCAACACATTAAATATTTGCAATAGAGAGAAAAATGTTCTTTTCTTGACCCCCTGCATACTCAGGGCCCAACAAACCAGCTACACCTCTTGTCTGTATTATTACAGTGATACTTAATAAGTAGAGGATATGCTTTTCGTAGCCAAAAGTTGCCTTGCATATGGTTTTATCAGGAATTTCAGAAGCCCAAGGCAGCTAATATGTTGCATAGGGACCAAAACCTATTCTAGTGGATAAGATCCACTAATCCATGGATCTGGCCAGAAAAGTAAAATTGGTGCCACCACAGACAATAGGGTAAGATTGTCTTTTCTGCGTGTTAATCCCAGGAGCAGAAGAGCCTATAGTGAACAGTGCCATGCCCTGATTTCTGTCTTGCAACAGAGGCAGCCACTGAGTCAGACACCTTTCCCAGCCCTCAGTCACACAGACACTTGTCTAGCCAATGGCTAAACTCTGTTTCCTGCACATAATGTTAAATTTTAAAAGGGCAAAGCTTTTCTACATGCTAAACACCCCTTTCTGACAGAAACTGTATTTGTAAAAGTAAGTTTAACTTGACAGCACAATTCCAGAAGCAGCCAAAGTAGCATAGGCCTACCAAGGAAATGCGTAGGACAAAACATGGCAATGATATTTCATCTTGCTGGAGGAGTGGATCACAGATAGAAGCTCCTAGAACACAGACTTTACCTTACTTTATGAATTAGCTTTCTGGGATAGCTATCATTTTAATGTATTACTAGTTCAAATTACCGTAAGGAACTATAGGCTCTCCCTTAAGAGTGTACTGTGATGTTTTACATTATATAAGGCTTGATATCATGCAAAGGGAACCTTGAAGCACACTTACTGATAAGGAGGAATTTGAGAGTAAGATAATACAGTTTACTGTAAATCAAAGTTAATGGTATCTTTGCACAACCCATTCATGAGCTTTTGGTGGTGTAGAACTTCAGTATCTGCATTATGTTAGAAATTTTGAAATGCAATGCTACCTTATCCAAATGTTGATAGTGTGGGACTGCTGTTAAGCTTAACAAGCTTGACAGTCTCTTTTAAAATGTATGAGTGGTATTCCCACTTTGATTTTTTTTTTCCTATTAGAACCTACTTGTTTCCATTTCTTCTATAATAGAAGTCATGAATTATTTACATTTGATATTTGAAGACAATATGATGAAAAAGCTTAAGAATGTCTTGCTAGGTAAAATCATATTTATTGTAATGCATTTTAAAACTTATTTTATTTCTACATCATTTTGCTTAGGGAGAGAAAGAAAAAAAGAGATCTTAAGCCTGAATTTAGCTTGGCCTTAAAAGTGCCCAATGAAAAGGTGATTTCTGAGCTTCATGCTTGCTTCTCCTGTTCATCTCTACTGGCATTTAAAATTTGAAACAATGCTTATAGTTATGCATTAGGAGTTCAAGTGACTGAGAAAGTGGCAAATGGAGAAGGATTCCAAAAATCTACCAGTTGTGTAAGCTTGCAGGGTAAAACATTTATGTGCAGGCAAGTTCAAAAGAAGAAAAAGTGCACAATACTGTCAACAGTGAAACTGGCCAAGTTTTACCTGAAACTCCCCTAAAGCTTTTACCCTGATGTTTCATCACTGGTGTGAGACCTTCTCATGGGAATTTCACTTGAAATGAAGAAGAATTGTGTCATGGGCAGTAATTATTTAAATGTTATGTAACCCGAAGGATCTTGGTTTTCTTTTCGTAGTTCAGATGTTTAAATTTCATAAGGTCTGCTGTGGATCAAAATTTTTAACATAAATATATATCTTATCAAAATGTAACCTTTTAAACCAAAATTATCCAATACCTGAATTATTTTCTTCATATGAGAAATTCTTAGGTAGGGTGCTATCAGCATTCTTTTGTGCCAGATCTTCTTATCATCTTATTCTCCTGGAAATAGCTTAGGAATTGTCTGTGTTCTGTTGTCCAGGCTGTAATGTTTAGCTCATTGAGTGCCTCTTTTACAAACAAAAGGTAACGAGGTTTTCATGCAAATGAAACTTTTCTGGTTGAAGACTGTGCAGAGCTGTAGGTGCTACAATAGGAAGCCATTATGTGGCTGAGAGGGAGAGTTACCCTAGCAGATCAATTCTGCCCTCCTCTATTTGGAGTTCCTAATCCTAACTGCTTTCCCAGGCATTGGAACTATAGTAGCATGGCAGAGATGGAATGGAAAGAATGGAACCTCTCTGTAGGCTGTTTACTACAAGCCTTTTTTTCAGTAAGATAAGACTTGTGGGCATTAGTGCAATGCAGGCAACAGAGCAGTTGCTGACCATTTGTTTTTTATTTAGTTATGATTTATTAAACTAAAATCCCTTTCTCTTTTGACAATAATAAGGCATTACTTGCAGTCTGCATTCTAGTCATAGTATTTTCATCTGTTTTCTGGTAATAGTCAAAATCTAACATTAACGTGTCCAAATATATTCATGGCTATATAGATTAATGGAACTGATGTCAGCATGTTTAAAGTGACTTTTAATGTATGAGTAAAATGAAAAGACTTTAAAACAAATTATTTGGCTCGAAGCTCCATTTATGTAGTGTATGTTTCAAGCTAATAATCAGGGCTTACTGTGGGTCAGCATGTCATATCCCAGTGGTGTCTAGTGAGATGGAGGGTTATCTTATATGTCAGCTAGATAACCCCGTGAACAATTTTGAGCAGTGGAGATAATGGGACTGAATTCTGAAATGAGGTAGAACTCTGAAGTGGGGCAGAATTCAGAATGGGAGCTGGAAATATCACGGAGTACAGTGTTGTGTGTGAGCACCATACAGCTGCTTATGAAGACAATTACCTTTTGGCATCAGTAGTCAGTTACATTTGACAATAATCCTTCTTGATAGGGTGCAATTAAAATGTGGGAGAATGGCAAATCAGGTACACATTCCTATTGAAAAGAAAGGTGAAGTAAAAGAAAAATACTTCCTTGCTAGTGATGTTATCATTTTATTTTCGTCTAATATTTTTAATACTGATATTGCATTATAATCTAGTAAGTATTTTTAAAATGTTAAATAATATAATTATTTATTTTTAATGTTTCCCTGTCTTGTATAATAAAAATATTATTTTTATGTACTTTGAGGTCTCTGCAGATCATCTTTGTGGTAATAGGTGCAGTTTCATACTTGAGTTTTTTCATTTTTTATTTTTCTATATTTTTCTATATTTTATTTATTTTAATTTTCGAAATAAGGAAAAAAATTTGTTGCACATGTTCAAAAAGAATACTTACGTAGTCTCAGGTTTAATGCCTTCTCAGATGACACAACAGGCTTTCTAATTGTGCACCTAAATCAAATCATTGATATCATAATTGAAGTAGTTCAGTCTTCATACAAAATATGTAATTTATGTGAACAAATTATAAATTGCTTGAGTTTGGGCTTGTTTCCACCTTTCAAGCTATCACTGTGTTTCCTGATGAAGTCTATCAGCAGCTTTTGGAGAATGGACTTTTGC
This sequence comes from Cuculus canorus, assembly GCF_017976375.1. Classification (NCBI taxonomy): domain Eukaryota; kingdom Metazoa; phylum Chordata; class Aves; order Cuculiformes; family Cuculidae; genus Cuculus; species Cuculus canorus. The sequence continues at coordinate 92,520,889 of NC_071403.1, forward strand.
ATGTATTTGCAGTATGTATTTTGACAAATCTTAGGAGCACCAGTGCTAAAGGTATTTTTTTCCCCACTGTCTATAGTATCACTCTTCTTGTGTTTGCCTTTTATTTTTAGCCATAGCATAAGTGAATTATCTACCAATGACGAGCATATTCTTTGTATTAGCATTTCTTCACATGCTTGATAACCTGTTTTAACTCATAGCAAAAGCTTAGTGACTTCTGCAGCCTTTGGTCAGCCAGTAGAGGCCACTCATAGCTTGCTGCTGAAGCTGGGCAGTGATTTGAAAAGACAGGTTTTGTTGTGTGCGTGGGGGTTTTAATCCACTCTGAGTAAACTTACGCTGCCATGAACTGTCATAATATGACTTGTACCTGCAAAGAGTTCTATTATGAGTAATTCTGCTTATATATGTAAATGCATTTAATATTGATGTTTTTCTGTTTCCTGTAATAAGTCCCATGGCAGTAGGAATAGAAATCACCTTCAGTGGTATGCTTCAAGGAATCTTAAAGCTAATGCTTTGATGACATCCTTTGTTGGTGCAGTCTTTATTATAATTGTATTACAGTGCTTTAATGAAGTAAAGGAAAAATTATTACAGATTACTTTGTCAGCGGAAGGGCAGTAGGGTCTAGTTTGTATGTTTTTCTTGGGTTTTGTAAATGAGGAACTGCGCTGCAAAAAACAACTTGCCAAGGGTCAAAACAGCAAGCCTGCAGCAGGGCAAGGAATTGAACCTGTACCATTCAGGTCACGGCTAGTATCCTAATCACCGCTCTGCTCCTTCCTCCTGTCTATGTCACCATGTGGGGGCAACTTCACTTATTGAGTGAGGATAATGTTACAATTCAAAATTATTTCAACATTTTAGATCATTCTTAACTAATACGAATATAGTCCCAGCACTACTGAAGTCAAAATTTTGTTGACTTAGTGAAGCTAAGATTTCACTTTACAGGAAGTTTTATATAATAAAGATTTTATATATATATATACTGCATATTGCTGCAGCATTTAATTAGTAGCTCTTTGTACTAAGGGCAATTTGGTTTAATTTAAATAAAATTTGTTAATTATTTGCTATTTGCAGAGTAATGAAGTACGAAAACTTTGGCCATGATATTGTTGCCATATCTAATACAATTCAGACAGCTACCCTAAAGTTTTCCGTTTCCTAATATTGAAATAGTGGTGCTGTGTGGTGTATTTGTGCAGTCCTGCAGATTTTACATTTGCCTTTTAACAAGGAGTTGATTTAATTAAAAAAAAAAGAATCTGGTTTATACTTTCTTCTTGAGACTAATAGATCATTTTTTGTAGTGCTGTGAGCTGCTGTTGGAGCAGTGGTGCCACATAGTACTATTTCATATTAGGAAACTCAGAAGGAACTCTCCTACTGACTTCATTGCAGATAGATCATTTGCAGTTTTCGTTCACTTTACTTGGTGCTTTTTCTGTAGATGAAATAATTTTTTTGCATTATGCACTAGTTACTTTCTCTGGTTTAATAGTTCCTCAAGTGTTACCATATCACATACCTAAAGGTACCACCTATGCACTATTGTATATCATTGCAATGTATCATTAAATTTACTCCATTGCCTGTTCTATAGTGTATAAAACCTTGTCCCTTTGACAAAGTTTTAGGAAACAACATGGTCTGTGACATTTTCTGCTAGTGTTACCATTTAAAAGAAACAAAAAAAATTAAACCAAGGCTGCTCTCTTTTCAAAAGACTTTTTTTTTTAAATTTATAGTTGTTTAACTTCAAGTTTAGGTATATCTTAAAAGCAGCAGAGCAAAACTGTGTAATAGAAAAATTTACAAAGAAATTCCCTGTTTTGCTTTTATACATGAGATTTAAATTTTCCATATTTCTCTGAAGGAGTTATGCTCAATAGTGGAATTTTCTTTCAATCTCCGATACCATTGTTTTTCTTTTCCATCTGTTAGTTATTCAATTGAAAACTGTATATATATATACTTTGATAAATTGTGTGAAAAGTACAGAAAACTCTAGCAGTGTCTGAAATCACTAGAGAGATTGGAGAGCTGGGATATATTCTTTAAGTCCAAGAAACTTGCCGATTCTCATTTTATCTAGGGTGTGTAGCTCTTTTGTTTGGTGGTTTGCTTCGGGGGGGGAGGAGTGAGAAAACAATAAAACATGTACAGGGAGATGTGTGTTCGCTTTAGGATTAAAGTTCATGCCTTTTGACCTATTTTTCTAGAGGTTTTCTCCTTCCTTATCGCTTGCATGTATTTTGCAAGCAGGATGGCAATGATCCACCGATTTTTGCAACACTATGTTAGTAAGAGGTCGGTTTTACAGAATTATAACTATAATAACAAGTAACTGGCATATGACCTTTTTTCCAGTGACCCATGTCTTGATGAAGACTTTGTGGAATTTGTCTGAGCATCACTTAAAACCAATCTGTACACTAAAGAGATGCTTCTCTGGAATGGTCAGTTTGGGCCCTTCAGCAAGAGTGTGCTTGTAGAGGGAATAAAAATGTAATGGTAATGTCAAACTAGGGTTATTACAATGATTCAGTAATGTATACTGTGAAAGCTGTTTTTATTTTCTTATTTTTCTGTATTGCTTCAAGTCAAAGAATTTGTAGCTATATCTTTTTAAAGTTGTATTTTAAATCAGAGCTTTGTTTATTGTAGGTGCTTTACAATGCTTCTAGTGAAGGAGGAGTATAAAATAATGAATGAATTGATAATGATAATGATAGTGATAATGAATTGATGCTGAAAATAATAAGAAATTGCTTTTAATCAGTGCAATAAGATATAGAGAATAGATTTTCTCTCTTTCTTCCCTTGATATGGTTTGATTTAATTTCCTATAAATTGGCAATCACAGATCTGTGAATTATGGAAGTATCATTGTGATGCTGTAATTTCCACTACAAAATCCTACTGTCTAGTGTTTTACTTTTAGTTGCATTTTATTTTGGACAACAGCTTGTTTTGCAGAAACTCCTGCTTGACAAAATTAAATTCAAAACTCAAAATTTCCAGTTGTATTCATCAAGATGGTGGTTTTAGGGAAAGATACTATAAATATGTGAACCTAGAAAAAAGCATCTTTTCTTCTTCTGGAGTAAGAAAGATTTGGTTAATATAATTAATTTTTACGTGCATTAATCTGTAGTTGATCATAGCAGTTAATTTCTAGACTGGTAGAAGGGACCTGTTCTTTCATTTAGAAAAGATCATTTGTGTAACTAGTGTTCAGCAAAATTTTCCTGAAATTTTACTGGTTTTGCATATTATGAGTGTGACACACAGTGATGGCTAAATTCACATACTTCCATAATTATTTCTGTGTATTAGTTAAATACATTATAGAATCATTTAAATTGGAAAAGAATGGTAAGATCATAGAGTCCAACCATAAACCTAAAAATGACCTCAGTAATGTGTTTTCACTGCATGTGCTATGGAGTGTTTAGCATGATCTAAGTTAAAATACAAAAATATCACTTCCAGTATTGAAAAATTACTGAAATTCTAAGAATTTTTTTTTTTAGTAAAGGAAAACATATCTGAGGTACAAGTATGAATAGGACATAGTCTGTATTTTTTCAAAAATGTATTTCCTAAGCTAAACGTAAATTATAAAGGAGAAGTGTATTTGTTCACTTGATTGTTCGATGGCACAGGAAAAAATAAGGAAGAGGAGATATGGTTGAGTATGCATTTTTAATTTACATCATTTTAAGTATTAAGGAAATACTGTGTATGAAACACATCCATTCTTTGGACCTTAGATTGTAGGTTTCTTTAAAAATAATTTCCCATGGACTGTTCAGTAACTGAACATTAAAATATGCTTCAAATGAGAAGTAAACAGAATTATTAATTAACTATGTAACGTATTTTTGGTTTGTGTTAACTTATGGTATTTTTTGTTGGCACATGGTAGTACCTTTTCTTTAAGCTACAGCACATGTAAATTAAAATAGTGCTACAATATTTATTTTATTAAAAGGTGCATAAATTGATCCACTAAATAGACTTTTCTTTAACTAATATTCTCTATGGTCTTCATTCTTGCCCACCTCTTACCTTATTCATATAAAGTAAACGGTATTGTTCAAGCAACCTGTGACAGTAGACATTTTGCTCCCTCTCACCCAGTGGTGTCAGCAGCTGGTCAAAAGAGGTGTTTATCCTGCTGTATTTAGTGTTGGTGTGGCCTCATCTTGAGTACTGTGTGTAGTTCTGGGCACCATAATTCAAGAAGGATTTGAAGGTGCTTGAGCAAGAAAGGGCAACAAAGATGGTTAAAGAGCTGGAAGGCATGTCCTGTGAGGAACAGGTAAGGACTGGGTTTGTGTAGTTTGGAGAAAAGGGGTCTGAGGGGCAACCTCATTGCTCTCTACAGCTTCCTGAGGAAAGGATGTGGAGAAGGAGAAATTGATCTCTTCTCTCTGATACCTCATCATAGGATGCATGGGAATGGTTCAAAGCTGTGCCATGGAGGTTTGGGTTGGACATCAGGAAGCATTTCTTTACTGAGAGAGTGGTCAAACACAGGAACAGGCTTCCTAGAGAGGTTGTTGATGCCCCAAACATGTCCATGTATAAAAGGAGGTTGGACTCAGTGATCCTGCGGGTCTTTTCCAACCTAAACCATTTTGTTATTTGGTGACAATGACTTTAACAACATGCTTTAACTTTTGTTCAGCCCTGAATTGGTCAGGCAGTTGAGATAGGTGATTGTGGTATGTTCCTTCTGACTGAAATTAGTCTATTCTATGTTATCAACATTTAAAAATAATAGTTGCTCTCCTCAACAATTATTTCTTCAGAGTGAAATCCTCTTTCTTGTCTTCTTCCAGTTTAATACCACCATCTTTCCAAGTATCACTTTGTCACATGTAATGTCTCTGGTAGCGGTATACAATGTGTGTTTTAACATAGAATAGAATCATAGAATCGCTTGGTTGGAAAAGATCTTTGAGATCATTGAGTCCAACTGTACCTGTCCACTACTAAATCATATCCCTAAGCACTTCATCTACCTGTCTTTTAAATACCTCCAGGGATGGTGAATCAACCACCTCCTTGGCAGCCTGTTCCAGTGCCTGATAGACCTTTCCATGAAGAATTTTTTCCGGATGTCCAATCTGAACCTCCCCTGATGCAGCTTGAGGTTATTCCCTCTTGTCCTATCACCTACCACTCGAGGGGAAAGACCAACACTCACCTCTCTACAACCTTCTTTCAGGTAGTTGGTAGGCAGTGATAAGGTCTCCCCTCAGCCTTCTCTTCTCTAGGCTAAACAATCCCAGTTGCCTCCGCTGTTCCTCATGAGACTTGTTCTCCAGCCCCTTTACCAGCTTCATTGCCCTTCTCTGGACACACTTCAGGACCTCAATGTCTTTGTTGTAGTGAGGGGCCCAAAACTGAACACAATATTTGAGGTGCGGCCTCACCAATGCCAAGTACAGGGGCACAATCACTGCCCTGGTCCTGCTGTTTCTGATACAAGCCAAAATGCTATTGGCCTTATTGGCCACCTGGGCACACTGCTGGCTCATGTTTAGTTAACTGTCAACCAACACCGCCAGGCCTTTCTCTACCAGGCAGCTCTCAAGCCACTCTTTCCAAGCCTATAGTCCTGCACGGGGTTGTTGTGTCCCAAGTGCAGGACTCAGCATTTGGCCTTGTTGAACCACCTCTTGTTGACCTCAGCGCATCGATACAGACCATTCAGATCCCTTTGCAGAGCCTCCCTACCCTCCAGCAGATCAACCCTTCCTCCCAGCTTAGTGTCATCCACAAACTTACTAAGGGTACATTGAATGTCCTCATTGAGGACATTGATAAAGATATTGAACAGAATTGGACCCAGCACTGAGCTCTGGGAACACCACTTGTGACTGGCAAAACTCAGTCTTGAATACTTGTCCATTATACTGTGTTCTTCAGAGTAGATCATAATATCTCAGGCAAAGCAATTACTGCAAAACAGTTGGAGTACTTTGTGAGTTGGAGTACTCATGTTTCAGGAACTCTGGAAGCAGTGTACAGCCACCACCTTGTTTCCCTGTTCAAACAATTGTAAAAGGACTTGTATCCAGAAGATACTAGAGTCATATTTTGAAGTCTTAAACTTATTTATATAAAAACACTTATATCAACTGTAAATTACAGTATCTCCTGAGCAATGTGTTGCTGGAGAGACTTTGCATGGGCAGAGGATGAAAAGCAAGAAGGGTCAAGGGTATTCTTGGTTTCCCCTTACACTCCTGCTTATTTTGCTGCTTTATGCAACTAGGCCACAGTACATATTGCAACACAGTTGGTCTGTGTGAAAACCCATGATATTTCTTTGTACTTTTTCAATGGCAGTATTGTTCCTCATCCTCTAGGACATCATTCCTAATCATTGCAACATCTAGTAAGTTTTTTAAAAGCTGCTACTCTTAATTAGAGGAAATAGTTAGAAATACTTCCACTCTTTATCTTGGTTACAGTTGCGTATGTTCCAGTATATCATTTTGTTCAGTTATGGGGTAGTGCAACTTCTAGAAAAACAGACTATCCAATATACTACTAAAAATCTTGAAGAGGTTATTGAGCATTTCCTAGGCATTTTCATGTTTCATAGGAAGGAACTTTTGAAGCCAAAATTCTGTTCATGTTCTGTATTAACTTTAAAGTGTGTCATGGCGTTCTTTTTCCAAAAGTTTAACTTTTAAAATATTTGAAAAAATATTACTATATTTATATTATTAGAAAAAAGTCTGTTGCATTTTTTTCCTGTAAAGCATGTGTCAAAAGTAGTCTACAGAACTTGTTGGACTTTATCAAATTATGCTTTTTCAAATTGCACTGATCTTGTTTATGGCTCAGATGTTTGCTACAAAAAAAGAGAAGGCATCCCCTCCCTCACTTTTTCAGAAGGAACAGTAACATAAAGACATCAGACATAAACAAGGAGAGTTTGGTGAGAAGGAGGACACCTGGTCACATTGACCAGTGTGGCTAAGAACCATCAAGGACCATAGCCATCAGTGGTAGCCATACAGCATCACCTCTATGATGTTGTCTATGCACAGCTAATTTAGTGTACGAGCGCTAAAAGCTAACACTCTTCTGTATACAAGGAGGATGTTTACTTTAATAGTGTATAAGAATTTACCATTACCAAGAAATGTGTTAGTGAATGAACTTAGTTTAAAGTTTAAAACAGGCCTGATCTGTCAGTCCTGTCTCAGTTATTCTGATTCCCTGATATGTGTGTATCAGATTCACTCTCACATTCAGTAAAAAAATTGAAAAACCAAACCTTTGTTATGCAAACTGTCAGCATTGCTTGTTCTTTGTATCCCAAGAGAAAGCTGGTACTTGCTTTAACCCTCAGGTGTCTTCTTGTGCACTGGCATTTCATCATCTAAACCAATTCTAGGTAACTATGCTTTATTTCCATTAGTAAAGAATCTGAGCAGTTGAGAGGGTGTTTGTTTTCATTTTAGTGTCCTGCAATCTGCTGCCACTTTCTGGAGTAATTGACGCTCTCATCTGTAGAGACTCAGCAGAACTTTGCAGTATATTTTCTTTTAATAATAAAGGTAAAGATAGACAATAGATTTTGGTTGTTTTTTTACACCCTAGATGGCAGATTTTTCAAAAATGAATTAATTTGCATTAATGTACCATGAATCTTAGAATAATCAGCACAATAATCAGCATTCAGTTTTATGTAGAGATATACATGAGTTTATTTTTATAAATATTCTCTGACTACTCGGTAACTGAAACTATCTAGGGTGTACAAAAGAAACCTCAGCACTGTAGAGTGATCAGTTGTAACTGTATTCTAAGCAAGTTCATATTCTCATATAAATTAGTGGAAAAACATAGTTCTGTGGTTTATATATTATTTTAAAACTGGCAACTTATCAAGTGTTTTTTCTTGAAATTGCCATGCTTATTAAATTTCAGATTATGTATTTTGAGTAAGATGGAAACTTAAACTTGTTTCCATAAGTATGGCTGCAGGTAAACAACCAATTTTAGTCCAGAAAATAGCTTTTGCTTCTGTCAACATGTTGTTTATTTTCTCCCTGAGATAAAAAGTTCAGTTTTCTGATATTTGTACCAAGATAAAGTCTGTAAACAAGATTAATATAGTGTGGAAAAGGTTGTCAGCAGCCCTGGCAAAGGAAATAAGTTGCCTGTACACAGAACATACTGTAAACTGAATAAAAGTGTCAGGTCCACCATGAGATAATGTGATCATGAACCCCTAACAAAGCATGACATAGGCACAGTCGGCTTTTCTTATAGCCACAGTGTAGAAAATGGATTACTATATTCCAGGGATACTCACTGGAATAGCATGAAAACCTCATTTTGAGATTAATGTAGGATGTAGTTCTCAAGAGCTGAGCTACATGTTTACCTATAGTGTTAAAGTAACAGTTTAGTTATTAATCGTAAAATTTGGAAATTACATATTAAAATACTTGTTTGTATTTCTAGGTCTGTCTTTGTGAACTAACATTTCTTGCTCTTATTAGGTGAACTATGACATTACAAAAATAATATTTGGTCACTGTTTTATTATCGTGTAGCTATGTAAGGCCTCAATAAGTCTAGTAAAACAGTAAATTCTAAATGCAGATAAAGCACTAGGTGCTGTTCTCCCACATAGCTGCCATGATTTTCTCTACTAGAGTTTTATATGTTTGCATAGGTATTTCTGTGGTAAAGTATCACCAATTGTTTTCAGTCACCACCAGCCAGAAAAATGACCAGGCTTTGGGGGTTCTCAATTCTGCCTTGAGTGACATCATTCTTCAGGTCAAAGAAACAGATTTTGGTCAAATACTTTAACCACATGTGGCTTGCAACTTATTCAGTGAGTGTTCTTTGGAGGTTTTCCAGTTGCGGGAGCTCCAACTGCCCTGGCTTCTCTCCAGCATGAGACCAGATGAATAGTAATATTTTTCTTTAGAAGCTGAATGCATTGTTCTTTTAATAAAGAATAGGCTACTTTGATCTGTGAATCTTCTGCTTATGCACTTTTGGCAAGCCTGAGCCATATAAATGAATTGTCATTTAATTTTTGAGGTCTCCTTTCAAAACTGAGAGAACATCTGACTTCATCGCTGCTTCTGGTCACCTACTGACCATAAAACCGTCTCCAAGGAACTGAAAATTTCTTCCTGTATTCTTTCCAACAGGAGTAGTTTGCCTTTTGCTCTGGTTCTTCAAGCATGAGTTGCTTGACCACGTTCGACCATGGTGGCCTCTTACTCTTCTGTGTTTACCAATATGCACAGGCAGTCAAATTAAGCAGATTCTAAAAATAAAAATAAAGTTGTTTGAACGCATTCCTGAGCAATACCAGAATATCATCATCTGCAGAAGTCTGCATGTACTATCATGCATTCTTAATATTGTTCTTAAATTGAGCATATTATGTATATGAGGACATGGCAAAGTGTGGTAAAAATTATTTCATCTTTGCTTTCTGTCACACATCAGCTTGAATTTCAAAAGTTTTGCGGTGGGATACAAAGGTTCAAGGTGTTTTTTAATAAGTTTATTACTGTATCATCCATAAATCAAGGTATTATGTTGAATATGATTTTCAAAACATCTAACTTTAATATTTCAGAGATAAAGTGCTTAGTGGACTCTTCAAAAGTAACTTAGGCTCCTGACATCTATAAATGTCTGACACCTGACATCCAATCAGAATTACACATAAAGCATTTTAATAACTCTTGTATGGTACTTTCTGCACTCTGACTTTACTTAAAAATTGCAAATATTGCTGATTACATTTACTATATTTAGTGTACTGTCCCTATTTTAGTTTTACTATTAGTGATGTGTTTTCTTAATAAGCAATCACTGTGTGTGTTTGCTGCCTTGTTATTCAAAGACTTTTTTTCCTACTATTTTTCCATTAGATTACTCCAGGACCAGGCGGTAGCAGGAAAACAGTTCACTTGTCCCAAGATTCTCTTCACCATGAGTAAGTATCAGTGATGGGAGTTATAACTTATTATTATTGTTTGCTTTATAGTAATACCTCTGTCCCAAAGCCGCATTTTGCAACTGTACAAACATGTGATAAAAGAACCTTTGCTCAGTTACATAATGATCTTTATTTAATAATAATATTTATAATCCTTAGTAATTAATTTTACATTTCTTAATGAAACATGAAGCTCAGTGGTTTGTAAATGTGTTTTTATTAACTTGCTAAGTATATGCTTTCCTAAAACAAAACACTTTTTTAAGGCTGGATACCACATACAGGTTGTTTAAAAAGACCTGCTTTGTTTTTCTCCAAAGGGAAATTCAGAAATGCCAAATTTGAATATATGATGTACCATATGAAGAAGAAAGTTGTAAGTTCCACAAAAAGACATTGGATTAATTGTTTGGACACATGTAAATAGAAAATATCATTCAGTTCATTTAGTTACTCCATTGTGCCATTACTGTAAACTAATTCTGTTCAGATGACATTAGCAACATTATTTTTTGGTTATCTCTTGAGTAAAAGATAACATTTTCCTATATTGTCCAGATCAGAAATCTAAAATGCAGACATAGATGATTAGGAAATAATATATTTGGGAGTACATTTATATGTTCCAACTGCTACTAGCTATGGCATCCAAAGGTTAAAGAAACACTTGCCAAAGCACCTGTACTACAAACATATTCTCAGTACCAGCTACTGATCCACTTCTGTGTAGCAGTATCCACCCCATAACTTGCTAATGTTGTGGTTTCATAAATTATTTCTGACCTAAAGTAATTCAACTGATACTTTACAGTTTTTACGTTTGTTTATTTTATTAAAGGAAACAAATAATACTGTAAGTGAATGGACAAAATTATAAAAACCAGTATGATGTGAATATGATGTTCTTATTACAAGAGGTCTTATTCTTTGTGAAGGGTTTTTTAATGTCTAAATATGATATACTTTCAAATTACTTTGATATGTTTTCTCAGTAGAAATACATTTTACTAGTAGTTTAGTTTGCAATCCACTAGTTTGCCACAAACCAGCAGAGTTTATGTGGAAGGATACCGCAGTTTGCTGCTCCTCCTTGAACATTTGCTGTTGACACTGGTCTATGTGGAATTCAGACCTAACCCATTATACTTCTTATTCTAAACAGCTTCTGTATGTTTGTGAACTTATTTGTTGGGTCATTTGCAAATGTGATGTTTTTTCTTTTCATCCACTGCCAGCATCAAAGTTGTGCGTGCATGAAATCCCCGTTTTCCTCAGATTTTTAGCTGTTTGGTGCAGGTGATAAAAGTTTCATGCCCAAAATATATAAATGTCTACTAATTTTTATCTTAAAGTATACTTTTAACATTATTGCTGTCATTCTTCTGTCATTTCCAACTCCTTTTCCTTAATCACCCTTAAAGTAGAAAAAGGAGTTAGCAGTATGCAGGTTTCAGAGACAGCTGGTCTTATATTCATTATGAGAGGCTGACTGCTCATCAGCAAACTCACAAAAAGTGAGTGACCAGAAGCCACAAAACTCCTGGATTTGTGACTAAAAAAAAGTAATCTAGACAGAACAATTCCATGGAATTTGCTTCTTCTCTCTATATTAAAGAAAGTAAAAATTTTAGTGTCATCTTGTGGTTACTGTGGGGAAAGAAAAAAAAGTAGAGTAAACAGTATTGAATGTAACTACTGCAGAAAAAGCGTGACTGGGTTAAGCTTATAATCTTTGGTTACAGTTCTCAAGGAACTCACAAGCATAATAGTAGATAATGTGATGGGGATTTTCTGCAACATTGTAATGGATAGAATTATTCTATCCTTTGTCAAAAAACTGTTGCTTTCTTTGATATAATTATTATGTAGGTACTATATGTAATTTCAGATCCCCTTTGTTTTAATTCTGTTTTCCTTCTCCTTTTTAATTATGTAAGTATCAAGGTTTGCCCCAGGTTTCAATGATGCTTACTACAGCTATATTCAGATGTTAATTCAGTTATATTTGATCATAGAGTGTATGCAAACCAGAAATAATATGCTTATTAATGCTATTGAAGGAAAAGCCACATTGTGAGTTCTTGTTCCTGCATGTCTGTGTCATAGTCAAAGTTTACTCCCTTTTGAAATAAGGCTGATAACAGTCAAAACTGTGTAGTTGTGTAGAGAAATGAAGTCACTGAGTTTATGGAGTTTGAATTGCATTTTAGATTCAACTCAGACCTCAGTTTGTGAAACGATACATAAACAACTACCAATTAGTCTATAGTACTTAAAAATCTTTAGAGTGATAATCACTAATAAGTAACACTTTATTGCTAAATATGGAACTAGTTTTATTTATAGCATATACTTTACAGTATATTAAAATACTATTATTCATGTATTATTTTAGCCAAAATATAATAACCTATAGAGTCAATAGCTACTCAGAAGTGAAGTCTATGCTGCATTCTTTCAAAACTGTTTACAGACTTAAAGAGTTCAATAAAAATATCCCATTAAAATAAAGCATAGCCAAAGGCTGTATTTTCCTGGCAGACAATAAAATCCCCAAAAGCACGCACAGACTGGTCATATGACAGCATGTGCTTTGTTAGTTATATTGTTAAACCTCTCTTTTCTTTTTCTCCCACAGCCACTGGTTTAGCCCTGGGGCTAGGAAGGAACATAGCCAGGTAAGAACTCCTTTGATCAACAACAGTTTACTTGAGATGTATAAAAGAATTTAACTACCTGTACTCCAGAAGTAGTGGGCTAATGTTTGAAGAAGTTATAAAGAAAGCAGGTAAGATTTCATATTTTCTTTTAAGGAAACGTATTAACAGCAGTGCGTTTCCAAAAGTTCCTTAATTAGAAGCCTTTAATTAGGGACTTAATTCTAGTTAAGTATCTTTGAGTTTCAACAGGTTAAAAGTGTGATTATTTTTTTTAATGATTTTGTTAATCAGGATATCTCCAAGTATTGTGTTTCTCAAAATGCTGGAAAGCAAAACATTTGAGTCACAAAATGAAGAAATACAGAACAGTGACAGGAGTGGGCAGGCTTCTATAGAAAGATCTTCAATTCCGCTTTTCTGCATTTTATTATTTAAAAAGACCACATCAGCAAAAAAGGAACTGTCAAATCTCCATTATGGTGCAGGTATTGATGAAAATATCACACTAATTTGGCTGCTGAGCCCCTACAATCTAGGCCCTAGGAGGTCCAAGCCTAGAGATGTAGTTGAGGGAATGTGAAGACATGTTTAATATTTGATTACCAACATATTACTTATTTCTTTAGCTTGTCTTCAGACATGGAGTTATACCTTTTTTTGTGGATGGTAGTAAGGTCTAAACAGAATATGCTTTCCAAGAATGTTATAATGTGAAAATATGTCTGGTTTCATTTCATAAATATGTAGTGAATTTCCAACTACTCAGTAAAGGAAGCAGACTATGTCAGCAATGCATTGAAATTTTAGACTGAATTTGGATAGTATATTTTTAAAGTTGTTAAAAATTGATACAACACCGTTGATTTTATTAGTTCTGTGCCAATTGACTAGTACATTTATAAATTTAAATAGATTTGAAACTTCAAAGGGAAACAAGTTCTCTAGAATCTTTGGAGAGTCCATCTTAGGGTGATCCATAAAGAACACTTGTAGCTCCAGTAAGTGTATACTCCAGTATATACTGTTTCCTGCCCCTTTTCCTTCTTTTGAATTCCAAAGCAAGCTGAATCTCTAAAAGTTACATTACTTGCCCAAAATTGCCATAACAAACTTCCAACATGTCATGGTAAGCTGACTGACACTTAACATCTAAACAGGCAGCTTTATAAGATTCCCATTTCACTCTTATTATTTTGTAACACATATCCTGGTAGAAGAAACACATTAAAATGAGTGTTTTAAATATGAGCATGCGTTTTCTTAATTAATCACGATAAAAAGTTCTCTTGAGTTAATCTTTATCCCTGAATTTTTTATGCTATAAGTAGTCAAATTTGCTAGATTAGAATGAGATTAGTGATTTATTTTAATTGGATTTTTTAATTTATTGGTTTTCTCACTTAACAAAGGGGTTAACTGAAGACGTACTGCTTACTTCTTAAAAAATATCTAAGCTTAAAGCAACAGTACAGAAATTTCCATGCTGAGAAATCCATTAACCTAAATCATTCATACTGGCAATATCCATTCAGCATGGAATGTGAAAAATGTCTGCTTAGCTGGCTATATGTGAAGCTAATGTCATCAAATAATATGGGTGCTACTGGCACATAATGGGTTGGGTTTCTTTAGGCAAGTAAAAAAAATGAGAATGATGGTGCAATGCAATTATGACAATTTTGACAGCCTATAAAACTCACTAAATTTGTGGAGATCCATAGTGTTTCACTATTGGTTTACTACTTTCTCTTTTAATTAATTTCTGGAGTTGAAGTTGTTGTGTTAGAACACAAGTGATTAACTAGCCAGATTTTAAGTCTTATAAGTGATCTGTATTTTTACATGCTATAACTACAATAGACTTATCAGCCAGATAATATTGATAACAGTAAGACTGTTCTCCTTAGCTTGATCACTAAGTAGATACACGTTGTTACTAATGTCATGCTGATAAAAATTTGGGCTACATTTAAATATGAATTGTAAGTGCTCCAATTTTTTTGATGATAAGGAAATGTATCAGAATATCAGATTGCCTTTTAAAACCAGATTGCAACATATTTTATTTTCAGGGTAATATTTCTAAAATGCAAATAAAGACATTATTTGTCTGAACATTTTTTTTAACAGCTTCAACTCTTGCGAGACAACCGATCAGAGAGAGGACACAAGAAGAACAGCTCTGTAAAAACAGCTAGCCGGTATGTTTAATGCTGCAGTTGTCATTAATTAATATTGTTTATGAATTTGTTGTTTTCTTAACTCCCAAATTTTTATTTAAGAAATGACACCATTCTTTTGAGTTATTTTCAGAGGTCTTCTGGTTTTTTGTTATTTTCTTTAAAAATTTCTTTTACGTGGCATAATCTTTGCCTAAAATATGGATATAAGATTTTATTGGTGGCTATATCCAACTACATTTACTAAACTTAATCTCTTTAGTAAACATCAGAATTAAATGGAAGCCAAAGTAGAGTTTGTGCTTCTGGCATGTGTGTAAAATTTACTATTATGATTTCATGCTTTTGAAATCAAGAAGATAACTCAAATGCTGTAACACTTAAATTGTTCTTTTATTATATTTCAACAATAAAAATTTAATTGTGAAGATTTTATTAAAAACAAATCTAGATCAGTCCTCCAATACAAAAAATTTGACACTGAACTGATGGGCTGTAGTATAGGAGTCTGTTCCTAGACAGTTTATGTATAATACCTGCTGAATCTATTCTGCCAAATAATTATTTTAATGCTACTATTTTTTAAAATGAGAAACTACAGAAATGTTTCCCTTACTAAGTATGCCACCTTACACAATTTTTATGTTATTCTATAAAGATGGCCGTGTGCTATCTAATTAATTTTTCAAAAAGTTTTAATAGTTTGATGTCATCATGTAATGCTATGGGTTTGAGTGAGACAGTTGCCTTCCCGGCATTTGTCTTTCGGTATATATGTGGTCACTCTGAAATAACTTTTTAATATTGTTAAAAAGTTGCTTTGATGAATCCCTGGAAAGGAACACCAATACTTCTTTCAAAAATATGCATATTAAATATGAATAATTGAGTACAAGTCCTCGTTACATGCTCTAAAACATTGATTATGCAAGTATTGGTCATTCATCTTCAGAAATAGTAGTTATCTTTGTCTATTAAACTTTTTATAGTAAGCCAGAAAATTTTTGAAAGTTTCTGCATGTGTTTTCTGGCAAGCACGCTTGAATCGTATTTTTGTTCAGAATTTTAGAATTAATTCACTTTCGATATGAACTTTCACCATAAATGCACTCTTACTATCAAGCTGCTTACATGAAATGAAGAGTGTAGAGGAAATATAGAGTGAGCAGTAAAAAACAGATTATTTTTAAAGTAATTTTTTAATTTTTTTATGCTGTAGCTATCTAAAATGGTGTCTGAGGAATTCAGAATTGTAACTTGTGTTTGTTATTCTGACCAGTAAAGCTCTTGTTAAGTCATTGCTACCTACACAGGCAGTTAGAATAGAGATTTATAGCACGGCATTAAATGCCTGAAGTGATTTTGGACCTCTCTTCATGTCCAATCAGCAGTACATTAGTAGACTGTTATCCCAATAAACATCTGGCAGGGTTGTGTTGAAGTGATAGGTGGCAAATCAAAGACTGAAGATTGACATTTTCCGTAAAATATCTGTAATGTTACAGTAAGACTTACATAAACCATTATTATGACCTACCTAAAGCCACAGTATATTACCATACTGTAATATCCTTTAAAACAGCCAAGTCACCTGCTGACATCACCTGGTACCATCATCTCTGTTTTCAAAGGCCTTTTCCTCCAGATGGAGTCAGGATATTTCAAAATTGTTATTTGTGCTTTTTCAAAAAAACACTCTTTTCTCCACCTACCACAGAAATTTCACTGTTAGTTCTATAACATGCCTTGAAGAGAAATTCTCAAGCTTCTGTGAAAAATATATTTTTAACAGGCCATCTGTTGTCTCAGAATATCAAGCCGTATACATCTTACTTACAAGACATATATTGAACAGCGTTGTTGCTGCATTTTAGCTGCTGAAAATAAGAATTAAATTTGCACAAACATTTGTGCATTTTTTTCAGGCCAATAGCATTTCTGGTGACTACTTTTTTCCTATAGTTTAAGTATTCTATAACCTAATATTTTGCTTTTTATCAAAAGCTGTAACAACCAAAACAGAGATTGAATTTCAGATAGATAGGAGCAACACATGACAAATACGTAGTTCATCTCCTATGTTCATAGTACTTGTCCTCATTCAATTCAAGACAGTTGCTCCAGTATTCTCTTCCATACAAATGAAATTCATGGTAAGAACATCTGTCAGATTTTTCTGTAATTTTGAGGGCTGATTTTGTTATGACTTAATTTTAAATTATTACTTCTACCAAAAGGGTTAATCTCAGTTTCATCAGACAATAGAGAGAAGCAAAATGTTTCTGCTTACAAGAGACCTATAGAAGTTAGTGGTTCAGTGGCAAATGTTGTTCACAGAATCAGTAAGGTGGTGAACATCACCTTAGTTGCAAATGTGCATCTTCATTACTGCATATGAAATCTTAAAATAGAATCTGTCATTTACATTTTTGCATGTGCCAAAATACTTTAAGATCCAGTAAACTACAATGATACCAATCAAATGTCACAAGCTTAAGTCACACAATTAAGTAACATTCTAGTAAATTTTTCATTATTTCAATATACGACGTGCATATGCAGTTAAATCTTCTGTTGAATGTTTGTTGAAGTGTTTACTCCCACCTGAAAGTCTGAGGCTTTCTAAAATTTACTCTAAATTACTTCTTGCATGTGTTAAACTTCTAGAGTCAACACATCAGGGTAGTTCAGATGGGTGACCCCCTTGAAAAAGAGGTGTAACCCTATACTATGTTGCTGTTTGTTGCTGAATGCAGTGATAGAACAGCAGCAGTGAATAAGTATTGGAAATGCTATAAAATTATTGTACTCATGCAGAATACAGTTTAATCTGCTTTTATTGCAAGACTGAATTTCTTTTGAGTCTTTCTTTGGATCTTTTTTACACGACTGTATTTCTTGTTATGAGACTGTCCTTTTTGTTTGCTGTTCTGAAAGACCTTTTTTCCTGCTTTTATATATATATATGAGATACTTGTATGCACAGACATTTTTCTATGCTTGCTTTGACTTTTCATACCCCATTTGGATGACTGAACATAGTTCCTGTCTCAGCATGTAGACAATGTGTAAATACCCATATTACACTAGATCAGTGATTTGTGGAATAATTTACTCTGTAAATACATTGGAAAGGTGTGGAGCTCTAAAGCATGGCAGTGATCTGCAGCTGTCTCTTTGCAGCAGTACTTTCTGGCTGAGCTTTACTGTACTGGATTGCTTGTATTAGCTTTCTTCTGTCAAAATTAATAATAATGAGCCAATCCTATATAAACTAACACAAACTTTTACTAGTGGCAAGATAATTAGATTGTTGAGAACTGTTGATATGGCTACTGATGAACCAAATGTTAAGGAGGGGAGCAGTCCTGCTCCACAAAACTTGGAACCCAAATAGATGATATTATGCTGATACAGTTCAACACACCTAATCTTCTGTGTTTGACACATTTAAATAGGTGTATTCAATTATGCTACCTTTACACATAAGATTTAATCGACAAACATGTAGCTTTCCCATCAGTTATTTAAATTACATAAACAGTACTAAATAAAACAGGCTGAGAGAATTGGGGTTGTTCAGCCTGGAGAAGAGAAGGCTCAGAGGAGATCAGCGACCTTCCAGTACCTGATGGGAGCCTACAGGAAAGCTGGAGATGGACTGTTCATAACGGCTTGTGGGGATAGGACCGGGGGAACAGGTATAAACTGGAGAGGGACAGATTTAGACTAGACATTAGGAAGAATTTCTTCATTGTGAGAGTGGAGAGGCACTGGAACAGGCTGCCCAGGGAGGCTGTGGATGCCCCATCCCCGGAGGTGTTCAAGGCCAGGTTGGATGGGGCCTTGGGCAGCCTGATTTAGTAGGATGTCCCTGCCTATGGCAGGAGGGTTGGAGCAAGATGATCTTTAAGGTCCTTTCCAACCCTAACGATTCTACGATTCTAAAACTGGTCTAGAAATTCCCTTTATTTCTCCTGTATAGCCTTGAAAAAGTTCTCTGTTTACTTTATCTGTTTGCATTAGGACAGGAACAGTCCACCCCCCAATACAGCTATGCTGCCTGAAGGTGTTAATTATTCCAGCTACTTATTTTCATCCTCTACACTTTTGCCAGTAAAGAAGGGAGTTTGTCTGATTTTTTTTAATATTCTTCAGGCAAAAACCAGCCTGGTTAGCTCAACTCACCTATTTAAATTAAATTTTGTACAAACCATATTAGAGAGTATTCACATGATTTCTTCCTCCGGCAGAACTGTGGAGATGGTAATCTCCAGCAGATGTGTGATAACGAATAGCTTGGGATAGTAATGCCTTCATCTGGCTGAGTTGTTAGCAGACCAAATGTATGTCTGTAGCCCGAGGCTGTGGGCAAACAATTGAACATGATTGAGTTATGGTGAGTTAACAAGTTGCTCCTTGGCAGCTGCACTGCCATAGCTGATCGTGCACTTATTGTTTGCCTGCTCCCATCATGAGGTAAAACACATTTCCTTAAGTCAGCTCGGTAAAATTTTATAAAAATAAGTTCTACCGTAAGAAGATTCCCCAAGGCTAAGAGATTCATTTGGTCAGCTATGGAGATGGCTTTGAGCAGTATTTTGCTGAGCTGCTATGGCATGATTTTGAACGTGTGATCATATTGTTAAATATATACGGGAGCTCCACCACACAACTGTCTGCCTGTCTCTTAATATTTAATGTGTTTATCCTTGCAATATGTAATGAAGCTGGGAGTACTTTTATCCTCATTTGACAGAATAACCAGAATGCTTAAGCAACTTAATATTTTGCCTTTGGTCAGACAGTCAATGCCATAACTAGTTAATTTATATTGTAATCTAGAAATAACAGAATTGCAGATTGTGAAAACAGCGGACTAGTGAGTATGTTAAATTTGTATAATTATTTCCTGTACTATACATAATGGTCATGTATTTCTTTTGCAGTGTGTTTCTGTTAAATAGTGTCAATTATATTATCAAAATACTTATTTTTTTCTTATTTTACTCTAAGTAGAATTTAACACATGCATGAATTGAGAAATTTAAAAGAAAATAATACCAGAACTTCTGCTGCTTACCAATTTTTTTGGTCATACCTTGATAATTCTATGCTAACTTTCCACACTCAAATGCTCCCTCAGAGATCTTTAAAAGAAAAAAAGCTGTTTGTAAATCTTACACAGTTCAGTCCTGGCTTGAAAGAAGGCTAAGTCATACTCATAAAAATGATTACAAGGTGGAGGGGAATTATGCATGTCAGGCTTAACTAGCTAACTGATGCTGTGTTAACAATCTAGTCAATGTAGTGGCAGCTTTGGACGAAGTTGTTAGCCACTTCTTGTGACTGCAAAGTAGACCACAGCTTGAGGCAGAAGCAGTACCTTGATATTTCTTTAAAAAACAGCAGGAGCCACCTACTCAGCCAGTACTATAGTGTGAAATGAAGACTGTGTGCCAGTTGTCCAGTGATCACCTGTTGCTGCTCTATTTTAAGCTGGCAAGGAGTCTTCAAAGTCTTCTCCTGCTGTGGTGAACAGCACAGGCTGCAACACAAGTCTTCATGTGTGTGGAGGAGTCTGGTGCTGCAGCCTCCCAGGTGATCTAAATTCCCCATTTGTGACAAAGAGATATTCAGGAAAGCCGACTATGGAAGTAGTATGAGAAGGGTTATGTAAAGGAAAATAATCTACATGATGATGTGTGAATAAAAACCCAGAACATTAATCGTAACTTCCCCATGCTTTCTGCTACTGTCTCTTTCCCTCCTTTCTCTAGTTGTTCTCAGTTTGTTTTAAATATATGTTTTGTGTTGGTGCAAGAAGATGACTCTCAAGTATTTTCACTTTTTCTAATGAACAGTGTTCTGTATTAATTTGTATTTGAAGAAAGCTCCTAAGAGAAAAAGGAGTGCTTTTCAAAAGTGTATTATTGCTTTGGTTAGAAATATGACTTCCTGTCTTTCACAGTTTGGAAGGTGAGCCCCTGTTTGTACATTTGTATAGCACTTGTTCATTTTTGTCTGTTGATATGGATCATAGTACTTTTTTACACAAATGTGACTAATAGCACTACAGCTGCTCTTTATTTGATCTTCTAAAGAGACAAAGATGTGCAAGGATTCTGTCTGCTCCCTCTTTCCCACCGTGTCATCTGTTGTTTGGGAAAGAGTCCTAATTTGCAGCAGATACAAAACTATTTGTCGAGTTGCAGGTTTGCCAAAAATAAATGAAACCATTAATTACTACATTTTTTGAGCAGCTGTTAATGGATTGGGATAAGAAAACTGTACATTAGACTACTGGTTAATTACAAGAACTGTAATTGTTTAATGTGACTTTTGCGGATTGAAATTATAATACCAGAGGAGGTAAATTCAACCAGTTTTTTAAAATTATACATGAAAACATGCACATATTTACACAGCAGTAAAGCTAAGGAATGCATAGCTGTTTTCCTAGATAATTCACTTTTGCAATCCCACATACGTGTATTCCCAACAAAAATAGTTTAAAAGAAAGTAAAATTTAAACATGCCTTTCAATTCAAGCGTAAAATTATTAAAGGTAGTAAGTTAATATCTTGTAACCCCTGAGCTAATAATGCAGGAGATTCAGATATAACATGAAAGCCAAATGTGTTTACATCATTAGAAATTAACAACTAAGCAGTTTTATCTCCACTTTGGAGTGCCATGAAGCAGTAACTGTACCGTTATGATTGGTATTAATAATATTTGCAGTTGAAGATTAAATTATGTGAATGTTTGAGGACACATTGCTTTCCTCCCTTGCTGTCACCCTGAGGGACAACATTATTCCATCAGTTTGGTATTTTTCTTCTCTGGGAAGAATAAAAGATGGTGCTATTTTGAAAGAGGGCATTTCCTGGTTGAGTTTTCTGTACCATGGCCTTATTTTTAAGGTCCCCAAAAGATTTTTCATTTGAGGGAGGGGGGCAGGGCAACAACAGTTAGATTGTTATTTCAAAATATTGCCAGTATGTGATGCTTTAATTTTATCAAAATCTTCAAACCTCAGTAATGGTTCATGGATTGATTTAATGTATCCATTGATTGAATGAACATGAGTCACTAAGTTTTCTAAAAGTATCATGTTTTAACTCAGCTTACATGAGAACATTTGCAAAAGTAGCAAAAATTTTGAAGAGACCATGTTCTGGTTTGAAAATACGTTTTCCCATAAGATCTAAGCAGTTTCATTGCATCATTAATGCAAAACTAATTAAGTACAAAACCACAGGATTAATTTTGTTGTTATTGCACTAAAATCTAGTATACTTTCTAATATTATACATTAAGAAACTACTGATTGATACTGAAAATTTGTCATTTAAAATTGAATTCCAGGTACATGTGAATATGTTAGCCAATAGTAAGTCAATTAATCCTGATTTAAATATATATATAATGAAAAATCAGACAACCTCTAGGAATTATGTACTTCTGGATCCTCCTAGTGCACCATCTGGATTGAATTTTCCCCTGAATGAACAGATAAAAAATTTCGTACTTTCAAGTACCTGAATGTTAGCACATAGTATTCTTGTTTCTCATGCTCAACTGCATTAGACTCTCTCTCTTTTTTTTTTTTTTTGTTCAAGTTTGTGCTCCAAAGCTCAGGTTTTGCTTGTATCAGCATACTTGTTAAAATGCTAATGGCTTAAGAATAAAGTTAGTTTTAGTTTCAGAGGTGTGAAGACTATTCCTGCTGTTTAAGATCTGAGCAGGAGGTGTGCACAGTAACTGTAATTCCACTAACTATTTCATAGAACCATTAAGGTTGGAAAAGACCACTAAAATCATCAAGTCCAACCATCAGCCCCACACCATCATGCCTTTGAAACCGCATCCTGAACACGGTTTTTGAACATCTCCAGGGATGGTGACTCCGCCTTAAGCTATTATTAAGCAACTTTGTATTCTAAAGAGGCCATTTTGCCATTTTCTGTTGTTACTGTAAATTAGTCTGTGGGACTTTTACATTGAGTTCCTACTAAGCTTGGAGGGATCCCTGAATCTTATATATACAAAGCAGCATCCACTGACACACATTCACTAAAATTCTGAGGCATAGGCATACTGATTTCTATCCAGACTCTGGTTTTCTGTAAAGTTGAGAAAAAGCTTAGAAGAAAATTTGAGTAGATCAATTAGGTAGAATTTTCGTGTTTATTTTCTTTGCTGATAGTTTGGAATTTTGATGATTTATTGTAATAGTTCTGGAAACTAATGTTCAGTAACTGTCTTGGCCAAAAGGAAGAAGAAGTCACTATTCAGCATCCTCATTTTTTAATTTGGGTAATTTCTAAAAGTAAAGGATTTTGACTATGATGCTAGTGTTAGAAGTAATTTAACCTAACTCTGTATGAGTGTAATCCAGAACTATGTAGGCAGGATATGTTTTTGAAAGTCTTTTCAAAAAAACAAAATACATTTGTCCTGCACTGACTTTGTTTAGCGAATATCCTATTAAGAAACAAATATGTGTCCAAAAAAAGCTGGGAGAAGTTTAGCCAAGTCAGTTATCGGTCCTGTGGAAGTAGCTGTTCAAGCCCATTATTGTTGCTAAGGTCATAAAGATATTTTCTATATCACTTCAGAGGTGGAACAGGACCTGCATCTTTTAGATATCCACAATGTTGTCATAAGACAAAGAAAAAAAAAATATTTGCATTAGAATTTTGGAAAAAATACTGTCCTGTAACAGGGTTGTATTCTGTTATGCAACCTATTCTCTAACTACCTTTCACCATTTCACACATATGAGCATTATTTGTTTTTATCAGATGTTGCTTGACATAAAACAATATTAGAACTTGCTATCAAACATATTTAGAAATATTCTGAATTAATATAAAATTTATATTCTGAATTAATATAAATATTCATTTCCTTTCTTGAAAATGTGAAATCATGTCATTTGTTGAAGATAACTGTAGGGTTTAGCTATTAAATTTTTAACAGAAGTAGATTTTTGGGGTTTTTTTCCCTCAGTGTTCCTTGGTGACTTGTTTGTACACCAAGATATTGGTTTGGATTTGCCTTTGTGTAATTCATATACTTTTGATCAATTCCAACTCATGCCCAATTATATTACACTAA
This sequence comes from Cuculus canorus, assembly GCF_017976375.1. Taxonomy (NCBI): domain Eukaryota; kingdom Metazoa; phylum Chordata; class Aves; order Cuculiformes; family Cuculidae; genus Cuculus; species Cuculus canorus. Next base: position 92,544,873 of record NC_071403.1, read on the forward strand.
ATTAACATAATTCAACAGATGTTGATATTTAAATGTTTTCTGGCATTCACATCTTGGACAGCTGTCTTAGAGCTTGGGGAAAAGGCAAACATTTAGAGTTAAATGCTGAACATATGCTTAAATTACTAATTAGAAACAAGAAAAAACAGTGCATTATCCTTTCTGAGGGCACTAGGCCTCTACTACAGAATTTTTTTCTAGAGGCTCAATCCACAAATAAAGTACTTAAGTGACTTGTTTAGGTGTCAAAGATATGTAGTGATGTAATTTTTTTTTCTATTGTATTTGCTAAAATTATGCCAATGTGGAGTTGAGTGTGTAGATGTGTGGAGTTCGGGAAAATTTAGGACTTCTGTGTCTGAATGACGTTTAGAAGTGCTGAAAAAGATAACAAAAAGGAACATATTAGGATATAGTATTAGGTGGTGAGATAATCTGATGACGCCAGAGGAATGTTGTATTCTTCTCATAGTAGAATTGCACTGGGATTTTCCATAATACAGTTGTGTCACCCTTATGTTCAAAGTTATGTTGTGAGCAGACTGACATAGTATGAAAAGAGTTTGATAAAGTTGCATGTTTTTTTCATATCTGTTTAAGATTTAATAAAAGGAAAATTAAGTGTGTGGCACTTGTGGTTAATAAAATAGTTTTTGCACTTATGAAGGCAGAGAAAGCAGTCTGTTATATAGATGATGTCCTTCTTTAGACAGATCCTAAGAAAAGCTTTACTGTTTGTAAAAGGCCTGGGGGAATCAAGTGTGGAACTGATTTCACCTGAATAATGCTTAAGAAAAGTGATACCAAGAAGAAATATATAATTGTCTTCATAAGTATTAAAAAAATTATATATATGCTGCTTAAGCATTGTATTTCACTATTCTGTAGCCAGTTCCTTAGCACTAAATGGAAAGATTCTGTGAAGACTTCTAATGTATTTTGTGGACAAGATTAGTTTGCAACAGTCTTGATCTACCACTCCTAACCAAGACAGAAAGCCTTTCAACACTGTCAACACTCTGGTGTTGGAAGAGGTGGGGGTGATTCTTGCTACAACCCCCAGAAAGTTAGCACAAGTGACTGTGTATGAATTTGTGAATTATTTCACATGTTAAAAACAAAATCAAGAAAACAAGACTTTTAAGTTTCCTGGAATCTGGATATGGCCTGATACTGCAAGTCATCAGTGCTGCTTTCATGGATTCCATAAAAGCCATGAAATCCTTCTAATTCACTTAGCGAGATTGATGGAAGTAGAGCAGAACTCACATGCAACCTAAGGTCTTGGTATCCCATTATCAAAAGTATTTTTTTCTGGAAAACAGATTGAAGTGAGGAACTGCCATGAGGAATGCAGCTGTCACAGGCTTGGCGTAGAGCGTGGTGGGTCTTGGTGTTTATTACACTGCCTGGATTGCCTTCAGGGATATATTCATGTGATATGTTTTTAAGACAAATAGCAAATAGATTTCAGGCATTGATTTGACATAAAGTCAGGTATATTTGTACTCACTGAGGTTTATCTCAGATGTTCTTAGCAAAACATTACTGGATTGTTCTTCAAGATTGCACTCTACCATTATACTAAGGTGTGAAGTCCAAATCTTCCTTGTTAAAGCAACTGTTTTGTTCACTTTTATCTGTTGTGATCTGTTCCTCAGAAACGTTGACCTCAAAGTAGTGTCCTGTGCATCTACTGGAAGTGCACATGACTATACATATTTTAGAGAGTGAAAGAACCTGAGTACCTTCTTCAGAATGGAAAAGGAGCCATCACTTTCTAATTGTCGACAGGGCACATGCACTACTGCACATTACTTTTCACTGGGTGTTTGAAATGGAGACTAGAGGCTGTGTCCATGTTTTGGGCAAGCTGTGTGCTACAGGGGAGAGAGGAAATCTTTCATTATTAAACTCCATGGTCATTGTTTTCCATACAGTTTTCCTGAAAAACAAACATGCCTTGCATATTTCGCTGTAATAATATAAACTCGTCGTGCATCTTTTCTGTGCCTATATTGAGATACATGCCAGAGGTAAATATTAGAAGCATTTTTTTATGCTTAGATAATACAGAAGAGTCTTCACAGATGTACAGCACCAATTGCCTACTACTTGTATTTGACATGATACCTTTTTATTAAGTCCATGCTTCTGGAGACTCAGTCAAATGGAAGTGTAGATGTTTGTGTTTGTCTTATGTAACTAGCTAGTAGTGTGAGTCAACATTTGTAAATACACCTGTAACAGTTTTTTAATGGTATTTACTCCTAAACTGATCACAAACTGTTCCATGGACTCTCTTGGATGACCATGGATGCTCTTAAGGCTACTGTCTGCAACTTGTGGAGTTTTAGAAAGGTACAGTAAGAGTTAAAGTTCACCCAGACTGTCTTATTTAAACAGTGCTAATGAATGCACTTACACTGACCACCAAATACAATAGTATTTTTATTTTAAGCTCTGTAAGAGACGAGACAATCTGTAATACAGGTCCATTCATGTAAGGATAAGAGAACCATTTCTGTGATATTATTGTGTAAAAAGTACCTAAATAACATGAGGTTTGCTTTATTATTTGATTTTATAAAGTTGAGCTGTTCCACACATTCCATTTTTTTTAATCATTTTACTGGCTTACTTTTCTGCTATACGATTGTGAGGTTTGGATCTTTTTTTTTTTTCAATTTTAACTCCTGCTGTGAACATTGGTTCCTACTCAACTTTAGTTTATAAGAAATTGTCCAGTTATTTCAAGCTTAAAGTGAGTCATGGTCCTCACTGCATTCTCTCTTCAGTCATATTCATATCTATTTTGTATCTATATTTTAAGACTGACAGTTTCAATTAGATTTCCCCTTCAAAATAATCCTCTCAAGTCCCTTCTAAAATGCAAACTAGTCAACTCTTGCCTTATTATAATGTCTGGTGAAAGAAGTTCACTTATAAGTTTTTATCAAGCCTCTCCATCGGCTGAAGCATTCAGTGGTGATAAACTTGCAGAGTTCTACAGCCATCTGCAGGAATGCATTGATACTGTGGCAGAACTGTGTGTCACTATTTACTGTGGATTTGTTCCTTGCGTGAGGGAGATGCTAATTGGAATATAATGTATTGATCATTGCCAATTCATCTAATTGTGATACAGAAATCAGGTGTCTTGAGAATGTTATTGCATCGTAATAGTATGCAGCCTAGGATTTTTCCAAGTTAGAGTACAGATATGTAATAAATACTGTTAAAGAAAAATTACACTCTTCCGTATCTGCCTTTGTTAGTAATCAGTTCTTTTGTGCGTTTTTGACATAAGCAGAGCATAAACCATCACTTCTGTTACTTACAAGTATTCTTAGCAATGTCATGGTGTTGTCTGGTAAATAGTTTGACAGTAAATATACTAAAGAACAAAATTAGGTTTGCCTTCAACGATGTTGTAACCATTGGCACAATTACAGTGCACCAATGAAAGCAGCTGCACTGATATCAAATAAAGATTGCAGCTCACAGAGAAAGTGACAGCTGCTCGCAGCAGACAGACAGAGTAAAGTGATCAACAGACATGTTGTTACAATGAGACACATAAAATAAAAATGCAAACATTTTGCATTTAATACAGTAGTAACCAGAATTCCCCTACGTGATATGACAGTCTCACTAGTTTAGACCATTGTACTAGTACATATAAGGCTGCTTGCTCTATAACACTGTCTCCATTGTGTCTTTCTGAAGAAGCTGTGGAACAATTAATGCATATGAATAGTTTTATTTTAATTTGAGGGAGAAGAGGGAGTTTGCATTTTGGTGGGATTTTGGCTTTTTATTTTGTTACACATGGAATGATGGTGATTACAGAAGTATGTAGCAAATCAGTGAGCTAGAATTCATGTTCAGGAGTACCCACTGTCCTACTCCCATGTTATTGTATTAACCTCAGTGACTGGACTGGTGAACTTAGAACTTCGGTAGTTGCAGAAGTGATAACTGCTAGTGAAAGAGTTGTTTGTGTGCTGAGTTCCTCAGAAGGTGGATTGCAAGACATGCAGCTGTCGTTTACTCTACAGAAGAGATGGTTTTTGAGGCAGTATAACCAAATGGTCCATTGACTGCAAAGGTTAGGGTGCATAAAAATCTGATATAGGCTATTACAAATGTCTTGGAGAAGTGAGTATGTGTAACTGCAGAAAAAGTACTCATCAAAATATTTGCTTATTGAGCTATGAAAATTACAGAAAAAGAGGTTGTGTTGTGCAGGCATGGATAGAAATGTTTGAGGAGTTTGAGGAGACAATTCTAGGCTTGTTGTTGTAGTTCAGGGCAATTATCTTGAAGAAAGAAATGGTAGGGAGACTGCAGCTATTTAAGGAGATAAAATTTGTTTGAGTGAGTGTTTGTCACAAGACTGTATAGGTGCTTGTGAACTGCTTTACATGCCATTGCCTCTATAAAAGTATTTGCTGTATCAAAAGTACTTTTTATTATGTTTATTTTTTATTATTTCAATAGCTTTTTGTTGTTATTGCCTTTCCCAGTCCGTCTTTGGTTTTGAGGCTCTTATTTACCACGTAGAAAGGAGACTCTAAACACTGAGCAAGATGAACAATGAATAAAAATTGACAGTGGCTTTTCCAGTGCTTTTGTTTAATACATTGAGGCACGACACAACAACAACAAAAAAATCCTGGCATGCTAGTGTAAGTTCACACCAGCCTGGCTTTTGCAGCCCTCTTATTTCCCTCTGCCACAACTTTGCCGCTGCTGTGACACTTGCAGGCCTGCTCGGCCCTGGTGCAGCTGATGCCCTGTCCATGCTCATATTTTTCTTATTGACAGTGAGTGTTCTTGCCAAACGCCAGGGACCATAGTCACATCTGTTTGTCTCCCAAGCTTGTCTGAGGCTGCTTGGGAACACTTTTTATCCAGAGGGCAGCTTTAACTAGGCCTAATACTCTGAAAAGCCTCTATTTGTAAATGCATACAATGAGGCGACAAGTTCCTGTTGTCTTTCCTTAAAAATTATTCCATTTGACACTGCTTGCTCCAGTCCCTGTCACCAGCACATCAAAAGCCAAGTTTTCAGGCAAGGTGGTCTTAACAAGTTTTATTTTTTCACTAATAAAATGCCTAGCTTCCCTTCAGAGCACTATTTATAAATGATAGCTGGAAGCAAGCTAGGGATAAGTAGAGAGAAGTCAGGCAAATAGCTTTCTTTCCTTCTGTAATCCATGCTCTCCTGATTTAATGCTAAGAAACATAATGCTGAACTTAGCCTGATTGAGGGTCAGAGTTCTCCCTACTTTATAATACTCCCATTACAAGCATTTCAAAACGTACTGTGCAGCTTCAGAATAGTACTTATTTTGTCTAACCTGCCAGTTTCAGAATGGTGATAGTTCTTGTCTGTTCCTCTTAATTCCTCTTAAGAAAGAAAAAAATTTGTTTTGCTGTGATCTACATTGACAGTGCCTACCAAATGTTAAGAGATCTGGCAAAAGTAAATGCTGCTTTAGAACCATAAGTTAGCTTAATGTTTGATGTTAGTGGCCATAAAACTGGCTTTGACAAAGCTTAATCGGTGCTCTAGCATATTGTTATTTATTTGCAGCATACGGAATTTTCAACAGCAACAAAGAAATACCCACTCTCACCTTGGCTGGTGATCAGGTTGTTGTGCTCGGCAAAGGCGAATGATTCATTTATGCTGAAGGAACAAGGCTGCCTTTCAGACATTCATTGATTTTAAATTAAAAAGTAACTGCTATGTTCTACATGAAGGGTGACAACAATAACAAAGTAGTCCTTACTTAGTGTTATTTGTTGCAACTCCATTGGTGTGCCTGGAGGAAAAGTGGGGAGACCCCCAGTACCATAATCTTACAGATCAATAATCTAGATATCTCAATGTAGTGTAACAGATAATCAATTCTGGGTAAAATAACTCAAATGCTGCTAGCTGTTACTGCTGTATCTCAGGTCTTCAGGTTCAATTGCTTGACTTTATTAATTTTTATCTTGCATCCTACTTGCATTCCTGAAGACTTTCTTTCTTTTTCGTTTGGAAGAGAAAATGAAGACTTGCACACTATTTAACATATAGTGTATCACACAACTTATTCTGCATGTTTAATATCAGTGTTATATACATCTCCAAAATACTTTTTCTGTAATATTTTCCCCTTATTTTATTTAAATATCAATGTTCTTTATTGTACAGTGAATTATGAAGGGGCTACCTCTCTTGATTTGTTTCTAAATTTAGATTTGAAATTCATCACTGTGTTAATATACTAGTTCAGTTGTGTTTGGTTTCTGGATGTTAAATTTAGGTGCAACTTCAACTTAGAAGAATTGCAAGGAAAACATCTCTTTTAAAACAAAGAGACATAAGTGCTGAAATAAAGGTTCACTAGGTGAAATTAGAGTGCACTTCTGTATGAAGCAAATTTCTTGGACTATTTTGCTGTTTAAGTAAAACAGTGTAGTAGCTGTTAATTTAATGTGTCTTTTTAAAAGAAGTATGCACAGGATTCTACTTTGTCTTCTTTTTCATCAAGGTGGTGTTGTGATTCTTTTATGTTATTGAGCAGGTCTAATGTCTGTCAATATTATTTGACCATTTGTTATTATTTAGAAGCAGCACAGCTTGAAGAAGTTTATAATTGCAGTAAAGAATGCCACATAGCCACACTAAAACCAGATCCTGTGAGTGACAGGGTGTTACTATGTCACAGGAGACTATTAGATGCAATTCTTAGCTTGGAATTTTATCAAAATTCACTACTTTTCTGTGGTAAGAATCACAGTTCTCAGTAACAGTTATGGAAACATATTAAAATTGTAAAGTTTAGAAATTCCTTCGTTTTCCCCATTTCTTTTCTAGTTCTTAAAAAAAATACCAGCTACATGTATTCTATTCTACAGGCATTGCACATTACTTTCAGAAAAGTAACAGTTACAGCTGTCCTTTAAGATTATATTCCAAAATTCAGTCTTTTGAAATTCCAAATTTAGCCTTTGTTGTGGTACCTGACTTCTAAAAGCTGGCTTTAATGCGAAAAGATTCCTTGTTTCCCATCCTCTGCAGCTCCACTAGTTGTCCAGTCTCCAAGGGTAAGCACACCAGATACTGTGCTGCAGTGTTACCATCCTCACAACTGGCTGGTGAATTAGAGAGGACAGATTGGTGTGCTACAATTTATTCCACGTATCTTTGAAGAGTTTACTCTGTCCTGTTTTCTCATTCATTCTTCATCTTACCTTAAAAAAAAATTTATAATACATTTCATGTAATAAATGTTGTTCTGACAGTCAGGCATTACTAGCCAATTGATAACCTACCAACAGTATTGTGATCTCTTTAGATAATTAATCTTAGCTATTTTGCTGTCAGGAGCAACAGTGGTTTTGTTTTATGTTGAGCTAGAAAGATTGCCAGTTTTGAAAATTAAAAAGCATGCCCTTTATATTATTCATTCCAGTAACAATTTATGATGCTGCATTTAGATACTGAGCGCTTGTCAACAAACATAATTATGCTCCGATATAAACAAGATTGGTGGCTTGACTGTGCAGCTTCATCTTGGTTGAGAATGTTTTGATATAGGTTCTGATTCTACAAGCTGTGTATTTATGTGGCAGTTTTCTTCCTTTGTTAATGGTTTTCTCCTATAATTACTTGCAGACAAACCAGTGTGCATTTAGGATCATTGTGCATGGGAGACATCAAACGGAGAAGGAAAGCTGCTCCCCTGCCAGGACCCACAGGTAACCAATTTCTCTGGGACGTAACACAAAACACAAGGTGTTAAATCTCTAAATACAAAGTAGTAGGTCAGTGACCTGAAGAAATGCTTGATAAATTCAGTAACTTTCCATGTAACTTCAGATAAATACTATTCTTTTTTGTTTATAGAGATTGAGAAATAAAAAGACGCTTAATTCTCTCTCAAACATTTCCAATTTCTAAACCATAGTAGCACAGCACTTCTTTAAGGCGTATAAATCTTTTTTCATATACTGAGAGTCATAGGCAGTAACGATTACTGCTTAAGTGTGTTCAAGCACTGCAAGGTAGAAGATACAAGGTATCTTTTTTCTGTGACAAATGCATATGAATACTATAGATATTCTGCAAAATAAAGATAGAATGTGAATTCTTGAGCAAACGAAAGTGTGGCAATGGGGCTGTGAAACAGCTTTAAAATTAGTGCTCTCTGTTAAATAGGAAGTGCTTGCAAGCACATTTCTGAAAGATTTTTACAGATTCGAGGTCACAACATGCATTGGGTGCATTTTGCTGATGTCACAGGTGTGAAATGACTTTTTCAATACTTAGCAGTGATTTATAGGACTCTCATCAGTTTGTTGTATTAATTATATATGAGCATACTGGAAGGATTAGATTGTGTGTGTATGCCTGTGTGAGGATTTTTATATATTGCTAATATGGAAATCTGGATTGTATGTCCTAGCCATATATCAATTACTATAGCAACATATGCAACACATACAGTTCTTCAAGTATATTCTAAATAGAAGTCCTTAGAGAAGCCTAATATTCGTATTCCAACTGAATTCTCCCTCCTGAAACTTCATTTCAAACCTCAGTGGCAGAAACAGAGCAAGAATAATATTAACAATGTTATTAAAGCACCTTAGTGACAGCAGTATGGAAAAAGAGAATGTATGGGTCAGCTTCTAAGACTCTGAACATATGTGAAATGAGAAAGAAAAATACTTAATGGCTGAAGAGAGAATAATATAATTATTTCTACAAGGTGATTTTCACTTCACAACTTTCAAGTACTAGAGGATGTCATTTTGTACTGAGAGTGTATGAAGTATTTTATTATTCATTTTACCTTGGGCTTTCACCGTTCTGTATTTTATTTTAAAAGCAGACTCCTCTGTGTAACTTTGCAAAGCCAATATTTTGATACTAAGGCAAATATATTATATGATTATTCAATATTCTATATCTATATATTCATAATTTTAGAGATAGTTTTGCTCCAAAAAATTACCTTTACACAGAGAATGACAGAGAATAATGGTGGATATCACCAGCTATCATATGAGGTACCTTTTAACCAGTGTGTGGGGTTTTATCTGTTCAGGTGCATGGTAATATTTTGAATTTTGTTCTGGGCAGGAGGACGATTGAGAATTTTTTCTCTGGTCTTATAGTTTTTTCTTTCTGCATTTTATCATTGTGAATTTTTAAGCAAATAGAAACTTAGTGTAAAATTGTACGTATGTGTAGGTAGTGTATAACACTATAAGTTATTAAAGTTTTCTCAAAGGCTAACTTTCCCACTGCTAAATTACTGTTTATCCATCACAGGCCTTGTTTTTTTGTCTCTGCCAGTATTTCATACCATTTTATGACAGAAGTTTCTATTAGAATGGCAATACCTTTGGAAATTTTGATTAAAATGGAATTTCATTATTTGATTATTCTCCTTACAGTAGTTTTAGTTAGAAATTGTAAACTTTTTTTCTTGAAAGAAAGAAAGCACAAAAGTTATATTCTTATGTGAACAAAAATTGGAAATGAAAAGAAGCAGTCTATTAATAATTGCCCATATTTAGCCTCATAGTGAAACCTGAAAGGTTGCTCATCATTGAGTCATTAACTGCAAATATCTTCCTGACCAGTATGTGCTGTGAATCAGCAAAGTTTCTCCTAATGTGAGCCAATCCATTGAAAAGTGTTTTCAGAATTCTCATCTGCAGTTTTTGAATAAATTACATTTATAAATTAATTCTTGTAAAACTCTGCATAGTGTTGAAAATGATCATTTATGTGTTTAAGTTCAGTAGTACTGAAGAGAATGACTGATGATCCTAATGAAGTGTCGAAATATGTTCTCTGGTTTCGAGTCACACAAGGGTAGCACCTGCTACTTTCAGACACCTTACAAAGCCATAACTTTTGTAGCAAGCACTGTTATTGGTTAAACATTTATTAATTGTGACAAGAACACCCAATTTATTTCAGTACTCCAGCTTATTTACTGCTCTTTCACCTTTGTATTTTGTATTGAAAAAGTAAAATGAATATTGATAGAGTTAGATATTGATTTCTAAATTTATAGCCTGTTCTCAGCCTGGAGTCAAAGTCACATACCAATAGGTTTGTGTGTATTAGTAACAAAGGATATGTATTTACTTGTACAGCAAAGAGAAACTATTGAAGCAAGAAAGTTTGAGCAGTATGGAGCATTTTGTAGTTTCAAAAATGTCATTTGTAAAGGTGAAGAAAAGATGCGTTGAATGCAGTGAAGAAAATGGGAGATAATATAGGTAGGGATTGTTAGGAGCTGACAATACTGAGACAGGAGTGTCCTATTCTGCTTTTTTACTAAGATAAATTTTCTGGTTTGTGGATGCTTGTTATACCCCCATCTATGTGTTACTGAACCTAGATAGTTAATCAGTTTATTAACTAAAAAAAATACTAGTAAAAAATGTTTACTTCCTATGATTTCTTTTAAGAATTAGGTGTTGTACATGATAAATATCTACTTTTTTTCACAGCTTCTTCCATGAATCCAATATTATTTCAGTGATTCTAGTCACAATTGAGACCAGGTTGCTCTCAATGACTTTATGCCCTCCCTTTCTACCTGAGTGGTAGAGCTGTTTCATATGACAACCTGACATGGTTTTTTTGCAGCAATACAGTGCCCTGAAGATTGTATAAAAACCTCTTAGACAAACTAATACATTAGCATGGAAAAAGCCTTACCGAAACTGGGTCCGGTATTAATGAAAATAACACAACAACAACAACAAAAACAACAAACCCAAACAAACAGAAAGAATTTCTATACAAGGGAAAGGACATTCTCTGCAAAGTAAGACTTGCATTGGGAATGTTTACAGTAATTTTCACCTATTTGAAGTCTCATATCAAACCAGTAGATGGTACAGAATTTAGTTGCTGTATTCATACACTGAATATGAATTTATCCTAATTCCTTTCCTATTGATTTGGTCTTCCGTACATGCTTTTTTTTTAATAAGAAACCTGTACAGCTTTGAAATGTTAGAAATAATCGAATTCTGCTTCACATCTGCAGAATGTTAATAACAATTTACAGAATGAAGAAAATATGATTGAGAATGACAAGAGTTAAGTTTTATTTCTTTGCCTTGTAAGTAGGCATTTAATTCTGTTTGAAAATAATGTTTTTGCTCTGATGTTTACATACCATGATTTACAGCTTGGAGCAATGGTAGAAACCTACAAAAACTAGTTTTAAAAAGAGAAAGTTATTCTGTAATTAAAATACAGAGAAGGTGCATATAAAGTATCTAAATTATTGCACGTGTTATGGGTACTTTAATACTTACATTTTGCAAAAGCAAATTTCAGATGTCATTTTCTTTATCTAGTTGTCACGTTGCATGCTACACTTCAGGCTGGTAGTGATTGAAATGACCAAATTAAAAGTCTTGGTTTAAAGAATGTGTTTTAATGAAAAATATGACAGATTCTTAATTACAGCAGAAATACTGAGCACTGCTATAATGCTTTCATGACTCACTTTAACAAGGTAATCAAAAGGGTACATGTTTTCATTCCTTTTTAAAAATTGCCAACAGAACAGCTAAGCAAACTATTTTGCTGATGCTTAGTATGTCAGTGATTAAAAATCAGACCTGAATATCTGCAGTACCAAAATGATGATTTGAAAAAGATTGTGATTATGCTTGAATAACAGAGGTGGCTAAGGCTAAGTTTGTGGTGAAGGTCAACTTAGAGAGATGGTTGCAGTGAAAGGGGAGACTTTTTGTGTACTTGGATGAACTGGCAGTAAATTTCCAAAACTCTAGATGAGCTACCATAAGCCTACTTTCTTTTTATCTTGGTTCACTGCTTTTCCATCCACTAAATGTACAACTCCAGAAATCCCTTTTTGCAGGACCATACAATGTCGGCATGTGTTGTGAACAGTTTCCCTTGTTACATTGTGCCATTTCTTGTCCTTAGTCACTAAAGTCCTTTCCGCTGTAAACAGCATATCTGCTTGATTGTCTGGCCTATGAATACTCTTTTTTGTTTGGTTGGTTTCTGCAGCAATTTACATTTTTCTTTTTTTCTCCTACCATATTATCTCACTAAGTCAGTTCAAAAGTTAAAAGATCACTGAATGCCATCCAGTATTGGAAACTGCTTGTCCTTCCAGAGCAAAAGACTTTCCATGTTGAGCTTGAGGTCATTGGTTGAGGCAGAGCCCCCTTACATATGAACACCAGAGTAATGATGAGAGCTCAGTAACAAACTTCAGAAGAAAAGATCTACAATACAACAAGAAGCAAGCTTATACTGAAAATTTGCTGGTGGATTTCTTGTGATTGACAGAGAAGACAATATTCTTAAGGTTGCACACACGGCCAATATAAAGTCAAGAAGAAACCTTCAAGTTGATGGAAGACTGTCTTTTCTAAATGCTGTTGTCTTTTGGAATGTGGAATGTTTGAAAATAAATCCCCAATTTGCTTTGGGAGCCTTTCCTAAGGTAGCTGTTTGTTTCTGGTTGTGGAAATCATTCAAATTGCCCCCGTTGGCAGGTGAACTCAATGATCCTTATGGGTCCTTTCCAACTTGAGATATTCTATGAGTCTATGGATTTTTTTGGACTTCACATTCAAAAATCATAAACCAGTTTAACAGAATATGATCAATGAGACCATCCTTAATATATAAGAAATTTCTGCTCAAAAAAAGGCTAAACCAGGCTTTTTTCCCCTACGTTCTGAAGGAAGATCTCATTAGACAGTTGAAAGCTTGAGGAGTAGCTTTCCATGAAACTGAAAGGTATTGATAGGGAGACTCATCTTCCAGGTCAGTTACATGCTCTGCAAGTTCTGCTTGTTCTCCACCACGTTCCTTAATAAAGTGGTTCCATACAGAGAGGAGCCACCTCAATTTTAGATGCAGTTTTGTTAGAACCATCACCTTTTTCAGATGAGGTGATGTATGTCATGCAGTTTTCCTAGAACTAGACCAATAAAAGCAGTACCTGGTATTTCTTTGAGTCTGCTTTAGGTTGGTACCGAAAGACTTCAGTTAACCAGAGAAGATTTGGAAGTGAAAATGTGCAAGGAGGAAATATGTGTATTTTTTCCCCAGTTATTATAACTTCTTATCCCAGCTCTCCCCAATAACATCTCAGTTGGTGATAATTAGTTCTTCTTTCTCACAAGGGAATAGGCAGCACTGCTGCAAATAGGCACTGCTTTAGATTATGCAAAAATCATGTTTCTTAAAGGTTTGTTAGCATGTAATTTACTTGAGTAAGGAAGGAGGCCTGTGCATACACCTGATAGCTTTATGTAGGAGGTTTTTGCCACTTCAGAGGAAAAAAAATACTGTTTGAGATATTAGAAAATATTTTCATAATGTGAGAATATAGAATTCATTGATGATGTTTCCAACGCAGGCAAGTTTGAATTTCTATTTTCTTTTTTCTTTCCATAAAATCTTTGCATTTGGTGAAAAAGTTTCTGAGAAAAGCTCTCGTAGATGCTTTTTATAATTTGTATTTCATAAAGAAAAAAATTTTGCTTTTGATTTCCGCTGCAGTGAGAGGAAGTTTAGATTATTTTTTTTTTGTTGTAAGTGAAGTTTACCTTTCAACCTATATATTGACATTGCCAATGCTAATATAGTAACTTAAGATTTATGTTTTGATGCCTTCACTACTGGTAGAGCATTTGCAATGAGCATTGTTTGCGTAAATAAATGAGCAAATTCTTATTCAGCCTGTAGTAAAAAATATGCAGATGTATTTGCCTAGTTTTAATGAAGTAATGTTCATTTTTAAATTAAAATAATTTGACAGAAGGTAATACTCCAATCACATAGGCACAGACTAGGCAATAGAAGTGGAACTTCACCTCCAGTATACTGAAAACCCATCCCAACTTGGGTTAGGGTCAGACAGAGCTACCATAATGTGCGTAGTCCTAATATGAACAACCACACTGTCCATTTTTAGAGTATTACTGTGATTTATATGCTTTCCCTGTGGGTTTCAGTGTGAGGTTACAAGTCCTTTTGTAAAAGTCACAGAATGCATATCAGAAATGAACAATTTTGCTGAGTTTTGAGGGATTTGAGCAGAATTTTGTAATGGTTCCCAGTGAGAACACTTCTCCCAAAATGCTGTCCAGTAACAGCCTTTCTGCCAACACAGAAAAGGCATAAAACTGACCCCCTTTGGACCTAAGTGTAAAGAGAGTCCTGGGTATTCAAGAGATTCCCCTTACAGATAAATTAATGTGAAACTTCATAATTCCAATTCTTTCCCAACCCATTTAAGAGTCATAAAGACTGAATGGGCAAGAAGTTAAACTTTGCATACAGTGTAGTCCAATAAACTCTCTTCTCCATGAGAGGAGAAGAGCACCTGCAAATCGAGTTCCAGGTGGTCTGTGATACAGGATGACCAGTTGAACCAAATGTTTGCTGCCTGAATTTTCATCAGTATGTGGATTTACGTTTATGTATTCAGAAGGGTCGAAAGTGCATCGTATGCTGCAAGACAGTACATTTACCCATGCCACAATTATGTGACAATTCTTTGAGTACCCCTTGCAGTGGGGCAGTAGGAATGAAACTACAGTAGTGCAGACATTAACAAAACTCTGCTGTGGATGCTGGGTAAATACGGAGGTTTCCAGCACCTACTGTAGTTGTGGTTCTGTCCTCTCTGCTATTTTTATCTCTCTGTTAGCTGGAATAAAATGCAATGCAAGCAGACTCACCTGAACTAGAATCATTCTAAGGTTATTCTTTAGACACAGTCTTGGATAGTTTGGTGTGAGGGATATATGAAAGTCTGGCATAAAAATGCAGTCTCAAATATTTAGCTAAATAATATGGTATTTTTAATATTTATATATATATATACAGCCATAGTATATTGAATTGTGAAAACCACTGCAGGTAGAGATTTTAAAAATCACAGTATGGCTGTTAGCTCTGCTCATAGTGCTGACTGTGCCTTTATCCAAAACAGATCTAGGAATATAAACATCTAGGCAGTCCGATTCCCATTTTGCTTGTTAGAGAAAGCTGGCATGAAAAGATACACTACAGCAATGTATTATTCTGATTACATTCCTTGTAAAATTGTCTTGTGTATCAGGATCAGTCCCTACTGTTCTGAGCTCATCTGTCTAGTGAGGAGTCAGAAGAGAAAAAGAATAGATGTAATATTAAATGCTTTCAGAAAATGAGGGAGAAAGTGCACTAGCTTTTAAAGTGAAGCAGCATGTATCGTTTCTCCTTCCATTGGCTGTTTATCCAACATCAATACAACACTTTAGGAGCCAAATTACTAAACAAGCTGCCAATTAGGCTTGCAGTCAGCTGGATAGATTAGTGGCTAAGAGAGGCAGATACAAGATTTTCATCTCTTGAGCCAATTACGCAAGTGAATTACCATCCACAATGCTCCTTGGAAGATTTGAGGTAGAAAGACTGACTCTGCTGTGATAGACATAAGTGAGATCCAGGGTAGGGGGTAAGGGTTAGCAGGCCGTGTATTGCAAAAATTACCCAAGCAAAGAGAGATCCTTCTAGGAAAGGATTTAAAGGATTTAAGGCTGCTGGGAGTGATAGAAGAGGAAATAATAGTTGTGGTATGCTCTGCAGAGGCATTGCTGTTCTGCTCACAAGTCTTAATCATATAAAGGAAAGATGAAAGGCCAAGACTATATTTAATGTACAGTGTCATTTTCTCAGAACTGTTTAAAAACCCTTTTTCTTAACATCAAAAATAGTTCTGTGGCCAGAGATGAAATTACTTCAATATGCCTTCATTTGTTTCTTACAGCTGGGAAGGGGGGGGAATCTTAAATAAGGGTTATTTAAGAGATTGAATCTGGCTGTATTCTTTTTTTAGTCACTTCAATATAAACTAAACCTACTTGATGTTAGTCTTATCCAGCAACTGGTCTAGACAAATGAATATTGTCACAGTAGTGGTTTATAGGGTCACAGTTCCTTTATTATTCTATAATGAATGATAACTTAATTGCTGACCTTTTAATTTTTTAGAAGCATTTTGCAAATAAAATGAATCTGTCAATAAAAACTGGGCATGGACTTATTTGTTTCCTGCTCAAGATGTTGTATACTGGTGTAACATTGTTTCTTAAATATGACGCAAATTTAAAACCTGAACTTTTGCAAGCTGTTGTATCCAAAAATGATTAAACAGATGTGGAGCCTGCAGCAGCATTAGACCTCTGATCTGATTTTAGCTTACAGATGGAATTAAATTAATTCATGGCAATCACTGTAAAATCAAGGGTATGGCACTGAATGCTAGTGTACTGTTTAACCAGAACATACCTGTCTCAACAGCTGTTAGGAAAAAATAGATACCTTTATTTTTCATTGAAACCTGCCTTCAATGCAATCATAAATATACCAAAATTTAAAATGTGGTGAGTTTTTTGGTTTCCCCTTCCCACTTTTGCCTTTCTACACATAGTTTCTATATTCTATCTATGTAAGGTCATATGCATCATGTGCATAAACCTTGCAGTGTGTTTATTCATATACACAAACATTGAGGTTTGGTCTTTTTTATTATTTCAGTTGGCAGTATTGCAGGGAGAAGGAACACAAGCAAGGGTATTTTACAGTGCTGTCTTATCAAGCAAGTTACTGTTCCTCGGTGTTTGCTCCTCACTTTTGTAATGGAAGACGCTTCTACATGCAGACTACTTATCTGGTAGATCAGGAAGCGAGCTGTTATGGTGGCTAAAATCATTTTCATTCTGTAGAAAGAACGGACTCTGTGAAGGAGATTCCCACAAATTATTAGTACAGAGATTTCCTTGGAACCCCTGGAACTCCACAAAAGCCTTATACAGAAATAAACTTAGAAACATATATCGCTGCTTTTTTTTCTTAAGCTGATTTTGTATAGTTATTTTTTTGTGGGACAATGCAATGGGTTGGTTTTGCTCTTGCTCCTGGGTGGGTCAAGACTGAACACATCCCAGAGGTAGCATAGCATTTTCAAGGCCAATGCGTTTGGACCATTCTCTCTAACAGGCCCTACTGGGTAGTCCAAGAAGTGCCATAGGCATGAATTACAAACTGAAATTGAAGATGAATATTGCAAGGACAATTACTGCTTTTAATTAGAAAATAAAAGCCCAAAGCACAGGAATGGGGGTCAGGGGAATAGCACACAGTGTAGCATGATTTTTAAGAGCTCTCTCCCATCATGCAGTCAATCAGCAATGCAAATGTTTTTTTCTGATTGGTTGTAGAATGGAGGAAGAGGTCAATACCACTACCCAAATACTTCTGATTCAAGTGAAATATGTTGCATTACTGATTAACATTCCTGAATATTTCACCCATCATTTGAAAAATTTAAGACAGATGTAGGTATGTATTTATGTAAAAACTGTCTACACTGTGAAAGAATGGCCTGCATACATTAAATCTTCTTCACAATTAGAGTAAAAACTATCCATATTCACCTCATTTGCAAGAAGGAGTAATTAGTTAATTTAGGTGGCTTTTTGGTTTTGCTTTATTCTTGCTGCAATACAAAGACTCTAAATACCTTATTCTTTGGACAGTGTGTGTTTGATTGTTTGCCGAAAAGTGAGTTGTGAAGCCAAGTTTATGGTGGTTTTTGCTTTTTTTGTTGGTTGGTTGCTTTGGGTTAGGTTTTTTTTGTAATCTGATAGTGTACAAGAATAAAACAGAACTCTTCAGGGGAGGTTTCAGTCTTCTAATGAGAGTTAGAAGAGTATGTACAGTGGAGAGTGTATTAGAAGTACTAAAAAGAACGAGTATTCCTGTTATCCTGTCAGTTACAGAAAAAAAACATTGAGCTACTTCAAAAAATATCAAAAATAGAAACATCAGTTTATTAAATAACATGTCAGGGTACAGATTGATCTTTCATGTATCTTTTTTGTGATGTTGCTCTGTCTGTCTTGGGAATGGAAATTCATATAGAAAGGTACATCTGTCACAGGAAAAAAGTCTGCGGGGGTTTCCCACAAACAGACTAACAAAAAAGCTGTGTATGTTTCTCAGCTTATGCCTTTCATACCATTCCAGCAGCATTACTGTCTTCGCCACAGCAACATTATGAATGGTTTAGTATTTCCAGTTCTTTGATGTCATGAAATATAATCTTACACTTGCTCTTTCCTGCTTGGCAGATCTGTTAGATCTTTATTCCCTGTTAAGTTTCCCTCTTAATTGTTCCGTGGATGTTCATTGGAGTAATGCTTCATTTCTTACCATCACTTGTTGTGAAAGATGGACCAAAACACATTTCCAGGATTTTACCTGCAAGGTTTACTGGAAGTTTTGTTGGAACAGTGGCCTTTTTTCCTTTTTTCTTTCCTTTTTTCCCCCCCCTCTTTTTTTTTTTTCTTTTTTTTTTTAACTAGAAGGTGTAACTAAGAAGCCTGTGTTGTGTATGCCAGGCAGTGTCAGGGACTCATCTGTATGAAAATTGCCTCTGCCTGTGGGGGTCTGAAAATAAAGGAAGTCTTGAACATTGAATTTTGTGCTGGTCACTTCAAGAGGAACTCTGTAGGGGACTGGAGGCTGCTGACTTAAAGCCTTTATTTTAAGAATAGCATTAAGTATAACTTCAAACCAGTATTAAAGGATGACTTCTCACAACCCATTTCCCTTTTTCTTTTACTTGGGGACCGAGGTACTAGGAAGCCACCTATCTTTTATGTAGCCAGTGTTTTACTGACTATGAACAGTTCTGTAGTGGAGAATGGTGGAGTACTGTAAATTCATCATCACATTCATCATGAGGTTTTTAATGTGAACCTCCGATTTTGAAATCTGTGCATATGTTTTCTACTGTGGGGCTTTGCTTTTTTGTATGTGTTTGATAAATGAGGCTTTTCAGAAGTGCATGTTTAACTTTTCTTATGTTCTTGTTTAGTAAGTTAATATAATGATGAGCTAGCTCCTTGTCAATGGTAAATTCTTGATTGAAGATGTTATAGTCTCAAAAACCATAGTCTCCTTCTACAGTATTTTTCCAAAAGTAGCAGGCCAGAATAAATAGGTAGAAAGTTAAACAGATAATATTTGAAGCTGCACACATTATGGACGAGGGCAGTCTGTTGTCATGGGGGAGGGGGGGGAGACGTTGAGCAAAGCTGAAAATGGAATCCAGCTGCCCACATCTGGCTGGTTGTGTTAGTTCAAAACTTTCAGCTGTCTTTAAAAATGTTTGCCTAGTGTAACTTGATAAGTTTTACTGCAGATTTTTGAAATAAATATTGTTTGTATCCCTCATGCAATACAGTTACATATGGGAAGTCTTATCCATGCAACATCTCCAAACTCTAGCTTGAGGAGTTTGGCTGATGAGGGAAAAATCAGCTTTGTTACTTGACTTCACCTTTCTCTTTATGATGCCTTCATGGGAAAAAATGATCTGTTAGTAAAAAAAAAAAAAAAAACAAACAAACCCTGTTATATTAACACTTCGAATCATAACAATCTTTTCTGTGTGCAGCTTTTCTCAGAGATCTTGATGGTATGAAGAGAAAAGCATAAACACTTAAAGGCATTGAAAACACTAACGAGAAATTGTGTAAAGATACAGCTGAATTTTAGAATTGTAGATGACTTGTTTCTGTAGCCACTGTAATTGCTTCATCAGAAATGACTTATTGTGTTTTGTTGAAAAAGATCTTGAGCATTGATAAATACTGCTAAGAATGGTAAGATGGTCACGTTAAAATGATGTGCCTCAGCTTACTAACTGTATAGGACAAGAAATTCAGGTAATCTTGCCAATGTGGTAGACTTGTGCAAGTGAAGCGTGTTCTTTGAGACTGATATAAAATCCACTGTATTGGAATGTAAAAGATCTGTGACAATATTTCTTATACTTAGAAACTGAGTGAGTCTTTAAAAACAGTAAAAATAAAGCAAAGGGTAAGACTCTATTATTTAGAATCATATGCATTCAGGAGGTCAACATGTGCAAAGACAGCCTGTTCTAGCAACCTATTAGATGAATTAGGAGAATAAGAAGGTTTAAAGCTTTAAGGGAGATTATCCTGCTCTTCTCCACATGGCAGGCAGTGCTGATTAATGCTGTGTGTTTCTTTAATCTCAGGGTTTGTAGGTGAAAACACCCAACCAATCCCAGAAAACAACATTGGAAACAGAATGCTTCAGAGTATGGGCTGGACCCCTGGCACGGGCCTTGGACCAGACGGCAAAGGGATAGCAGAGCCAATACGAGCCATCCAGAGACCAAAAGGACTTGGACTTGGATTTAGCTGACAGAAATGCACTCTGGCTGCCTGATAAAAATAAAGCTCAGAATTAATTTAAAAAAAAAAAAGAGAGAAAGAAAAAAATGGCAAACTCATATTTTGTTGTGATCGGCAAATCCGGTTATTCTTCTTTCCAGGATCACTGAAGGTACAACCACAATGACAGAACTGGCATTCGAATCTGACTTTATAATGGTGCTAAAATGTACATAAACTTCTACTTCTTTACTTTCTGTGGTTAAAGTTTGTATTAAGTGTAAAATTCAGTATATTCACTTCTTTTTCATAAAAGCTTCTGACATAGCAGATTTTAGTACATAAGCAAATTTTTTTTTTGTAAGTATAATTTCATCTCAAGACTCTTGATAAGATTTGTTGAGGAAAATTGAACTTTTTCCAGCTATTGTGCTTTCCCCCTTTTCAGGCAAAGTTCCCACACCTGGTATTTCTAGTGTTTAATGGTATTTGAGGATAAGCTGTCATTTTGCCTATAAGATATACACATTTCCCACTGGAAGGTGATATGATATGCAATTTTGTATAAGACCATGAAAAATGGCTTTATTGTCCTAGGAATACTACTCCAACACCATTATCTGGTAACGTTTCACTGTCTTCCACATTCAGGCTCAAAAGTAAAGCTTTTATACTTGTTTTTACGTTTACAGTATTATCCTTTTTCAGCAAACATTTTAAAAACTTAAAGTGTATTCTGACTTTGGATTTTCCTTTATATTTATAGTCCTCAGTGTTTCCACATTTAAAAATGTTTTGAGCTTTGAACCAAGAAATTGTATTTTAAAGATGACTGTCATTCAGTGTTTATATTCTGTGTTTTGCCATATTTTAAACAATGCAGTGTTCAACATCATGTTATCATTTGGTTTGTGATCATGCTGGTGCCAATGAGCCACAACCTTTAAGGATCATAAACAGAAAAAGGGCAAGGAGAAGCAGGATTAGGGTGGAGGAAAGGAAGGAAAAATACGCTTTGATGGCATCTCGCAAATCTAAGCTAGCAATTTAAAATCAAGAGGGATCATTAAGTGTTTTAATCAGTATCCTAATGTATCTAATGTCAGCAGAAGCAATTTCATTAAGCACCAACCAATCAAGCTCCCAGGGTGCTTATTGGTCTGCAGTATAAAACAAATTCCACTTTAACATTAAATGATAGGGCTGAAGGAATCTGTTGTTCAGATGGACTAAGGAGAAAATCCTGCTCCCACCCACGCACCCCTGTAGTAGCTGGCAATATTTACCCTAACTGCAAAGGGAACAGGATTTGATTCTCCAGTCTTTTTTTCCTTCAAGAGGAGAATCTCTCTCTGTGGACAAACTGCAGAGAAAAATACTTCCAGATGCTTGCAAAGATTTTTCTTTAGAATAAAAAGAGCACAGCTTCCTTCATGTGACTGTGAAATAGTGGTGAATTTTAAGAAGTGTTTTATTACTTTCCTTTTTCTCTCAACTTCACCCATTTTTTCAGAACAATAATACTAGGAAAAGAAGTAGCAGCAGCATTATAGCTTTGAATTTGCTTAAGAGAAATGTTGATGCTTTCCACTGTGAGTACTGTCTGTTTGGGAACATTGTTTCACCTTACACATAGTTTAGATGAAAAGGTTGGTACATAATATTGTTTTTAATGAGAGATGAATGCACATATTCTCTTGAGTTTCAGGAGAACTATTTATTGCCGTTTAATTACTTGATATGATTGTGTGGTTTTGCTTTTTGAAATGATGAGAAATTTTAGACAGACTCGGAATTTATAATTAACCCATATACTTTTTATTGGAAGGTTTTGGAACATAGCATAATGTGAGTTTGCCACTTCAACTATCTCCTGCACAACTAGACTGAGTTAAATATATTCCATATCCAAAGAATTTCAGGGCCACGTAGTTGCAAAGTGCTGAGAGCCTGGAATTCTGCATCTAGGAGAGGTGCCCACTTGCATAAGTGGTATTTACAATAATGAATTTGTGTGGCATGCTTTCAGTGCAATGTGCTACTGGGAGCTAATGAATTCTAAAGACCTCTATGTATTACACACCACAATCAAACATTCCTTAAAATAATTTTCAATGTGTGCATTGTGAAACTCAATCTTTAACTTTTGGTTGATCAAACTCTGTTTGCAAAACTGTAAAGGAATATTTATTCTCTGTATAAATTCCTTTGTTCTGCTTTGGTTACAAAACCTACATATCCTGGGCTGGAAATTATAAGTATGGCACATGTAACACTTGTTTGAAGTATTTCTGTGCAATTTACCATAACAGTACTTCCTCAAGAACCAGTCTGCAGCTCCAAAAGTACTTGAAAATTTTTCTGTTTTAAAAAGATACGACAGAAATAATGGATGAAAGAAAACCTCTTTAGCCCATTCAACACTTTATTCATCCATTCATACAGATAGAGTGAAGCAGCCAACCTAGTAAACAACCATAATGGAAGAACTATTTAATCTGATTGGAAATCCTACAACTTTTTGGTTTAAATCAGTCTCTCAGTGAGAAACTTTTAGACATTAAGACTAGTCAAATTGATTTTGATATAGATACACCTCATCTGTTTTCCAGCAGGTATTCTTATAGATAGCACAGCTGACAGTCAGCTTTCTCTGTTAGAAACTGTAGAACAAAGTGATTTATTAAAATATTTTAATGTAGTGTTTTTAGATATTTTTATGTTGCAGTAAAATTCGCATTCGAACTTACAGTGTGATTTCATTTCTGTTTTTCCACATCTCACAGGAGTTGTTTTAAAGATATTCCAGTAGTGGAATTTTGCAGTTAATACTAGTGTTAAGAAACAAAACAAAAGTAAATTGAACTTTTTTTCTTTTTTTTAAAGCCATTGTAGTGTTAGCGGGCTTTGAAACACATCAGAGTAATTGGATTTTTTTCTACAGGTCTTTCCCATACCTAACTTGCAAACATACTGTGATACCGGCTATAAAGCTGGCTCACTAGTATTTTCAGCTAATAATTCCTACTGGCTGTGACACTGTAGGTTTTTTGCCTACATAAATAAATATGGAATCATCTTGTATCTAAAAGTTACCTTCCATCACTCACCAAATTCTTTCCATTTAGGTGTTTGATTAATCTGTAACTCAGTTGTTACCATAATATTCTGCCTATGCAGAATGCTTAGTGAAGAGAAGAAATATTATGTATTATCATTGCATTCTGCTACATGTCCCATGGTGTCGCATAGTTCTGTGAATTGAGCTATTAACTGTTAATTGAAAAAAAAACCACCCATGAGCAGTATCTTATTTTTAAATAAATATTTGTCAAAGTCAGAGAAGCATTATCAAGATCCTTATCTTAACAAGTTTGTCCCTACATTTTGTCTCTCTGCAATTAGGTCAATAATGAGTGTAGAATGGCCATAAATATCAAAAAATGTGTATAGAATGCTTTGCTTTGATAACATAAATGCAAGATGAAATATAATAAACAGACTCTGTTCTTCATGGGTTTTGTATGTTCTTTTCTTTAAACCGTCCTTTTACATAGCATTGTTATTGCACAGGTGAGTACATAAACACGCTTTTTCTGAAACTATGATTAAGATTGCCAATATCTTATAGCCAATATCTTATAGCAAGCAGATGCATATTTGATTAAAGCTATTGTACTACATATAGAATTATATGTTCCTTTTCACTAGTACTTCTTTCCTAGGTTATTATTATCAGCTGAAAAGGTTAGATCACATCCAGAAATGTCTTGTTTAAGATGTTTGCAGTACTTTTCTTATTGTATTCTTCTAAGATATTTAAATACAAGTTCTTTTCACTCTTTAAGTGCATGTATACTTTGATAACTATAACATGACTTTGTGCTTTCTCCTCAAATATCTTTCCAAAACTGTTTCCCAAGGACAACAGACACAACCTGTGTTTTACTTTCCCTCTCGCCATGCTCCCAGGGCTATGTCAGTAAAGACATATCAGAAGTGGAGATCCCTTCCCTCTTACTCTAAAGCCAAGAGACTTTCTAATTAGATTTTCTTCCCTACCAGAGTTTTCAGGAGCAGTGGTATACAATGTTTGACACAAAAAAAAAAAACAAGACTGTGCCTGTAACGCTTTTAGTTAACGAATTAAGAAAATCAGTTACCTTCAAAATAGTTCCCTTCTGAATTGGCAAACAGCTGCATGCAGTGCTGCCAATGTTCAAAGCAATTCCATAGATAATTTTCTGAAAGGATGTCGAGGATCTCTGTCACTTTTGCTTTCACATCTCCTACCAACAGAAAATGAGTTCCTTTGAGAACCCACTTGATCTTTGGGATCTCTTCACCATAAGCCTCAGTCAATAATTGAATTGCTTCTGTCGCAGATTTCTTCAGTTTCATAAGAAACTTTATGTTAACTCAGTGTTCACTCTTGCACACCAACATTTTCCAACCAAAGGTAAGCAAACATTGATATTTGAGCCCATGTCCGCTTGTACTGAGGAAAGCAATCAAGTTGAGCCTTGTCTTATGGTGACAGGTTAGAACATGTTCTATAACCATTTCTTTGTCTCTCCCCTCCTGCTCTTGTTTCTCAAGCTATAGTGTTAGCCTCAGGGTTTTGTGTCAGACCTCATAGTTAGCACACAGCAATTGTGTGACCGAGTTACCCACAACAGTCCCATACCTAAGGGTAGGGTGTGTTTAGTCTGAAAAAACACAGAACCGTTTATTTATTAACCTGTAGTCTATCTGTAAAGCTAATGTAAAATGTTAAAGGAGAAAATTATGTTTACAAAGATTGTTGTATGTTTTTGCTTTTAATTCTTCCTGGAAAATGTTTTACTGTAGTCAAGTGGGGTGTTTTTTTACAGGTACAGTATTTAATATTAGGGTTTGAGGGTTTATTTTTTAACACCCTCTTATACCAGAAAATGTTTAGGAGGATTTGAAGCAGTTTCAGCATGAGTGTTCTGCCTGTCTCAAGTGGGTTTTTTTTTTTCTAAAAAAACTATATACAATCTTTAACCAGCACAGATTGATATAAGCTGTAACTACTATCTACTAACCTATGAGGGAGTTTCTCTGATAAAAGTATCAACAAATTTTTAATGTAAGTGTACTTTAAGTTATTGTGGAAACCTTTACAAAAGCAACAGAATTTTAATGATTGACTGGTATGAAGTAACTCTAGTGGAAAAATTTGGGCTTCCTATGATTCCCTTCTTCTGTCCTACAACAAAATAGATGTTGGAGGTATTTTGACCATGATGATATATTGCTTGTATTTGAATATTCAGTCTTTAAGTAAAAGACTGAAATTCACTGAGATACTGTAATCTCAGTCTCTTGCATCTATGAGAACTGTGGTTATTGACAGCTGTGGAAGTTGTTTGAATTAATATGAAATATTCCATCTGTATGTTGGAACAGATTGCTCAGGGAACTCTTTCCATGAGTTTTGTTTTCTGCTTTAATCAGCTGTGACTTTTTTCATTCAACTTCCTTAGAAATTCTGTGTAACGTGGTTTCAACATATTGTCTTACTGAGTAAATTTAAGTCAAGCTAGGGGATTCTTTGATGAATTGGAACTAATGGGTTTGGGGGTTTCCTCCCGTAAAATGCTTATGCATTTAGATCCTTGCTTTCTTTGAAGACCTTTACTGCTGTTCACCATATTCCAATCAGTTTCTCTCTTGCACAAACCTGGCTGTCTTAAACAATTTTGTGATTGCATTTGCAAGTATGCAATTTTCAATTTTGCGCTTTTGGTTTCAAGTCTTAAGAGTTAAGTTTGAATTCCACATCTGTTGCCTAATTTTTTTCAAAATATTCCAGGTTACCTCAAGCATCTAGTTATTCTGGCGTTTGTGAAGAAAGTGAAATATTTGCCTAAAATTTTCTAAATGCCAAACTTTCAGTATATGTAATGCTGGCCCTCTGCTTTCTGATAGTAATGGATGTGATCTACAACATAAACCAGTCATATATAAGTAAAGCTAATACAAGATGTAAAAATTTCTTGAACATGAATACCAGTGATACTCAGTATGTTAATTTGGGTTGAACTCAAGTTGTTTCACTATCTGAGAGAACACTTCTATAACCTGTTACAAATTTGGTTTTGTATACCATAGTATGGCCAATTACTGAAATAAATTTACGTCTTCAGAGGGAAAAAGTCTAGTCCTTAAGAATCAGGCTACTCTAATACTTGATCCAGATCCCCCATGCATACAAAAAGCAGAAGTTTTGTGTCAGAGAATGTCAAGCAAATATATGTACATGCATATAGATGTAGATCTCTTCAGAGAATGGTATTATAAATAAAATTTTGAAAACAATACTTAAATGTTAGGCCATTTGTTAAATTGTCACTCCACATGCCTCATATAAGTGTGACAAAGCCTTTGGTTCTGCTAAGTCCATGTTACTTAAAAGGGATGGGTTGCTTCTACAAAAGTCAATAAATCTGTGATGGTTTGTTTCATATTCTGTCTTTATGTAAACCGAGTCAAATTTTTTGAGTTGTCTTCTTCTTAATCAGCGGTAAAGTGTATTTAATAGCTCACTTAAGGTGTCATCCATTACTATGAGTTACTGTTAGAACTAATTAATAGACCTGAAATTATTTTGTAATGAGAAATGGAAGTATTGCACTGTTAAAAAAAAAAAAAATTACCATTCACAGCTAATTAACGTTTAATAATGCAAATAAGCTAATTATTTTTTGAGCCATAGAAAAATTCTGTGACACTTTATGTATTACCTTTGTGATCCTAATTGTTTCAGAAAAATACCTTTAGAGAGAAATAATCTGAAGAAATTTCCCTAGATAAAAGGCAGTTTCTGAAGCATACAGTGAATGAAAGTTCTCCTTTTGTTCATCTGTGGCCACATTCAGCAGCTATTTCTCTCTAAATACTGATGGAGAGAAGGAAAAAGTAATGTTTGCAAAGGTGAGTGGGAAGGGAAATTATGAGAGATCTTGGCTAAAATTTCCTGGCTGTTCCAAGTCATCCATCCATTCTTGTGTTTGGCTACTGCAGCTATTATAAATGCAGCCGCAGTGGGCTGAGATTGTTTGGATCCTTCGCAAAAGAAGGATCCAAAGCAAGCAAACACAAAATTTACAAAATGTATTTTTACTTAATATATGTTGTAAGTCAATACAATTAAACTACCAAGAAAGAAAAGGGAAAACTGGAAGTCTGACTTTCAGTGGCAGTGAGAGGCATATGAGGTCGCAGTCCACTGGAAATCAAGACATTGTTTTTTCTTTCCAGATTTCGTCGTTTTGGATGTTACTTGAAACAGTTTTCAGGGGAAGCATTAAATTAATGGTGTCCTGTTAAGAGGCCAGCCTGATGCCATGGACTTCCCCTGCTCATCAGGCAGGAGTCGCTGCAGGTGCAGGTGGAAGCTGTGTTCTGCTTCTGCAGAATTTTTCATGAAATTTTCACCACCAGTCCAAGTAAATATTAAAATCGGTTCTGCCGTGATGCAAGCTGTCACTTTCTTGTCATTATTAACTTTGGTAAGTGAAATATGGTCTCAATCTATCCTAACTTTGTAATCTTTACTGTATTTTTTATCTTTTTACTGTATTTTTGTATCTTTACTGTATAAGACACCAGTTTAATGTCACAGATTTCGGGCTTATCAAAGATTTTTCAAGAAGGGTTGGTTTCTATTTTCTTTTGTGTCAACTGGTAATAAATACAATTCTATGTAGTAGGTTTATGATAATATATAAAGAACTAGTAAGTGAATCCCAGAGGCTTCTGCTGGTGTCCTACTAAGCACAGACATGTTATACACCTGATGTTTCACATAGACCCTGGTTACTCTCCAGCAAGACACTGCTACTAGCTGCCAGGGGTATGACCTTCTCTTGCCACTTTTGGTTTTACCTGTACATTAGAGTTGTCTTCTGCCTTTGAGTTATGAGATAGCAAAAATCATCCTCTGGTTCACGGACACTGCTCACTCTGCTGCAGAAGAGCATTCCTTGATGGTTCTTTAGTTTCCCTGCAGAACATGGGGTATTTGTTTTCATCTTGCTCTCAGCTGACTGTTTCCCCCAACTACAAATCTGTTCTCCAGGACTGTCCACTGCTGCCTTTTCACTCTTGAATAGATGGTCTGCAAAGTGGTATCAACCCATCTTCCTTAAAAGTGAATTTTAGGGTTTTTGTTGGTTTTGGTTGCAAATGAGGCCTTACGATCATGTCCTATATAATCTTCTGGAAGTGGTAATACCATATGTTTTGCTGAAAGCCACCACTTCTGTTTGTGTGTTACCTTGCAAAGCTTTACTTGGAAAACATCACCCATTTGTGTCTGATGTTCCTGTGCCAGAGCAAAGGAAAAAGAGCTGTGAAGGTAGTATTTTATTTTCTTAATTCCTTTAATCATTTTAAATTTAAATTATGAATTGATGAAAGAGGTGTTCCGAGTCAAAACTTACGAATATTTGGGGCTGGCAAAACCGGGCCTGGAAGCAGGTATGTGTTTCAGTCAGCGTGTGAGTCACATCACCTCTCTTAAACCAAGGGCAAGAAGCTTGTAGACTTGCAGGAGGTTGCAGTCGCAAGTTTTTCCTACCATCAAGGTTCAGTGTAGGACTTGCCGGTGTTTTCATCATTCTGTACATTGATTCAATAATTAAAATATTAAACCCATTCAGCCTGTCTTTGATCAGTATTTTACAAAAATGTGTAATGACCAGTGTGGCTGTCATGGCTAAAGGATGTGATTTTTATGGATTCCTTTACTGACTTTGATGAATATTATTATAAGCCCCCACCAGAATAGGTTTCATATCCATGCTCTGCTCCCTGTGCTCTCCAGGACTGAGCACAAGCCTGACTGTCTCTTTCAGCTTTGGACCCCTGACAATCATTTTTCTCATTCAGCTCAGAACAATTATTAATATTTTAAGCACCTCTTAGGCTACAATTTATGGATATTATAAATTAGGCATTTTTTTCATGTTAATTTTTATAGGTATTTAGGAAATGCAATGTGAAAAATAATACTTTCAGCAGGTTTCTTCTCCTCTGTCTTGCATGTTGTGTTTATCATCTTGCAATAATGGTGTCTGAAAATCTTACCTTTGTGTGCTAGAGAATGCAACCATTTAGAGAGGCAGATTTTCAGGGTAGTCAGTAGTTGAAGTAGAATAATTTTTGCAGCTTGCACCTCTAAATAGCTATAGAATATCAGATGCCGTAAGGTATGGGTTTAATTGTAGCTGTTCAGACTCTGCACGCTGCAGAGCATGGCTGCTTTCAAATGTTTTAATTTCTAAATACAACTTTACAAAAGGAGCGAAAAGGCTGAGAAGCCTTCTAGTCATGGCTCTCACGCTGTCGTGTTTCTCCATTACGCCCGTTAACAACTACACTAGAAACAAGCAGCAGATTTTTTTCCACTCCGTGAGTAATTGTCTGCACAGCAGTGACAGATGTGCAATATAGCAGCTTCTTCAGGAAAAAATTAACAGTTTGTCCAGCATGTCAGCTCGCTCTTTTTAGTGCTTCGGAGGTCTTGGCCCCATTATGGATGATTTAGAAATTGAGGCAAGCTAAGACCAGCTGCCTGGGTTGAAAGCCTTAGTTAGTAGCCCTCATCTGCATTCCAGTATTCACTTACATCTAGAAATTGGTAGGGCCCCTCTGGCCACAAGATGAGTATGGGCTGACAATGCCTTGATTTGTTGAGAGAGAGAATAAATGGGTTTTTCAGAAGATGAGGAAATATCACCATTACTGGCCAATTTACAGCATTTTATCTGTTCTTCAAACATGTCACTTTTGTTATTGTTGCATGGTAATTACATAGTGAAACGGAAAGAAAACAAATTCTGGTTACATATTCAGATGGATTGCAAAATCATATAATCCTGATAAATGCCCATTTATGATACACACGGATGAAAGGTTCATTTTAATTTTGAATAGCTAGCACAGCCATAAATAGGATATAGGATTAGATCCCACAGAATCCGATTACCTAAAAGCAAATAGTATTTTTCTTCACTTTTTTCATAACCTGGAAATTGAGTGTGTGCAGAGTATTTAAATAAGCAGGTTTTCCATAAAATATATAAAATAAATAGAGTTCAATAATTTCTATATTTTAAATATAATCATTTAGGACTATTCAGCTAAGTTTTTTCTGAAGTACTTGTTTGTAAAAATACATCAGCCCATCAGTATTGCTGAGAAAGAGATCTGACTGCTGTACCCTATTGCAAGGTATACATTTATGACAAATAGAAGCAGCTTTGCGTATTCAGTCTCTAGTGCAACGAAGGAAAAGATGGTCAGTATTGCATATATACTGTGAATTTCAATTGTTACATCTCCTTAACAGTTTCAAAGAAAGTTTTAGGGCAAATAATGAATTTAAGAAGCAAATTCTGACAAAACCCCAGGTAGCTGCAAGTTTGGCAGTAGGTTGCATGGCTGAATCACTGTCTTAAATATGGGAAGCTCCATTTCCTCGATGGGAAAGCATGAGGGAAGTAATGCTGTAAAAATACATGCATATATTAGCAGAAAGCTGTGCAATTGATTCCTGATCGTTACAGAAGTGAAAAGAAACAGCTTTGTAAAGCTGTCTGCTCCATAAACCCTTAGTGCCCAAATTATCTTCACAAGATGTTGTCTTCTCAACTTTAGGAAGGGTTTGCCATTGCTTCAAGAAGAGCAGGCATGGCAGAGTAGGGAACACCCGGGATGTTTTCATCAAGTCCCCCTCTCGCCCACGTCCCCATGAGCAGACATATGTTCCGGAAGAGGGCCAAAGTCACAGAGACCTCACAGACATAACACAGGCTGGCTGGAACACGTTAAAATGAGTTTGACGGGAGAAAATGGCCACCTACAGGTTTCATGTACTTCCAAGGGAAGAAAGGTTTGAAAGCTTTGGATATGCCTGAGTATGATGCTGCATGGTACTAAACTAGATTGAATTTTAGATGTGGTGTTCTGGAGCAGGGGGTTAATGGAGATGGTTAATCTAGATTCACTCACAAAGAAATAAGATTAGGCTCCTACTAATCTTTTACCTGCATCAAAGTTTAGCCAGTTGGTTTTTTTCAGCTGTTTTTATTCAAATATATCAGAAATGTGAGTAGGTATCAGCAATCTGAGCAATCAGCCCTGAGCTGGATCTGGTCTCAGCTTATTAAACTGTATCTGCCTGCACTTATCCACCATGTAATCATTTAAACATTTACAATTTGGCATCAGTTATTACAGTTCAGTTTGTGGCTTTGATAAGTCTGATGTTATTGCAATATACAATATATGATACCGCATAAATGACTGGTATTGTTCTCATGCTCAATCTTATACTGTATTTGTAATAATTTAACCTTTCTCCTCCTTCTCTGGAAGTCCTAAATCTATAGATAGCTATTGATAACACTGGTACCAATGAAAGATTTCAAAAGGCAACTTTACTTGTGTCTCAAACTTCCTGGCAGTGGGAGAGAGAATGCATTAATAGGCTAGTCTCTGGGAGGTAGCAATAGGTGCTCTGCTACTTTATAGACATTTGAAGATGGACTTTCATTTTGTTGTGGATCTGTAAGTGGAGGTGGCCAGTGGGCTGTGTGATGATTTCAAGTAGGGTGGTGGGTGGAGGGGTGGCTATTCAAAATTTCAGAGTGCATGACCTGAATTATATTCAGTGGCTTTACAGCAGATGTATTGGAAAAGAGGCTAAAATACCTTTCGAGTGTTATTGTCATAGAGTACCACAGAATACCAGGTTGGAAGGGACCTCAAGGATCGTCAGGTTCAACCTTTAAGTCATGAAGTCACTTTCATAGTTCTCCGCCCCTAACTGAGTTTTGTTATCACATTAACATTGACTAACTTTTGTCCTAAAAGGCTTTTTCATGTGCTTCAGAGTAAAGTAATGACAAATATGCAAAATGGCTACAAGAAGCATATCTTGGGAGACATTTCTGTAAGACAAATTGCTGCAGTTGGCTGAAGACATTCAGATACAGTAAGTGCATTTGTTACAGTTTTGAATGCTCAAATCTATCTCTGAACATTAAGTATATGCTATTTTTTGTTAATTTACCTTCTAAATCCCTTTTGAAGATTGTGACACAGCACTTGTGGACAGCAGAAGCTACTAATACTCATTCTTCTGCCGCAGAAGAACTACCCACAGCCTGAAATCCATCCCCTGTAAAAGTATTCAAAGTCTCCAACAAAATGTATTCACCCTCACAGGTACACAGTAGGATTTGGAAATCACAGTGTTGGTGCCTGCTGTTCCCAAGAGTGAAGAGTGTGTCCACAGCCTGTGTGATGACATACCCATCCACCACCACCATCTCTTCTGCACAAACACATCTATGACTACAGCAACTTCTGCCCTATGTGAAGTGACCCTTGCTCTCACCATTCATTGTGGCAGGGCTACTGTGTCCCTCCTTAGCAGCTTTTCTGGTGTGACTCACCGACAAAACCATTGTTGTCCCGGTTGTCTTGAGATAATGTGGGGGATATTCTAAAAATGGACTTGCTATATTTTTCTCTCTGTGTGCATGCATGTGTGCATACTGGAAAAGCAGCATATGAACTTGAATGCCATTTAGAAGAGTTTTTCATTTCAGCCTGCAGCAGTTACTCAGCGTGGTGATAAATGCGCACTCAGAAGAATGCTATACAGCAAAGGGAAGATTTCAGCTTTGGTGAATCACTGCCTTGTTTTCCCCCTTTCCCATTACAACTGAAGCTTTCCTGCTGCTTTACACACACTAAGCAGTGTTAGATGTAGCTACATGCTGCTGTAGCCTAACTTTAAACAAGCATCCAAAGAGGCTGTTGAAATCTGAGTTAATACTTGGTCATCACATTTAAAAAGATTGTAGTTTTGCTGTGAGCGAAATTATGAAGAGGTCCTTCTTTATTATTATTATCATCCTGAATTTCTTAGTGGCACTGAACCTTCCATAATGTGCAGCCATCTGGTACAATTGCTTCCAAATACGCCCTCACATTTGATTGTAGAGTCTGGAACATCCAACTTGTAGGAATGTGCTGCTAAAGCATCTTCCCTTACTGTCTGATGCTGAATAAACATTGGATGTTGCAATTTACCCAAAAGCCCTGATTTCTTATATTTTAGACTTATCCATAATAGGTTGGATTGTGTAGGCAGTAACCCAAGAAGGCAAGGAGAAAGCCATAGCAAATTCCAATAAAGCTGAAAGCATAGCAAGGATGTGGATGTACTTCATATATAATTAGGATGAAGTGCTGTTACATCAAGAGTCCTTAAAATCACTTGTTGATTAAAAAAAAGTGCTCTTGTTCTGGGAAATAGTATAGGGTCACTAAAACAGAAGTCAACACCAGGAATTAAAGCTATACCATCTTCATGCCAGTAATAGAGCAGGTAGTCAGCTTCCCTACCTGTGTCAGCACCAGCAGAGACAGGTCTGGAGCAGTCAAAAAAGAAATACAAGTCTGGCACAGTCCCCAGAGCTGGGAAGCACTGGTGCTGCTCTTCCCTAGTCTCTTCAGCAGGACAGGGCTGCCAGTGTGCCCTCCAGCCCTTCTCCTACTGCAGCATGCTTGGAGCAGATCAGGGATGTGTCAGTACGTACAAGTAAGTGGCACTTATCTGCAGAATCAGTTCTCAGCACCCAAAGAGTTGCCAAGATCACGGCACATAAGGGCTGGAATTTCTATTGTTAAAGCCACCATATTTTTTGCATGAGTAGCATCGTGTTTAAGGGATTGTTTTGGAGATTTAGTTAGAGGTGACACCAGGCTTTCACTGGGACCTCGGTGAAGATTTTCAGTTCCTCCGTGACTCCCCTCTCCCAGAGAAAACCCAGATTATTCCTGTGCACTTGTTGTCTTGGCATCCCTTTGTGTCTCATTTTCTGTAGGTGTTCCCAGGTGTACCTTTAAGCTAGCCCAAACACAAGAGCAGTCAGTGGGTTTAGGTCCATCCTGATTACCATTCCCCCCATAGTTTTTTTCTCTCCTCTTGTTGGCAACCAGATGCTTAAGAGAAGATGTAACAGTTATCTTTGTGAAAGTCAAGGCATACAGGAGCATAGTGGTCCAAAATAATTGGCTACACTAATCATAACACATAGTTCGACCAGTTAAATATTTGAAGGCTAATCTTGAAGTTTCTGCTTATCTTGTTTGGACCTCGTGTCTTCAACCT
Organism: Cuculus canorus; assembly: GCF_017976375.1. Classification (NCBI taxonomy): domain Eukaryota; kingdom Metazoa; phylum Chordata; class Aves; order Cuculiformes; family Cuculidae; genus Cuculus; species Cuculus canorus. Next base: position 92,579,383 of record NC_071403.1, read on the forward strand.
GCAAATTCAGTCATCATTTCCCAAGACATGTTATTTGTGTGGCTAGTGAATATGGCAGAGTTATTAAGGCAAGGCAATTTTCATAAATTACATGGTTAATCCAGAATATGGCATATAAAATATGCATTTTAAATTCAAAACAGACTAAAGAAATGGCAGTTCTATTAAAACACACCTAGATCGAAGTACTGCCTAATTCCCAAGTTTTATGTACCTTGTACAAACAAGCAAACACCAGAAAAGTGCCATTGTCAGCTTTGAATAGAGACAGCCAGCTATTTTTTTATGGGCAAGTATAGACTTCACATACATAACCTGAATTAGTTTTCTTAATCTACATCCTGCTCTTGTTTCTCTTGTGGCATTTTTTGGTTCATAGGGTAATCTACTCTTTACTATGAGATCTAGTACCCTTCAGTGACAGAAGGCAAAGATAAAATAGACCTTCAGAGGTCCCTGTACTTGCCAGGTGATTTCATCAGCATGTGTTAGTGACAAAATAACATACAACACTCCTGGGGTCCATATGCACTCATGGATCTGTTGCAGGTTGCAGATTTTTATCTCCTTTTATCTCCGTGCAGCTGGAGGGACATCCTCCTGGGAAGTGCCAGCTCAGGGTGAGACACCCAGGGCAAAGGGAGAGAGGGTGCTTCTGGTGGGGGGCATCCCATAAAGCCAGGCATGTGAGCGAGTACTCACTGGTGGGGACAGGGCAGACAAAACAGCCCAGTCTGATGCATTGTTCAGCATCATCACTGACTCTTTAAAGAGTAAGTGCTGCAGGCTCAGATTTAAGGGGCTGAGTACCTGGCAGCTGGAAGGACGCTGTTATCTTTCCATGAGAGTAGTCATCACTGCTGGTGACAGATCACAACAAAACTGAATAAAAGCACATCTATTTTTCACAGCGTTCTCTGCCTTTCCCTCCCATAAACAGCAGGGGTTTGTATGTAAATGTTTCTATTGTTTCAATATTCTTATTTTCCTCATTCATATTCGAAGGTATTATTGTTAGTGCCAACTCATTTGATTTATTATTTAGAGAAAGCACTTGTTCAAAAAGTCAGCACTGGATATTAAATGATGATTGCTTGCAATGAATTTCTTCTTAACATCTGCAAAGACAATTTTGCCTTTTCTTCTTCCACTTAACTCTAAATGAGAGATCTTAAGCATAGTTAAATAGGATTCATAATATTATGCTGACTGAAAATAATCTTGAAATGGGAATATGAAGGCAAAAATAGTTATCCGTATACAAAATCCTCTTCCCTCTGAATTTATAAAAAGAGGGAAGATGAGAATGTTGTCTTTGGGAGAACATTGCTATTCCTGATTATGTATGTAGTGAAGAGAGAGGAAATTTCAGGGTCAGAGCCACCGGCTTACTGGAAATTTGGATCTGACCAATTGCATTTCCTTTCCATTCTCTAGGTCTCAGGCTGTTGAAGTTAATATTTTAGTATATGATTAGCAATTAAAAAAATTTTTTTGTATTCTTAACTATATGCTACCTAAAAATACAGCCCAGACTGATTGGATTCAAGAGAAATTCTCTGCTAATTTGTGTAAACATTGTATTAGATTCATATTCACTCAAAATTTTTTTGGCATTATTGTTTTTTTGGCCAAGCAAGTAACATCTTGGTAACTTTTTTATTAGCATCAGTGCCATGATAAAGAAGTAAGATAATGCCCCCATTAATTGAATTTTTATTATAATTTTTACACAATTGCTTAAAAAATTCTTGTGCAAATGGAGCTGCTGAAGGCACTCTATTATCCTTGAGAAACAAACATGAAGGTAGCTGTAAATAAAGGTGTGATTTAAATGCTCACTGCCACTAGCCATGTTAGAGAGATGGAACAAAGGGAGAAAAAAGAGAATAGAATTACAGATTTAATTAAAGACAATCATCAAGAAGGCTGGTAAAACAAGCAAGTATGTTATTTTACAATGTCTTAGCATGAAGTCTGTGAAGACATTTAAGTTTCTAGTGTGCTTTGGTGATCCGTTTTTGTAATACAGCTCTCTTTCCACCAATAGGAAAATACTGTTGGATAGCGAGTAAGTACATTGATGTCTGTCTTTTCCGTGGGAATAAAAAGAACTAAGCAGTTTTGGTTTAAAATATTTGGCTCCCTTAGAAAGTACAGCCATAGTACAACACTGAAGCAGAAAGTAGTTTCTGACATAGAATACAGCATAGTATTTATGAATATATTATTATGGATTGTCAAATAATTACATTTTAATTTTATGATACATCCTAACAAGAGTGACATGAGATGCAGAGCAGGCAATTCCTAAAGAAATATTTTTCCCGCTTTCCCATCTAGATTATGACAAACAGTAAAAATTACTTCAGCTACAGTACACCTGAAACCCACAATCATATTGTGTTCTCACTTCAAACCTTCTAGTTTGAGTACCCTACCTTTCTGCTAGATCTTACACATCTGCTAGAGAATGAGGAAACATTATAAGACAAACTGATTGGACACTTGATAATTATAAGGGAGCTGGAGAAAGGCACTGTAATAGAATATTAGCTCAATTTTTTCTCCTCTTATTCAGAAGATGTAGTTGTTTTATTAGGTATCAGCATGCTTGATGGTGTGAAGTGACCTAAACTTTTATTCAGCATTCATTAGACATGGTTTTCTTACTAAGAAGAAAATTCAGACTTAAACCTGTCAACTATGTCTTTTTTTCTGAACCATTATATATTCCACGTAGGCCACACAGGTTACAAAATATTATTCTGAAAGCAAATTATTCTGTTGCAGTGGGGTTTTTTTATGTCTCTTCATCCTGCAGCTTGCCTTATTTTCTAAAGGCCATAGAGTGGGCTTCAAAATAGATAAATTGATAACTAATGTATTTTAGAAGTCTATATGATTATTTTGGAATGGGTAATTTTCAAGAATATATGTAGATGTGTACATGCATATAATTCTTATTCTTGTTTTTAGACAACTTTTTAAACAGAGATGGACTGTCATTGGGAAAGACAGTAACAAGTGCATATTCAAATCTCAGTGACTTCAGATGAAATGTATGTTTATAAACGTTGTTCTGAACAGGGATACTTACCTGACCCAGGACCTTGTGAAAAGGACGCCTAAGAAGATACAAGCACTTAAAGAATTTCATGTGTATGCAGCTGCATAATTGTACTTGAGTACAATGTGTTGGCGTAAGGTAAGCGCTATTTAAAAGATACTGGTGGTAGGAAGGTGCAGCTGGCTCCCCGTGGTTTAGGAAATTGATTTAGGAAATTTCTGCTCAAGGGAGGATCAGTGGTTAGAAGGACTGGTCAAGGCTTCCAGCCAAGGACCAGAGCAAAATACGAGTCTTGGTAAGACCTCCTTGAGTGCGCATTGACCTAGGACAACAGTTTCCAGTGACACTGCTGGGAATCTTCACTTATGCAAATGACATTAATGAGACTATGATGATTATCAATCCAATAGACTATAATGGCTCTTTCTCAGCCTGTAGATGTCTGGTTATAGATCTGTATTTAGGGACTCTTAAATATACCTCGTGAATGACTTGGCAGACCAAAACTGCTTCAAAAGAGACATTGCAGTTGGTATAAATCCTTCTCAGTTCTCAGATAAGTGAGCATCACTTCGGAGGGTGCCTCACATGCTCACCACACTCAGAAGCTGACAACGTTACTATTAGTGCTAGGATTTGTGATTTACTTCTCTCATTTCATTATTGTCACAGTTTTTAAACCTCTCTTTTATGTGGTCAAGCAATTGCAACCAAATTAAAGAACTGAAATCAGATGGACACTTTTTATCAGAGGAAAGAAAAAATTGTTCCTGGAACATGTAAGCTGTTTCTTTGTGTACTGCAACTTAGTGTTGCTGTATACATTCGTGGGTTGTTTTTTTTCCTTTCCTGTTTCCCTCTATTTTTTTTCCCCCAGAGTGTATCTGAATTGTGTCTTTGCATATGAAATTTCAGCCTAGAGCTAATTGTTACTGCTGATGAATTATAAACTGCTTAAAGATAGGCTTATAAAGGAAATACTGTCATTCTTGGGTACAGCAGCTTGAACTTGCTTCCCTGATAAACCATATTTTCCTCCTTAAATAAGTTCTATTAAGTTATCTACAGCTTTCAAATTCTCATCCTCATACATTTCTTTCATTATTCCCCTGTGGACTTATCCTTGTTGTTTTGAAAAAGATAGTCTCAAGTCTGAGCCTGTACTTCCAAGTCCTGCTCTTTGTTGCCTAAGGAGTATACAAAGGTTTAGATTGCATCTTTTCAATGCATTATGGCACTGCAGCCTAAAGCCAATACTTGTTTTTTAACTGGCAACCTGCCTGTACGAATGGAGGAAGCAGATTGCCTCTTTGCTGAATACTTAGACAAGGTACTGATTTAACAACAGTGGACAAGCAGCTGGGAGCTGGGCTGTCAGCCTGTCACACACTGACAAATCTGTTGTTCATATTCAGGCAGGATGTTCCAGTTAGATTGCCATCAGTATCATCCATCTACCACAGGCATGCGAGGCGTACCGGCGTCTCCTGCATACCCATAGACAAAATGCTGGTGATACAGCTTTCTAGGGGAAACTCAAGAAAACAGCTAATTTGCTGTGATCTCCTGCAATACATCCAGGGAGGCGGCAGATACGATTTTTGTCTGTCTCTTTGTCTCCTCATTTGGTATGCTGGAATTATGCGTGCAAATTGTTGGTTTCTCCAATCTCATGTCTCAGGCATGAAAGGAAATCTCTGAATGGAGCCTTACCACTTCTGATAAAGACATGAAAGCTTTTTCAAAAGCCTATGCAATAAAATGCAGTCTAACAAAAATAGAAATAATAAAATAAGAAACATTGGTTAATAAAGATAAATTGAAATTGCATTGTTCTGGCTTCCAGAATAATTTTGAACATATTTTCATATAGCTGCTAGATTTGTAACACTAAAATAATACTCTCTAGAACAATTTCATTCACATACTCAAGCTCAGGCTGTGGGTCAACTCTCAGCTAAAACCTGTCTGTCTATATTCACATTAATCAGTTGGAGTCCATCTATATTGGCTTTGTATATAAGAGTATGTATGGGAAGGGGGTGTTTGTCAAAGCTGTAGAACATGTGCTGTAATTATTTTATCACCGATGTATACTTGCCTATTTCTTTTTTAATTTGGAAAAGCTGCTTTTAAATACTCTGATTATATATTCAACAGATTATAGTTTTATATTATCTGTCCTTATGTCAAAGTTATCCAATTTGCGGCCCCATGTGCCCTTTATCTTCTCCTGTTCCAGCTCCAGATCTATAATCCCAAAGCCCACAAAAAGAACTCCTGAATCTAGCTAGGGGGGAGGAAATGGTACATCTGTATAATTTCATCTGAATTCGTCATCTGATTTTGCTGCTGCCTGTTCATCACCTCTGAGTGATAGAAATAACCCACAGCTTTCTCAAAGAAGTGACAGAGGAAGAAGTCCAGTTGACTTACTACTTATTCTCACAGCGGTATATTCTATTTTACATTTTTAGACCTACACTGGTGTAATTTAAAACAGTAATGGCTGTGAAAAGTGGTAAGCTAGTCAAATTCTTAATATTAATCTGTATCTTTTTAGGTGTTACCTTGATACTGTAAAAATCATAATGTGACATATATTTACATAGTGTGCAATTTAATCAGCTAGTATCTTCAAGCCCTCTTCCCATGCCTTTTCTGGTCAGGAAAGCCACTTACCTTCACTATATTTTTCACAGTAAGGTTCAAGATCTTCTGGAAAACACTGAGTTCATGTAGATTAGTTAAGTCAGTTTTCAGAAAGGAAAAGAAGAATCTTGTAATTTTCTGGCTTTTTTGGTTTGGGTTTTTTCTTAGTACACCCACCAATAAGAAAGCTTGTAAGTAGAAAATAGGGCAGTACAGATTGCAGTAAATTTCCATGCAATACTGGGAACAATATAGAAGGTCAGTAAAAACATATAAAGAAGGCAGGCAGATGATGGTCTCTCTATATGCAATATGCTGTTGATTCTTCATTTTTAGAAACAGTAAATTTGATTCAATCTTTCATCCCTCCCTAAAAGAAATCTTAGTTGTCTTTCTACACATAAGGAAGGGATAAAAACAGAAATATCTTTTTATAATTGTTTATGGGGTTATTTTTTTATAAAAATTGTGTTTCCAAATATGAACACGTGAAAGCATTTCCTACTGAAGATGCTTTAAAATTCATGAAATATTATTCTCTCACTGTGGGGTATATTGACACAAGTGAATTACATAGCAAATTTCCCAAGTGATGAGCTACAGCAATTTTTTTAATTGTTGAAATCTAGTGCCTGGTGTCTTAAAATATCCCTACAAGTTCATCAGGTGGTACACAGCTGTAGACGTAGAAGGTAAAGGGTCTTCTAGATCCTTGTTAAAAATCTAAATAAAACCTGAAGGAATCAAACTGCTTTTGTTGATTAATGTGAATAAAAAACATGATTTAAAAGCTTTTCTACATGGTCACATGTTGAAGCTAAGCTCCGACTTTTTGTACACAAAGGTACAGACATCAGTTCCTTATCTTTATGAAATCGCTGGGTTTTCTTTGCTCTGAAACCTCAGTGATTTTTGATTGACAGAAAGATTACCTAATAAACCTTCACCACAAACTAATTAATCACTGTGAATACAACACTAAATTGGCAAGCATAAAAAAGCAAATGAGATGGGTGTTGAAGACTGTTTTCAAATGACCTTAGTTAAAAGCCAAGTACAGTGTGTCAAAAGCATCAATAATATTACACTGCTAGTAAACTTTCTTCTTTACCAGAGCTGCCTGCTCACAGGAAGCACGTTAGGGTGAGATATTGAGTGACACCATTCACAGCTGCACAAACCCTAACACATTCTGGTTAGTAAGAGTGGGGCATCTCCTCTTCTGAAAGGGACTTGGGCAGGACTGGGATCTGGTTTATAGTTTCTCTGTGCCTCTTTTGTAATTATTAGTTACAATTATTGCTCTTAAAGAAAACACTTGATTGTAGTAATTATCCTGATGTAGAAATTTCATTACATCCACAAGCCACTCTTTCATTCTCTTACTGGAAGACTGGCAATGCAGCAAGTAGGTTTCCTCCGGTCACATCAACCCCTGTGAGCTATGAGAATACCTCTTCCTCACGCACAAGTTTAACAAAGATAAAGCCACCACAAAGTGATATTCTTGACAAGTTTATCTAAGTCTGAGGCTTAGGTCAATATAAGATCTTAGTTCTCCACTTTCTTTTTTCTTTTCTAATGATTGAATACCACTACAGTCTTATTTATGGCTCAGGTATAGGGTATACCAGCATCACCACAGGAAATACACTTGTCAATTTTTTAAGCCTTGAAATTAAAGACAGGAGAAAGCTCTCATGGTTTTTATCCTACTCAGATTGTTCCCTCTGTTCAGGGAGGCTAATATCAGGGATTTTGTTCAGGCAGTCCCTGCCAAGGTTGAGATACACAACCCCCCCAGGAATACATCGCCTTTGATAGAACAACTACCTCTGCTGCTAATTCACTTTCCTGTGCAGAGCTGCAGGGGTGAGGGGGAGGAGGGAAGAGGGGACCATGGTTTCAGTGGTGGGAGTAGGAACAAGACAGGCTGCAGGAAGGGGTTGTGGAGCCCCTCTGCCACTTAGAAGAGTGGAGGAACAGAGTAAAACAAAACAAAAAAGATTAAAAGTAAATTAAGAAATACTGCAACAGTGAATCAAAGCAGTGGGAAGGATACTGTGCGATTTTTGGCAGATGAGGAAAGCAAGAATAGTGTTTCCGTCTATAATCACAGCCTGTTAAAGTCTGGGTCTATATCCTTTCAGCTATGTGCTGCCAGGTACTCCAGCTTAACATCAACATTGTATTTCATTAATGCATTGGTTTATTCATTCATCTAAGGAGAGGGTGAAATAGGCTTTCTTTCCTGCAGTTTTCAAACAAGTATCTGGATACCCTCTCAGTGGCTTGCTTTTTGTTTCTGATCTTTTTCTTCTTCATCAATTCCTATGTAAACTGATGGAGGTTGTTTCTGTGTTCCATATATATGTGAGGAGACAAGTGCAGTGACTAACTTGAATCCACCTGGTACTTCTGCATTTCTCATTCCTCCACTTAAGTGGAATTCACTTAAAATAATAATTTCAGATTTGTGGACTTCAATTATTTTCTTCCTCTTCCTAAGATTCAGGTTCATAATTTGACAGACTTGTAAAATTTTTATTTTATAAATTAAGCTAGAATCAAAGTAGTCTGGGGATTGGGGAATAGGTAGTCCTGGGCTTTTTCATGAATATAGACAAGACCTGTCTGGCCTTCAGCACTGCAATACCTTGTCTGTCCAGCAAGGTACTGTTTGCGTGGCTGGCCCTGTACAATGCTCCGTCTCAATAGCTAAGGAATGAAGGAAACCTCTGACACTACAAGTATTCAGCTTGGCAGAACTACAAATGAGCACAAAAGGGATGGTGCGCAGTGGGTAGTTGCAAGGCTGAAGCCTGTGGGAAATTTTAAACAGGGTCCGAACAAACCTCAGCCAGAAGTAGACTGCCAGTGACAGCATTTTCATCTTTTGTCCCCTTCTAGTTATCCGTGTTGCTTTTATGGGAGCATGCATGTAATTCCTGTCTCCTCTTGCCCCAGCGATGGATCTGCTGGAGCTGTCTTGGAGGAGCATGTTGGTATGCAGCTGGGTCGAGGTGGGTACGAGCTGTCTGCTTGAGTCCAAACCTCCCTGCCGAGCTCCAAACACAGACATCGCCTTTAACAACGAGCGGCAGCAGCCACCGCCGCCGCTTCCAGGGATTTTAATGAATTGGCCGCTGTTCTGCAACCCACTTATTTGCCTCCTGCAGGCCCCCCGCCTCTCCGCCGGTTTCTTCCCCTCCCTGCTCCCATCCTGGCTGCTCCCAGGCAGTGGGGAGAGGGAGAGAGGAATTATTTATTGTGTGCCTGTTGAAAATGAAAGGCTTTTACATTTTAATGAGCACTAAATAGGAGCGAGGAAATATTGTTCATTAGCTGTAATATGTGGAATTGCTTGAGTGAACTTCCTTTGGAGGCCGCTTTAAACGGTTCACTCAAGTAAAGCCGTTTGTATGGTAATTAAGGGAGCATTTTTCTGTCAACATCTGTGCTGCTATTTATAACGCCGAAGGTATCTTATTACTCCACCAGAGAAACATTAAAAAGGGTGGGCAGAGGGGAGGTTGTATTTTATATATATGTGTATATATATATATAATTACTGTTTTCTCTCTTCAAAACCTCTTCCTTGATTCCTTTTTGCTTTTTTATGCTCTTCTTACTCTTCCCACCACCCCTCAATTTGCCAAGGAGAAAAAAAAAAAATCCTGTCCACTATTTCCTGATAGTAAGGATTATCATTTTGACATCTTTTCATTAATCATACCCTTTACTCAGCAGCCAGGCAGGGAGACTCAAGCTGCTTGGCAAAAACGAGAGGCCTGTGTTTTTGGAAACCATTCACTGTCCCACTTCTCTCCACCGGAAAATAGATGCCTTTTGGCTGGATTGTTGCAGTGTCCCCAGAGGGGTAACAGAGCGCTGCCTCTGTCCTCTGTGCTTCCCTCTGGTAGCGCTGCTGCAATAGAGCCAGCCCGAGCTCCTGGTGGTCTGCCATGAGGAGAGTGAGGGGGCAGAGGAAGTGATGGGAAGAAATAACCTTTAGCATATTCGGTGTCCGTATACTATTTAAAATTTTAGATAGGTATTTTGACTTTGCTGCTCTGAGGAAAAGAGTTTGAGTGTAATGAATGGGCCTCAGTTTTACATACAAAAATACAAGGATTTTTATTCGTTTGCTTTCTTTTGATGACACCCAGCTACCCTACGCCAGGGCAATAAGCAGCTGTCACTAGATAGAGTATTACCCTTACTTTGTCCCTCTTCGATTTTTCCTGTACTCATAACAATAACGGTCACATCCCAAATGCAGCTCATCACTTAGGGAGATGGGAAATTATATTCTTTAAAAGCTGGAATTGCCGAGGCAGAGATTCACATTACTCAATGCTCCTGAGCAATGCCTCCCAACCTGCTTTGTTCTAGTTAATTTCCAAAGACCTGCAAGCCACCCCCCATCATGGATGTGTGTAATTCATGCTTTCCTAGATTTAAGTGTCTTCCTCCTTCACTTTCTCATGTTCTGGATGTTTCGCTTATGCTTCTGCAGCTTTAGGTCTCTTTTTAAAGCTCTGACATAATTTTCTCCCTCCCCTAAGCTAAAGCTGCATTTGGGATGTTTAGATGGATTTTTCATTGGTGTTTTCCATGACTGCTAAGAAGGCTTCAGAGAAGAGAAGAGAATATTAATTTAGGGCTGTGAAGATTTTACCTTTTTTTACTAAAAAGAATTTCACTACGTATGTGGCAAAACGATTGAGGAAAAACAAGGAACAGAGTTAAAGCTTGCTAGAGCGCACCAAAAAACATTGCTCTATAGAAATTAAATATGCTGTGCCAGAGCCAATAACTTTTATAGATTTTTCTCTACCTGTAATGAGGGAAAAACATAAATGACTATCATAAAAAGTAAACATTAGAGATAGAAAATCCCTTTTACAGCATTCAGTCCATCTTTCTGACAATAACAAGTTGTTCCCCGTAGTATGTTTTTCTAGTGATTCCTCCAGTCTGGTGTTAAACATTTCAAGTGATGGGCCTTTGTGTTCCCCTGAGAGATGGGCTGAAAGCTTAGTGCATTCAATGTCAGTAAGTTTTTCTTGGCAACTTTAATTTTCTCTATCTGTATTTCTTTCTATTGGTTGTGGGATATCCCTGTAATTACTTCTGTTCCTTTGAATTTTCTTATCAGTGCTGTTTTGGAGGTATTGTATCATGATTCTATATCAACATATCAGCAAAAATTCTAGTTACACGTATCTTTGTTATTCTTGTCTTACATTTTAAGTTATAACTATAGTTTCCTTAATGTTTGCATCCTCTTTACAGAAAAAGAGCTCATCGTATCACTACAATCAATATTACTGTTCTTTTATTTTAGTGGGTAACAAAATCACAAGACCCTGACATCTGCTTTTTTTGGTAAAGGGCCAGCACTGGTTTCAGAAAAAGGAAAGCTTTTCCAAAGATAAAAATTACAAGCAGACAGAGAAAAAGTAATGGAGAGCAAAACCGTACAACAAGTGAGAGAGGTCTGAAAATAAAGGGGAGGTGTTTTCCAGAGGAAAGCAAACCAATGAAGGCCTCTGATACAGAAATCAGCAATTTACCTGAAGATTAAGAGCATTTTATAGTCAAGGAAAAATGGAAATTTGCCATCATCAGCACAAATACACAGACTAGTTCTGATAGAGCTGTACGGCACTCAGCATGCACCCACCCACGGAGGGAATCATAGAGGCTACCAACACTACTGCACTTCTGGTAATGGATGTTCAGGTGTACACCCATTTACAAACTGGGATCACAGCAAAGAGCTGAGGGCTGTTTGATGGGGCTGAGGAATTTGCTTGAGAGTTGGAGTGTTTCCATGAAACCACTGGCAGGAAAGGTAGAGGCTTTCTGCCATGGTCCTTATGAATATAGACCTGCTTCTCTGGCAAAAGCAGTCCAGATTGGGACATATCAGAATGCCTGAAAAATTAAAACACTGTCTGGTTTTCAGTATGTCTAATTAACTGTGTGATAAGTGCCAGAACATGGATCCTGGAAATTTGTCTCTCTTATTTTCATTAACATTTGGAGTCTAGGTGAAATGCATATTTCGCAGGTTATTAATCATGCTTGGAGAATCATCTCTCCCAAAGCATCTGAAAACCCAATAGACTTAGTGATTTTCCAGGTAGCACTGAGAAGAGGCATATTTACTGTATAGATTTGACACAAAATGTTTCAAGGTCCAGCCTGCTGGATATCTGAAGACAAACTAGGCTCTTCCTCACCTATTGGGAGATTCCAACACTAGAAAATGTGGCAGACATGCATCTATCAAAGAGCATGAGCATAGGTAGTAGAATAGCACCACAGTTCATTTTTTGTTCAATTGGAATGAAAAAAAGTACTAATCAGAAAGTCATTAATTGCCAGGAGACTGTATAAGACCTTCTGTGTATCACACAACTTTAGATTTCCCCTGCACTTCCGTGATGTGCTCGGTTTGACTAAAGTATAACTTCCTAAAGTTATCCAATCTTGAATTGTCTCATTTTCTTTAATATTTAAACCTTTCAGGTAATTTTTGGCCAAACAGACAGAACTGAACCAGGACAACTCCAGAAGAAATGTGAAGACCTCCACTTACTGAAAATTCACTGTGACACTGGAATTGTACAATCTGCCAGTAAAGGACTAAAAAAGAAGTCTGCCTAGTAAGTAGTTACTCATATCTCTTACAAGGGGTATTTTATTTATTATTAATAAGCAATTAATTTGATTCAGTTGTTTAATATGTCTTATTTAAGAGCCTCTCAGTGAAATAAAATACCAGTCACAAAAAGCAGGAAAGGAGGAATATAAATCTGTACAGTAATTATTCATTTTCTCCTCAATTATATTTTTAGTTGTCAAAACAAGAGGTGCCAAATGAAGAAACAACTTGAAAGCAAATGAAATACTCATATCTTTTGCTCCTATTAATGTAAGTAAACTACGTTTTAAAAACTTCTTCCTACCTTACTAGTGACCAAATTGTTTTACTCAACACATTAATGTGTAGCATTATGTGGCATCATAAATTAATAGAAGGCAACTTTAAAGACATCCCTGACTCTGCATCATCAGTGCATCTCCCTCCAGTAAGGAGTTCACATGTGTGCTTATCTTTAGGTATGTGTAGCGTCTACTGGAGCTCAGTGGAAACTCACAGAGAAACCTTACTGCTTTGCTGAGTAGGAGAACATTTTAATATATGCTCAGGTACTTTTGTCAAGAGGCTTACCATGCATAAGACTTCTTGAAGGACCCTTCTGAGTTAAAAATACCTTTCTAATGAGGATCTATAGCATTCTGCTCAAGGCAATCAAGGCTCACAACATCTCACTTTTCAAAATTCTTATGAAAGAATTTTAAAAAGTTACATTAGACAAAATAAGCACAGATTAGAGTGAAAAATAAAAATGGAGAAGTAAAATAGCAGAGCAGAGGAATGTAGGCATCTCTTATTGAGCTCATTCATTTATAACCTTCCTTAAGCGACTCCATATTTATCTGTAAGCTTTTTAAGGCAAGGATTCATCATTCTGCGTGTATGCAAGAGGTGTAATGTTGTTCGGGGTGCATTTTAATATTTTAAAACAAATCATTTTCTATGGGAGTTACAGACTTTATTTGTTTTAATACCATTTTGGCGTTTGTTGACTATCTGAACAATACAATAGACACAGAGAGATAGACAATTAATCATAACATTTTCCAAAGATCAAAAACATTCTTCTTGGGTTTTGGAAGTTATAATTGAGAGTTTCCAGGTAGTGCACTGTTGTAGTATAATATCCACATGTAACAGGGCATGTTTCAGTAGTCCGAAAATACGTGCTGTAGATGTGCAGCTCCATGCATTCAGCCACCTGAGGCATGTGTTAATGGACCATTAAAACATATCCAGGAGTGTTTTAATGTTATTACAGTATGGCTTTGCAAATTTCAATTCAACTTCTGTATAAAAGAATTAATTTCAAAAATACAATTTTTACTATATTATAAAACCTCTCCTACCCAGAAAAGAAAGGGCTTTTCTGACAAGAATAGAAGACAGCAGGATACGGATATAAAAACCAATTTTTCTACCATTTTAATACATCCACTTTTGATTCTATATTGTTATATAAATAGCATAGTCCTAAGGCCTGATTTTCGTTATTGCTGACCTACCTTTCCACTGTTCTGAAATTGTAAAGGAGTCTTAAAGAACCATAAATGTAAATCATCCTCCCAGACTACTTAGCTCGCTTGCTAATTTCAATAGACATTTCTAGGTTTCTAGGTGAGTAAGACTTTTAAGCAGCTTTGGACTTCTGTTATGGAAGAAGCAAAACTAGAAATCCAAGTATTCTACCAAGTAAGTTTTGAAGTAGAAAGCTAGAACTATGGAAGGAAATACTGGATGCACCACAGGTGGTCCAGCTGTTCACACCCTCAGTAAAACATTGTCACTGACCACATCGGGTTCACAGTTAAATCTCGATTTAATTAACTATGTAAAATAATATTTGCATTCAGTACTGTTATTTTAATACTGTTGTATTCTAGTAATACAGAAATTGTTATTTTTATTATGATAGTACAGCAAACAATTATCCGTGATTTCATACTAAATCCTGTGCAAGCACTTATTGCAAGCTGTAGAACAAAGCTTATACTCCTATGTTAGTTTCTTGTTTAAAAGTCAGGAGCAGCATAAAGAGCTTGGAAATACTTGACTCTGGGTAGAGATTTCTTTAGTGCTTTGAGAGAATGCCATAGGCCACCCTTCAAAATATTTACCTTCTGCCTCAAAATAAAATATTGTCTTGGGTCAATTTAAAAATTGTATTTGGATTTTGCCTTTATTTATTTATCTATTTATTACTGCATGCCATCACACATAACTGAAACCAGCAGTCATTTAGAAATGAAGCATTGCAACACATTATTCAAAAAAGATTGTGGTTAGGTATCAAAGCACTGGTTTTCCACATTTCTTTCTAAAAACTATTTAAGGAAATAATTTACCTCTTTCTGAATTAGTTTTCTGACAAAAAAAAGTTGCAGTGGAGCTTAATATTTAGACTAGCATTGCTTAGGGCTGTGTATTAATCATCATTAACATAATAATAGCATTACAATGTTATTACATATTACTCCTCCTCTGAAGTGTATAAATACATTGAGTTGTAATTTGTAAATTTCGGCACTGCATAAGGTGCACTTTTCTTTTGCAGTGCTGCAGGAAGAGCATCAGAATAATGCCAGGTTTAACTGCCGTGTCACCACCTCAGAGCATCGGGTCCTCAAACATTAATCCCTGCTGCCAAACAGCGCAAGGGCAGAAGGTCCAGAGGGATGGCCATGATGTGGATCTGAGACTCTTCTTTTTCCTATGTGTTCGTATGATATCCATGGTTCTTGTCAGCCTCAGAATGGGAAAGTCTGACGGATGGGAATAGTATGATGGTCTAGAGCATTATAACAGCTGGTTGAATTTGAGAGCTTTTTTTTCTGTTTTTGCTTCCTCACATTGTTTTCAACTGTGGGGAGATTTTTAAGAAGATTTTTTGAAAGGAGGAAGAAGGGATGAGGGATAGAGGAGAGAGATTTGACTGGAAGCAGTGCTAAATTCCTAGGAATTAGGAAGGTATTATTAATTTCTCTACCAGTGAACACAGCCTGTAAATTCAAAACCCAGTGACGACGATTTAGGTCTTATCAAGGCTGATAGTATCTGTGCTGTCCTGTAGTCTTGTTCAGTAGATATGGCAGTGGTGTTGACTGTTGCCTTCCAGGATGGGCTTGTAGCCTTGCTTGTAATTAGATTTTCCAGTTGTAAAGAAATCCCTCAAAATTACACATGGGCTGAAATGAAACACGTCATGTATTTTCTTTGAGGTTGAAATTATATATACATATAATCTCCAAATGACTTAAAATAATTTAATCCAGTTAGAGCAAAATGTATGGTTTGAATCAGGAACTAGAGACAGTGCTAGTTAGGCACTGCAGTGTTTGACTTTAAAGCCCGCGGATGCCAGAATTTGATCTAATCTAATTCAGCATTAACACTTCGTCTTCCTCTATGGTTTAGGTAAAAGGTCATATGCTCCAAAAGTGTAATCCAGAAAAATGAGAGCATGGAGTGGATAATCCAGTAGATCCAATCTGTAAGCAAAGAGCTATCTCTTTCCTTATCTATGATGCATTTACTTCAGGGCTCTTAAAGGGTGTGAAAGAAGGTAACGCTGAACCTCATCGTGTGAGGAGAGTGGAGCTGAGAGAAGGAATCAAAAGCAGAAAAGATAAGGATAGGGAAGAGGACAGTGTGTAGTGGATAAGGTTGAGATACTCAAGCTTCGGGCAAACATGTAGAAGCACAGATCCACTGCTGCATGCTTTCCTCTTCTGCCCATAAAAGCCTGGATTTTTACCTTTTTAAATATATTTTATGTGGTTTATGTATTATGTATTTATTATACATTGGATTGTATATTTATTGTATATTTTCATATCCTATTATTATTTTACTTTCATGCATTACTTAAGAGGGCCATTAATATTTATTGTTGGGAGTCCAAAATCCACCTGTGATTTATAGATTATGCAACCTTAATTCAGTTCTTGTAGCCTGAAATGTAGCTACAATGTGGTTTTGTTATAACTAGCACTGTTATGCTGCTTCCCATAGATAAGCTAGACAGATTTTCTTGGACATTGTGCAGTCTAGATGATTGTAATCATGAGCTGGGGAGCTGTCTGTCCCCGGCCCAAGGCATGCTGTGATGGAGCAATGCAACAAGGGAGAAAAATACATCTGAAGTGTTCTGTCTGGTGAGGAAGATGGCAAAGGCTGAGTGACTACTAGGACTTAAGGAGACTGCTGTTCCCTTTCTGGAAGGCAGCTTGTGGGAGTCCTGGCTCTTAAGATATTTGTAGTTGTACATAGAATAATGAGCAGAATATTGTGCGTGTATTGATCATTAAATTCGTGTTATAATTATTATAATCAGTAAGTAATTTAATTGACAAATATTTGTCCAGCACTTCGGAAAAAAAAAGCAAGCATGAAAGTGCTCTGTACATTTAAGTACCGGTTTCAGGATTATAATAAATGATGCAGATATGACACCCCTCAGCAAGTGCCAATTATCTCTAGAGCTGTTTCAGAATTACCTTAGTAGGGGTTTTTAAGCACATCAGAAAAGAGAGACCTATTATATTGTACAAAATCTATCTATCTATCTATCTATCTATCTATCTATCTATCTAATCTATCTATCTATCTATCAGTACCATGCTGCCAATACAGCTGGTATAGGGACTCCTGTCCTGGTATAGGGACACAGCTATAGGGACTCCTATAAAAGTTTCTGGGCTAGCTGCACCTCAGTTTTGAAACTGAGGTAAGTATTCCAATAGTGTATTTTTAGCAAAAGTAGTAAGATTTTAAATATGGTATTATTCAAAATCATACTTTGTTATACAGCTGCAATTTGGAAATAACAGGATTCGGATTCCTAACCAAAGCTGGCATCGACCAAACACAAATATTTGTAATCTGAATTTAGTTTTCCAAAAGCAATTTTCCAGCCAAAATGGCTTGGTACCAGTTTCTATTTTAATTAAAACAAGAATGTTAGAAGTTAATTAGCCAACACCGGTCCTTTAAAAAATTCTGTGGTTTCTACAGGTTTCCAGATGAAGGAGGTGGAAATTTCCAAATGGACCTATGAAAGTGGCTTTTTCTACCTAGTTTTGCAGCATTTATAACGATAGGGAAAGATGGGGGTGGGGGCAGAAATACATTCAAATTCTTATTCCAAAATCCACATGAAAAAGTTTCTAAAATACTGCCCTGTGATGTGTTCAGAGATTGATTTATAATGATAATGATGCATAACTCCTAACTTTTTCTGCAATTCCCTCTTATAGGGAAATTGATAGAATTTGGAGTCTATCCTGGCGAATAGTAACAGCTACTTCAGACATGGGGCATGGCAGATGGAAAGGAAGTTATCCACACCTCAAACAAGATTGCCTTGGACATCACTTCATCACAAGGTTTCAAAAGAAATCATTTCATGTGGCTTCAAATAGCATCATACTGCAATATACTTGCTTTAATAGTCTTCAGGAAATCATTAGTTTACTCATTTTCTGAAAAGACATGTTTTAAATAAGACAATAACAAAAATAATCTCTGTTAAAACTGTATCTCTAGAAAAGATGCATAGGAAGAAGTATAGAACCGGACTGGGAAATAGAATCACAGAATCATAAAATAGTTTGGGTTGGAAGGGACCTTAAAGGTCATCTGGTTCCGATCCCCTGCCATGGGCAGGGACCCGTCCCACTAGATTAGGCTACCCAAGGCCCCATCCAACCTGGCCTTGAACATCTCCAGGGATGGGGCATCCACAGCTTCCCTGGATAACCTGTGCCAGTGCCTCACCACCCTCATTGTGAAGAAATTCCTCTTTACGTCTAGCCTAAATCTTCCCCTCTCCAGTTTATAGCCATTGCCCCTAGTCCTACAAGCCTTTGTAAAAGGTCCCTCCCCAGGTTTCCTGTAGCCCCTTCAGGTATTGGAAGGTCACTATAATATATTCCATAAATTGTCTTGAACATAGCTCTGTCGTTATTGCATTAAAAACTTGCAAGGTGTTCCTGGGAAATACCTTCACTGACGTTGCTTTAACCTACATTGAATGACCTCATGATGGACTCCAACACTTGAGCAGCAAATACTAGGGGAGGCTGAACGGTATGTGGGAAGAGAAAATCAGAGTATTGATGCACAAATGCTGACTACCATCTGGCGCAGATGTCATTTACTGCTGTTCATGAATCAGGAACCAGTTAAATTTAACATATTTAGCAGTCTGTCAATCCTTGTGCAATGCTAGATAATACAATAATTATTCTTCAAAGATGCAAATTACGTAGTTCATTGTTTTGTTAACAGACATTCTTGATTTTTTCTTTTAATTAGCATAGTTTTTAGTTTTAGGGTAATATTCTAAATATACAACTCTTACAAAATCTTTTAACAACATAAACAGCTGACAAAAGTGATCTTTCAGCTCTAGAGCAAGAGTGCTTCAAAGCTGCTTTTTGAAAGACACCTGGCAGAATTGTTACTTGAAGGATTATGTTTTCCTTTCCCTCTCACTGGAATAAAAGTGGAAGTTTTCAGCTTAATTTTTTAGAAAAACACATGTAAATTTTTTTCTAAGAAGTGTGGCTATTTTGCTGAGTATTTGTGAATAAAGCTTATATGTGACATTATGTAGCTACACATTTTAAAATATATGACATTATATAGCATTTAAAATCTATAGCATATTCGCACAAACACTACTGTGTCTGCATTTTAGTTTTTGGAGTAATATTTACATGATTACAACATTAAGTGATTAAGTTAAATGCCCTTTTCTCAACATTTTATTATAAAAGCAAATATGCTGCTTATGAGCTGCAAATGAATATATTGAGATATAATAATAGCAGCCAGTTTATTGTGCTTATATATTAGCTCATGAAAAGCATCCTGCACTGGTGACAGAAGATATTAATTTTATTAAATCTTTATCAATTTCCAGCTCCTTGGACTCTTAAAATTTAATGTAACTAGATGTAACTTCATGTAACTAGATTTTTTTTTCCTATTAAAAAGGACAATTAAAAGTGTTTTCAGAAGTTGGTTTTGGCAGCCTAAGCTAAAAAAAAAAATACAATGCTTTATTTGAAGCAGAAAACAAAATGCTGTCTAAAAAGGAACTCTGGCCTGCAGGTGAGAGAATGACGAAGAAGCAAAAAGTGGGGAAAGAGTGAAAGCAAAGGGGAGCACAGCCACTGCACCAGTTATAAAGCATTTTTAAAACATGGTTGCTTCTAGAATTATACTGTTAGCATTAACTACTCTGCTAAATGTAATTTCAGAGCAGCTTGGCTATGCTGGGACCAATAATGTTTCAGCAGATGTTAACAGTGAGGGAATTTAAAGATTACAGAGTTTCATGGGTGTAGTAAAGCTGCAGTGGGAACAGAAATATTACCGTAGCTGTTATGTTCTGAGTGCACCACATTTACTGACAAGTAATACATGAGTGATAGTGAGGACCAGGGGAACAGAACTTTATACTTACTGGTCAGCAGCCTATAAATTCCATAAATTAAACAAAGTTTTATGTATTTTTCATTTCTTCTTGGAATGATCCTCTCTAAGGACCCCTGCTTCATGTTAATTCCATCGACAAACCACAGCTCTGTCTTTCAGCATTTTTTTCATAACGGTGTTTCCCCACATATGTATTCGCTTTTCTTCCTCCCAATGCCCTCCACTCTGAAGGTTTTCACAAGCAGTGCTTTCTCTCCAGTGAGCGTCCATGGGTCAAACCTCGACAGTGAACTGAAGAGCTGTAGATATCAGCTGCTGTAGTAGGAAGGCGCTTATCAGAAAGCCCTTTTTTCCAAAATGGGGCCAGACATTTTGTGCATGACTTCTGCCCACAATCTTCCATCAAGAAAATGAATGAGGGATTTACAAATCCATGGGGAAGGTGATATCCTTTAACTGGCCTTCCTACAACATTAGAGCTGTAAACCTGAGATGAACAAGGCAAACTAAAAAGATACAGCTACTGCCCACCGTGTAACAATGTCCAATGCAGTTCTAGCAGTAACTGGAGCTTGGGAATAAATAAATTGGCTAAATATTTTATACAGATGTGAGGTAAGTGTCCAAACACATATCTAGCTACAGAGACAGAGCACAAGCCAAGTGTGTATTCCATAGACAAGACTAAACTTACATAAAGCATGAATTGCTGTATCTAGGCTCAATTGCTCAAGCATTAATTAACTTGTTCAGTTAATTAATTTAAAAATTTACATTTAGTTGATATGTAGTTGGTATTCAGCTTTTCATGATTATGCCACTCAGCAATAGCATCACTTGCCAGACAAATAAAAAGAAACTAAGCTTTTCAGAAAAATGAAAAAAAAAGAAACAAAATTTATGCTATTTTCTACCAAAGAATGAAACAGATCATAGTTTAGAGTGAATGTATCCAGCGCTGTTACAGAAAAGAGACCAGGAGAAGGTAATTAATGTAGTCACATTTAAAAGGCATGCTTTCATAGATTATACAGGGCCTACTGACTTCTTTTCTGCTTTCAGGCTGGGCATTAGGAAAGGGATGACCTTTTGTCAACTTTTTTCCATCACAGAGTTCACTACAAGACACCACCCATGTACAAGTTCCCTTCACATCATGCTGACTGTGCAGAGTCTGCTGATAGTGTTGATCCTACCCCAGACCTTCCCTCATTGAGTCAAATGTGCTTATGAAAGAAAACAATACAGTACCAGTATGGTGCTCGTTAGGACAGGTCGCAATACAGTCGACTATATAGTGAAAGCCTTTTTATTTTGATGGCAGTCTTTCACTGTCTATCATAAACTTAGTGAAGCAGGCTTTCTCTATCCAGCTCTCTTTTTATTGGGCACAAATCACTGCTGACAGGAAGTTTTATGCCTAAATCCGTTTACTGTCCTTGTTGGTAGTCTTTAAATTAATATTTATAAGCTGAGAGAGGCCTAAAAGGATGCAGCAGTAAAATATCTAAATGCTTCAGATTGGCTTGAGCTGAGTTTTCTCCTTCTTGACCACTGACAGTCCTTAATAACTAGTGACCCAGGCATGTATTGTCTCTGCTGCTTCAAGTCTACAAATCACTGCCTTCAACAGTATTGTGGCTGACAAAAGGGGAGGTTCAAAGCAGACCAGTTTGTATGATATATTGGATTAATAGGCGTGGGTACAGGCTGAAGAGAGAGAAGAAGAAGTACCTTCAGAGAAATGCCTTAAGAGGAATAACTTAAAGTTGAAAGAAATGACTTGGCTGTAAGAAAAAAAAATAATAATGTTGGAATTAGCAGAAGTAACAGATTTAGTTGCTATACTTGTAAAAACAGTGGGAAACTAACCAGAGGGCATACTGAACTCAAAAATCTCAGTTGGGCATATTCAAATCTTGACTAGATGATACATATACACACCCTCAGCAAAATGACCATTTTCATTAAATCAATCTGAAAGACACTCCTTATGCACATCGAAAACTGTCAGGCAAGCTGAAATAGCAAAGCTGATTAAAAATAAAATTTTATTGCACTCAATCTTTTTCTCCTTTTTGTTACTATTTTGACTTTTTTTTTTAATTGATGTCTTCCTTCTGCAAAAGGAGATGAAGGGTGTGCACAGAGGAAAAGTAAATATAATAAAAACCAGATCAGTTGTTGCCACCTTAGCACATAAGCACATAAGCACATAAAAATAATGACTCTGGTTAGACTGGAAAAAAGTAAAGATAACAAATGGTGGAGTCTTTTGGCAATGTCATTCTAGGAAAAAATAAACGATAAGAGAGACAGGATGCTAACCTGCAGGTGGTGAATCTGCACCCTGCTCCTAATGTAGATTAAGTTTTGGCATATGAATCATTTTATGATTCCATGAGAAGATCCCTAAACAAAAGGTGGCAGATAGCCAACCATGCAAGATGCAATAGACCCAAATCATCATTGCTTGTAGACTGAAATCTTCTTCATCAGGAATGAATTAGACTTATGTTCTCCAGGTAACAGCAAAACAAGTGAACAATTTGTAATAGTGCCACTGAAAGATGCAAATAAAGATCTTTCTAATCTCTACTCATGCCTTTGTACCTACTGGATCTCTGCCTATAAGGAACGTATGTAATGCATATCCATTTCATTTTGGAAATTAAACCATTCACCACCCTATTTTAGTTACTCTGCAAAGACTAATTTGGAGACATAAATGATTTTTATTTTTTTTTTTTCTTAAAACCTCTGCTGACTACTTCATATACTTTCAGATTTAATTTATTATGCTTGACCAAACTTTCTTCTACATCCCTGGCTGCTGTACCTCTGAATTAATCCACTGGTAAGTCTTCGTTGCTTCTCTTCCCAGGAGAGCTATTCTTCATACATGCTATATTCACACACTACAAGAGGATAGACTTGATAAGTGGGAAGAAGACAGAAATAAACCATTTATTCTTTGTTACCTCAAAACTGCTATTCTTCTATTTTCAAAAGCCTAAGCTGCTTCAGGTAGTCTTCAAACTTCTTTATTAGCAGTGTCCTGCCAACTGAGCTAGCTAACGAATATAACAAGCCTACTCTCACAATAATAAAACAAGCATGATTATGTGTTCTATTAGAATGACTCAGACTTCCCCTAAATCCTATTCTTCCCAAGCAAGATAAAATTATAAGACTTGTAGAATAAGCCGATCATCTGGTGAGGGCAACTAATTCCCACTTAAGTCTCTCTACTCTTGGGTAATCAAGCATCCAAAGTGATTCATTCTAGAGCTTAAAAGGAGATGGTATTTTGACACCTGGGCCGCTATCCTGAATCTCCAGACACAAAGACACAAATGTGAAATTTGAGGCTGGACATGTGTGATGGGATGTGTGTAATATTAGAAAGCAAGACATAAAATGCAGGACAGCAAATGAAAACATAACAAGTGATAAATAAGCCAATTAGTTCACTATTCCTCAACCTCACTCCTCCTCTTTGCCAGTGCATAAATAAGCAGTGATACATAGGGCTGAAAAAGGAAAGATAACAATATTTCCCTTTACTGCTTTTCTTGGAGTTTTACTTTTGACCCTTTGAGATATGCTAACTATGTCACAAGTACAGGAGGGCCCTTTCTCTGTGCCAGTGGTTCTTTACACCTGCAATAAGTTATTTAGACTTGCTTAAAATGAAATCTCTATTCAAGTGAACAGTAATCAAGGCTGTGTTTATTCTTGGGCTTTACAAAAAATTATAGCCTTACCCTCCTGTTCAGATGTTGATTCCTAAAGCAGATCTGTCCAAATTCAAAAAAGATATTTATGTATTCTGTGCTTTTTTGACTTCTTTATGGTCATTTGGGTGGCTGGTTTTGTTTATGCTTTTTCTTAAAGAGAAAAGCGTAGCTGGAGTACTAAAGTAATTAGCAAAGGTTTGGGAGAAAAAGGTCTAAATGCCTTCATCTTATTCTACCTATTCAGCAATTAAGATAATACTGTTAATGTTCCTTATTTCATTTTTTCTGTCAGGACTGAAGGAACTGCAGTTCTCAATAGTGTGTTCAGAAAAGCTGAGCTACTGGCCATAAAATAGTGCAGCAGTTACCAATATCTCCTCCTTATTCTGAACCTTTTTTCCTATAGAAGATGCCTGTGCAGAGCTTTTCCATCCAAACATCACTGAAAAGGTCCTAACCTTTTTGCAGTGTTTTTCTTACAGTTTGGATGGAGATTACATGCACACACAACTGAGAATTTGTTGGAGGAATCTGTGCCTATGGCTGAGGGGTGCTGGCTAAAAGGACTTCCATGCTTTCTAAACAGTCTTTCTCTAGTGCCCTGGCCTAAAACAAAGTCCCATGGCAATAATTTAGCTGACAGACCTTTAAATTGAAGTGTTTGGAAGTTATCTTTGCATTGGCTCCAACCTATTGTTCTCAATAGCCCATTTACTGTAACTTCCAGCTGTCCTAATAGGGACAGAATAGTCAGTTCCCTCCTCCTTGCTGTGTGATCAAATGCCTCCCTGTGTCCTAGTGTGCAAGCTTTGCTGCTCCTTTTGGGCAAAATCGTTTAGAAATCAGATATTTCTTACTTGTACACCAGTATGGTGAACGTCTTAGCCAGGACGCAAATTCTCTATTAAGGTATTTGGTTAGAAGGGTAACAGCTGTGATTGAGTTTTGCATTGGGATTCCTGGATGGTGACCCTGATGTTGTGGGAAGTTCTTCTCTGCCTCTGCAGGTGGCTTATCATTATTTTGCCTTGGTTCTGTTCATTTCCTGTTGCTCTTCCTCTGCTTTTCCACTCACTATCTGGATCTGAATAGAAACGTCTTTTTGGATTGAATAAAGTCCATTTCTCTCTCTTCTCCATACATATCTTTCCTCACTCTTATACCTCAGAGCCCTAATGCCTCCTACTCACCATGACAACAACCTGCTCCCCAACCATTTCCATAGTGATTTATTTGATATAGGCAGAAAGATAAGGTTACAGGACAGAGAAATCACTTATTTTTATGATCTGAACTAAGACAAGACAATATTTGTTATGAGTGTGTCCTGCCTGAAGTACACAGGATTTCTGCCAGGGCAGGGAGTTCTTTATAGAGAGGATGGGATTTAGGTACTTAGATGCCTTGAAGTCTGATCCTCCATATCTTCATCTCCTGGCCTGAAAAGATGAAATGTTGTGGCACTTCACATATCAAGGTCTCAGTACCAAGAATGATGCTGTCTTCGGAGTCTGTGGGAATTACAGCCATCTGTGTTTGGCCAGAGTTATGAAGAGCTGAATACTAAAGAAGTTAGAAATAAAAGGAAAAGGAAGGAATCTTCATGCTGCAAAAAGGCTTGGGATGTCCACATCCAATCCATCCTCTAACCAAACTCCTCTGAGGGCTAAAACCATAAATAAGGATCCCTGAGCTGCAGTGTGACACTTCAGTGCTGCCACATCAACAGCTGTAAATCAGCTCTTGAGCTCTTCTTGCTTACCCTGTAGGGGAAGCAAAATTCTGCCTGGACGAGGCAGTAGCATTTGGCAGCAGTACTCTAGCAAACAGACTTCCAGATGTTTGATGGGAATGACAGCCTCAGAGTGGGAGTGCTTGAATGTGTGCATGCATGCCACTCTTTAAAATTCAAGGCTAGCTTGCAGCATTTTCAGGGAGTGAAATGTCAAAAGAAGACAGTGTTCATAGCAAGCATCACATTTCAGGCCTTAGGAGAGGGAAAAAAAAAAAAAAAGGGAAGACAGCACTGAAGCAATTTTTTAAAATAAAGAAAGGGGGGATCCAGCAGTCAGACCCAGTCTGGGAAATGTGGAACAGAATGTTATCCCCAGCCCAAACCTGTGTGCCAGCACTCGTCTGGCCTCATAAAGGGATATTTCAGATCTCTGTGCCCCATTGCACCTATTCTGCACCCCTATCCCCTTGCCGGGTCCCTTTCCCAGCAGCTCTGCATTCAGGAAAATGGGCTCTACATTTTCCCCTATGATGTCCGGCTCTAGCCTCTGACCTTCTCCTGACTTCTGTCACAGATGTCCATCACTGCCATGCCATTCCTAAAGTGTCCCCCACAGACACACACACTTGTGTAATTTTTCTTTCCATATATTCCAGTTTTATTCTGGCCCTGAGTTGGTGTGTGTTCCTTCTATCCATCACGTGCAAAGTCAATGTCATTTGCCTGCCATTGCACAGCACATTGCTTGCACCATATTCTTTGCTCTCACCCTTTGTCTATATGGCCTTTACAGATGCATGTACAATAACAATATGTTAACCTGATCTTAATTTTTTCTTTTTACCAGTATCCAGAATGTTACATTAGATTTTCCTAATTTTTATGCATATCTGAGTGGAAAAATATATAGATAAGTGAATCTACTAAGTAGCATTATAATCGCCCAAACATGGGGTTTTTTGAAGTTTGAGAGAGAATAAAATTCTTAAGTATCTCAGCTGTTGTCATTTCCATATTGTTTTATTTCCTTCTAAGTAAATCTTTTTATGAAAATCATACTGAGGGCATAAGTATTTATTGGTATAAATGTAAAAATATTTCTGCTTTCCCATTTGGATATGCTCCCTTCCATGTGGAATTCCTGCTTTCCAAAATATCTCGTGTATGTTTCTCATTGCACTGGTGATCTTTGCAAGTGTATACAGTTTAAATCTAAGCTTTGCTATCCCTGCAGAAAGGAAAACCTTTTGCTTCACACATAAATATATTACATTTTTTTTCCTTCCACTTGAATGTAAATCTCCTGTAATATGACCCTGATATCCCTTTGCAAAGAGAAGAATCTTGGCTTGGTTTTGTTTGGAAAGAGATTTCAGGTGGATCTGGCAGTGTTGGGCAAGGCATCTAAGGGTCACAATGGCTGAGTGCACTAATTGCACCTTCCTGCCTTCTGTGAGCCATGCTGAAACACAGGTTTTGACAAAGTACTTACCCATTATTCTGATAACCGCTGCCCTTCTTGTAGAGTATCCATACCACTTTGCTGAGGGTAAAAAAGCTTAGGGCTCAGTGCACTGTTCTTATGCCAAAGCCTCTCTAGTCTTCCCTAAATAAACACCAGGGACCGATGCTTTCTCTGATGTAACACCACTGACCTCTCTGAAATTACACCAGGATGAATTTTATCAGATTTGTCGTCAAATCCATTTCGTACCAGCAGGAGCACAGACAAACGAGGCAAGCCATCCCGCAAGTCCCATCCAGGGCTTTTCAGTTGCCCCTGCTAATACCCCAGGCTCCTTCCTCACCTTAGGCTGAAGGGAATGATAAGGTCCAACTTGTCAGGACTTATTACTTATTCACGAAACTATCACACCTTTGACACATCTGTCAGATTTTATACAAAAAACGAATGAGCAAGGATGCTGAAGTTTCCTTTCAGCACACTGGAGGGCAGTCCTTTTTAACCACACCCTTAAGGCTTTCATGTCAGGGCTTAGTTGGAATGACAGAGCAGTGTGAGAAAGCTATCATTTTGTCTGGCCATACTACGCTTTCCTCTGAACTTGCCTCATGGTATTTAAGAGCATTAAGCTTTCATCTTTTACATAAAAATATATAAATAAATAAATGTGGGATGTAATTGTTATAAATTTGTAACATCGAGCATCCAATTCATGTTAGAGTTATAGATTAGAAGAAGATATTTCCTTTTTTTTTTTTAACACTTTATAAAACAAATTTGGCATGTTGCCACATCTTAGACATCAGTCTTTTGGTACAGGAAACAGCATTTTTTTTCCATAAAATTATGAAATCAGGACAGGCAAAGCACAGAATAGAGAATTACATTTTCTAATGAGTTTGTGGTCAGATCTGTAATTTAAACTTGACAGTAGAATCACAAAATTCAGATTAATACCGAAGCCACCAGAGATCTTAGGAAACATTATGTTCAATAGAGTGCATGGCTAATGGTTACAAAGTACAAAGGATATGGATAGGCATGGCTGAAAATTCTGTCTGTACACAGAATGTATTTACTGCAGCATTTGGGCTTTGGTTTCATTCAAAATTAAAAGAAAAGTTGCTTATTAATTTTGCATGAGCTTTTTTGCTACCTTATTTTGGGCCAAGTTCCAAGCGGTTTGTCGTGTCCTTCTCTACCCACAGTCTTTACATAGCCCAAACTTCAGAACTGGTTCTAAGTTTCCAATGCTCCTATTTTCACAGACTCTATTTTCTAAAAATCACCATAACCAGGAACAGTGCCTTCTAATACTTTAAAACATTAATATCCCTGTGGAAGAGAAAGAAAAAAGCATACGTGCAACAAAGGTCTTCAGTGCCAGCATGTGCACCTCTGTGGTCTGAACTTTTCTGAAGAATCCATAATGGATTTAAGACCTGAACTTCATAGACTAAACTTCCATGACATGTTCCCACGCTGGCGGTGAGCTTGTCAGCCCTTTGTGGGCACATTTGGCTTATCTAAATTGCAGTGCTCATGAGTTCTTGTGACTTCTGTTTTACAAGAGTAGATGCCTAAAAGGGGCAAAGTATTAAATGATAGTATTTTCCTTTTTGCTTTTAAATGAAATGGAAAGAAATATCTACTAGTATTGTATACACTTTGGAGTCACCTTTCATAAAATATAAGGCTTATTCAATCATGCATTTTGCATGTTTTTATATATGTATGTATGTATTCAAACCTAATCGAGTTTTTATCTATTTTATGATTTCAGGCAAATTTGACAGCACAGAAATCTTTAATAATAATAATAAAATCCTCTATTTTTTGTGGAAGGATGGATGGATAGATGAATGAAGGAAGATGGTGAAGAAGAACCAATAAGGACTCTGCCTATCAACAAGGCTGCAGAGTGAGTTCATGCATTATTAACCATAAAGAATTCAGAGAGTATACATATATATATATATTTCTCAGAGAGAGTGTGAGAGATGGACCATATGTGCCACACCCATGGGAAGAGCTTCAACAGTAGTTCACCGTTAATTATGAGACACAAAGCAGAAGGAAACAGGGCTTCATTAGTTCTGTTGTTGCAAAACTACTTATTTATGTTTCCATTTTCCTTCCAAGGCACTTCTGAATGTAGATAATGTGACACTTGAAGGTACCTCAGGACTTCTTTACTTCTTTATTTTGCTGCTGCTTTCAGTCTATGGTGAAAATGAATGAGCGCATATGTTAAATAACATAAATCAAGCAGAGTTATTCTTCCTTGTGCTCCTATTACTCTCTTAGTCCATATCATGTCTTTAGTAGCAGTAGTAGTAATAATGAAAATAATAATTCGAAAGCCCATACACTCTCTTCAGTGATGTAAGAGGAAGTCAAGTTGTTCCAAATACTAAAGTTAGCTAAAGCTGATTCAGGAAAGGTAAAACGGACAGAGCCCCCAAACAATATTTCTCAGTGGTTATCTATGTATTATCACTTAAACATGATTCTCATTGTCATTCTTAACATCAATGAAATTGAACTGCCTTCCTGACTCTCACTGAGATTTGTCTGTATATAGAAAGTGGAAAGGGTGGCAACTGCAATAGGAACATCTTCAAATGAGCCAGAAATACTGTGTGAAACAGCCTCTGTTCCCTTTTTTGTATTCTACCTTCATTTCCAACTTACTGGAGAGATGAATGAGAGCAGTACACAGATAGAATAACAAAATGTCCATAAAACAATTACATCATTGAAACTAACATCATAGTCTGTATCTTAATTATTAAATGTGGTGGCCAAGAAATGATGCTTTAATTCCTTACTCAAAGTACACTGTCTGCAGATAAATTCAGATCAATTTTGAAACACATAAAGCCTTGTTACTTGTCCTGCTGCACTGGCTTTCCTATTTTTACACAACTCAGTTCATGTATTACTGGAACAGATTCAGAGTGCAATATCAACCAAGAGTCTGACCCGGCTCCCACTGAAGACAGTGGCAGGACTCCCCGTGACGTCAGCTGCAGAAGGATCTGAAGTGGAACATGAATGGGTAGATATATCCTGGATGTTTAAGAAATTCACTGACTCTCGGGAATCAGTTTTGCCCAAAGCAGAAAGAAGTTAAACAGTGGTGGAACAGTAATCTTTGTTTTGAAAAGAAGACAGGGATGTGGGATGTAAAATAGGAGCACTCCATCTAATTATATTACAGACGTAACAGGATGCAGAAATGTGTGATGAGGCCCTGCTACAGCAAAGCAGCTAAGCACAGGCTTAAAATTAAGCACTTATTGAAGGGTTTTGCTGAATAAGGATGAGATCATTCACATACTTAAAGTTAAATGCATGCTTAAGTGCTTTGCTGAATCTGGGCCCAGATACATAAACCATTAAACAGTCACTTTAAGAAAACGGTGGAAAGCTGTTATACAATTTCTAGACCTTTTAAGTCATATCTCCCACATTTCCAACTATCTCTTTCTTATTAGCTCAAGGAGGAGGTTTTTAAAGCTCCAGTTCACCAAAAACAATAATATTCATTGTTACCCGCTTGTAACATAAATTGCTCTGTGCAGCCCCAAGCGTGTATTCAAACATATAATCAAGCGAACAGGAGACTTGAGTCTTGCCAGTTGGAATACTGTCAGCTGCAGATGCTACAGTTTGCTTTTTTTTTTAGCATAAATGAAGACGGGTAGCGAGGTTGATAAAAGCTGGCCTTTGCTGTCCATTTTTGGTGCTCTGTTCCTATGGCTTGGGTTATTTGGGTACATGTTGCTTTGTGTCTGTGAGGGCTCTTTTTTTACCCTCTCTCTCTCTCTCTCTTTCTCTCTCTCTCTCTCCCCTGGTCAGAGAAGCAGTACTCATCACCTGGAGTGAAGGCTGACAGGAATGAACATAGGCAGGAAGCAGCGTGACACACACATTGTCATGCATGACTGACCAGCAGCCATCAACAGCAATTAAACATTGAGAGCACTGGATCCTTTTGGACAGGTTCAAGTTTCCTGGCACTGCCGTGATTAGATGTTTTGCACTGTTTCCCTGTAGTCAGTATGTGACACATTCCCTTTTGCTTGCTCTTTTCTGATATTTATTTTTACACTGTCCTGGTGTTAGCAACTTCTCATGGAAAATTAATCACTTAAAAAATGGAACATTTTGAAGGAGAATTGAGGGGAAGCTTAAAGAGCAAATGGTTATTTAAAAATTAGCTCATTTTTAAAAAATACACAACTGCTCCTCTTCAGTGAAATATTATAGTGTTTAAACATTTTTTTAATTACCACAGGTGTGTATGAGATGCAGTTAGAGAAAAATCTGTGAATGGCCAGATCCAGCAAAGAACACAGGTCTTTGGGTTTACCCTGCGACTGAAATTTTATTGTAATTTAAGATGACAAAACAAAATGCCCTTACAGGCAAGAATGAAGTAAAGGGAGGCTGCAGTTATGCCGGGCTGTCACTTGCTTGCCCTCGTTTCAAGGCTGAGATCCAGAGCAGTCCAACTGCCCGGCATTTAACGAAGACCCAGACTTCCAGGGCAAGGTCTGTGGCTTGGCACAAAGTGCTGCACAGAGGAATGCCGAGTTACGGCACCGGAGGCTGCGTGGAAAGGCCTTTTGGCACATGACAAGGTCTCATGCCTAATTGAATAGTCACAGGGTTTGAGGCCAGAAAGACTCATTAAGGCTTGATTCTGACCTCGTGAATTGTCGTCCTCTCTGGTCCCCCAGACTGAATCCAGCAGCTTACGTGTGATTAATTAATCACTTCTGTTAATTTGTGGTCTCCTAGTCTCTTCAAAAAACTCGGAGGTCCACTAATAATTTGCAAGAAACTACTGGGCTTCTGTGTAAGATACCTCCATACCTACGTCCTTTCCATCTTTTTCTTGCAATGTGCAAGAAAGGCTCCAAACATGGTTTTGACCAGGGGAGGAAATGAACTACTGAAAACTAACAGGATTTCAGCTTTGTGCAAGGAGTAACATGAGAGGGCAGTGTAATTTTAAATGGTCTGTGCTCTGTTGTGCAACAACCAGCCCAGCCACAGGAGTCAGTGAATGCATTAGACTTTCCCCCTAACTGTTAATTCCCTCTTGCACAGTTAATGAGTGTTGCTCCAGCCATGCATCTGTTTCACCTTTATGTTCTTGCAAGAGCATTTAGAGGCCAGAGCAGCCCTGGGGCTTTGATACTGGTGCCTTTCACTGATAATACAACTCTTTAAAAGCTTTTTCTGTCAGATAGATGCCTGGGATTGTGGGGGCAGAAAGAAGAACTGTTATAAGAACTGGTCCTGAATTTGTTATTCTCAATGGTCATTCCAGATTGCTATATTTGCTGTTATAGTTCTACAATTTTGTGAAGCATAGTGTATTGATTACACAAAGTAAGCCTCAGAAGAACAGTGTGAAACAGAAATATAATTTTTATTTCTCTAATACAGATACAGAAACAAAGGCAGAAAAAGGATGAGTGACTTGCCCAAGGTCATATAGTAAAATCAGAAATGTAAATATATCAGATGTTAGCCACATCTCATTTCTGCATGGTGTGGGTGTATTCGGGACCAAATGCGTTATTGATTCTACCTTTTTGCAGTTTTTCAAAGACTTTCTGTCTTTCTCTATATAGTCTTTGGGATGTCCTGGTAATACCACCATAGCTGCTTCTATAGATATTAAGGAAAAAAAAGCATAAGATGGTAAAATATTGATGCTTGATTTTTTGTTACCAAAGTAAATGATGGTCAAACAGACTGGGCATTTAAGTCTAGAATGTCATCTTTACCCATGAATCACATTTTGGACATTCTGCTGATGACTTGGAAAAAAAACTCTGGCATGAACAACGAATCTCTGGCTTTCTAGCCTAGGGAAGATTTTGGTCAGCTTCATAGACAGCCTTCTGACCATACATGAATATGAGCATTAAAAGCGCACAAAATATTGAATGCGCAATTGAAAGGCAGCACTTGCTTCATCAATTAACTTCAGCACTAACTTCTTTAAAACTAGTAGTGAACCTATTATGGCACAGCTGAGATGCTCCAGAAGATTTTGCTCTAAGAGTTCAAGGAAAGCTATATAAGGAGAACACAGCAAACCAGAAGATTAAAAAGTCGTATTGTGTAAGTCACCTGCTAGTTGCTGACATCAATAAAATATTGTCCTTTAATATGGTCATTAGGGAACCTTTTAACAATGATTAAATTTTCTTAATAATGCAGTAAAATTTTTAGCTGTTGCCTGGAAAAAAGAAGGTACTCTGAACTATATAGCATGCAAATATTTCAACCAAAAGCTGTCATATGATGGGGTATTAACAAGTGCTTCATAGTCAGAGTTGATGGTTCGGTTTTGGAACCCACCCAAGCAAATAAAAGAATATATATATTATATTCAATAAATAACATTGAGAGGTTCTGGCAACTGAATAGGGATACGTGATTTAAGCTCTTTACAAATGGAGCTGAAACCTAATTAATTATTAAGTACTGATATGTACTGACTGGATTTTGTTGTTTACTTCACCTCCTTGGTGGTGTCTTCCTTTTCCCATCTGTGTTCTGTTTGCAGAATGTGAAAATATTCAAATGAGCAGTTTTACCTGCTGCAGAAAATGTATGGTGACAGCACTAAATAGAGTAATGGTATAGGAGCATGGTTATTGATCAGACGTGTCTTGGCTAAGCAGTGTTTCATGTAGATAGAAGGATTTTTGTTATTTAATTTTTGAATATAATATTCTGTTCTACCCATATAATGTTGGCACTTCAAAAGCATGTACTTCTATGGCAGGCAAAGCCAAAGATTTTACCTTACAACTGTCATGGCACTGATGTTTCTCTATGATGTGTAAGACTAACAGTATGATTCCTATGATTCCAAAAGATAGGAAGCTTAGAGGAGGTTCCTACCTCCTCTGTGTACGGCAAACAGTACACCATTACATTAAAACTGGATCATTTTCTGATATATTTGATACATTTGAAACTATGACTGGTAGAAGGAAAGGGGAAACATGCCACAACTAACTGCACCAGCAAGGAGGATTAAGGCAAACAGAGCATAAAGTTCTTAAGCAGCATGTTGGCTGGGGAGAGGAGTAATGACTTGAGCCTCGTAACATCCTCTGAGACCTGTAACAGGCTTAAATATTCAGGTTGCACATCGTGGGAAAGAGAGCACTTTTGGAGCTGTGGTGCCACACAGAACTGTGTGAGAGGACTGATGAGAAGGGAGGCTGAACGGCAGCTGCGGAGTCACCAGAAGGCAATTTCTTACCTATGACTACAGAGAATCTTAATTCATTCTTCCAAGCAGTATACAGCTTTGATTGCAGATGTGCCTGGTCCAGACACTCTCAGACTTAGAGTTTAAACATCAACAAGAGGCCAATTTCTGATCATACTTTCAACCTTATCTGCAGCCCAGTGAATCTAAAAGACAGTCAAAATGATATCAAGCATATTCCCTCTCTCATATCAAACCAATTTTATTGAAATGTACAATCCACATATTTTCTCAGTTCTGAAAAATGTTTTTGTTTATTCAGATCTGAAGTAAAAATGGTGCTCTGAACCATTTGAGGAAGAGATTCTCATGGAATCCTTGAAGAAATAGTTGACACCCAAGAATTATTTTTTCTTTTCTCTCTGCCATGGATGTTAAATTCAGTGATGGATCTGATCCTAAACCTGGTTTTGCTTACTCTTATCCAACACCTAATCTTCATTGACTTTCTGGAGCAGCCAGAAATTTCAAAATTCAAGCTTCAGCTGGTATCCATGGCTGGATGCAATGTGGCTCAGCAGAGAGGGCTATTTGGATAGGTGCACACAGACGGGTGCAAATCAAAGCATTTCACAGGGATGTACTGGCACTGAAATATGTATATGGCTTTAAAAAGTGCTATGTCCAACTAGATTCAACATAGCAGAATGTAGTGCATGAATGAGGGAAAAGAAAACCTCTAACCATGAGAAGAGAAAACAAGTTGAATTTAGGTCAGGACTAGTGACCACTACATTAACAATATTTCTTCTCTGTCTCCCTCTCTCCAGTACTCTCCATTTGCTACCTGTTACCACCAGCGGATGCTTACCCTATCCCTACTTCTGCCATCATCAGATATGCAATAGACCATTACAAATGTTAGGATCATGGATAAGATTATTTTGCTTCACTCCTTGCACAATGCACATAACTGAGCACAGCAGCAGGGTGGGGGGGGGGACTAGGATCTCTTAGCTCCGAGGGCCGCCTTTTCAGTGCGTGTACTGTTACTACCTAGTTTAATTAACATCTGTGCCAATCAGCACAGCTGCCTATAACATAGAGAAGGTTAGCTGAGCATTCAAGAAGATAAATGAGACAAGGGGTTGCCAAGGGGATGGTATGTCAGACACGTGCCATGGCTGCAGCATACATACACATTCCCATTAGCTGTACTGCTCTTAAGTCTAGGGGCAGAGTCAATGCTTTAAGGCAGGAATGATACATACTTTAACTTCATATTTTTTATCTTTAAAAATGTAAATACGTATGTATTGGATATTCTGAAAGCCTATGTAAATCCATCCATCAACCCTATATGAACAGAAACAATTAAACATTTGACATCTGAGAAGGATTTAAAAAATATATATGGTATTCCCTCCAAGATCTCTAGAAATATTAGATCTACCTAAGTTCGAATGTCAGAACATCTCCAAAATTAATGATTTACAATATCTCACAAATTATGATACTCCAACTGTATGTCTTACATCCTATAGTCTCATGAACCAGTTGGTTCTATAATAGTACAGAAGTGTCTGAGCTTATGTACCTTACTAAAGTGAAGTGCCCTTCTCAAACCTTAACAATCTTCAATATTGTTTTTGGATTTTCAATTATTTTCATCTTTTTTTTTTTCTTTAAATATATTTGGAAAACTAGCTACGCTGAGATCATTCTATTTGGACATATTAGCTTCAGAACGATTGTAGTAAAATCTTTATGCCCCAGCACCCTAACAGCATTGAAATGCGATAGTCATAGGGTCTAGACATACAGTGAAATAGTTTTGCCATCACAATCTTGCATCCAAATGGCCTCATAAGACAATCCCTGTAGACATACAATGAAATCCTTTCCTCCTGGTGACAGCATCACAAACTCTAATTGTTAGGCATTATTCTTTCTTTGACATTGACATGAAATCTGTACTACATAATGCAGATATCATGTGTGTTTGCATTGCATTAGCACACTCTTTGGAATTAGTATTTACCTACATACTAATTATTCTTCAGTTATACTGAAGCTGTAGGAATGTCTTGGCTTTTTAACATTTCACTTGCCTCAGTACATTACAATGGTTTTGTAGGGAAGAAAGCTTGTTCATCCGGATCCGGAATTGGGAAAAGTTAGCGCAGTCTTTAAAGCATTCAAGGAAGTGGTTTACAGTTCTACAATTGAAAATAGAGACTTTCTCTTATTTTTTTCCTTTTTCTTTTTCAGATACCTAAAGCGTTCAGACAGCAAGGAATATCATATTTCCTTATGGCAGTGTTTGCATCTTTCAAAAATAATTCCCTTACAAGGCAAACAGTAAAAAAGAGCTACTGTAAGCTCCTCTAAAGTCTATTCTGAATTGATGAAGGAAATTAACTCCCACTTTCACCTACACACCTATAGAAAAGTTCCATTTGCAATAAGTTATAAAGGTGGGGGTTTTAAAAATATATTTTTTATTTCCCCTCAGTGTTAATTGGAGATCAGAAGATGATTGGTCTTGAAAGCCGAAGGGACTTTCAAGAAAGCCGAAGGGACATTACTATGTGTAGCTCTACTACTGATTTGCTTCAGCAAGGGCTGGGCACCTCTTAAGCAAGCACGCCAGGCCTCAAGGGAGACAGACGATATACACTGAGTTTCCCGTATAGAGATGGGCAAAGAAAGACATTTGCTCTTTTACAGCAAATGGGCAGTCTGAGGGAGTGCTGATAGCTGAGGGGGTGAACTCTCATAGCCCTGAACAAAACAAGAGATAAGGGTCTGCCTTCTTTGATCCTCTCATCTCCTTTTCTGTGTGCTCTCATCCAAAAAGTAAGCAAAGTTGGGAAACATCCTAGTTACACAGGGCAACCTGTAGATTGTTCAAAAAGAGGTTTTACTGACACCTAGACTAGCTTTTATTGGGCCATGTCATCAAAACTTGTGTCACCAGCTAACTGAGGTTTAGAACACCAACTTCTCCCTCATAGAGAGAAGGCTTACAGTGATGAAAAATCAAGACAAAATGCAACTTTTTTTAACTCCCAAAAGAGAGTGAGGGTATTCCAGAGCCCACTACATACTTGACCATCATTATTGATTTCACTTGCAAGGCACCACTCCAGCAGTGTTGATTAAGCAGTACAAATCCACTAATAAAATGTCTAAGAAAGAAAAGCCCCAGTGAGTGGCAGGGCCTTACACTGAAATGGCAGTACTGCTCACATGGGAGTGTATGATTGGAACAAGCATGTTGGCAGATAAAGATAAAAGAGATCCTGCCACCACTGTTATGGTGAAAGCAGCATTTTTTTTTTATTAGAATAAAGTTATGCTGAAGGTTTAACATTTGAATATATTTACCCACATAAGAAAGAGAAAGATCTCCTCACTGAAGAGTTCCAGTGTGTTTTAAAAAATGCTTTGGTGCCTTACTCTGAATTTAATGATGTGAGTACATTTGCAGTGGACTCATTTGGGGTGCATGCATGCATACTTCGTGGATAATAAAGTCATCAGCAGTTGCTTGGCATTACTGGATAACTAAATAGCTACTACAGCATTGTTGTGAAGAAGTTAAAACAGCCTGGGGCACCCTTATTTTATGCATCTGAGTTTTCCCAAACTAATTCTGCATTCATGAACTGTTGTTATTTGTATCTGGAAAGATGAAGCTTCTATATTTTTTTATTCTTTTCTTAGCTTCTTCGGAAAATTTCCCCATTCCTCTGTTCAAATACTTAAAATGGGAGTACATATACTTTACACACCAAGAGGCATGGAGGGGAAACATGATCTCAAAAAGTCTCTCAAAGGACAGGTCACTTTTAATTCTGTCTTGTGGTATAAGCACCTTTCAGATAAATCATTATTCAAATGCATTATCTCCTGTATAGAGTAACTCAGTTGTTTAATTCACTAATGTATCCACTTGATGTCACTGTCACTGCCCAGTAGAACTGTTAATGTCAAAGGGCTTTCTGGTCACTAGAACTTTGCACCAATAAGTGACTGAGCTGCACAGAGTCGGTTGCCTTTTGGACCCTTCCAGGTAGCTTTATCCCTGTGACGGCCCGCTCTGTTGATGTGGACACTTCTGTTTCCTGATCCTCTTTATTCACATTTTGCATCTCCCCAGGAGACATGTACTCATTTTTCAAGGTTATATTTTCCTGCATAGAAACATTCTATCATTTTATTTTTCTTGTAAGTGGAGAAAAACCTTGCAGCATTACCTTTATTATTTGTTATTACTTATTTCTACTTAAGGATAAGGTTAATTTTAGAGAAGTCAGTGAATGTCATTTAGTTATTGAAATGTTGAGTGATCTCTTGGTACTCCTTTTATTATCATTAGACATCTTAATTTTAGCATGAAATACCTACATTTTGCAGTTTTCCTCCCTTCCATTCCTCATTTCAGCATGCCTTTTTCTCCTACCACCATATCGTAGTACACCTTGTTCAGACCTTAAGGAAGCAAAAGATGATGTCCACCAATTCGCTCACATATTTCTTCTTACAAGGAAAAACATTTCAAGGAAATAGATAAAAAACTAATTTTTAGTTATTTTTACATCACTCTCTCCTAGACTTACCAGATGGAGATACCGTCATGTGACGGACAGTGGAGACTTAAATACTTTAAAATGGGATTTAGGCAGTTGTCCACAGCTAAACACAGCTATCACATGTGAACTGTTCCTTGCTAAAGCCTGCTGGCCAGGATCCAGTTCTTTGGGGACAGCTGTATCCTGCTTAAACAAGCCTTGATCCTTTCACTGTTGTCTTCTTACTGTCCAGGTAATAAATACTTTCTGTCAGCCTATAGCTTTCTCTTCAGTGCCAGAATAAAGATCCAACCTGACAAAAGAGTGTAATATGTTCTACTGTGTTCCTTGCTTGGCATGTCAGCATCTTAGCTTCTCTCTTGCCCTCCTGTCCAATGTCACTCTGCTGAAGCCCTTCGAAGGGCTAGAAAGCTGAAGAACTGGCACGTGGCTTCGCATGTTTGTACATGGGACTTTATTATTTGTGTGTATTTAGGTATTATTGTGGGGGCTGGAAAAGAAGATTGTAAGTGTTTCATGGAAACACACACTCAGAGCCAAATCCTTATTAAAAATTGCCTTAGCATCCAGGCCAAGAGAGAATTGCAGGCAAGAAGATTATTTGTGTGTACTGCACTTTCAGAGGGTTACTGAGATTCATGTTCCTTTCTACAACATCTCAAACAGTCAAGCTTTGCTCTGAGAGGAATAGCCAAGATTCCCCCTGTGGAGCTACAGCAGCTTTATATTGCCCCAGAAGACCAAAGCGACCTTAAAACTGGTGCAGCAGGAAACAAGAGGATTATATTACTTCAAGAGACAGCTTAGAGATGGCATTCTCAAAATCATTGACTCTCTTTGCTGCCAATGATGCATGGCAATGGTACTGCTTGCCCCACTTCTTTCTTCGCTCTTGCACTCCTGCCCTCTGGGCTGTTGGTAGCCAGTGTTATTTAGAACCATACTTTTGTTTGAACTGCAGAGGTCTTGCTTGGCATACAGCCATCTGAAGATATCAGAGGCCAATATTTCTGCGCAAATGATCAAGACCAAAGGCTTCATCTTTTTCCTTTTCAAAGCTCCGGGGTTACATTTTCTCCTGTGCAAAAGCTCTCTTCATCAAATTCTTAGGAGCCATTTTAAAGGCATTTCACTCCCTTCTCTGGCTAACAATAATTACCAAGTTGTGCTAAACTGTCGTTTTGGAATAAGATGTTAGTGGACAGTTGTAGCAGTGCACCACTATTCCCAAAATTTATCCCTAATCACATAAGATGAATAAGAGAAGGAGCCACATGAAGGGAACTCAAATCTCACTCTGTTCCTCTGTTCCCGAACTTGCACACTCAGCTAAGGCTGTTTAAGTGTTGCTAAGGGTAGGGGTGGGTTTTATTCTATAGCACACACAGAAAGACTTTAAAAGAAATAAATATTCTGAATAACAGTAACAAAATTTTACAATAGTCAACATTTCAGTTGCAGTAAAACATTCAAAGAACTCAAGGTTATCACTGATTTGTCCTTTTCATTTTATGTTTTTACCAAATATTTTGTGATCCTTACAAGATTTATGCGGATACATGTATAGTCTCATTCTCTTCACCAGCATATATCATGCACCTTGAAAGTCTGATGTCCCCAGATTCATTTGTAGGACTAAGGATGAAATAGGAGGTGAAATCTGAAACAGAAAAAAATTTTTTGTGAGTGTTATGGGAAAGGATGGGAGAATGAATCAGTTTAAAAATTTTATTCATGTCAGTTGTGAAATTGCAGGAGAACGAGACTCCTTAGCATGGAATAAGTCAAATGCCAGTCGTACACAAAATTCTGTAAAACATTTGTAACATCTAGTTCATCTGTTACGGATTTCTGCACGACCCGGCTCACTATGCTTGGCAATGTAAATGATTTGACTTAGAAGCCTGGCAAATCATCCTGCATGGAAAGTGAATTCAGGGCTTCACCTGCTCTGCAAGGCTTGGCCCAAATATCAAGGAATAATACCCAGGTTTTCAAAGGCCTGCTTAAAGGCTAATTTTAATGGTTTGTTTGGGTTTTCTTTCCACCATTGACAGTATTTCAGAATATCCTGCTAAAAATGCCTCTGCCTACACCAATGTCTGCCTTATAGATATATAACTCCCAACCTGATCTTTAAGACAAAAGAATAATTTTAAAATGCTACAAGAAAAATATTTTTTAAACATATTTGTATAGAAAAGACTAAGCTGGATGTTAACACATTTCAACAATGCATTATGTCTGCAGCCCCCAGCAGAATGAAGGGCAGCTGTTAAAAGATGGCCATAGAGATGGAATATGTTCTTCTACACATTCTTCACCAAAAGGGTTGCCAAGCATCGGAACAGCCTGCCCAGGGAAGTGGTTGACTCACCATCCCTGGAGGTATTTAATAGACGTGTGGATGTGGTGCTTAGGGACATGGTTTATCAGTGGCCTTGGCGGTGTTAGGTCAGTGCTTCTACACAATGCTGTTAAAAGTCTTCTCCGACCTAAAGGATTTGATGATTCTATTCAACTGATACTGAGCAGCCACATTCATAAATAACACTAGCTAGTCTTGCCACCTGTAACCACCTGTAACTTTATCTCATACTTCCTTGATCTTGTGCAGCCATCAAAAATTTCATGTGGTCTCCAAAACTCCCACACCTGATTGCCCTTCAGGTGTTTGCAATTAGGAAGGCCACTCACAAAATTGCCTTTCAAACTCTGAAGGCAGAGTAGTTAGCATAATTTTGGTTTGGTTTGGTTTGGTTTTTTCCCCTCATACATTTGTGTGAGAATTGACCTGAAAGGGACAGTTGGGAGCATGCATAAACACACTAATGAGGAAACTATCAGTCTTCTTTTTTTCTGAATTGTACAAAAGATTCATTGGCCAGTCCTTCGCCAGCCCAGTTCTATTTCCAGGTCCTACACTTCTATGATTCCTAGAAGAACAAATAAAACCTAATGTTCTTCTGGGAGACTAAAGGTTTGTGTACTCATTTGTGCTCCCTGTCATGCCTTTACTGTTAGGCTTACCGTGAGGAGAAGAGAAATTTCTGCTGTGAAGAAGTGCTGGGAAACAAATACCCGTAAGTATCTACACAAGCCAGGCCAGAGAGAGATCGCTTTCATCTTGAGGTTTTCCAAGTTCTCGTGCATCCTACACCATCTGGGACCAGAGAACACGTAATGTAATTCACCACAAAGAGACTGCCACTATTTCAAAGCTGCTTCAGCAGCTTCACTGCAACGGGCAGTGCTGCACAAACTGCAGCTCGTCTTGCAGGTACTCTCCTGCAAATAAGGCAACTAGAGTATGAGGGGAGCTAGCACATACTGTATTTCCTACCAGGTGCAACTAATGGAATACTTAGTAGGAGGCATATTGTAATGTATGGGGCTGAAGTAATTTATTTGTTCCCACCTGAAGCAAGAAAAGAAGGCATTTCTCAGAGAGCATGTGTCTGGTAAGCAGTGCCCTTCTGGCACTACACAGCCCCTCAGCTGCTCCAGGAAGAGCCTAAGAGTTTATTCCAAGTGCCTAGCGCTTAAAAGCTTTCCCTCACACAGCACTGCCCTCCTGCAGGAACATTTTTCCAACATGCCTTGCTGGGACCAGCTTCTCACATTCGACAGAGCCAAGCAGCTGCACCTTCAGCAAGCTATTTCCCAACCACCTGCTGCATGTTTTGGTGGTCCAGCTGGTGAGGATTCCTATGCTTTCACCCAGTCTGCCTATCCTTACCCCTGAGGTGATATGGTCTCAGAGAGGGCCTCAGATACATGACTAATGTAGCAAATTGTTCTTGGAACTATTTTCTGAATATTGGCAGCCTTATTGCTTCACATCTTAAAACCAAATTCAGATTTTTTTAGCATTACCGCGCACACTTTGTAAACTTAAGACAACTCTTGCGTGTCAAGGATGATGGTGCTATTACTACATGTCATGATGAGCTTTCCCTAAACGCCCACAGTATATCAGAGTCTAGTTTGTTTTAAAAACCCTTCTTTTTATCTCAATGCCCTTAACAGAGTATACAAACAGTGGCTAAGCCCTTTTCAAGCTAATTCCTTTCACTACTGAGTTCTCAGAAGGCAGGCATAGAGATCTCCCACCCTGCAGCCATTATCCCCATAACAACCAGCATAACCCTGCAGCAGAGCTCAACAAACCCATGGCTCTGCTCCCAGCCCACTTCTCACAGCAGGAGCAAGCTCACTCTTAAGGTTACTCTCTACCCATATATTAAATGAAGTCCCTGGACATCTACATACAGTAGGTGTACCAGCCAGCAGGTCTGGCTGTCGGGTGGCTGTAAATTAGGGCAGTGTCAATGAAATCACTTGAGATTCTTCAATGCTGACTGGAAGATAAATGTATAACAATGTCAATCTGCTTTTGGTTATCCTGATCAGGTGCTTTCCATTACATATAAGTTTGTGCCATTTAACAAGCAAGGAAAGCTCTTATGGTCAAATTGAGACAACCAGGGTAGAGCTGCACCACTGCAAGCAGGTAAGTTTCTAATCAAAGAACTCTTCACAGTGAGCTACTGCACTGAAGATAACTCCTTCTGCATAGACCATCTTAATTGAGTTATGAGAAGCCTTTATTTTGACAAGCTTATTAAGGTAAGCAGAATGGCTGGAGATTTATTTTTTTTTTTCTCTTTATCTTTGTGTTGAATTTGAGGAAGACTTTTTAAGAAGTCTGGTTATGTTCTTTACTCCCCCTGGTCGTGGGAGAAATGTGTCTCTGGGGACATGTGGTAAGGGGATGGTTGTTTAGCTTTGGTTTTTATATGGAAAATCTAAGGCTGGAAAACCCTCTCGCTTAGTTCCAGAAATCTTGGCTGATGTGTCATTCAGAAAATACACTCTTGTTCTAGGCCCTCTGACAAAGTACAAATGCTGTAAACATGTTTTTCTCAGTTGGCAATGATGTATGTGTCTCTGAGTAGCCAGAGTACAGATTAAATCCTGGAAAATATTGCTAACAATTAAAAACAAAAGTTGATTTTGCTAAGATATCAAAAAGCAAGTTTTTATTTGAGCTTTGGCTTCTAGTTTGCTGCTTAATTCTGAGTCTTGTTACTGACTCTGTCGCTTAGCTGCACTGATCTCTGGTTTGCTGGGTTTTTTTTCTCTTACCCAAGCAGCAACTAAAAATGTATGTTCAACCTCTAACATAAATCACTTATTGTATTTTGAAAGTTGGATAATGTGTTTAATGCACCCAACATTAAAAATACACATCTGTTTTGATGTTAGGTGGATCATGCCAGTAAATAGCATCATTTGTCTTAATATTTTTCACTTCATATATAAATGAGTAATGAGTTTACATTCATAGAGGCGTTTGTAAGCAGCATGGCTTGTGTTTGCTTGTGTTTTTTTCCTTTTTTTCTAGTTTTTTACCACATATAGTTAGCTTATAGGAAAAAAAGGTTTTTATCTTTATATTTTTAAAACTCTGGGGGTTCATTAACTCCTTTCTCTCCCCTGATATTATGTCTCCGCTGTAGTTGCAATCAGGCTGCATTTTATACTTTGCATCTAGCACATAGGCTTCTGTGGTTTGTGGCTGTGCATTCTTGGGAGGTATTCATTGCTGGTTGAACTTAGTCTGTCCCTGGCCTGTTATAGCACAGAGCTGCCATATATGTGGCTCTAACTGGAGGGAGGATGGGGCTAGCTATCATGCTTTCTATTTTTTTGCTGATGTCAATTCGATGTGGGAAGGGAATGCAAAAATCTAGTTATTGAGTTAAGTACTAACGCTGCAATTTTTGTTGAAATACAATAATTCAGGCTTCAGTAGTGGCTGGCAGATAATAGACCCAGTGGCAGTAAGTGTTCATAAACCTTGAG
This sequence comes from Cuculus canorus, assembly GCF_017976375.1. Taxonomy (NCBI): domain Eukaryota; kingdom Metazoa; phylum Chordata; class Aves; order Cuculiformes; family Cuculidae; genus Cuculus; species Cuculus canorus. The sequence continues at coordinate 92,623,879 of NC_071403.1, forward strand.
GCCACCATGTGCCCTGGACAGCAAAACAATGTGACCCTCAATGACCCTTCCCCTTGTTGCCCCTCTGTCTCTCAAACCACAATATTCTTGTCAAGCCATTTAATAAGAATCATGTTTTCTTGTAGAAAGTCACACCCACGCACTATTTTACACTCTTCTTCCTTCTGCCTTTATAGCTATACAAGGCTAGAAGAAAGCTCTTAGTTCTCTGAAACAGTTCTGTACTATCGCAAGAAATTGTTTCAAGATGTTCTGTTTAAAAATATAATAAAACCCCACTCTGAGGTGGAAATAAAATTGGCTACCTTGCCCTGTTACTGGAAAACAGCATGGGACTCCTATATCTCTGAGTTTCAGAAACTTAATTCCAGTGTCCAGCCTAAATTTATTTTAAGCTCCAACACCAATTTCTAGGTATATAAAAGCTGTCCTCCAGCTTAAGTAACTCTTCTGTCTCCTTGATGTGTGCTGACTATGATGTGTTAAGAAACATCACTCATTTACACCCTTGCTCGCTCTCTCTTCTACGAGACCTTTAATTCCCAGAAAGCACGTTCCTGCTGTATAAAACTGAGTAAGAGGCTTATGGATCCGTGAGGTACCTAGCCTAACACCATCACATCCTCCTACTTTCATATTTGGCTTCTGCAACACTGAGGAAGAAATTACTTCAGCTCTTAATTTACTTCTAGCAGATAAATTCCTTGATAGTAAGAATCTTCATCCAATTTTCAAAGTGTTTCCAGAAAAATGAGTACTTGCAACTCAGACTGGCTGAATTTAAGGGAGTGACACAATGGATGCAAAAGCACACAAATGAAATGAGTTTGGATGATCTTCATCCCCTAGCACACACAAATACATGCAATAAAACAGCAGTGCACTGGCAATAATTTCTCACTTCTAGCTGCGGGAAGCCCACTGGGTCAATGGAGAAGAAAGAAATGTGTCTGTCTGGGGCCAGCAGCGGGTGGTGGCCCAAGGTCAGGTGTGATCCTCAGTAATGAGTCAATGGATGTTATGACAGGTTCATCCTGCAGCTGTTCTCAATCTTTCTAAGCTATTCTAGGAGAAAAGGGGCAAAAAAACCCTTGTGCGCATTATATTTAATGGCATCTCTCTGTGTTGGTGAACTTGAGCTCTGATCTTGTGGTCAGCAGCATGTCAGCAAACTGATGACACTCTGCCTGGAGCCATAGTGAAGTTTATGGGGCTTGGTGTGGTCACAGCAGTCTGGCCATGTGGTATTGATTGCCAGACCAGAGCCTGGAAATAATGTTTTACATTTTTGATGCAATTTCTAACCTGAAAGTACAACAAAGTAAATGAATTAACAAACTAAACATACATAGATTCAGAAGTTGGTCTTATGTCTTTCTATTGGCCCATTGCAATCAAAAAGCATTTCTGCATCCTTGCATTAAACCAGGCAGTCTAAAAGTGCATGATATTTTTGTGGTGATGCAGCATACCCTGCAACAGTGCTTCTTCAAAAAACATGGTGTTGTGCATCCTGCCACTGTACATATGCACATGAATACAGATTTGCCTGGCTCTTTTATTCTTCGTTAATGGGTAGTGACTTCTTTCTCTATTGTATAAAAATGTCTCTTGACTAAATTCCTTGAGCTATGAAGAGGTTTAATTTTTTTTTTTTCACCTATATCCTGATGGACAGCAAAATCCAGGGTGTGACAAATGGCACCTGACATCCAGGAAGGAATATATCCTTAAGAATAAATCCATATCTCAAGACTCTGTCTAATTTTATAGGACAGCCTTTCATTCTAGATCCATATCTACTGCCGTTTCACAAAGACCAGATCTTATTTCTCAATTTCTATGAATTACAAGCATTACAAAAGTTCAGTTACAAAACTAAGTTTCTGTTTACTTCAGAAACCTGGCTGAAGTTCCTTGTTGTTCCTCTGTATTTTGTATTCAGTTTCAGAATGAAAAATATAACTAAGGAAAGATAGCCACAGTTTAGGCTGGTGAGTAAAAGTCAAATAAATTGACCTCATACAGAGGTATACATTGTATGTAGACTGAGATCCATCTTTTTTGGTTCAAGTAAGAACTCTTAAGTCGGAGAAGGTATATAGGAAAGGCTAGATTAAGGAATTATAATCTCAGAGTATAACCTCGTCCATGTTATCAGTAGATATGTTGACATATTGAGCCTTAAGCAGTTGTTTCTGAAGTGCTGGAGAGAGAGGAACTTACACTATTTCCTTAAAATATTTGACAGAGATGGATGTATGCCTTTCTTTATTTCATTATAAATGGCCAAAAGTTTTGCATAGGGACAGATAGATGTGGTTATAAACACACATCCAAGATACAGATTTCTAAGACCTCTTATTACTATGTAATATCAACAGCTATGATATCTGGGAGGGGGTTTTTTTCTGCTGCAGCAAAAGTTTTTCATTCTTTTCATGACATTGAGAGCACTTCATTCTCTTCTGTTGTTATATGGAGGTCCTAAATTTCTTAATCATAGATGATTCTATGCTTCCTCATCTCTCTTTATAATCTGGGTGATATATACAATCTGGCTTTGTGGTTCATCATTATTTCATCTCAGCGTTTAGGAGTTACCCACGGCACTGGAATAAAAGGACTTGGGTAATGGGGAAAACCTATGCACCTAAAACAGAAGGTGGAAGAGGCAATGTAGAAAAAATACAGTAGATCTTTCACAGAATACATTCAAACAAGATTCTAGATTGCTCTGTCTTTCCGATGAAAATTTTTTTTTATCCTCAATTAACAAGAAATTTTTGACTATGGCTTAAGAAGAGAACCTTTGAGGGCAGGAAGTATGGGTGTTGCATAAGCCATACATGCTCTGCCTCGCAAAACCTGTCAGCAGTGTGCAAACATGAATACAACAGAAAGGATGTCTGAGAGGTGGGTCAGAAGTTAACAGGATTTTGCCCTACTATGGAAACTTAAGCTGCAGATCGGAAAGTGTTTATGTGATATCACAGTTTGAGTGACAACTGTCAATAGGTGTTGGATGGAGGTGAGGTCAGTATAGATTTTTTCAAAGGCTGTCTGCTGGTATTGCCTGTCATGAGATAGCTGTCATTTTCAAATCACTCCATACATTCAGCAAATGTAAGGTATCAGCATGCTGGCAGAAACACTGAGGCAGCAACTGTTATGAATTTATTTTTCAGAGATGATGGTATTCTTCGAAGTGTAGTGGATGTAAATTTTCTACACTTCTATTTGGGAGGCCCCATAGATTTGGCAAAATCATTAATTAAGGTATTTTACTTAAATTTGTGTGTGATTTGTAAATTTATGGTATGAAAGTCAGTCCTTCTAAGACTTTTAATTAAGTACCCCAATGTATTTTATGTTTCTTTTAATGGACAGAAAATGACTTTTGCTCAAACGGACTTCATTGTACAGTGTTATACATTTTTCATCTGATGTGGGGAAAAAATCAATTATTTTAAGAGTTCTGTTCTTCTGGCAGTTCATTTAAGTGAATTCTTACTGTGTTAAATGATCATCAGTATTTTCTTTTTACATAGCAACACTTGTAAAAGTATTGTAATGCGCACAAAGAAGTGTAATTTGCCATCACGTAGAGAACATTAGTCTTGTGGCTTTTATGGACTCATGAACCTCTCACTTTCAGCCACAGTGCTTTAATTTCTATTTGGGTAAAGTTTTGGGGGAAATGAAAATGAAAGATTAAGCAATAGGGAAGTGCTCACAGATTTGAATATATCTTTTATTTATTACAGCTAAGGGGCCGTAATTCTGATAAGCCCATTTGTCTCGCTGTAATTCTAACAAGTCCAGTAGAATAAGTGATTAATTGCCTCTGTGTGACCTCAGAATCAGGTCAGAAATAGTTACAATGTTCTTTGGATTGTGCAGAAATATTTTTGTTGAAAGTAACATCCACGTATGTGCAATAAGACCTCACAGAAAAGTTGAATCTTACTTTGTTGGTACCAAATTATGATTTTGACAAGCATGTGAGGAAAAAAATAATTTGACCTTTTGTCTAGGGTTCTGAATTCTGTCTTCCAAAGGCACAGAAAGAAGTAAGACTTTTCCCCTTATCTTAAACTTCACCTTTTTTAGGTCAGGGATGGTTTCAGGCGGTTGCTTTCACCAAATTGTGTTTCTTGACATTCACATTGGGGCGAGGGTCTAAAACTTTGAGGAAAAAAAAGTTCCTAAAACAATGGCACACTCTTTCAACTGTCCTCACAATTATAAAGTGAAAAAAGATAATTCTAAAAATGACAAGTTCAGCAGACTGCTGTAGATTTTACACATATTTTTGTGTATTCTTCCAACATGGCAAAGATTGTAACATATCTCAAGTATAAATGCACTGAGTTTTTCATCATGATAACAATTCTTGTTTTATTATTAAACTTTGTATTTGTGGTAATTAAAGGACGAAAAAGCATCTATGGGACCTGATGAGATGCATCCCAGACTCCTGAGGGATGATATTAAAAAGTTGTGGCAGTCAGGGGAAGTCACTGGTGACTGGAAAAAAGAGTAACATCATGCCCTTTTTTTTTTTTAAGGGTAAAAAAGATGACCTTAGGAAATAATGACCTGTCAACCTCACTTCTGTGCCTGGGGAGATCATGGAACAGATCCTCCTAGAAGCTGTGCTGAAGCACATCTAGGACAAGTAGGTGATTTGAGACAGCCAGCAGGCTTCACCAAGGTCAAGTCCTGTATGACCAACATAGTGGCTTTCCATGATCAGGTAACCCCATCAGCAGAGAAGGGAAAAGCAATGGATATTATCTACCTGTACTTCTGTAAAGCCTTTGACACAGTCCCCCCCAACATCCTCCTCTCTAAATTGGAAAGAGATGGGCTTGATGGGTGGTTTGTTAGGTGAATAAGGTATTGATTGGATTGTTGCTTTCAGAGAGTAGTGGTCAATGGCTCAATGTCCAGATGAAGATCTGTGATGAGTGGTGTCCCTCAGGGGTGTGTACTGAGATTAGTGCTGTTTAATATCATCATCAATGATATAGACAGTGAGATTGAGCACACCATAAGCAAGTCTGCAGATGACACCAAGCTGAGTAGTGCAGTCATCACACCCAAAGGATGGGTTGTCATCCAGAGGAACCTGGACAAGTGGGTATGTGTGAACCTGATGAGGTTCATCAAGGCAAAGTGCAAGGTCCTACACCTGGGTCAGCACAATCTGCAGTTTCAATACTTTCCAGTACATGAAGGGGGCCTACAAGAAAGATGAGGAGAGACTTTTTAGAAGGGCCTGCAATGACAGGCCAAGGGGAAATGGCTTTAAATTGGAAGGAGGGAGATTTAGATTAGACCTTGGGAAGAAATTCTTCACAATGAGGGTGGTGAGAAACTGGCACAGGCTGCCCAGGGAAATTGTGGATGTCCCCTCCCTGGAAATGTTCAAGGCAGGGTTGGATGGGGTTGTGAGATAGTCTGGTGGGAGATGTCCTCGCCCATAGTAGGGGGGATGGAACTGGACGAGCTATTCTATGATTGTATTAGAAGTTAGCTGTTTAAAACTGTTTAAAGTAATTTCTGAAACGTCAAATTTGGTTGAACGCATGAATTTTAATTTCATGTACTTCCAGGGTAATGGTTTTAGAACTTTGAGTCACGCTTCCTAATCCTAATTTTCTATGAACAGTCACAAACTACTGGAAATGTCATATACACAACAGCAGTCTTCTTAAATAAAAGTACTATTTCGTATGTTCAAATTTGTTTTGTTTTCTGCAATGGTACAGAACTATGATTTGGGTATGCTGTAGGTCTTTCAAGTTTAATTTTACAATGTTTATGCTGAAGGAGATCAGGAAAAGGCCAGCGTCCAAGAGTGCGGGCTCAATAGGTCTGATTCATGGAAAGGTGGGGTCAGATGTTCCTGTCCAAGTGATTCATCCCTCCTCTGTCGTGGCAGCCAACTAGGTGGTGTGCCCAGAGCTGAGGGCTGGTACCTCAGTTTAAATCATTATTGATTTCAGTTTATACAAATATCCGTGCCTGTGAACTGCTACAGCTGAGGGCTCTGATTCACTTTCTCTGTCAGACTTAAAAGTGGTGGGTGAAGAGCTTCCTGAGCACAACAGCCTCTTCAGGAACTGCATCTAATTCCAAGAAAATTGTGAATCAGATACTGGAATATTTTGGTACCTGTTTGTGAGTAATTATTCTGGTTTTATTCTGCTCAATATTTGTATGCTTGAGTGGGAACAACATAAAACAGAAAAAATGCAAGTTGAAAAACTGAGCAAAATACAGACTGAGAGAGCAGAAGACTTTCATGTTACAGGGAAAAAGGGGGGGAAAGCATGCTTTGAATACGTGGTCATGTTAAGAAATAGCAGTTCCGTTATTTTTTTAATTTTTGTAAATTATAGAAATGGTTTTAATGGAAGAACTTTATTAACATCTTAGTGGAAAACATAAAGCTGCAAGAGAAAATATCTTTTTATGGAAGATCAGAAGCTTTCCTCTGGTACAGCTTCTTCCTATGGTCAAGAAGATTTTTTTTTTTCTTCGAGTAAAAAGGATTTAGACAAACTATAGAAAAATAGATGTTCAAATGTCACTAGGAACACTTTTTCAAAGAAAAAAGTCTGTGTTGGGGGCACATTGTGTATGCAGAGAAGTATACTATCAAGACTGATCAGTCAAAAGTCTATCAGGCTGGTAGTCGTGACGATCTAAGCTGTCTAAAACCCCACATACAGGTTAAATGAGTAAATGGCAGCCACTTGCTGAACCATTGTAGATAAGAAAATGGACACTTTAATTTTATGCAAAAGTTATCATATCTTCTACACGGAACTGGGGTTCCAAAGGGCTTTTTTTAATATTTGTAATTTCTCTGTGAAAACACCTTGTAATTCCAGCTGCCAGAATTCATAAGTCTTCCAAACTACAGGCATGCAAACAGAACAAAGCCCAACCTGCAGTGTCTCCCTGACTTCTCGTGTATATAAAAAAGTGTCATACTCCAGTGTTAAGGTAGATAAGTCTGGTTATTAGCCTATTTTGATACCTATTAAAGATGTTTTTCTACTCTCTGGCTATGTAGGATGAATTTGCAACCCGATAGACCACTGCTGGTAGTACCCCTGTGATGGCCAGTTCATGTGAGCAGACAAGAAGATGGATTATACCTAAGACTTCTCTTTCCTCCTTGTTCTTGCTTTGCTGTGGGGGTAGAAACTTAATCTCCTGTGAATCATTCTGTTCCCATTGTGCCCTGCCAGGTCCTTCTGTCAGCATGCAGAGATGTGCAAGCCCAGGCTGTGCCCATTTCTTCCCTTCCCTTAGCCTTCCTCTGCCTCTTTCTCTCCTTCTGAGACTGCCTGGGGAGAGTCCAAAGGAGAACAGTAAGATGGGCAAAAGGATTTTTTAAAAAAGGGCCTGAATAAAAGTGAAAGATTAGGGCAGGATTAATGCAGCAAAGAAAGGGAGAAATGGAGGTGCAAGGGCAGGGCATAATAGCAATCTTCAAATAATTAAAAGCCTGCAGCAGAGGGTTGAGTTTGGTTATTTTGGGTTTTTTTGAGGCTTACAACAGGTGAGAAGCAGTGATTGAAGTGCAGTAAGACTTAATAATTCCTAGTGGCAAAGATAGTTGGGCTAGTGGGGTAGACAGACTGTGGCATCTCCATCGTTGGATGCTATTACCAAGATTTTTGACATACAACCGTCAGTGATAGTTGCTTCTGGTTTGGGATGAGGGGCTTGATAAGATGGTCTTTCAGGAAGATCCTGACTTGTCCTGCTCCAAGAAATGAGGTCAGGAAGGAAGTTGAAGCAGGGATATGACAGGGCCAGGCACAGTGCAAGATGTCGTTAAGCTGCATGGAGATGAGTGTTGGCAATCAACTGTGCATAAAATGTTACTTTGGTGCCATGTATCTTTATGGTCACGCTTCTGTCCTGGCATCTGTAAGTTACTCATCATTAGGGAAGGGGTAGGAAGATGCAATATCTTTCATTCTTATAATGCAATTATTGGATGTGAAAATTGTGACCCACACCTGCTGTGTTTTGAACCCGTTACTGCAGTTCATTTGGTGGTATCCCTGACCCCTCTGGAATGGGTTAGTGACTTCCTGATTTCTTAATAGTATCTTGACCTGCTTCAGACTTGCATTTTATTTACGGGTTTATTTCAAAGCGCTGGTTTTGATGTACAAAGCTCTTTTTTGATTGGATCCTGTATATCTCTGAAATTACCTGTCTTTTGTGTTTTGCTTCAAGAGTACCTAGATAATTTTGAGTTAAGGGGCCTTAAGCCTTACATCATAGGACAAGACACTGATGGTAGGTTACATTTGGCTGTGTAACATTTTCTTAGTGTTTTCTTAGTCTGTGTGTGTGTTTTGCCTTTCTGGACACTTAATCAAGTTTTTTCTCTATGTACAGAAGAGCTGTAATTTCTTTTTTTCTTCTGATTGACATGAAGACAGCCTTCATGTTAGATTAATTTAGACAGCTGCTTTGGTTAGGATTTTGCATTTTATTGTAAACACATTCACAAATACTCCATGCGAATCATTAAGTAAATGGTAGTAAACAGACTAATTAAGTAAATAGGAGTAATCTTGTAGTAGGTAGCAATACATTGGCTCATAGTATTTGTAAGAGTTTTGAAATCTGCTTTTGCAGGATTACCTTATGTCTTTAACTGGACACTTAAATATAAACTTTCTTTTCACGGACAATTTCAGTAGGATGGGTTAGAATATGCTAGGAAGCCAAGCATCATTATACAGGATGGTTGGTTGTAGATTTTTTTAATTTTTTTTTTTCCAGTTACCCGAGTTTCTGAATTGAGACAATTTACTGTTGGCTAAGAGCTGAAAGCTCATCCACCTAGCAGAAAATGACTCTTCTGTCTCAGGAGTGGAGGTTTCTGGAAAAAAAAACAATGGCAAGAACAACTCACAAAGTATGCATAAGGCAATGCTTCTCCAGGATTTTATTTTTACTTTACCTATTCTAGCCTTAGGCTTTGAGGAGGAAAAGTTCTCCACAGCAGTGGATTTTCACTATGGAAATAGCACAAAATCTTTGCTGATTAGTAGTATTCTTTGGGTGTGTTTACTTACTGGTGGCACGCCTTTCTTCTCTAGTGGCATGATGCTGCGTTTCAGCTTCTTGCTGCAGCTACACTGGTTCCCAGCGACTGTTCCAAAATGTGCCAGATGTTGCTTTCACTGACTGTTTGAGAGAGTTTTAAGTACTGGCCTGCAGAACAGGGGGGAAAAAAAAATATGCATGTTAGAAAAATTTAACTGCCAGCTCTGAAGTTGAAAAGGGTTTGCTCAAGTATCCTTTATTTTAAGGGGTGGGCAACCAAAACCTTTCCTTAGACAGTTTCTTGATTTCTCTCTTTAACAATGAGAGTTACTCCAAAGAAGTGTTACATCTTTGCAATTGCAGCTTTTCTGCATATTGTTCTTCAGTTTTGGGATATACTTCCTTGAGCAGAAATTATAAAACATAAATACTGAAACAGATTCAGGATTTCCGAATTTGTACTTCTTGAATATTCACATTGACAAGAACTCTGTGTATCCACATGGCTTGCTAATACATGTTGATTTTTTTTTTTTCCCCTTTTAATCATTGTTCCTTTTGTTTGGATGTTCTCGTGGATTACATTTTCTCCAAGCTGCAAGCATTATCAAACTTGTGCAGTTAAAGATCAGAAAAAAACAGAACAAGCAAAATTAAAGAGAAAAAAGTCCTTTGCTGTCTCTGCAGCTGGCAAGGACCCCTAAACAGCAGGGCCAAGCTGTTCAGCTCTGTGTGGGAGGAATAACTTGATAGCTAGTTCAGATTCAGCAAGACAGTTTAAGCAATGTCCCCAAACTGCTTTGATGTAATAGCTCTCTATTACCTGAAAATAAGAAGGCAGTGCTTAAGATTGCTAGCAGGTACATGTTAATCAGACAGGCCATTCACTGAAGGAGCAGAGTAGAGTTGAATAAGACTGGCAGACACATTTGTGTTACCATTGCTCTTGCTGCTACCCATGTGTCTGGAAATGGTCCAGAAACATGCAAGAAACATCTGACCTCAAGATATCAATGAGCACTTCAGAGTGCCGTTCTGTTCATTCATTTTGACTGTCATCATGGCCAAGGCATTGAGATGACAACAAACCTGATCAAGGCCATGCTGTGTGTGTTCTCTAAGGTAGGGCAAATGAGAAAGCTGTATAATTCTGCTGACAGCAGTGATAAACCTTGCTCCTCCACTGCTAATAATACTGTGACCAAATACTGGAATTCATAACCAATTCATGCCCACTTTAGACATTTGAAATTGGGTTGAAAATACTATTTAACACTTAAACACAGCCAATTTCTGTTTTTTTCAAACAGACTATTCAAGTAAGGTGGACCCAATTAAAGCAAGGTGCGGGGGGGTGGGGGTGGGGGGAAAGACTGTTCCCTCAGTATTTGAATTAGGAAAGCCTAGGTGCTATTAAGTCTCATAAAAATAAACCTAATAATTCAGATCAAGTAACACAGGCATGAAAGAAGCTGAACATCTTAGTAATGGTTGAGGATACACATAAAACCAAACTGGTTTTTCCTTAGCTCTAAAACAGCAGTTTCTTGGCAGCTTCACAGAACTTTTGAAGAACTTGCAAAGTGAAACCCAAAATGTTTAGGGCACCTAGGGTCGTAATCTGAACTACATAGCTTCTAGTGGATGCTCTCGGTGTGATTTAATAGTATATGGATAGTGTTTCTGAGCTTTCCCTGAGGAGCTGGATGAGAGAAGATGACTTCTTGTTCAAACATTAAGTTTGCCACTGCGAGGAAAAGAAATGCATGGGTAGTATGGGTATATCTCATATGGTATGGGAGGTTATTCTCCCTCTGTACTCGGCACTGGTGAGACCGCACCTCGAATACTGTGTTCAGTTCTGGGCCCCTCACCACAAGAAGGATGTTGAGGCTCTGGAGCGTGTCCAGAGAAGAGCAACAAAGCTGGTGAGGGGGCTGGAGAACAAGTCTTATGAGGAGCGGCTGAGAGAGCTGGGGTTGTTTAGCCTTGAGAAGAGGAGGCTGAGGGGAGACCTTATTACTCTCTACAACTACCTGAAAGGAGGTTGTGGAGAGGAGGGAGCTGGCCTCTTCTCCCAAGTGACAGGGGACAGGACTAGAGGGAATGGCCTGAAGCTCCGTCAGGGGAGGTTCAGGTTGGATATCAGAAAAAAATTCTTCACAGTAAGAGTCATTGGGTACTGGAACAGGCTGCCCAGGGAGGTGGTCGAGTCGCCTTCCCTGGAGGTGTTTAAGGAACGGGTGGATGAAGTACTTAGGGACATGGTTTAGGGAGTGTTAGGAACGGTTGGACTCGATGATCCAATGGGTCCTTTCCAACCTTGTGATTCTGTGATTCTGTGATCTCAAGGCTAGAACCATTGATAGAGTAAATCAGTGCCCTGTACTTCAGTGACTAACACCATTGATTATCACTGGCTGAGAAGCGGGCCCTGTAGAGTATAAAACAATAGTGGGTTAGAATGAGCAATCTATTTTCATATATCCAGAATGATTATGTCTCTCTAGAGATGGAGCCAGGCAGAATTACAGTCAATTATCACCAGTTCCTTTTCATTGGAAAAAGAAAAAAATAAATGGTTACATCCATATATCTTTGTGCTTGATTGTATCAATATTGGTTTTAGCTTAAATACTCTGGAAATCAAAATGCTATACACTTTAATTAACAATGCATTTTTCTGTGCTTATATCACTAAATTCTTATTTTCATTTAATTGCCATCACATGCTTAATCTTTGTTTTCTGTAAAAATTCAGGCTTATTTACACTATTTTATGCTTCTCATACCAATTTTTTTAAGTTACACCTGCAGATTTTTATCTGCTTTCCCTCAGCATAAGAACCTCGGGATCAGCACTTTTCCATTCTCCCATGAAAAGTGATGAGGTCTTGCAGTGGCTTAAGTCATATGATCTGTCTCATCGCTGCCTTAACCAGACACCAGGAGCAAAAGCATAAAGTCAGTGCTGTTTTGGCAGCACTATACTGAAGTCCCCATGCAGATGCTCTGTGTGTTTCGCGGTAGAATTAGTAACAGCAATCATTGTCAAAGACTGAAAATGTCCCTGCTCAGGACTGCTCCTGGCAGCAAGTGATGACAAATCTGTTCTCTTCACTTGACACCATAAGATGTCCATGTGCTGCAAAGCTGCGTGGTTCTGAGGCACTAAATCACATCATGGGAACAAGCAAAACTTGGCTGTGGTACCCAAGGCTTTCCCTGCCTGACATACTACACTGTCAGGCTTTACAAGTCACGGTGACCATGTTTAGACCCTGCTGCACACTCTGTACTTTCCCTCTTGCTGACTTTCTTTAATTTGTAAGATGAAATTCTCTTTATTCAGAGTACAGGTATTTCTGATCTGTACATAGAGAATTTAGTAAGAGTTCACTTAAAATGTGTGGCTTGAATAGATAAGTAGTCTTTATGAAGTGTTCTTTGATGAATTTTAAACAGTAACACTGACTTGTACTGTTTTAAATCAATTCACAATGCTTTCTTTCACCCAAAATAAAAATCAGGTCAATAACTGTTCAGAACTTCTAGTAATGTCCTTAAAAGTACAGTTAGATATCTTGCATGTAACAATTCTACTTAAAATTTCTTAGCCTCAGCTAGGGGAGAGGATTTTATTTATTTTATTGTAACCATAGATATTTTTATATTTTTTAGAGTTTCTTTTAGAGGATACAGCTAAACTGAACAGTTGATTTTTAGTGCAATGCTGTCTCATCAAACTTAACTGTAAATCCAAAAGTGTCTGTTAGTTGCCTACATGCATTCAACCCAGAACAGTATTAATTTATAAAAATAGCTTATATTTGCTATTAAAGGTTTGCATTGTCAAAAGAACAATATTCAGAAAATAAAATCTGGGATTTTCCACATAGCTTTAGCATATGTTCTTAATAATTATGTATTTTAGATGACTTACAGGTTTTATGGCTGGCTATTAAAAGACAATGTGTGTCTTACTGTTGCTTATATCGTGTTTTCTTCTTTGATTTATGGGAATTAGTGTGAAATGGAAACTCCATAATATTAGAAGTATTGAATATTTAAATATTTTTTAATTGAATCATAGTCTTATTGGATGTAGGTTGACAGTAAGTGGAAGTGTGCAAAACTGAAAATCTGTGGAAGACAGCTAACATAGAGGGTATGATTTGCACTCTGTTTTGGCCTAACTCCATGAATTTAGTACAAATGAATGCATGTATGTATAAGTTATTTCTTCATTCAGAGAGCTTGATTCAGAGGAGTTGTGGATGCCCCATACCTGGAGGTATTCAAGACCAGATACGATGATGCAATGCACAATCTGATCTAATGGAAAGTGACCCTTCCCCATGGCAGGGGAGTTAGAATTAGATGATGTTTAAAGACCCTTCCAACTCAAAAAAATCTATGATTCCATGATTTACTTTCTTTTTTTTTTTATCGGAGCTAAGTGCAAAGTGGCAAAATGGAATTTAATTCATTTTGAAGACAACGTGTGCAAGAAATTAAAAGTAATTTGAGTACTAGCATCAGGATTTTGTCATTTGACAGTAAACTAGTTTAATTAGTAGTGAAATGAAGATGCCTTATTTGAATAACAATATCATCTTTTCTTTGCAGTCAAGAATCTTCACACTCTCACCCAAGTAGTAATAATTTTTTAAAAGTCAATTTTGGAATTATCTCTTTGGTGCCGATTACACAAATTGGAAGGAGGAGGGAGGAGTTCAGAAACCCACCTGTGTCTTAGAAAACCTTAATCTGATAAAGACTCATGTGGAAAAAGTAATTACATGCTTGTTGACATTGAGCTGAACAGATATCATTTGCTTTTCAGCCCAGATTCCAGCCCAGGTTCCTGGGGCTGCCTCATGTGACCAGTAAATTTGTTAACTGTGGTCCATAGAGATCCTTCATCTTTTCCCTCTATGCCCATTCACAAGAGCCTAATAACTGTAATAAAATAGGATGTTTTCTCTTGCTCCCTTGGATAAGATTAGAAGGAAGGTCTAATTTCCAGATATGTTTCCCTATTTATTTCTTCTCCTTTGTGGTTGCAGTGTTGTTATTTCTTCATAGCTATTAGCAAGAATTTTTCAATGAACTGCCACCATTACACAAAACCAAAAGGTATTAAGAAAATCAATTTAAAAGAAAAAAAATCATTTAGTAAATGTCTGTAAATTTGCACCTCTGATAGTCATGCCCAGATAAGTCATTCTCAGCTTTGCTAAAAAGGGGAAAATGAGGAATAACATGTACTACATGATCGTAATTCTCTTTAATGAAATTGCAAGCATTCCTTGCTGAACATTGTGAGCTCCTCACTGCAGCGAGAGGTCCTTATAAAGCCTTACCAGGGAGGTCAGCAGGTTTAGATATCAAGCGGTCTCCTCTCCTTACAGCCACATCTCCTTCTTTGGCTAGATCGAAGGCTGTCATGTTGTTTCATTGTATATCTGCTGATAATGTAGGTCTTCTTACAGCCCTATAATCTGTATTCATTTGAGAAAATAATAATCTCAATTTCAATATTTATAGTATAAGCTTTTTCCCTTTTCTTCCTTTTTTAATTTTACTAACTCTTGAAAACATAAGCCTTAAAATCCCTCTGCAGTTGAAAATCTGAAGAGCTTTTTAAATCAAAGATTTTGGGCAACTTGCTGGACTGCTTTGCTCTCTGTAACTGGCAATAACCCAACAATTTCACATATGAAGATGCATGCCTCTCATTACTTGGTGTCTGCATTACCTTTCAGTAGGGAGATTTGCTTTCTCCTCTACCAACTCCCTCATGTTCAATTTTTTTATTTTTTTTTAAATTGTAGAATGGAGACACAGATGGAACCCACAGTATCATATTGGTTTCCTGTTATTTGGCTGAAGTTTGAGTCTGGATTGTGGTATCAAAGGGGAAAGTGAGTGAGTCGAGAAGACGTAAAGAAAAGGGGAGTCTAACTTTTGGTAGTGGAAAAGTTGTCTTCTGCAATATTTAGATTTATGATGCTTATTGAGAGCTTCTTCGCCTCTACGTGGTCAAGATGGTCAGTTATAGCCTAAGCTGCTTTTACCAGCAATGGTGCTGAATTATTTTGGTTGTAGTCCTTGAAGAAGATATACAGAACTGTGGCAAGTTTCTTTCCCTCACAGGAAGGTTCAGAAACTGTAGTTCTAAAGAAACACTGTCACCATTAGCACTACGGACTAAGCACAGTAAAAGTTTTCAAGCACAGCAAGACTTAACACCTACATTGACCTCACTATTGAATCCAGAGAAGAGGGATCGAGATTCCTATACAATGTGAATATTAATTTCGCCCTTGGAGATGACAAATACACTATGTAAAAATTAGATTGTGTATTAAGAAAAATTTAATCACTGAAAGGTTTATCATGCATTGGAACAGACCGCGCAGGGATGCGGTTGAGTCACTGTGCCTGAGATGTGGTGCCTAGGAACATGGTTTAGTGGTGATCTTCGCAGTGTGAGGTTTATGGTTGGATTTGATGACCTTAAAGGTCTTTTCCATTCTATGATTCTAAACATAAGCTATCTTAAATGAGATGCTGGAGGAAATGTTAAGCATAGGATTGTTAGACTTCCTTCCTGGAGCACAGATGACAAATGGGACAAACATGGTCCACCTAGAATCTTCTCTGAAGAGTGAGGGCTTGCACTTATAATTAGGATGGGCTGAGCAGACTTCATGCTTTGCTCTTTGAAGTTAAAAAAGATTGAGTTTTTTTTCAGAGCATCTTCAACATCAACCAAATGGCTTAAGTACATCTTCCAGCAAATTTTTTTCTTTATTTCATGGTGACAATTTTGCAATAGGAGAAGTTGTGTTCCCCCTTCAGTGTTACGAATCACCTGGGTGAATCTATTGATGAGATTACATACCATTTTCTGGGCACTGCATCTTTCTGCTTGGTTTCCAGGTACCAGGGCGGCAGCAGCAGTAGAGCACGGCTGAGTACCTCTAGATATTCCTGTTATGCATGTCACCCACGCACATTAAGGTAAAGGCTTAGAGTCCAGAGAAATTTGAATTACAGACTCAAATTAAGACAACCGGTTCAGTTCAAGGCACCCTGCCTTTTCAAACTTTTATGCCTAGCGCTTGTCTTCCTCAAACAGCACACACTGTCTCAGCAAATAAAAATTATTTGCTATCACCTCCGAAGCCAAAAGAACCCAGGGACTATGTCTCCTAGGGATTGTCCTGGGCCTTTCTTTACGTTGTGACTCTTGCTGCCTGATGAGGCATTATTGCTGCCTGTTTCTGAGTGTCATTTGACCCACACAGGTGACTGTACATTCCCAAAGCAAGGTCCGTGGCTTGGAAAATCATTGATTTGAGTTTGCCTTACAAATTACTCCACAAGATTACTTTGTCCTGTCAGGCTTTTTGTGTAGCTTATTCTTCTAGGCTCTCACCATATTAAGTCCTTGGATAAAGCAGAATCATTTAGGAAGTCTCAGCAGTAGAATTTACAAGTATGCTCACTAGTTCTAGTTAATTGGTAATCAGTTAACTCAAAGCAAAACAGTCTATTATAGAGACACACTAAGTCAACACTTGCTATGAGTTTCCAAAAGTGCTTTTGTTGCTCTTTCTTCCTGAAATCTTTGATTTCAGCTGGGAACTGAGTTAGGACTCGCAAATACGCTCAATTGTAATCCACTTTGAAATTTTCAGTCTATTTTTCCCAATCAAATATTTCAGAAAAGGATTTTTTTTTTCTGAAATCTGGCATGTCAGTCATTATGAATTGATATACTCTATCATGGAAAATGTCTTTTTAAAAAAAATTAAGAAAACTGCCCTTTCTAGGGATGTAAGTTAAAACAATAGCTCACTTTTTTTATTTGTCATTAATAATTTCCCACTTGAAATTATCATAAATTTCTTGACCTTGAAATGTTAAAATTGGCCTATTCTGTGTTGGTTTCAGGATTTTTACTAAAAAAGTGTCAGATGAGCAATATATATTTGCATTTGCTACGGTTGGGCTGTAATTATGACATTTTGGATATTATTTATGATCCAAAAATTAAAATGACATTTTGGAAACTAACTCAGACTCTCCAGTCTGGATGCTTACCAGGGTTTCTTCTTATGCCTGTCCCACTTCAGCAATAAAAGCCGGGCTATACTGTCTTTTGCGTGGACTTCTTGGCAGTGGGTTTCACCAGCGCTTCTGCAGTGGAGGACAGTATTTTATCCTGTTTTGCAGAAGATGAAAGCAAGGTGCAGAAAACTAAATTATTTTTCCCCAGGGTCATCTATTAAGGGAGGTGCCAAGATAAACTTAATTACAACTCCTCAGAAGTAGCACAATGGTACATTTCTTAAAAGTCACAATGTTGGCTTTTGTGTAATTTTAGTTGTGAAGACATTCTTAATAACAGTAGGTTGTGTTGAACATTTTTCCTATTTTAATAACAGAATGTAACCATTACTTAATCCTCTCTCTCTTTGTTCTTTATAAATAAATTGTATAGACTAGGAACAGGGCAAAAATCCCTGTAGTTTTAGGTCATTGATGAGTGTATGGGCTGTACTGTGCATTTTACTTGCTGTATATGATTGAAAATACTGAGGACTTTACAGCAGAAGTGTATGTTTTAGGTTTGCGCACATTTGTGAGAATGTTAATACCACGATGTGGGAATAGTGCTGAGTTCCCTGTTATCATGCAAGCAATTGCTAACTGTAGACCTCTGACTTTGTAATTTGTTCTTTATGGACTAGCCTGCAGCCAATAAGCAAAATCAATAGTCTTTGCTGAAAAGTAAGCAAGTGCCAGTGTGTTATGTGACAGGTGAAGATACATGTGCTTACCAGGGGTCAGGGGGCCACATCAAATTTCTCTCTGACTTCTTTTCAAAAAGCTAAATCCATTTAGGGAGCATTCGTCATTGGAAAATGTTGCAGTGGGGAATTAGACAGGCTCCTGCTCTTCTTTTCTCATTTAACGATGTTTGTTTTCAACAGTCTGTTCAATAATGTCACTGAGAAGAAATTATGTGAGAAGAATAAAGTGCTTATAGTCTATTTATTTATTCATTCATTTCTGTAGAATAACACTAGCTGTTGCATTCTCATGTTTATTAATGCTATTGTAGTAGCCCAAATATTTGTTTGTTCTCCTTTTCCTTTGGAAAAAGATGGGACAGAGCAGTGTGTAAGAGATTACTTACCATTTAAGCCTATAGTGAAGGTTATACAACTTCCAGCAAACATATATGTCCTATAAGGTATCATTCGCTATGCTTGAGTACTGTATCTTAATATATGAGATAATTGCAGTACCGCATAGATTTGGGAAGTCTATTGTTCTCTAGGTGGGATGACCAGACCATACTTGAGGCCACCCAGAAGTCTGCAAAAAAATGTAATGCTGGTAGCTGAGATGGATGCAGTTGATGTGATAAGACAGTCTGTTTGTGGTGGATGCTACTGATGCAATTCCTTCTTTTGCACCAAATGCTGAAAGTGTTTCAACATTCTGGTTTCTAGGGAGAACATTGTTCAAACCAGCCCCCATCTCTCAACATATTGAACTATAACAAAAGGCATAAAGGAGATTTTTCAGAAATTCAAAGTGGTTTAGGCTCATAAGCTATCAAAGAAAAGGATTTCAGTATTTAGAAGTTACAGTTATATTGGCTTTTAACGTTTAAGTGGTAACTTACATTCTTTTGAAAACTCTAGATTCACTCTAATAGCAAAAACGATAGATGGCTCAGTGCCATTGTTTACTTCTTATTGAATGTAGTTGTTTTATTTAATAGTCTGGATTGCTGCCATCGTACTATCATATACACATGTGCACTCCCAGTCAGGAAAAACAAACAGTTACCACACAGGTTCAATCAGACTAAATGTTCCTTGTGTGAGAGCTGAATATCAAAAAACAGGTTGGTTTGTTAGATTTCTTGTGTCCTGTTGGATTTTAACATGCATAATAAATGTCTTTCTAGTTTTTCTACCCAGCTAACCAGCTTTCTCTATAGCTGTTTCTTCACTGCTGACTCCACAAATCATTACCATAGTAGTTTCTTGTAGTTGATCACTGCCTTTGAAGATCCTGAGTGATACAGGAGTCTTCAAGAAAGCTGTAGTTGAAGCCCTTCAACCTGAGTATTGCCATGTTTCATGCCATCTCTTACACTGAGTTTCAGGATTGACAGGCTGCTTTTGACACTGTGTTAAATCTAGTCAGTGTCCAGGTTCAGGTTGTTCAATAAGGCAAAAATTTTGTAAGGTGGCTCATGGGGCCTTTCAGCTAAAACTAAGAAGTGAAGACAGCTTATTTTTATCATCTTCAAACAAGACTAGTGCATTCTTAGCTTTTAGCTGCTAAACATTCAAATAACAGAATTCAGCTATAACACCTGTGGACTCCGCAAACTTCTATACCGCTGAATTCAGTTGCAGTGGGATCACCTCTTCCTATACTATTTTAGTGTGTTGAGGAATAGTTTTCTTCTTGACACAAATTCCCAGGCAGATGTTTGAAGTTCTGGGAGACAAGTTGGAAAAAGCAAGTGGCTGGGTCAGGATTTAGCAGCTAATTATCTCTCAGGGAATGGGTCTGTGAGCAGACTAAAAGTAAGTAAAGATCTTTTCTTTCCATCTACATAGCTGTAAAAATAAACTTATAATGGAATTTTGTAGCCAGAGAAATGAATATATAAACAAAAATCTCCAACCTTCCTTTCTTCCTCTTCCCTTCATGGGGTAACACAGTTGCTGTTCTGCAGTGACAAGATGAGATAAAACTAAAGTGACTTCAGCAATTCCCTGAGCTCCAAGCTGCAGAGGGTTGAGGTTAAGCTTGCGGATTGCCTGCTCAGCTACTTTTTTTTATTGGGTCCTAAACCTTTCCCACACTAAATAAACACACTTTTTATAGGCTTTTTCTTCACAAATGGCAAGTTTTTTGACTTTATATGAAAAATTCTTGTTGCTGATTCAGATTAAATGCTTCTTTATTGCTACCAGTCCCTCTGTCCCCAAGGGACATGGTCCTCCAAAGAGCAGTGCTGCAGGCTGGTGAAGCCTAGCCCCGCTGGCCCTGCTGCCTTGCTGGGCTTTCATCAAAACTTTGGGTCTTATCTGTTCTGAACTTCACACCCTGGATCTGGCTTTGATTTCTTATTGATCTTCTTGTGTGATGTACGTCATCCAAGTGCTAAGCACCTAACAATTACTGTGCCTGCAAAGCCAAATGATTGTTTGATTGTAATACAGTTGGGTGTATATATTCTATCTTTAATTTTGCTGGTACAGGTAACAACAAAAATGCACTGATCCTTTGTGGACCAGCAACTGCAGCACTGCTCCAGGTACCCAGAGGTCTTGTACAATTCATGCTTGGGTCTGCGCTGCCACATCTTCACAACTATCATTACTGCTTTGCTACCTTGCCATCATTTGGCTCAGGAGATGTGGCATTAATAAATAAGCAGAAAAAAAGTCCAGTTTAGCTAGAAGTCTCTTTCTCTTAACCTCTCCCAGAACCCTATCATTTATTACATTGTCTTTTTCTTGCTTTACACTTGCAAGTATCTCATCAAAAGAAATTACCAGCAAAATTACCCTGGTGCTTGTCTCTTCCTATTTCATCACCAAACACAACATATACCCTTTACAACAACAACTCCTATCACTTTTATGATGGCAATGCTACACATTGAGTGTGACACATGCAAAGGAAGAGCAGTGGAAGAGGCAAGCAGCTCATGTTCTAACCGATAACCAAAGTATGAACACGCGTCCTTCTTGGCAGTGGTCTCAAAAACTGTGATCTGTTCAGACTTTAATTTTGAGGGCTATCCAGATCGTGTCACTTAAATCCATCTTTTTTTTTTTTCTACCCAGCTCATCAGCTGCAAGATGTTCTTTTTTCAGTATCTTCACTCTCACCGCATTAAAATCAAAGTCTTCCTTAGAGAAATACTTTATTACACTTTTATTATCCTTTCTTTCTCAGTATGTTCCTATGCAAAGTGTCGTATTTTATCAAGGAGGGTGGGTTGTGTGTGCTTGCATGATCAACTAGACAAAATGTATCTTACTTGCAACTTGTACCTTGCTCTGGAAGGGAATCAAGTGAACCCATCTAGAAATCAACAATATCTGTGAGAGCACGGAATACTCTTCCATAAGCTTACCTTTTGCTGTCTATATTTTACATTTGCCTCTTTGCTTTCCTTAAGCCAGCTAAAAGTACAACTTACATTACTTTATCTTTGTTAACAGAACTACAGCTGCATCATATATTTATGCCCCTTTACTTGCCATCATTTTTGTCCCTCTCAAAACATACCGTAAGGATTACCTGCTTTATACATAAGTTCATGGGATTGCGCTGCTGAGAAGAAAATACTCTTAATACTTGTAGTATTAAGTAGCCTAGAGAAGAATAGATGCAAATTCTAAACTATTTTAAAGAACTGATTCTTGTCCTAATCATTCAGAAATAGTATAGTGGAGAATCATTGACTTGGAATATTTCTGTGGTCAGTGCTTATCCACTACTTAAAATGATTCCTGCTGACCTTAGTGGATTTTGGAAAAGGTTCTTGTGGAGGCAGAATGGGAACTAGAATGAGATCCACAATCAATAACATTTCAAAACGCCATGTGTAATGGTTTCTTAACCATTTTGTTAAAGGTTTATTTTCTAGAAGTCATAAATAGGATACATTTATTCATTTATTTGTCTTTTTCAGTTTCTAATAGTAATATTCTAGTGATTCATAATTTGAAATTCTCCTAGAGCAAGTTCTGCAGCTAATAACTTTATTCATATACAGAACAGCACTTTTAATCATACTAACATATTTTTGCCAAAGTAAGCCTTTGGTCTGCAGTTTTTCAGAGGCAGTTCATTACAAATGCTTAATATTAAAAACTTCTTAGTAATGCAAGACATAAGTCACGTGATAGTTAATACAGAATTAGTAAACTTAAGTTTAGGAATTCCTACCGATATAGCCACAGTAAATTACTCTTAAGCCTGTCAAGGGTAAGTATAATAATTTTTGTACGTATACACCTGTAAAGCTTGTTTTGCTTTAAAGTTGCTATTTTGCAATGTTTTCTACCAGAAAAAGATTTTTAAAAAAAAAAAAATTGTGAAAAAGGGAGCTCTTCAAAATTAGAACACGAGTCTAGTGAATTTTCAGGAAAAATGAGCTCATATATTAAGTTGTCTTTATATAAATAACTTTTCTTTACAGAAAAGGTGAGATTAGGCTGTCAATTGGATCAAAATTACTTTCAAATGGATTATAATTCCTTGAGTAGATTACCTATGTGAAAAAGAAACAAACAAGTAGTGGTGAAGAAGGTTCTCCTAATAAGAAACGTTATGCCTGACCAGCTCTCTGGAGAAGTTTTACTGCTCTCTGCAGAGTAGTAGTGTTCATTTCATTTTGTATCCCTAAACAGGCTGAAAAAAAAGGTATCAGTGCTACTTAGCTGTGATGCAAATAAATATTCATAACAATGGCACATGCATAGCTAATTGAACAGTTTTTGTTAATATTGTACTAGATATTCATGGTCGTGTGCCTTTTCTATAATGAAAATACCGCCTAAGGCAAGCTTTGTTTTTCTTGTCAAGAACAATTTATGTGCTTTCATTTAAATGAATATAAACTTCTATTCTCATGACAAAATAATTCACCATTAATTTGGCTAAAGAATTTCTTTATTCCCTTTGTAGTTCATTTTATTGAAAAAGAAAAGCCTAAACATATCTGAGACATTTTCTCTATGCATTCTGTCTAATTTCCGTAATAACTGGCATGAATATGTAGAGATTTCAGTGATTACTTGCTGAGTAAATATGCAATTTGGCCATATGATATTTTATTTAAAATTAATCTAAAAAGACTTTTCTTGAAATAAATTATTCCATCACAGATGTTTTAAGTCATTGTTTCACCCACATAATATAGGAACATATACCTTAAAAGCACTGCCTTTTCCGTTTTTAATTTTGATTCTTGCTCCATTATTTGTATCTGAGATTCTGTTCCTCAAGAATGTTTTGAAAGGTCAAGAGAGCTAGAGCAAGGTAAAGGCAGATCTCACAAGTGTAACAAAAAACCTTGCACAGATGGTGATACTGAGGCTGAGAGTTTTTTCCTCCCCTTTATCAGGTAGCAAAGTATGTATCACTTCTTTCACGGGGCACTTATTTTCTCACCTTATTAACTGTTTACACATTCTTCTCATTTAAATTTCAGTGATGTTACTTAAAGGTAACAAGTGGTGCCAAGCACTGATTTAACTAATATGAATTAATTTCGTTCAGATGGCAAATTAAGGTTGTCTAGTAAATAGAGTAAAACTCTTTCTATTAGAAGAGTGAACCTTGGGCTACTCTGCTGCCTGTAACACTCAGGTTATTGGCTATACCATGACTCTTTCACGAAGTGCCTAAGTTGCAATTCTTAGCAATATTCTTTTAATCAAGTGATGATACCCATCACACACTTCAAAGTACCTAAAGCGGCAAATGTAGAAAAAGCAGGTAAACACTAACTATTGCTAGAGATGATGGAAGTTGAGTTGAGATGAAGGCTACAATAGCAAGGAAGTTCTTAACCAATTTTAAAATTACTTTTCAGTTTTATAAATTAGTACTTAAAAATATCACATATTTGGCTTTGGGGAGCGATAAGCTCCATATATTCTTTTTTTCAGGTAAGTAAGTATAGTGGAAAGCATTATATGCTCTCATAGTACAGAGCTACAGTGACTCTTTGGTATATTCTGATTTGGATTTGGGAGCCTTTATCTAGCCATGAAAAATTAGTTACTTGTGAAATCTGTTCAGTTGGAGTCATCACTTCTGAGCAAGTGAGATGACATTTTCTTTGCAATGCATAGCTTTACCTCACACTGGATTTGAGATGGTGTCACAGGGTAAACAAGCTATCTTCGTTCTTCTGTTCTTCTTCGATCATTTAGACCGTTCAGACATTAATTAATTTGGAAAGCTAGAGAGGGAGAGATTTTCCCATTGCAAAGGGGCAATTTAATGTGATTGGCTTGTGTTGCGTTTAAGTTCAGAGAAGCTATTTTCAGGTGAACATATTCTGCATCATGACGACCTGCACTGTCCACAAACATCTGAGCATAAAGAATGTGACATGAATTTAAAAGAAGGAACAGGATGAGACCAAACAGGGTATATTCTGGGATACCAGATCTTTAGAAAAGATCTGACCTCTGGACAAAAAAAGACTGACCTGCTTGTGGCCTGCTATTTCTTTTACAAAAACAAAAACAGAAGCAACCTGGATGGAAGAAGGTGGCATAAAAACTATCTCTGAACAGGGAAGTAAGAAAATTGGATTAGTATCAAACTCATTTAAGAAAAGGACACTTCATTATTTTACTTGGTTCTTTTCTCTATTAACTAGCTTTCTAACCATGTGACCCTGACTGACTGGGATTGTTTTTTTCTGTATAAGGATTTCTGTAGATGGAAAGGGCAGAATTTTCAGTGGTTCATAAAGACTATTATCCTCCTATACAGAAGTAATGCAGCTTGAAAAAACAGAAAGACTTCTTTTCTTTTTTTTTTTTTTTGCCTTGTTACTGTTTTTGTAGATGAACAAGTACAGCAGAACTTCCAAGGTAGCTTAAAAAATTCAAAGATTCTCTGAATGCTGCTAGTTTGCGAAGTGGGAGGGGGGGAGAGGAATCAGGTGTGAGCTACAATGAATCAGAATTGATCCATTTTCACATTTCTGATACTTTCCTGTTCCTGTTAGTACACTGCTTTGACAATGTTTCTTCTGGCTTGCTATGTGTGTCCTGAAAGTCAGACTTCTCTTCTTCCATGTTTTTTTTTCCCCACAACATTTCCTGTTGTATTCAGACCTTATAATTTCATTTCTCTCACAGAAAAATATATTCCTTTCTGATTTGTAGGTTTATCCTTTCAGCACTCCACGGTGTGTTTTATGACATAACAGTTCATCTGGAAAATGGCAACCTGTACAAGCTGGGTGGAATATTCCATGAGTTGTGCTGGACCAGGCAAGGTGCACAGCAGCACAGAGCATTCCCAGCATCTTTGGCATGGGAGCTGACTCCGATCTGGGAGAACACAGGCCAGCAGTAAACAGGACCCTACTCATGGTTAACCTTTCCTCCACAAAGTTTTCCCCACCCAACAGGAACAGGCCCAAACTTTTATGACAATATGTAACAGTGCCACCTGGTGATTTTTCCATCACCAATGAGACTTTTGAATTGTTCTTGGCTAACTAAATCTCTGTTTGTGTTGACAGGAGTTTACTTTTAGCAGGGGTTTTTGCATCACTGCAGGAGATTTTGGAAGTACTGGCTCATCTGTTTTCCATGTGTTGTGTAAACATCATTACTCTTCCTACTCTTACCCAGTCTTACTTTTTGGATCATTTCGCTTTCAGTCTAGCAAGTAGTATAGCTACGTTGAGCTAACGATATTTAGATGGGTAGCTATACAAACAGACGAAAAAGGGGGTTGATTTGGATTCTTCAAGGCCAGATCATGCATTGAAGATCTCCAGGAATGGCAAATGCTTTGTAAACAATGCTGGGTAATGATAAGAAGAAATAAAGCAGTAATATCCTTAACTGAGTTAAATTCCATGGCATTGCTCTGCTTTATGTTGAAAGGAATACCTATGAGTATTCCACAAGAATTACCACATTTTCAAACTAGTGAAGGGATATTAGCAAAATGCAAATGTGTACTTCTTCCAAACCAGTGGTCATATTTCTTAAGTTACTGAAACTGTCCAGATTGTCTAAAACAAAAAAGATTTTTACCGTATATAGTGCATAAAAACATGTTCATGTTGCTTAATGTAAAAAGGGATCACAAAATCCTTATAAGATGTTGATACATCTTATTGCCTGTCCAAACTGTTTGTTTAAAATCTATTTAAATAATGCCTCGGAAAGAAACTATGTGTTTGGCAGAGAAGCCTTTTGCCATTAGCGAGCAGAAATGTATTTTTATGTAATGTATCAGGAAAATATTTTGTGTAGCAGATGCAGTGTCTCATATTGTAGAGGATAAAATGGTGGATTAATGCACACTGCATCCTTTGCTAAAAGAACCACTGTGATCAGCTGTTAACCTTGCATACCGTTGAGACTGGAATTTGATTCTTACTGTAGCTACTCTTTCTCATAGTTAGGCATATTAGGAAGAAGCACATCTGCAAACGGATTTAATTCTTTCCATTACAGTCCACTGGCTGGTCTTAGCATGGTACATTTGTTGCATGCGTTTGTTGGATAGTTCCACACACTAACAAAAAATGTATATCTCTTGACATTGTGGTTATTGGACATGCGAGATTTGAAGTAGGAATCTTATAAAATTGTATTATTGTTATGATTAATACTCAGTTTCGCTCCCTATTTTTTTTTTAGTTCTTTAAAAGGGAAATGATGAGGACAGAGACAGACCCTGTCTGAGAAGCTATACCTGTTTTGGTCTGATATTGGCTTCATGAATAGCCGTAAGTCACACCTCATCTTTTCATAGATCTACTTTCCCATCTGATAACTGGGGGAAAAGGAGGCCAATCTCCTTTACAATGTGCCCAGAGAGTTGCTGGTGGGAATGTTACGTGTTTAATTTAGCAAAGCAAAAAGGATTGGACAAAAATATGGACAAGAGTACTTCAATGACTCTCCTGTTTCACTGAAGCTCCTGATCTATATACTTGGAGAGACATGTTTTATGGAGATTTGTTTGTCTATAGCCTTCCCAGGTCCTTAAGAAAACGAAATCTTGCTTCTTTTTCATCTTAAGGAAAATACTGAAAACTTAGTGCTTTTCTTATTTGTTGAATCCT
Source organism: Cuculus canorus (assembly GCF_017976375.1). Classification (NCBI taxonomy): domain Eukaryota; kingdom Metazoa; phylum Chordata; class Aves; order Cuculiformes; family Cuculidae; genus Cuculus; species Cuculus canorus. Next base: position 92,650,871 of record NC_071403.1, read on the forward strand.
ACTGCAAACATATTAACAGCCTAAGTCCAATTTATCACCTCAGACTGCGTTAAAATTGCTACACAATCACACTATTTAATGATGTCTTTTATGGTCACAATAAGATATTTATAATGAGAGACTTAAACTTTCATGTTTCTTAATTAAAGAGATTTTCTGAACTAGTTGTAACCTGCATTTGGCCTTATGTTGCCTCCCAGAATAACAATGATCTACCAGTTAATATGTAAGGGCTCACGACTGATTGTTGCTCCTCTTCTTCCGCATATTAAGTAGTGTTCATTAATTAATATTCAGCTTGCTTGCTTCTTGCACACAGGACATCATCTTTGCACTGGGTTCCCAGTAGACAAAAGAATAATTGTAGTTTAAATGAAAAGCTTTAGAGATCCCTTTGAGTGGGGTGTTAAGATTACAAACATGAAAAAGAGTTCAGGGGCTAAAGAAATTTACGTTTTTTTTTATTGCAGCAAAAATGTGTCTCTAACTGGTTTCATTTGGAAAGTCAAGCTACCTATTATCTATATGAATGCCTCAAATGTATTCTCGGGAGGGCTTATCTGTATAGAAACTGGACTAAAATAACTGAGCCAGTTGAAATCTACACTTTCAGTCACTACAGTACATCTACATTGCCGTTCTTTTTTTCCAGAATAGCATCATACGCTTAGGACTAGTTTTGAAATAGTTATCTCAGATGTCACTGAGAGAAGTTTATTAAGTTATTAAGTTATTAATAAGTTATATTTATTAAGTCACTCAGATGATTTGCACTTCTATGTAAGATTGGATTTATCTGGTTTCCATTTTGCACAGATGAGATCAAAATTTCCAGTTCAAATCTATTTCTCTGTCAACTGCAGACTAGAACTCCATACACAATCACTTTTGTGGCTTTTGACTAATTGCTTTGCCAAGAAAAACTATCTGATGGCAAAAGCAGTTTAGCTTGGTAACTGCAGAAATTCTGAAAAGCAAAAGCACAGCAACTCATCCCCGCGCTAGTCCTTCCAACAGTTAATATTGAGCACAAATGTGTCTCATTTTGTAAACATTGATTCTCCGGTCATTTTCTTTATTTCATTAATGTGATTAATTTCTACAGAAATGACATTAATATGCTCCAATACTGAAAACAAAAGTTATTAATAGATATGATTTTGTGTGTGAAAAACTAACCCGCAAAACACACACACACACTTATTCTGCATTCAAACACATCCTAAAACAACTCTAGAATTTACAACCGCATTCCTACACTGTAGTCTGACCCTATTTGCAGTTTTTTACAAAAGCAAGAAAGATACGCACATTAAAAAATTTGCCTCACCAGTAACTTAAAGTTTAAGTGCCTGTGTCATCACCTACAATGCAGATCTGTTTTACAGTTGCGTGTTACTTCTCTTATTTTTAAGGTTGCTCCCTGACATGGATCCAAGATTTTTTTTTTGTTTATTTATTTGCTTGCCTTTTTTTGTGGCCTTTTTTTTTAATGATAAGTCTCCCTTTGGGACATGTCACTTGAAGCTTGTGTTTGTCATGCTCCTGGTGCAGGGAAAAAACCCCACTAAATTCAATCTTTAAATTAAGCTGTAACCAAGCTTGTATATTCATTAGAGGAGAAAAATTCTCTTCTGAGAAGTTCAAATTGTTTATTGATTTTCATTTCTATGTTCAAGTGAAGCTTGAGTAAGTCTGTCTCACTGCAGTCCCTCTTGGGCAATGCTGCCAACAAGTGCATCACGTTTCAACCCAAGTGAGCAGTTAGTAACAAAAATCTGAGAATTCCTTTAAAACTATTTATTAATAAATAGTTTGAAGATGAGATTTCCATTTCAGTATAGCTGATCCTTTTGCAAAGAGAATAACAGGCTTGAATCACAGAATATAAATGACAAATGCACACAACAGTAGTTACCGACACTTAATACCTCTCTTTTTAGTCTCTTCTTAAGAAAATGTTTGAACAAACAAACAACTTGGGAAACTGTACAACTGGTACTACTTAGAAAAACCTAGTCCCTGTCTTGGAGGTGGTCTGAGTGACTGAGTCTTTGTTTTCATAGTACTGGTCTCTCTTGCAAATAATTTAAATATCACTACCTAGTAAAAAGTATGCTGAGTTATTTGTCTTCAGTTTCTCAAGGTTAATTCCAATTAACAAAAGCATTCAAATTTATTGAACATGTCATAATTTCCCTAGGATGGAAGTTTTTAACCCTTTCAAGTTCCTATGTAGTAAGGAAGAGCTTATTTAAAAAAAAAAAAAAAAGCATATTTGTGCATTCTGTTCTTGTTGCTGTTTAAGAACAGTTTATCCCAGTAATGAGTTCAGGTAATGAAAGATAATTCCAGTTTCTCTTCATAAAGATAAACACAGAAACAGAATTTCATGTCAAACAGAAGCATATTTATTCAAATACATAAAGGATCCCCCTACTTTCTTTGACTAGCCAAAGGGCAAGACTGAATAAAATATTTGAAAATATTCCTGAAAGAAATTGCCAGCCATGTTCTTCAATAATTCAGCAATTCACAGAGGATGTAAAAAATAAGAAAAAATGTAGGGGAAATAAGCATCACCTAGATATCTATTACAGTGCCTTATATTTTGTGCAGAAGAGAAGGACAATAATGACTGAGGTTTCTTTTTGAACAAGGTTCGTAGGTATTAGAAGGCATCTATTTTATCAGTCCTGCAGCCACTGACTCATGAACCTGTGGAGAAAATCCAGTTTTATTCTACAACATGTTCACAGTAACCTCAACTTTTTATAAAACACTTTCTCTGACATTTTTGCATCTGATTCTAATGGTTGTGTTATGACGTGTTACCTCTGTCACTGCTTTGAGCATCATGCTTCAGCATATCCAACTTTGGTCTAGATAAGCTCCAACTAGAGCTGATATTCCTGTGGTTAAACAATGCTTTTCTTACTTCTCTCATCTCCTGTCACAGACTGTGTGTGTAAGTGGAGCCTGTGAACCAATTCTTGGCCAATGGTACTGTAACAAATGGGTTGGCACAGAGGAAATTATGAGGTGGCGTTTTAAAATATGGACTGTGTTCAAATTTTCATAATTTCAAAGCATTTTGTGCCTTTTTTTTCTCCTGAGATATTCGTGTTGCATGTAGAATGTGAAGGTTTGAAATATTCATTTAAAATGGCTGTTGATTAAATCATAATGATAAAGTCATCTATTTCTGAAAGCGCTATTTCAGAAAAGATTTATTCAAGAAAAATTAAAATAAGATTCTAAAACTTGCTCTGAAGATTAATTTTTTTTTTCTTAGAAAGGAACTTTGAAAATGCCTGAGTGATGACTTTTAATTACTGAATTATTTTAAATGCCAAGTGATGGCTTTAAATTCCATTTAATTTCTTTCAGCCAAATGATTTAGGTGCTTTTCGAAGCCCTTAACTTCCCATTGTTAATATATGGGCTAGAAGAAAAAGCAGTTGGACTATTAATGCTGACAAACTGCTAAACATCACATTCTCATGGAGGCAGAGGCCCAGTTTCCAAGCTGAAGGAAAATTCCTTCCCATTATCCAACTCCCCTTTAGTGCAGCAGACACACTTTGGCTGCCCATTGGCTTTAGGTTCCATCCAACTCCAATAGGGTTGTTTCCTCATCTTCTTACTTTGTTTCTTACTGATCTTGTGCTTCATCATTCTCTTGCATTGCTGTTTTTGTGGATGAAGATGAGGAAAAACCATGTGGATGTTCCTGCTCTCATGTCTGATGGTGCTACAGTTACTGCTGGCTGTGCTGGAGTTTCTTCCCATTTGTTTTTTGTAGCTGTCCTATTAAACTTATATACACATAAATGCATGTGTAATAAATGTCTCTTGGAACAGATTGTTGAAAACATGTCTCTTGCATCTTAAGCGTTTGTCTGGAATATTTGTTATAATGAAGTGCTGTGTATATGCAAAATATTAGCTGGGCTAATAGTTTGGTGGTTATGGCTTTCCACCAGTTTAGCTAAGGGACTCAGTTATGCCTTGCACATTCCAGGGGATAATCCTTACGTAAGCTGTGGGTGGTTCTAAAATAGCAAAGCTACAGCCAAAGTTGTTGAAGGAAGAAGAGGGATGTTTGAGCCCTTATCAGCCATTTGGGAGCTTTAAAAATTTTCCAGGTACAATCTTAGCTGTAATATTTATAAGTCACCTCAAACACTTCTGATAGTGGCAGCATCTCACTTCTCAGTTCAAAACAAACAGCATTTGCTGGAAAACATGCAGAATGGCATTAATTAGCATTACAATATCAGACTGGTCAAATGAATACACAAATCTAAAAGTGAAGTAAAGATAGAGGACATGCAGTCTCATTTCAGTTCTATCTAGCAGTCAAAATAATAATGTCATTGAGAAACTGATGATTTCTAAAATTCGTTGGTTTAACTTTGTTGGTTATAATTTACTGGGCTCTGTATTTCTCTGCTCCTTTACTTCAACTGTTTGTTTCCTGATGTTTCTCACTTATTCTAGATCATTCAGGTCTGTTGTTGGATCTCTTTGTTCATCTGCTGTAAATGTTGATGTCTAAATTTTAAAGGTTACGTGAACAAAGACTTCAATAACTACTGGTGTATGCAGCTTTCACATGGGCTTTGAAAGTCCATGAGCAATCGGGAATAATACAAAGTAACAGTTCACCAAGCCTGAAATCTCCTAAAGTCACAGAATTTGCCAAAGGTGTTAAGACAATTACAAGCCAGAAAGAATGATCCCAATTGTAATCTCTGCCTCCTCCCCCCACACCTCTCTTCCTTAATTTTTCTTATGGAATAAAATGTACAATGGCATTTAGACTTTTCTGGTTTGCTATTTACCAGAATCGGTCTGCTAAGCTGACATTTAGCTGAAGGAAAATCTAGAATTTCTTAAAACAGCAGGGTGATTTGAATGGTGGATGGCCTGTTCAAAGGAGCTAATGTAGGAGGTAGTATATCCTTCTAGCTCTTGGAGGGACAGATTCAGCCACGTTACGTACACGTGTGGAGAGTTACAAATTGCTTTTCTTTACGTAAATGGACAAGAATTTAGACAAGAAGTTGCTTCTTTCTTTCCAGAGAAAAAGTGCTATCTCTGTGCACCTTGAGGAATGTCTTAGGTCCCACCAGCCCATCACATCCTGAGATACAGCTTGATGAAAGCACTGCCTTTCTCACAGGTCTCCATCTCCCGTTATTCCTGTAACAACCATTTGCTGGCATTAACTGGACACTTCCAAACACCCTCAAAATCCTGCAGCATCTGGTCCATGGGCTACATGCCATAAATGCTGATTTGTGCTGGAGAGAGCCCCAAATCCAATTATTACTGCTTTAGGATACGAGTTTTTATCCACTCCTCCAACGCTATTTGTTCCTCATGGTATGCTTTTTGGCCACATGAGACTAAAGTGTTCTGAGTAACCTAGATGTGCAAAACGCATAAGGCTTCACCCATAGCACTTTGCTGCGTGTTGTCAATGAACTAGATGCATGACTAGTGACAAACATATGAGACATATGAGTTTTTTCTGTTTAATTGTTTGTTAGAAGATAATTTATACCTTCCTGTTGTTTTGTTCTGGTTTTAAATGAGTAATGGATAGATTTTATTTATTTAGTGTAACTTAAAGTTTGCATTTTCACGTTGAATGGAAACTCTGTCTTCTCCAGCATAATGATCATTCAAAAGACCTTACCGAAGAGCAAAAGGAAGAGAGAGGAGGATTCTGCTAAAAAGTCTTTTCTATGTTTCAGTCAGGGGTTTCCAAATGCTTTGCCTCAAAAACCATGAGCTGAGTTCTCTCCTTTATCAGTTATGACTCCTTTTTCAGTACTTTCACATACATTCAGTGTTTTGTGGAGTTCTGGGGTGGAAGTAATTTTATTCTCACAGAATATTTAATTTCTTCTCCAAAACTTCTGTTCCTTTCAATATATTATCAGCTGTCTTAGGAAAGTCTTGTGCTTATCTTTGCTGATTCTTCTCATGGGCCTTGAATGTGTACATGATGGTGACACTGTCAAAGCATAATTTTTCCTCGGTGCAAAGAACTATGCAATTCCCCATCCACCATCTGATGTGTGAGGACTTACTTGTCAATAAAAATAGTACTTATTAATTATTAAATACTTATTAAGCATGTACTTATTGGGCCCAGTACACGCTGATTTCCATGAAGGCTCTGTGATTTACCCCTGAGAGGTGAGAGGAATCAGAATGCCAGTGTGTAATTTCTTTAATAGTAAGGGAGATACCAGGGATCTAGCTCCATCAGTCCAAAATCTGCCAGACAACTGTCTCAGAAGGAACTTTAAAAAAAATTGTTTCTTGGAATCAAAGTCACCTTAGATTAGATGAAACAGCCAAGGATGTAAAATTTGTTTCCGTTTCCCAAGGATGTTTGTTTAGTTGCCCAGTATCAAAGGCTTCTAATTACTGCAGATATAACGTTTTCAATCTTTCAATCAGTTCCAACATTACTGCTTTTATAAGCACAAAAATCTGCTATATGTTTTTACAGTGAGCATATTACTCTGAACACTGACCTTCACAGCGTTGTCAGTGGCTATGCTCAAAGCTTACTTTGTGGGAAGCATTTTCATCAGTGGTGTCAAAGACCTTCAATAATTAAAGTTACTATCACATATGTACATTTTTTTTTCTTTTCTTGTAATAAAAGAAGTCTCCTCTAGAGCAAACAAAGAGAGAAAAAATTAATTGATCTGACATTTGAGCTGAAAAGACATACTTTAAGGAATACCACTTAAAGGAAAAGGAAGTTTGGAGTCTCAAGTAATTAAAATGAGAATTTGGCCAGGCAAATGAAGGCATTTTCTTTCAATGTATTACTTCACGTAGACTTACAAAGTCTTTCCATGTGTCTTATATTGCTGGACCTTGTTTCTGAACTTCGGAAAAACAGTAGGATTAAGCTCAGAATACCTTTTTCTATGAGAGAGGCAATAATATACATTTAAAAGCATGCAATTTAATTTAGGATGTGTGAGGTATAAAGAATTTTATTTCCGCTTCAGCCTGCAAACTCTTGTTCTGTTTTCTGTAAATCTTTGGCAGATTTGGATGCTATAAAGGGACCCTCTCATCTACATCTTCAAAGTCAGATTGTCAGTTACCAATACCTAAAATTCTTAATACAGCTATCCTATAAAAATAACCACTTCGTTGCCTGAGGAAATTATATGAACATGAGACAATATATTCAAATAAATTATTTTAAGAAGTGCAGGTTAAGGTGGGGGAAGGAGAGGGGAACTGGAAAAAAAAAGCACCCTTTACCTTGGCAATGGGTTGATAATTAACGAAAGAATGAAATCCTTGCTATTAAAGCTTTTGAATATTCTTTTTTATCACTAACTGGTAGCACTTCTCTTTCTGAAAATCAAGACCCTAAGATACAGAGTTTGAGATAATACGTGTTATCTGTGTACCAGCCATGTTGTTCTATCAATCATTCTTACGTAGAAGATACTTATATTGTTATTTCATCAATTTGAAGTCCTTCATGTACAGATGTCAGTTGAGGTTATTTCAAGGCCCCCAAAACTTTTTATAAAGGCAAAAGAAGTCAACAGTGTTTTACTATTTTATTTTTAGCTAAGCTTGCAAATTTTTGAATACTGTAAACTCCCTTTAAACAAATGAGACTACTTGTCAAAAAGAAACTACAAGATTGTCTTTATTTTTTGCCAGTAAGTTCCTTTGCAAGCAATGAAGAAGCCATAGAAATATACTATAACAATATTGAATGCCATCTTTGATTATATAAATAAATAAAATAAGGCAGGAAAATGAAACAAGATCACTCCATCAGGTTGTGGTGTTCTCATAAAAGGGATAGAGGCGAAGAGAAACATTCATAGGAAGGGAAGTTTCCTCCTGCTGTAATTGCCACAATAGATATGTATGGCGGAGAAAAATAAACATAAGGAGAGGACATGCACACCTGATGTTGAAGAAAATCCTGTCCATGCTTAATGCTATTGAGAAATTGTTCAAGAGCTGCTCATCCATGTTAAAAAATATTAGCCCTGTAATCCTGCCAAGGGCAGTGAGAGCTATTGTAGTTGACTGAATAAGTACTGGTCATTCAAGTTAATGTCACAGGGGCAGCTGCAATTTATACACCCAATTTTTCTAACACATCCAAATGAAATTTTTAAGAAACAGGACATATTCTTGGACAACATAAACTGATACAGCTAATTAAAGCCATTAGCTTCATTCCAGATTTTCTGGGCTGTCTCTTTTGTCTACCATGCATCACTTTGCCTATTTGCAGGAGTTGTTCACTTTTAATTTTGCCTGAGATCTTGTGTGTTTCTATCTGCTGGTTTTAAAAATCATGACAGAAATTTGTTTAATTTTGAAGAAGACTAGATTAAAAAAGTGCTACTCTAAACTTGTATGAAAATCTGAAATGCATAAGAGGGTCATTAAGGGCAAGACAGAGACCTTAGTCTGTGCAGGATTTATTGTGATTAGCCAAGCTTTACTCCAATCACCATCGTTATCAGAAATTGTATTTCTGGAAGAAACCCAGACATTGCATAGACAGTACGGATGTGAACCTAGTAGATTTGTATTTGAATAAAGAGGGCAGGTTAATGTAAAACCAAACTTTTATTTTTTAAGAAACAAAAAAAGTGCAAACAGACTTTATAATAAAGAATCTCATGCCAGCTTGCAGGTTTATAGGGTTCAGAAATAAAGAGAATTCATTAAAAAAAACTAATATTGGGGTACAGGGGAGAATGAAGAGAGATTTTGACTGAAAAAGCATCAAGCCAAGAGCCAGCATATCAGGTCCATACCAGGATATTCATAAGAGTTGCACCGGAGGGCTGTGCTCAGTAACAGTGAGTCTCAGCTGTAAAAACTGTCTGTCTAGGATTGTGGATGGAGTGTCTGGGGAGGCAGACTCTGACCATCTGATCCTGGCTAGTCTTCATTCTGAAAGCCAACACATTAAGAAAGTGGCACCAGAGTCTTTCTGTTACTCACCTTTGCACTCCAAGTACCAGCATCTAACACTCTATTAGGAATTATCTGTTACATCAGCAGTGGCACTTTAGATGATCCCTGTTACCAACTGTTCTCCCTCTTGCCAAAACATACATCTGCCTCACCTAAGCCTATCCAATTGCTTTTTGTGGCCACACCATAATCCAGCTCAAGAAAAAGACACACTTTTAAAACAAATTCTTTTTACTTTATTTTTCATCATTTTCACAAAGTAGAGGGTTGAATCAGTTCAGACAAGAAGGCAGAAACCTATATGGGGGCAGAGTAAGTGATGTAAGAGGACTGAAAGGTCTCTTTATCACCAATGAAAGTATAGCCTGGATCCAGAACTAAGATTTTGTGACCTGGACTTGTTTGCTGAGGTTCATATATGTCTTGGTGTCTGCAGTTGAGCAGATGTAGAACGCAGTCTGGAAACTCAGAGAAAGGGGCTGAGTCAAGGCATATTGAACAATTACAGAGGACTTGGAATAGAGGGATATAAATCAATTAAGCGATTGCTTCCCTGTAGAAAGCACCTTATTCAGTTTTTACTCATTCAACTGTTAGACAAACTCCTATACAGTAAGCCACTGGACTTACATGGAAACTAATAATAACTTCCTACCTGGCATCCCAGCTAGCAGAGTGAAGTTGAGTATCAGCCTTTGCTCTTGAGATTGAGCCAGAACATACCAAGTACCTGCCAACTGCAGCTACCCTAGACCAGGGAGAGTTAGGGGAGACCCTGTCACAGATGCGAGAGAGACAGAAGAAGCCATTAAAATCAAGAGCAGTAATTTCTTTCTCCTTCAGTTTCTGAAGGTTAGCGGTAGAAATGTTCATCACTTTGCCTTGTGCCCTTTCATTGCCCCCTCTCTCAACTTGTCCAGGTTCCTTCTCTTTTCTTTAAGACCAGTCTCCAAAGAGTCCAGCAAAAAGGAAGGGGTTCTTCTGCTCTCACAATCATCAATTCTTTCTCTATAATAGAAAAGTGTTAATACAGGAAAGATCAATTCCATACAGAAACGGGGGAGACACAGTTTACTTCCCAGACTTTTCCAATCAAATAAATGTGAGTGCATCCACTTATCTAGTCAGCCAAACACACGAAGTTTCCAGAACCTCTGTAACTGTTAGTAATGACAAAAAGGTTTCACATTATCTACCTCATCCACATTTCCTCAGAGATCAATATAGCTGAGCACGTCTTCTGCATACTTCCATAAGGAGACAAATATAAAACTTAGTTGCATCAAATGTGTTTAGAAAACAGATTTTAAATAGAAAAGGGAAAAAAATACAAAAGAATATCAATACAATGTTAGAATTACATTATTTGAAACAAGGATGAATGAGATAGTACAAAGTCAAAAGGATTTACTCAGCAACTTTCCAGAGGTGATAAATGATCTTTGTTAAAACATGGTCGGCACAATGCATTTTACTAACATGTAAAGTGTTTCAATTTGGTAATTTGAAAATGTCACAATGCTGAAATTTCTCAAATGGCTTTGCAGTGAGGGGAGGGAATATTAACACTTCATATTACATTTACGTTGCTAACTTCAGGCAAGTCCTAGCCTCTTGAAGAGCCATAGTTATTTGGCAGATTTGGGCTTTCAGTGGTTTTCAGTAAAGCACAGTAGGATTTCTGCCAATATCCTACAATATGGTTTAATGGAGGTTTAGGACTACAAATTCTGCAACCTCTGTTTAAAAGCCTTTTTGACCTTGGGCAAAATACTTTGTGGCAAAAGAACAGACCTCAAAACTATGAACAGATTTGGAGGCCCCAGGTGCAATTCACCTCCCTGGAAATGTATCCCATGTTTTCTTGGTCCCATTTCTCCCCGCTACATGCAGGGATTGTAGCCCATCCTGACCATACAAGCGTACTGTGAGCTAGTTAGTAATACACGTGATTTAGTACAGTAGCACTACAGATGTTGCTTTTTGTTTCTGTATAGACATGTACAGGGACCTGGACAAGCTGAAGAAGTGGGTCTGTGTAAACCTCATGAACCACAGGGCCAAGTGCTAGGTCCTACACTTGGGTCAGGGCAACCCATGGTTTCAATACAGGATGGGGCATGACATGATTAGGACCAGCCCTGTGGAGAAGGACTTGTGGGTACTTGTTGATGAGAAGCTTGACATGAGCTGGCAATGTGTGCCCGAAAGTCCAACCACATCCCAGGCTACACGTGGCCAGCAGGTCAAGGGAGGTGATTCTGCCCCTCTACTCCACTCTTGTGAGAGCCCACCTGGAGTATTGTGTCCAGTTTTGGAATCCTCAACATAAGAAGGCTATGGAATTTTTGGAATGGGTCCAGATGAGGGCCACAAAGATGATCAGAGCACTGGAGCACCTCTGCTATGAGGACAGGCTGAGAGAGTTGGCCTTGTTCAGCTTGGAGAAGAGAAGGCTTCAAGGAGACCTTACCGCAGCTTTCCAGTACATGATGAGGGATACAAGAAAGCTGAGGAGGGACTTTTTACAAAGGCATGTAGTGATAGGACTAGGGGAAATTGCTATAAACTGGAGGGGGGAAGATTTAGACCAGACATTAGGAAGAAATTCTTCACCATGAGGGTGGTGAGACACTAGCCCAGGTTGTCCAGGGAATTTGTGGAGGCCCTGTCCCTGGAGGTGTTCAAGGCCAGGCTGGATGCGGCCTTGGGCAGCCTGATCTAGTGGGAGGTGTCCCTTGCCCATGGCAGGGGGGTTGAAACTGGATGATCTTTAAAGTCCCTTCCAACCCAAACAATTCTACGATTCTGTGTAATTTCATACCTACAGAATGGTGTCAATTTCTCTCTTTTCCTGCTTCATATTTAATATACTTCTTTGGCCTATGTTCACTTTAGTTTCAAGCACATCACAATAGCCTTGATTTGCATTATCATCTTCATAATCTCGCTCTGCCTAACCCCTACTGGAGAATTTTAAAGGTGCGAAATGCAGAAAGCACTTCCAGCTAAATTTTGCCTTTATGAGCTAGGTTCATCTACTGCATCCTCCATCACACACACTTCAGTTCAGTTCTGGCTAAGCAGAGTTTGTTATATACTAAATCATCTAGGACAGCAAGAAAGTCTGGCCACAGAGAGGCACAAAAACTGTGCCATGGCATGTGTCTTAGTTTCCTCGTGAGTGACCATGTGAAGTCGAGTTGTTGAAAAAAACATCAATCATTCTTCACAGCTTATCAAAATACTGTGAAAATTTCAAAGAATCAGCATTATTCTCTGCAAAGCAAGCAACTAACCTCCACAACCATCACTATGTAGAAGTCCTAGCCAGTTTCCATTTGTTTGAGAGAGATCATTCTGATATTAGTGCTCAAGTTGACAATGTTTTGACCCTAGGACCTCTATGACCAAAACCACATTCAACATTCAAGTTGATCTGCAGGATCCTACCTCTGTAATCCCCAAGCTACCAACAAGCTTCCGTATTTTTTTCACATGCTAGTGCTAGTTGTATTCAGGGACTCGGGTAAGAACCTGTGATTCCAGTTTTGAAGTGTTGTTGTGGCAAGAGATGTTGAAATATAACCTATGGTTGGATTAGAAATAGCTCTTTTTAACTTAAAGCTATATTTTGAAACCATAACTCATGTTGATTTCTATAAACTTAGTGGTGGTATAAGAAATTACCAAGCATAGTAGAACCCGGGCCAGAGTTACTAAGGTCATGAGTTCACCTTGTCTACTCAGGCTGTTGCAAATCCTTTCCTCTAAAGTCACAAGTTTCTGTGCATGTAAGGAGGAGGAATAAGAACATTAACTGTGCCTTCTTTTGTCCAGTGGGTGAAGTAAGCCACCAGGAATATGTTGTTCTACTGGACTACAGATGAGAGTAATGAGGTTATAAGGTCAAATACAAACAACAATATAAAGGGGCAATACAAACACCTGGGTGCCAACAGTCTCATCATACCTGCTACAAAAGACTTGAGCATGGTAATGTGAGCCAGCTCCACTTTGTACTCCAGTCTTGCTATACCTATCTGTGCTCTCCATTGTGGTGGTGTTAACAGCATCCAATAGCTGAAAAGAAGAAAGCTCAGAGCAGATGTTGCTTAAGGCTCCTCCTCCGTTGGGTAATATTTGTCTCTGAACAACAAGCTTAGCTGCTGTACATGTGGACTGAATTAGTGTCTTTTGAAAAAAAGTGGATGAAAGAAAGGATTATGGTGGGATAAAAGGACTCAGTAATTTATCAGGTAGAGAAGAAGGAAATCCACTGCCCCAAATATTAGCGTGACCTGCAGGCTCTACCAGTACATGAACTGGTCTGTATTCATGCTTCTGAGAAAGAGCAGATCTCTTGGGAAACAGAGATTAACAATGGAAATTATTTTTAAGACACAATCCCCTGAAATTCACCTTAAACTATTGTCCTGCAGTCCTTGGTGCTATTGTGAAATTGCTCTGCTATCAGTCTCATAAGAGGCTCATGCTGTATCACACACCACTAAAAGAGTCTTCTGAGCTATAACAATTCCTTTCTTAAAAACCTCCCAAAGCATTTACAAGTCCAAGCCATGTTCTAATGAGAGAAACCTTTCAGAAATTAATTATCGTTTTAAGTAACTAGTAAGATTAGGAGCCATCCCTTGAAGCCATCTTCTAACCAATGTGTTCAGTGGGATTGGAGATTTCTTGTTATTCTATCTTTTCTTTATTTATAGCCAGCAAATACTGGCATTCAAAAGTGATACAAAAAAAGTTACACAGGATCAAACGCACCCTGACAATCCACGCAATGCTGCGGAGCATACATGTTCTACTTAAATGTTTATCAGTCTGGTTTCCTGGAAAGGGAAGGAAGATACCTTTTCAATAAAGCACCAAAACCATGCAGCTATAGGATCTTGAAATGTTTCATTTAAATTTCATTGATATGACAAATTCACATTAGGCCAGAAGGCTTGGAGTTTCTCCATGGTGCTCGAGCGAAAGTTCATAAGCTCTTGGCCACAACTGCCCTCCCCTCTCTGTTTGTGATATGTAAATGGAAATTAAATCATAGCAGATTGTTTTCACATCTTGAACTTGTAACTACCAAAGATAGGCATAAAATGAAAGTGGGAGTGCTTTATAGCCTCTGAAATAAATAGATTACTTGAAATAGCAGGTGCGGGAACATGGATCTTTCAGAATGCAATGTGTCATTCTTCAAGCTACAAAATCTGTGGCCTCTTTATGGGTGCACTGCAGTTTGTGATAATGGGGTGATGAGTTAGAAGAGCAAAAGATTGTCCATTAACAGAAGAATGTAATTTTTTAGTGATACTGCCTTTGTCTTCATGTCATGGTATGAAAAGAACCAATAAAATTATTTTATTTATCAAAGTAAATTCAACAGCTTTTAAATATATTTCAGAAATAAAAAAGCAGATTTCATTCCTATATCTTAGGAAGTGAGTTTCAGTAAAGCCAAAATGAGGGGGGTTGACCCATTTCTGCCCCGTCTTTGTTTTGTTTTGGTTTTTTTCAGGTTAAATGTGTCTTACTCCAGGGATAATCCCCTTCTGGACTGTAAACAATGGAGCAGAAACTGCCTCCTTATCTTATTTGTACAATATTCAGCACTACTGTAATAAACATACTTAGTAATGGTAGCATGCATTCTCAGGAACACTGATGAGGTACAGGACTTTCCAATAAAGAGCAAAATATTAAATGTGAAACTTTTTAACTAACTTCGACCCATCAAAGCAAAAACCCTTAATAAAAAGTGAATATTGATTATGTTTTCATTTATGGAATATGTTTCACATGTTTTAGAACTGATAGCTATAATGTTTTTGCTGTGGCTCTTCGTTACAGAATGTGTGAATTCATAGTGAAAAAGAAGGAAAAAGTTTAAAAATAATTTAGAATTACCTACATGAAACTCTATCACCTGACCAACATTTTTTTGAGAGATTGGGTTTTCTGGGTTCAAGAAATCACTCTTAACTTTTAAATTTTCACTCACAGGTCTGCAGGGACATAGTGTTAAAAATTTCATAATAATTAGAAGAAAGATTTCTTCCTAAGCTGCATAAATGCAGCATGAAGAACTGTAGCAAAAATGAAGTCTCAGTTGAAGTAAGCATACAATATATTGATTTTTTAAGATGAAATCTTTTGATTCTTTTCTTTCTTTCAGGGAAATGCACTGTTAAGCTTAGTTAAAAGGCAGAGAGGCAAACCAAGTCCTGGGTTCTCTTTAATGCAGCTTTCTGAAGATGGCTCTATAAAACCAGAAAGCCATTTTAAAGTGATTTGCAAGAAAGGTATATACCTCTACAGAGAAACCTTCATTTGGGTTATTTGGATTTCTTTCTTTTTCCCTGGAAGCAGCTAGTCAAAACTGTCTGTATGCAACAGAAAGATAAAAATTTCAATTAGGTTGAGTGCTGTCATAAGCAGACTACATGAGAAGGCTTGAGATAATATGCATTACATATTGATGTCTATCAGCCCTGAGAACATAGCTATGTTTTATTCCATGCCCCTTTTGTAGGTTTGGCAGCAGTGGCACCCAATAAAGGCCTAATCATATTAATTTATGCCCCTATCAATTATGCATTCAGATTCTCCCGATAGCTTGTCAGTTTTTATTCACTATTTTCTGAAAAATACGCCTATTACAGTTACTGAGCAAATAGGAGGACTGTCAGAAACAGAGATTTAAAGAATATTACTTAAAAGGGGTGGGTTTCTTTAATTTATAAATCTTGTATTATATGTCATGCATTTGTTATTTTTAAAAGAGGTGACAGTGCAGGGACAGATGTCACGTTAAGGACTTTCTGAAGACAAAGTCTCCTTAAGAAAGCTCTGTGATACATTCAACTTTTTTTGAAAGTAAAGTGTTCCGTGGTCTGTAGATGTAGCAAAAATGTATCAACTTTGTTAGTTTAATAAGAATTTGGTTCTGTGTCTCTCAAATTATATATATCAATGAAGAACTTATGAAAAGGAAAAAGTATTTTCATCTTGTAAACTGATTGCTTGTTGGTTATGGGAAACAGTTTTATAGCCAGTAACGTGTTAGTGTCTCAAACGATGTTCTAGATTCAGTGCCCATCCTTGAGGTTATCATAAGTGGTAAATAAGACATAAACAGATGTAGCATGTGAAATACACAGATTGCCCTATATGGTAACCAATACCAAAGGACTATAATGTAGCCTGTGCTAGTACCTTAAAAATTACCTTGATGTCTCTGTGGGATGTCAGACGAGCCTATCCTACCTTATTCATACATACTGTACTGTTTGAATGTGCCTGTGAGGGCAGTTTGTTTAGGAGTAAAAGTAGTCTTTGGAAGCAAATCTCCCAGGTTTCTCCACCTGCCACTCTTTTGTTCACATTGCTGGGTGGTCTGAGAGATGATAGTCAGGACTTCTTTCTGTGGAACTAACGTGGGCAAAAACAAGCCACAGGACAGGGTGACATTTTCTAAGCAGGAATGAACTTTCAGAGGAGGACAATAGTAGAGCTGGTCTGGAGAGGGGGCAGACTATCAGTCCCTTCAAGTCAAACCTGTAAAAAGGACTGAAGTCTATGGATCCCACCCACCCAAAGCTAGGCCACTCAACTTGTTTTGTCAGTTTTACTTCAATGCCAAAAGAAATACATCTAATGAGGAGAAAAAAAAAGAAAGAAAAAAAAAAGAAAAAATTCAGAACCAAATGTCCGAATCTCCATTTCTTGATAATTGAGCCCAACTGCTGTCATTTCACCTGGAACCTGCCAATGACCACTGTTCAAGAGAAGTCCTTTTTCTACCCTCTGGTTGCACCTCCTTCACTTCAGAAACATCCACTTTAGCTTCTTCTCTTCCTCCTCATTCACTTCCAGCCTCTCCCTCCTACTTCTAGAGCAGTTGACTTGATTTCAGATCCTGTTACATCACTCTCTATGCCACCAGAAGAAAACCTCAGAAGTGCTATATTATTTTATCTGATATTCTGTGTGTTAGAGTTGCCTTTCTCTGTGTTAGCGCAGAAATTCATTCATTCTGGAGTAAAATATGGTTTAAGGATTTAAGGACATTGGTAGCAGGCCCAGAGCCTCTAGGCAGACATCTGGGGCTTCTCATTTCTGTCCTCACTGTAAATGAGTTCAGTGTAGTCAATGCACAATGAATTCTCTATCCCGCCTCTTTACTGGGGGTTTTCACATTGACAGGGGTTTCCAACTCATGCCAGGACTACTTCTCCCCAATGGAAGGTTCAACAGGATAAGCATTGCCTTTATTTTCATGGTCCAGTCCTGGGGAGCCCTCAGAGCACCTCTTGCTGTTTCAGAGAAGGCTGTCTTCCCCTTCTGACAGAACAGGAAGGTCCAGATGAAGATCCAAATTAATCTCTTTTGACTCTTGAATTTTCACATTATGTAGGAAACAGAAACCAACCCTCAGGTCTTCCCTTGGCATAGTCCTCCCTAGCTTCAATAGATGGGTAGCAAAGACCTATATTTTTTGTTTTCTTTGCCTACTCCTGAGCACGTGAGCCCAACCACTTGAATTATTAGTAAAATCTGAACTCTGGCTTATTCAACAAATTTCTTTTTCCTCCCCTACAAATCCACCCATCCTTGCAAAGTACTTTGGCTTTACAATGAGTTGTACCTTCCTTTTCCTCTACCTCTTTGAAGATTTTACTCTTTGTTGAGCAAAATTCCCTGATTCCAGGAGAATGTACCACATTACCTAAATCATCTCAGTGTTTATTTTAGCCCGACAGCGTTAATGAGCCTTAGCCATGTTACAGCATTTAAAATCTTTGTAGTATCTTAAATGTATTGTATCTTAAAATATCCCCTTCAGGTATGTATTATCCAAATCATATAAATGGAGAAGTAAAAACAAATGTCTAGGGATTTGCCTAAGGCTGTGCAATAAGTCAGTGTCAAAGGCAAGAGTCAAACCCACCTATTTGCGGTGAATCAGCCCACACTGGCATGATTTGGTAGGCTTCTACTATGGATATCAACCTATTCATTGCATCTAGTACTCATTCTAGTCATTGCAGAAACTGGCTCTAGCAGTTGCCTTCTCTTTAATAACAAGTTTTCCAGAAATGCTTTTGCTTACCTAACTCCATATACCTCCTACACATCCACATAAGGAGTAGCATATGGAATCCATGGCATGCATAGTTGCTGGTTTTTCTTGTGGTTTGGGGTTTTTTTCCTCAAACAGTCCAGAAATTCAGCATAAGAAGAGATGACTATGTTCATGAAGTGCTGGGAAGATTTCCTGTGCCTGCTCTTGAAGTTAAAGTATCTGGACAACCACTTACCTTGTGGGGCTGAAAGTAGTTTCACACTCTATAATTTTCCTTTCTCTACTTTTAAGGATTCAATAAGACTCTTCGGGAATGTGGCATGCAGGTGGAAAGGAAAGAAGCATACAGGCAGGAAATTTGTTTGAGAACATTTCTAAAAGATGATCAAATAGTAAAGTGACAAGACCTGGCCTGAACATCTAAAACTTTGATGATGTTTGGCAGGGAAAAGCAGACCAATTAAGGAGTGCCTCTGGGAAGCTTTACCTTACATGACCAGAACTTTGATACAACATCTTGGTGTGCTTGGCACTTTTACAGAGATAATACTCTTGTGAATATGAATGGTTTTGCCAGTACGTTAGTCATCTCAGGATTTCAGTCTGCGCTTGATTTGAATGCATTTCTGTATCACCTTTTGTTTCCTGAGAAGATCTTGTGGTAATATGCTGTTCAGCCTGACCCTCTACTATTGCCTTGGTTCCCCTTTTGCAGAATTTCAAGGTACAAGTGGAGCAAAGGATCCTCTCTTCTACACTTGCTTTCTCAAACTTCCTCATCTAAAACTGAAGCCCCTAGAGGCTATTGGTTAGCGTCTAACAATACTCTACACTAGCAGCTTTCTCTTCATTGTTACACTAGATTTTTATACCCTAGTATATACAGGTTTAATTGTTTCCTTTGGCCCCCAGCCTGAGGATTACAGGATAGACTCAAAAAAAAAAAAAAAAAAAAAAAAAGAATAAAATTTGTACAGAGTTAAAGGCACAAAACCCACACTGTTGGATTGTACCAAGTTACTTTTTCCTTATTCCTTAAAACAGTACAAATCCAACCAATAGCATAAAAGGACCTGAAAAAGTAGTAGAAATATAGTCAAATAATAAATGAATGAATCAGTTTGGAAATCAAAGCTGGTAATACTGTACTTGGGAGACAAAGACAAAATGCAGCTCTTGAATGGGGAAAAAAAACACAGAGACCTCTTCAGACAGCCTCTCTTTACTGTGAGCAGTAATCTGTAGGGGGGAATGGAGCTTATTTGAGAGGCATCTGAAGAACTGCACAGTGAGAAAGCAAAGCAATAGCGCCTCTGTGTATGATTTTAAAGAGAGTCAAGCCAGATTTCTTTTTCCATATATCTCATCACTTAAATGGTTCAGGGATGAGGCACTGGTAAAATCAGAGATAGTGATATGTGATCCTGCAGTGATCAATCATTTAGACCTATTTTTAGTTCATATCTTAAGGAGAAAAGCATTTGGAGGTGTTTAAAGACTACAAACTTTAGGTTGGAAACACACTTCATCTTTGTTTCTGGGTGATGTGCAGCCCTATGCATGCTGGCTGTCAGCTGTTTTTCCACATGACTTTTGTTTTAAGTGATCGCTTGAGTGCCTGACGGGCAGTCATCAACATATTTTCAATGGAATACTTTTCTATTGCAAAACAGTGTTTTATGAAAAATTTAAGATGACAATGAAAAGTTCTGGTTTTATTCCATTTCCCATCCCTTTAAAAAATAAAAGCAAATATTTTTTTTTAAAAAAAGGAGGGGGAGAAGAGTTTCTCTGCATTTTTTTTCTGACAGGAAAGAATATATACAGGCTCTGCAGTGTTCTATTATAATCTTACTTGTTAACTCTATACAATTGTTCTAGAGGCCATCATTCCAAACCAGAGTTACTTGAGCAGAATAATCACCATATCAATTCACAGAGAGAAAAATGAAAATAATTTATTAGATAGATGAAGAAAGTTAGCTTAGGTTAGCTTTAGTTAGGAGAATCTGAAAAGTCTAAATATTTTCCAAAATATAACTAATTAAAGAATACTTGGTAAGAATCTATAAGTATCTGAAAACCTGAATTCATGAAGGTTTAAAACCTAGTGCACTTTGTTGTCAAGGTGACAAAATTATGTTAAATTAGAAGACCTTACAGAAGTCTATATTTACTGAAACTCAACTCAAAAACGTGCTTGAATGGTGAGATTGTTTCAAATATGAAGTAATTTCTGAAAAAAAATAGGACAAATTATATGTATTGCAGCACTTCTAAGAAAGGAAGTAGACTACCAGAATGAAGGATATTAAAGATGGTGAATGTACTATTCTTCATCTTAACACATTGACCTTGTTTCTGTGTTCAGAAACCATATATAGAGTTGTTGAGTTGGTCAATAGACTAATCCAGCCATCAATAAAGCACACCTTCTTGTTTATTAATATGTGATTAAAAATGTATATGATAAAAAGATATTGACTGAGCAGAGTTTGGGTGACAAGAACAATTATGGCTTCAAGCCTAATCAGTATATGAGCTGTTTAACCCAGTGAAAGTCAATAGTCTATTTCTGAACAATTACACTTTTTGTTTTAAATAAAGTATTTGGATTTTGCTAGTGCTCTCATTTTCTCTCCCTGATTTAGACATGTACACAGAAGCAGAGAGAAACAGCTACAAAATAAATCACCCAATGTAATTCCACTTCATGGCCCTTGTGTGAAAAAGTTGTAAATATGCAGAGACTAGGATATTTGTTTAAATTATAACTTGCTAGCCACAAATAAATTAAACTCAAAATAAATGTTTCTCTTTTCAATTGTATCACTAGTTGCACATTTTAGTCATATTTCTACAATGTCCTAATTTACTTATTATTTCTATTGCTATTTTAAGCTAAATAGTAATTTTGCTGTATCCACAGTGCTCCATTTTGAAGTCTTTAAAACAGTTTCTTAAACCTAATATGAAATTGTGACCAAAAGCCATTTAGTTTCTCCTTCAGTGATCCGTACCTTTTATGAACTTTTCTCACATTTTGATGCACCTTCACTCCAAAGCAACAATATTCCACATAGCTCAATGAATGATGAAAAGCTGATAGCAACACAGAAAAGTTTGAACTAGGTGCATCTTTAAACGCTGAAATATTCCAGTATGGTGGGTATTCAGTAGAAACTGGGAGCTGGTGAATAGTCAGACATTCCTGAGCAAGAACATAGGGTCACCTGCTTGTCCCCATTATGTTAAAAATTAACTGTGGGCCCAAAGCAGGCAGCATCAAATGTCTGGGCTATCCACTAGCAGAACTTTTAGCATTTTTAGCACTGGTTTATTGTGTCAACACTGAAGATTCAGTTAAACTAAATCAATGGCACTTCCCAAAGTGTCTGCAAGTTGCCAACCTTTAAGTGTGAGATCAGAAAGCTCCTTAACTATTCCATAAATATCCTGTTCATCAAACAGTAATAGAGATTGGCATTCCCACAAATATTTTTCCTACCTTGAAATCATGTCATCTTCTTAATTCCTATGCAGAATAAAATGATAAAGACTTCAGAAACAAAATCTTTTGTATGAAAATTAACATGATTCTGTCATTTATGCTTCTCAAATTTATTTGGTTTAGGTAAATGTAAAAATTCACCTTGTTGATTGTTGCTACAGAAAGTTGTTGTTTAACACAGAAGAACAAATGAACTGAAAGGGAAACCTGCTGTTATGCTCATGCAGTCTTAAAGCTTTTCGCTTCTTTGAAACTTATGTTGGCACTGTAAATACTCTTCTTGTATGTACCTTTGTATGATTCAACATTAAGTAAAAGTAGATTAGCTTTTACCCTAACTTGAAGCAAGAGTCACTGTTTGCCTCTTAGAAACAGAAGTTCTCTAGGTGATAAGTTCCACTTGATTACAGGATAGTTCCAGTGTTTTTCCTGGAAAGGTCTTATTCTGGCTAGTGCAGGAGCTGGCAGGCTGTAATAGGTAGACGAAAGGTGATCTAGTTTGGTATCTTCTGTTCAACAAGAAAAGTTTTCTTTTGGGCAAAGGAAAACATTGTGATGCCTTGTGAAAAGAACAGGCACACAGTCAGCTCTGTTTTATTTTGTTTTTTCCAGCAATTTAATTGTTCCTCTTTAAAAACCGTCATCTTTCAGTAGATAATATAGTCAGTGTCTCAGAATTATGTGCAAGGATGCAGCAGCTGTGAGTAAAGGGATTGCCCCAAAAGGCAAGTTGGGTTATCTAAGATAACTCTAAGCTAAGACTTTTGCCCCAAGTTGCCTCCAGCAGAAGGTGAATCTTTAGCTACAGAGTGAATCTTGGGGAAGTCAGCCCTAGCAACCTGACTACCACCAGATTTACACGTCTTAACATCTCTACAGAGCCTGATCTATACCACCAATACATCTCAGCAGTCCCCAAAAAATTCTAATCCGAAGAAGGAGTTGGGTTTGATATCCATCTGTTTCAAGATAAATCAGAGTTTATAAATGAAGTGTGGGGAAGGTATAAATACACAGACAAGAAAAATTATTCCTGAAGAAAGGATCTATTGCACTTTCAGATTAACAGATGTAGCTCTCCCACCACAATAGTGTACTGCCAAACAGTAAAAAAGAGGTTCTAAGAGCTAAATGTATTGAATTAAAAAATCTATTGTTCTGAGTTTGAACTTAACCATCTGCTTGCCTTCAAACAGACTCTGCATGCAGCATTGCTGATAATACACTTTGTTCCATTCCATTACTTAATTCAGGCACATGTTTAGAAGTCCTAATACGTTTAAGAATGTTGGTAGATTTATAACTACTTAAATATGTAAACTGTAGACCCTTATTCTTCCACTAAATAAACCAGTTTAATTCACTTTATATTTCATTTTTTTTTAATGATCTTCCCTCAGCTTTTTAAATTAAAACACTAGTGCTAACTCTATAGTTCTCAGTACTTAGGAAAAGATCACCTGGGTTTTGATGAAGTAAATACCCAATGTGTGTTGATTTATTAGGAAGGTGTATCGAAATAAATGTGTAGTTACCCAGAAAATTTGTATTTTCCAAGTGTAGGTAACAGTAATAAACTCATTAAAATAGGAGAGAGTTGAGGATCTGTATGATAGCTGGGAAGTAATTTCTCTTTTTATTCATTTCAGCAGCCCTACTTATCAGTGTGTTTGATCTTTTGCACCAGCCCCCTCCATGCAATTCTACACCCTCTACCTTCATCATCATTGCTCATTTTGTCCATGTAGAAGATGGAGGCTTACTGAGCTTTCTACACATTGACCCGTATATTCTACACAAAACAGAACATTAGAATGTCTGTTGCGATGAAAGCATGCAACGTCTGCTTTTACAGTAGTTTCCATTCAATAATGAGAGTTCAAATATACAGAATTTTTTATTTAATTAATTGTCAAAGCAGTTTATCATGGATACTCAATTTAAAAACTATTCTGATTTTGAAAGGAGAGCTAAACTAATTTGCAGACTTAACAAGAGTCAAAATTTATAGCTGCCACATCTCAAGCACTTACCACTTCTCTGCTAAGTGTCACAACTAAGCCTGTATATGCTCCTCATTCACACAAATGCGGAGTAACTTACAAATAATAAACAACCTCCTGAGGTGGAGGGGCGATAACACTAAACCATCCCATCAAAGCAGTTTAAACACTATAACTGCTTTCAACAAGTTGAACTCAGTGAGAGACGGGCACTCGTGTGCCTTTAGAGAAGCTGACTCTTGCTTGTGCAAGAGCTAGACTGGATGCCTGATTTCTGTTTATACCTTTGCAAACCTTTCCTAGGAGTAAGTGAATTACTGAGGCCACACAGCAGGTCCAGAATATCCTCAGCATCTTAAATTTACTTCCCCAGACAACTCTGCCTTTCACCTTCTACCTACTGGTGATATGAGTGAGTGAGCGAGCGAGTGAGTGAGTGAGTAGAGTGTAACAAAGATGGACCTATATACTGCTAGTAAGAAGCAGCATCCTCATACACAGAAAAGTAGAATAAACTTCTATTTTACTCCTCTTTAAATTTAAACTAGGCATGTCATTTACATTGTCAGTGTATTTATGAATAAAACCTTTGCCTTCCAATGTGTACTTACGAAATATTGCAATGCATTGAGTGTTAAACTTACACTCAAATAATTTCCTGTGACCCCTACTGTTGTTTTGGAGCCTTCTGAAATACAGAATAGAGATACAGTCAGATTACCATACCTCAAAGAAGGTACATACTTTTATATAGTGATCTATTCATTCATGATTGAGATATAGACACCACAGGGGTGGGCTAATACAGGATTATCATCACAAGTAATAGTAAAGCTTTATTGACATGAACACTAGATCTTTGACTTGGTCAGATACACTGAGAAAAGCTCTTTTTTTTCCACTCTAATATTATTGGCCATGGTGAATGGAATCTAGCCCAGCAAAGAGGCTCATGATATAGGATATATAAACACAGCAGTGAATACACTGTTTTCTGTCAACATGACTTTCATACTACATCTTGAAATTGTTTGCTTTAATTTTATTAATGTTGCTCAATGGAGAAATGGATATCACACATAAAACTTTTGTCTCTGATACAAAAACATTTGCTGTTACCTAGGTCAAAATTAGATTTTAAGTGGCCAGATGGCCACACTTGCATTGAATAATTGAGATTACATTAGTTGTTTTGTCTTGTGTATTGGTAGAAAAACAGACTTGGAAGCATACATTGCTTTGTTACTAAATCCAAGTGCAGCACCTAATACCAGTGGGAAAAAGACAGAGGCTCTGTTCTCTATCAGGTCAGTTTTGTCATGCTTAGTTTTGAAATAAACTGCCTCTTATATGCACGAGGTAATTCACATATTTGAGGTCTCTAGACAGTATTAAGCAATTTACTCCATAAAGTTTCAACCAAGCCTGTGCTTTTCTTAGAGAAAAAGAGAGTTAAGCTGTGGTGGTAAAAGCGATGCTAAAGAGGTCCTTGCTCAGAGGAAATAGCACTTTATTTGTAACAACTTCCTACTCCAAATTATAGTGACTGCTGATTGCTTCAGGATTTCTGAAGTTATCTTTATACTCTGCTGTTGTACAGTCTCTGTGTTACTAAAAACTGGATCAGTTTTCTGTTTTTACACTTGCATTTATTTATCCCGTTTGTTCAAGTTATTACAGATACAATTTTACAATGCGAATATGGTTATTTCTGGGCATAAAAACTGATACAGGTTTCTCTGAATGAGAATCTGCTGTGATGCAAAGTGGGACTAGCGAATTATTGTCTCACTGACTGTCTTGGATCAGTGGATGAATTTTAATCCATGGCTAAGCAGTTAATTTGGCTCTTTCAGTGAGTGCAGCGACTGCCTGACTCCAGACCAAGGATCCTCCGACTGAAGTCAGGATGATATGCCTGGTGATGGCACTTCCGATCTCTATGACTAAAAGGGAAAACAGTTCTGGAGCTCCTCTGTGTTGCAAAACAGAGAGCAGAATTTTAAACATTTAAGGGTCTTTTTTTTTCCCCTGCTATTTGTTCAAACCCAGCCCAGGGTAGAGCAATCTGGGTTGTTAACATTAAATCCACCCACCAGCAATAATTTGAAGATTTTAGTCCAGTTCTCAATGGATAGGTGCCAGCATTACCAAATAAATAACTAAATCTGTGCTAATTGAGAAAAAAAGTCAGAAGGTATTGGATTCTCCAGTTCAGTCACTCTTCTGCTATTATGCTTAACTTTGGTAGAACAGAGGCTTTACCTGTGTTGCACCTGATAAGCAGATGAGCTAAATACTGTATAAAATCTATCAATCTGCTATGTTTCATAAGCACTCAACTCCCTAAAAATAAACCACATTTGTTAAAATAAATGAGACATCAATAATGATACTAAATCTGCAATGGAGTTGACTGAAATAAAAACAAGGAACAGATGCAAAACCCCTGTATTTTAATTGAAATTAAAAAGAATGGCAATAAATCAGGTATGGGATAGATCTTGCATAGTCATATATTTTACACATACACAGACATATACACATTCAAAACAGTGTTACAGATTCTATAAACATTTAAAGCCAGTAGGAAGCAGTAGGAAGTGACAGAATGAAAGCTCATCACACCACGCAGTACCAATCCCTTGTGCAGATGCTTTATCATACAGCCTTTAATTACACTGTCACATACTTGGAGATGAACTGAAAAGAGGTTGTATTGAGGTGGGTGTTGGCCTCTTTTCCCAAGTAACAAGTGATAGGACAAGAGGAAACGGCCTTAAGTTGGACCAGAAGAGGTTTAGATTTAAAAGATGTGTAGATGTGGTGCTTAGGAATATTGTTTAGTGGTGGACTTGGCAGTGTTAGGTTTACAGTTGGACTTCATGATCTTAAAGGTCTGTTCCAACTTAAATGATTCTATGATCAGAAATTTTCCAGGAAAAAAATGTTTTCCTAAAAATTCAGACCACATAATAGAAGAATGGTAGTTCTTAAGCAGCTGGGGGGACTTTAAAAACAAGCAAACAAGCAAAAAAAAACCCAAACCAAATAAAGGGAAAGAGACTGCAGTAACCAAAAGGCAAGCTGCTGTGGTGTATGCCTGAAATGCAAGTGTCCCAGATACCAAGTGCTTTCACTGGTAGAGACATGCACTTTGATCTCTTCTGGGGCACTACTTTATTTCTACGTTCTCTAATAACTGCGCTTGTTCCTCTCCTTTTTTCTTCCTTTCCTTCTCTCCTTTTCATGAGTAACTTTACAAAGCCCTCATTTCATCTGTTCTTAGCTCAGTGGTGTATGAATGATGGGGTAGTAGGACTTTTCTCCTTGATCTTCTTCACAAGCACCCTTTTGGCATTCATAGTTGTATGTGGGCAAAGCTTTCTTTAGAACTTAGTTTCCAGTGTTAAGCTTAACTGTATGGGACTCTAGGTTTTATTTGGGGCACACGACTTAAATCCTAATGTGAACCCAACACTGCTGGTTTTCTCCTATTCCCCTTCCCCATGCAAAAGTATCTATGCGCTTATCAAAGTGTGTCACTTTATTCTGTTTCAGCAGCTAATCAGAGTTTGAAAATCCCTCAGGCTTTGTTGAGAGAAGACTCCCTCATCTCGATAAGATACAGTTATTTTTGGTCACCCATCCACTAGCTTCCAGAGATCATGAAGTGAGGGAGGATAGTGTTTTCATCTTGATCTTAGTGTGAGCATGTAAGTATAGATCAATCCAGGTGATTAGATGGGCCCACTGGCTCATCTATTACATTGGATGAAAAATTCCTGCATGCCACAGCAGCTGATTGTTGTATGCCCTGTTCAGCTGGGTACTTTAGTCCCTCGTGTGACAGTTAAAATGACAGAAGAGAGCAGATTTCCAGTGGCTCCAGAGTAATAATTTATAGCTCTGTAATATTGTAGTCCCAGGATGCTTATAATCTAAGAATACAAAACTGTGAATGTTCTGATAAGAATGCAGAATAACCTCTGGCTCACCTGAATGTTGCCTTTGCCAAGTACCTGCCACCTCAGAGAATCAGGTCTGAAGTAGCTATGGGGTTCAAGAGTTCTTGCATCCTTCTACATCCTGGGTTTCCCCCCCTCTCCTTTCCTTTTCACATCCTTCTTAGTTCTAATGACACCCTCATTTCATAGAGGGGTGAGGTGTTTGTGTCAGATTCTTGTCTTTCCCTGCAATATTCTCTGTACTTACTTGGGGAAGTGGTGGAATCACTACCCCTGAAGGTACTTAAAAGACATGTAGATATGGTGCTTAGAGACATAGTTTAGCGGAGGACGTGGGAGTGTTAGATTTACAGTTGGGCTTGATGATCTTAAAGGTCTTTTCCAACCTAAGCAATTCTGTGATTCTATGAATCCTAACTTTTAAAATAAATTTGTATTCAAAACAAATGAAATTAGAGTAAAAAATGCCTGCTAATTTTGGGTATCCAATTAGAGATACTATTTGATTTTTTTAATCACTTTGGTGTTCTGCATCACTTGGCGTAGTCAATGCACATTCCCACAGATTTTGCCTCAGTCAGTGAGTGATTCACTTCACCCCACCAGACCCCAAAATTTCTAGATGGGCCCTCATAATATGAAAATCTCAGTTAATCATTACCTCTTGAGGCAACTTTCCCACATTGTAGAAGCTCTGAGGTGAAAGGGGAATGGAAGCAAGCTCAGCAAGCAAAATTCGGCTATCACATTGCCACAAAGCCCTACGTTCTCTTCTTGTGATTCTCTACCTTGTGCATGAACTGTACCCAGTTCTGTGACAAATTAGACAGGAATCTAGTCAATAAAAATTACAAAGTTCTGATCTGTCCCCAGAGGGAATGTACCTTGCAGAGTTTTGTTTCTGCTTCAGGAAATTTGGAATAAACTGTGTGTGGTCGTGTATCAAAATGTACAGAGACTGAATTGAGGTGATCTGAAACCCCCAGATTAGTCATTTCCTTAACATCCCAGTGCCTGATGCTGCAAGTATTGCTGAATATATAACATGTTTTTTCGTTCGATGGCAACACGCAGACACACACAAAAAAAAAAAGGCAAATATTTTGAATCAGCTCTGATATACTTCACTTGAAGATCATTTCATTCTTTTTTAGCATTAGAAAGGAGATTATATTCCATATAAAAGCAACAATGATGTAGCTGAACTGCATCAATTAAAAATACTGAAATAAAACATTTTGACTTTCAGAATTTCTACCTTGTTTTAAATGAAATTCAGCCCAGCTACTCTGGACATCCAGCAATTATGCATCCTTACTCTTGGCTGACAATGTTAGTTGGTTTTGCTATCCCTCCCTTACTATCTCCCGTCCAGGTCCCCCAACCAAACGGTTTCTCTCTGCTTTCTCTCCACAACCTCTGTGTCTCCTTACCTAATCAGTCTCAGGCTCCTGCCTCCAAACACCAGTCCCAGTTTTCCTCCCTGGACTTCCTGGCTGCTTCTATCGCCTGCTCTGTCACAGGCAGGATTTTTTTTTTTATCCCCATCGTATTCATGCAGAGACCTTTCTTCTTGACACAACCTTCAAATCATTTGGAGCTTAGAAGAGATAGGATTCCTGCCTCTCAGATCCTGCGCCAAAGCTCAGGCTCACAGGGAAAATTTGGAGGTGGGGATTAAAGGGGAAATCTAGCTTCACCACTGTATTCTTAAGCTTCTGTTTGCAGCAAGGGCCAATCTTTACTGATTCCTTTTTCCTGCTAGAATAAAAGAAATAATTACTGAGAATGTGTTCATGACAAAATTTCTAATATTTACAAGTTAGTCACATTTGGACAAATTTTCAGACAGAAAGGGAAAAGCACATTCTAACTTAAAAAAAAGGTCACATTTTGAGTCTGTGCTTCAAAGCCTGAGGGCAGCAGAGCATTTCAAAGGAAAAAGTTTCCATTTTTTTAGTATGAGCAAAACTGTTTATTTTTCCATAACCTTAGAAATGGACAAATTGTTTTGGCAGGTATTTTCAAAATAATCTGCCCGGTACAGACAGTCAGCGTATCAGTTTTCAGCCTAAGTGATGATGTTTTTTCTAAAGCTACATGCTACAGAAAATAGGTCTCTGCTGAGAAATATTTGCCAACCCCAGAACAAGGAATGGCAGCACATACACCTTAGAATATTGTCACAGATTGCATCTACTGAGGATTTCTGATTTTTTTCAGACTTCAGTCGCCTTATGGAAAGGCAACAGGGTCAGTGGCTATCAATTCCATATTTTAGAGGCGGAGAAACTAAAATATGAGGAAAGGAGAAAAAAATCAGGGACAGAATCCAAAAATCCTGATCTTATTCTTAGTCCTATATTTATGCACCCGTTGTTGCCAGCTCAGAGGGGTGTTGTTTGTTCAGTGCCCCTCTGGTCTAGAGTATTGCAGGTATTCTTTATGCTACACAGAACCTTGTACTGGAAATATGATCCTTTTTGTAATTTCTAACTATTGGTGATTGAAAATTGGGGGGAGGAGAGGGAGTGGAGGGCTGTAAGAGAGGGCACAGAGGGTGCAGGAGACACCTGCAAACAACATTTTAATTCAGCTAAGAACAAGCAGTCTCCCACCCTCAGCCCTGCAGCTGAGCATCTGTACAGCATATAAAAAAAATCACGTATTTCTGAGGGGCCTCATACACCTCAGGGACAAGGCCCTGCACGCAGAAGAGAGAGAAGTGAGTAAGGGGCTCTACCAAGACAGAGTAGTTCACTGGTGTGACCAGCTGGGTGATGGCCACTGCCTTTGCTGTTGGTCCAGGTACCCCGGCTGGGGTGAACCCCCGCAAAGGCGCAAGGGGGAGAAGTTAAAGGCCTGAGGTAGACAAGCTGTATAAAAGAATTTCATGCCACTGTCTGGCTCACTTAGCAGAGTTAAGAAACACAGTCAAGTGTTAATCGTAAGTGATGAGATAACCCCATGCAGACTGAGAAACTCTGCTGAAAAACGCCCCAACAGCAATAACAAATTCCTTAAACTGCAGCCCTCTTCAGAGAAAAAAAAAAAAAAAGAAAAAAAAAAAAGCAAGCAAGAATTGCCAAATCAAACTGCTGACTCCTTTCTTCTTATCAAAACACCACCGCATACATCTTAACAGCCCGGAGTAAATCAAATGTGGGACCAGCTGGAACTGGCCGGCTCTTGACCCTCCCTTGATATCAGGTGTGTGCCGCACTTCACTGGCAGATTAATTTATGATATCAAGTAACTCAGAGCTCCTAAAACTTTCAGTATAGCTGTTAGGATGAGGCTGAAGGTTTTCTTTGGAAAGTGTTGCCACTAGAAAAACGTTGGAGGTCTTCCTGGTGGACAGAGATACTCCCCTGCTGATGGCAGTGACTTTGTTCCCTCTGTATCTGTTAAATTCACTCACAAAGAGACAACGGGACAAAATGTGGAGGTATGGCCAAAGCCCACATGTATGCACCTGAGTGACTTTCCACCCCCTTTTGCATGCGGAGCATCCTCTTTTGTGGAGATTTGGTAGCATTTGGTAGAAATGCATTCCTAAAGAAACCTTTCAGCTAAAAAAAAATAAATGGGGGAAGGTCCCGGGGAGTGTGCGCAGAGCACACCGAATTGAGAGCAGCTCACGAGCAGCTCTACCTGCCACATGCTGTCGACAGGGGCTCCAAGGAGAGCATACCCATGTGTGTGATCAATATAATCTATTGCGAAAGAAAGCCTGCATGTTTCTGTGGAGGAACGAGGTTTAGAAAGAACCTCTTTAATTATTACCTGCAGAGAAGTTAAAGTATAACTCAGCAGTAACACGCTACAATCCCTTTGTTGGAGGCTGGGGGCCAAGTTAGACATCTAACCGGCCTGAAATGTGTAGTAAGATTAAAAACAAAAAAAATAATTTTAAAAATAAAATTAAACAGGAAGGGTAGGGGAAGACAAACGTAAAGCATCGGTGACACAAAAGTAGAGAAAAAAGGAGTTAGTATTTCAGGCTGCTGACCTCTCTTTGCGTTTTGCATAGGGGAACCTGAGGAACAGGCTCTGGAGCTGTAGCAGCCATGCATGGTCCTCTATTCTGTGCCCCCCTGTGTGTCCCCACCACCAGTGTTTATAACACACCTCCCGAAGAGCCTAAATCTTCCTCTTTTCTGCCATAGCCTTTTGGTCCCAGACGCTGCTGAGCAGCTCTGGCCACCCCCACCCCAGGGGAGCTTAACCCCAGCATGTCTGCTAGCTCCCCTCTGAGATCACCTACCCCCCATAAAAAAAAGGGGGAGGAGGGCCCTGGGGCTTCCAGGGTCACGCTAATCTGGCAATGTAAGTACAGGTATAACATATATATATATATAAAAAAAAATTTTTTTGAGGGAGTTTGCTTCTTCCACAGATCAATCTATTAATTAAAAGTTGGTCCAGATTGATCGCCTGCAGTCCCAGCTGCACAATTAACTCATAAGGAATTTTATTTTTTTTAAGATCTCAAAATGTAGAAACTCAGTAGAAACCCCGTTTCCTCTTTACTATTAGCTAGCAGTCATGCCGAGAAAATCATTAGAGACATAATTAAATATGGGTCTATTTTTGAAGGGTGTCCTGCAAAACAGCCCCAAAATATGATGTAGTAATTTGATTATATTTTTCCTTTGGCACTACAGGTGCTAGCTACGTTTTCCCTCCATTTCCCACACCATGTATATTAAACAGGGAGAGAACATTGCTCGGCTGTCGGTGATGACCCCAGACTTCGCTGGAATATTTTGCTCCTCGGTGTAAAATTGCGAAGCGCGTCTCTCTCTAAAATTCACTATATTGGTTTTTATAATTACCTTCACAGTGTAAACTTTTTCACATCCCATTTCTTAAAGAAAAAAAAAAAAAGAAAGAAAAAAAAAGGAAAGGAAAAAAAGGAAAGAAAAAAAGGGGGGGGGGGAGGGAAAAAAAAAAAAAACCCAGAAGCTAACTTAGCTGCCACTGTATTAATATTTCTGTTTGCCTCAAGCCCAGGCATTCAGCAACTTAGCCTGGCTCGGGTTTTGTGCTGCTGTGGTCGCCCTGGTAGGGAGTCCGCTGGCCCCTGACTGCAGCTCAGCCTGGCTCGCCTTTTGTGTCGCCATGGTCGCCCTGCTGTGTGTGTGTTCGCCCTGCAGCTCAGCCTGGCCGGGTCCTGCGTTGCTGTGGTCGCCCTGCTGGGGCGTGCGCTTGCCCCTGCCTACAGCTCAGCGTGACTCGCGTTTTGTGTCGCTGTGGTCGCCCTAGAGCCCAGCTTGGCTCGCGTTTGTGTCGCCGTGGTCGCCCTGCTGGGCGTGCAGTTGCCCCTGCCTGCAGCTCAGCGTGCCTCCGCTTTTGTGTCGCCGTGGTCGCCCCGCTGGGGTGTCTGCTCGCCCCCGCCTGCAGCTCAGCCTGGCTCCGGTCCTGTGTTGCTCTGGGCGCCCTGCTGGGCGTGTGTTTGCCCCCGCCTGCAGCTCAGCCTGGTTCGGATCCTGTGTCGCTGTGGTCGCCCTGCTAGGGTGTCCGCTTGCCCTGCAGCTCAGCCTGGCTCGCGTTTTGCGTCGCCGTAGTCGCCCTGCTGGGAGTGCAGTTGCCCCTGCCTGCAGCTCAGCGTGGCCCGGGCTCCCTGCAGGCCCCGGTACGGCGTTTCGAAGCCCCTGGACCCCTGCTCGGCTGCTTTCTCCTGCCGAGCGCCGCGCCGTCCCCGGGCTCTGACCCTCGGATCGCTGTGCTGTGTTCCCCGAGCCGCATCGCACCGGGGAGCTTGTACTTCACACCCCGTTGTGTAATTTGTCAGATTTCAATGGAGGATAACTCCTAATGTTATTTATTGCGGGGGGGAGGATAAAGGAAAGCAGACCGCATCAGGCCTCCGTCCGCTCTCCTCCCCAAGATTTTATTCTTTCCTCCGGAATAATTTCTCCTCGCCCAGTAAAACGCATCTCACGATGTTGCTTTGCCTCCCGACGAGGCTGACCTCCTCGGTCCCTCCGGGGCCACAAAGCAGCGGCCGGAGCTGGGGAAAAGCCCCGCGGAGCGGCGCGAAGCCCCGGCACCGCCGAACCGAGATGCTCAGCCCCTGCCAAACCGAACCGAGCGGCTCAATCCCTGCCAAACCGAGCCAAACCGAGCGGCTCAGTCTCTGCCAAACCAAGCCGAACCGGGCTTCTCAACCCCTGCTAAACCGAGCTCAATCCCTGCCAAACCGAGCCCAACCGAGCCGCTCGGCCCCCGTCGACCGAGGTGACAGAAAATGCTGTGATTTAAACCCAAGCCGGGTCTCGTTGTATTTTTTTTTTCCTCTCCTTTGTAGGATACAGAAGGTGAATAATGAAATCCCTTTGCTAATAGTTTATGAGCCATGAGATTGGAAATGTATATGGATAGACCAGCGCGCCGGGCTAAAAATCACTTGAGAGGAGCCTGGCAGAGGAAAGGCTTTTTTTTTTTTTTTTTTTCTCTTCATCGCGCCCGGCACGGAGCGCAGGGGAGCGAGGGGCTGCGGGGGCGCGGCCGCTGTGTCCCCCGTCCCTGCACAGCTATGGGGAGTCATTACACCCGGGAGTAGCCCCTCTGCCCGCGTGGGTCCGTGCGGCACAAAGGGAGGGGGGTAGGGGGGGGTAGCGGCACCGCAGTCGGCTTTAGCGAACGCTCCGAAAGCCGATTTCCTCGGCGTTTTGGGATTTTTTGTGGGTTTTTTTTGGTTGGGCTTTTTTTTGTTGTTGTTGTTTGTTTGGTTTTTGTTTTTTTTTTGCGGTGGGTCACGTATGCGCTGATGGGGCAGAAGCGGCGCCACTGGCGCTTTCGCCGGGGCGGACACATCGCGCACAAAGTCAGTGCGGCGGGATGATGAGTGAGGGCATCGCTCCCTTCCCTGCCGTAAAAACAAACCACTCATCAACTCCGCTCAGTGCGTGCCATCGAGAAAAAGTCGCCGCGGCGCGAAGTGGCACCATCTGTCCTGCCATTCTTGGAGACACAGATATATTTCTTTAGACAGGTCAGCAGTTTCCTCCCCGGCCAGCCCTGTCAGGCACCTGTCAGAGGAGAAAACCTCTTCATAGCTGCCGCGGTGGGATCCTTACCGGCAGCGGCCCCTCTGCTGACAGGGACCCAGCCTTAAGCTTCCCGCAAATCAATGTCCTCCAGAGATAGGTACCTGTCCTTACGAGGGAAGGCCGAAAAATGCCGCTCAGCCCATTAACAAAAGATGGGCAGAGGGCAGCCGGTTTCCCGGAGGTTCCTCGGGAAGGCCAGGTTGAAGCTGGGGCTCCGCGGGGAGCGACCCTGTGCTGGGGCGATTCTCTCGAGTGGGTCCATCGGCTGACCCAAAGCCCCAGGTGAACGCTTAATCCCTACCAAAGTAACCCACTCCACACCCAAATCTTTCCCACCTGTTTTCTCTCTGTTGCCCACTTCCTTTCAAAGTGAGGGCACATTCAGGAAAGCCTGCCTGCCTGCCCGCCTCCTTCACTTCCACCTGGTATCGCTTAGAGCCCCCCCCCCCCCTTAAAATAAACCCCAACAAACAAACAAATAAAAACCTGCAATCACTCTGTATTTCCAATTTGGAGTTAAAGTCGGTGCTAATCCGGGTCAGTTCCTGCCCCTGGCTGAGAAGGCAGGGAGGGAGGATGTAATGTATAGGTTGGGGGGGCGGGGAGGGAAGCAAAACCAAGCCTAAAATAAACAAACAAACAAAATCTCTCCCACAATCACAATAAAGTGAAATTCCTTTCTACACACCCACAACTTTAGCTCTGTCTGCTGCCTGGGGGGGTTTAATCTTTCAAAGAGAAAGGGGGGCTCCCTGCGCAAAATTACGCCTTCTCCTCTCATTTGTTAGCTGATTCCATCAAAAAGTTCGCTATTTATAGGCTACACACACGAACCTGGAGTAATACAAACCCTCCCGTGTTGTTCCCCTCGCAAAGTGGCCGGTCCTGAAGCATCTGATCGGGTTTGTGTGTGTGTGTGCGTGCGCGAGTGAGACACACAGCGCGCTACCGTCAAAAAGGGGAAAGAAGAGCTCAAGCTGAGAGACTTATTAATTGCTAAGAGCTGCTCTGCCACCAGCCATGTGAGTACCTAACAATGATCACCTTTTGCACAGATGGTCAGCGATGAGGCACAGACACTTTCTGTCCTTTTCTTCCTCCCTCCTTTTTTTTTTTTTTTAATTCTCTCCCACCCACCTTTTTTTTCTTCTTCTTCTCCCCCCCCCTTTCTTTTTTTCCCCCTTCCTTTTTAATTTGAGTTTGCACGGCTTATTCCTCCCAAGGAGGAGGAATGAAATGTAGGCGAGCGCGAGGGAGAAAATGTGCCGGAGAAGAGGAAGGAAGGAGTGGTGGAGGGAGAGGAGGAGGAGGGTTTGTTAAGCGATCGCCTTGTCCCCCGAGTCCGAGACGGCTGGGAATTAGTAACAGCGAGATAACGGAGGTTGTATCCCTCCCTCTTCCTCCGCTGTGCTTTTCCTGGAGCTCTCAGCCCCCCTGACAATTAGTACCCTGCTATCACCGCGGGTAACGGACTGTATTCATCAGACCCCATCTGGGGGAATTAAAAGGGGAATAAAAAAAAAAGAGAGAGAGAAAAAGAGGGATTACGGGGTTTGATCGCGCACGGCAGTGACTGTCCGTCAGCTCCCAGCCTGCTGTGCAGGCAGGTAGGAAGCACTGGGAGAGGAACCCGGTTCCCGGGGCTGTGAGTGCGATTTCGGGGAGAGGGGAGCGCCCCTTCCCCGGGGGCGGCAGCGCGTTCCCCGCTCGCCTGGCTCTTTCCTTCCCCCACGCGAGGTCTCTGTGCTTCCCAGGGCAGTCCCAGCTCTCGGCGTTTGGTACAGGGCGTGAAATCAAAGCCCCACGCAGCAGGCAGGGCACAGCACGTGGGGTTAAGAAATTGCCCGGTTGTTTCGGGGGGGGGGGACTCAAGGTGTAATAGGAAGCGTGGCTGTCGAAAAGGTAGGTGTCCTGGTTTGTGGAGGAATGCAGGGCTGGGAGACTCTTGGCATGGAAAGGCGGGGTGTGTGGACAGGGAAGGAGAATTTGCTGCCAGGACGGAGGCGCTTTTCTAAACCAACACTTGAGCTCCAATCACACACTCTCGGTTAGCGTAGCATTAAATTAACAGGGTTGGGGTTACCCAGGGCATTATACCGTGTGCCCGGGATGTAACCTCTGCTCATTTATACACAAAGAAGAGGGAGAGACGGAGTTACACCTCGAAAGCCAAAGAGCACGGTGAGTATTGGTATTTGTTCCTCTCCCTCACATGCCTGTGAACAAAGTTCAAAGGCAACCGGTGCGTGTCTGGGTCCGCCGGAGTCTCCCGCAACCCTCAAAGCCTGGTGCCGGGACCTCCAGCACAGCCCTTCCTGAGGGGAGCCATCGCAAAACAAAAAAGCAAGAACTTGTGGTATCTTAGTTATAACTTCGGTGCTTTAAGTAGGGGGGGGGGGGGGGGAAAAAAAAAAAAAAAAAACAAACCAACAAACAAAAAAAACAACAACTAACAGTGACTTGGATCCAGCGCTATTTATAGGTGGCAGTAAAGCCTCCTTTTCAATGAGCAGCCGTGGAAAAGAAGCGTCAGAAAACTGGCTGCGTTATTGATTCAAGGTGCCGGACGGTCACAGCCACGCTGCTCAGGCTGGACCTACAAAGTCACGGCTCCTTCTTGTGTTAGGCAGGGAGAAGAGGAATAGGATCTGTATTTTGCTGACCCTTAGCTTGGACACGATTCAACTCCCAAGCACGGGTACAGGGCACAAGAGTGTGAGAAGGAAGACTTTTCCCTTTTCTCTCAGACACGCACATAATACAGGGCACCCGCAGGGCTGAAAGTGGGCCAGGGCTACACGGTAGGTATCAGATCACACAAAGCAGAGGAAAGAAATCTAGTTAAAAATACATTAGTTGAAATGAGAGGACGAGCTTGATTTTTTTTTTCTGCCTTTTAAACAAAGGTGCACGTTAGAACAAGCTGGAAACACCTTATGCCTGACGGTATCCCCCACACCCACTGGAAATAAAGCAAGAAGCTTGCTCTTTCTTTGCATCTTTTAAACCTTGTTTTAATTAGAATTGCTAAAGTAGGACACCCCGGTGGAGGATGTTTTCCAGTATCCACCTACCTCTGTGCTGTAAGCAGAATTGCTGCCTGCTAAATTGCTTGAAACGCAAAATTCTGCCACACCCCCAGCTTGTTTTGGCACCTATTCACCCTTTTCCCCTCGAAACTGCAATCGCAGATGAAAAGTTACTCCATTAGGAGGAAAAGAGAAATTCCAAACAACCAGCAGTAATGAGATGAATGGACTCCAGGAGCCTCGCTTTGCTCTGTGCAGCGTGCGCGTCCCTCAAAACTAATGCTTTTTTTTCTCCCTCCTTTTTTTTTTGAAGTGCCAAATTGGGCGTATCCTTACCCTTCTCTTTTAATTTATGTGATTAAATCATAACAAAAACAAACTCTCAAGCTGCTCGTATTTCCTCACATGCAACCATACGCAAACCCTTTTATATGGAGGAAAGTAATTGGCTTTAGTTAACTGAGGACACAGGCTTGGCACAAGTTTTACTCCCGATTTCAGAGGAGCGTTTAACGCTACCGCGTGTTACAGCTGCACCTCACGCTCCTTATTTGCCAACCTCGGGTTTTTTAACTGTTTATCTCCTTCTCCACCTTTCTCTGATTTCGCTAATGAGGGTTGCTCACGGCAGGGACGAGGGGGGGGGCTCTTTCCCCGTGGGGTTTGGAGCGTCTCGGGGCCAGGTCAGGGAGCGCTCAGCCCGGTTTAATGCTCGGAACCGCTTCTGGACCGCTTCCCGCGGACATCCCCATCCCATTTCCGTACCGTGCGCGCTGCTCGTTTCCACTCCTGATTAAGGAGTGGATTAATTTCCTCCTTCAGGAAAGTGAGGTCCTGTTAGCTCCCTTCTAGATTAAATGAGAAAGAAAGAAAATATCTAGAAGTTTTTCAAGCAAAGTTGGGATTCCCTTTGCTTATTACTCAAGCGAAGAACCGCGTTTAGTTGGAAATT
Source organism: Cuculus canorus (assembly GCF_017976375.1). NCBI lineage: Eukaryota > Metazoa > Chordata > Aves > Cuculiformes > Cuculidae > Cuculus > Cuculus canorus. The sequence continues at coordinate 92,689,501 of NC_071403.1, forward strand.
TCTGCCCGAGAAGAATAATGATAATTCCCCGTCCACCTCCAAAGGGTAGTTGCAGGGTGGCATTTAGTGCATGCTGTTCCCGGGTAATCTAATGACATGGTTGCTCCCCTGCCCGCTCGCAGCCCTCCCTTCGGTTCTCGCTCCCCGCTCGGTTTCCTTCTGAAGCGTGGCGGCACCGCTCGATGCTTTTGGAGATGCCATCGCTTACTGCCCGTCCTGCCCGAGCCTTCCCCGCTTCGCTCGCTCCCCGCCGGCAGGTTCACACTTCGGCTGGGCTCCCACAGCGTGTTCACAGTGGATAACAAAAAAAAAATAAAAATCACTAGCCCGCCCGATAAGAGGGCGAGGGACTCGTAGCAACAGGTAACGAGGTCACCTGCAGCTTTTCAAGGGTGTCGAACTGCTTAAAAACGAGAGCGGGCGGTTTGCAAAGGAATCGCATTGGGCAAGGGAGTGTCCGAAGGGGAGAGAGAACCATCCGAAATAGCGCTGAGCGGCACTTTTTTAACACGTCTCAAGTTACTGTGAGGGCGACAGGACCTCTGCAGCGAAACGGAAAAGCTGCCCCGCTTTGGTCTCTTGCTCGCTGGTGTCTTGTGGTCCCTAAAAAGCCTCGATAAGCCGCGCCGCAGAGCGACCCCGGCTCTGAGAATCGCGGGTCTGGGCCGGACACGTGTTGCTCTCTGGGGAGCGGTCCCTCCAGGGGATGCCAGGGGTGCTCCGGGCAGGTACAGTTGCTTGGGGGGGGGGAAGCGCTGCCGCATCCCGCCGAGGTACCTCATCCTTGCTCTTGAGGGTCGCGCCGGAGCTGTCGGGCACGAACCAGACCCCAGGCAAGTCCTTGCGGAGCGCTTGTGCGGCAGGGATGCTCGAGTTGCCGGGGACAGCCCGGGCTGGGGCTGCGGGAGAGCAGGCGAGGCGAGTCCCCGGGCTGACCCGAAAGCGGGGAGCTCTCTCCTCCCTTCTCCCTCCCCGCCCCGGCTCTTTGTTCTTTGCCCCTTTGTTCTCCCTCTCCTCGGCGTTTGCCTTAAGTTTCCAGGCGGGCTGGAAGTGCGGAGGAAAGTTGTTGAAAGCTGAGGAATTAACAATAAGTGGATGCCGGAGCAGTTAAAAGAGGTGGGGGGTCCCTTCCCTTCCCGAGGCTGCGAGCCATTCCCTGCATTCTGTCGCTTTGTCTGACTTGCCCAAAGGACCCGTGTGTCGCGGGGCAGACGGGCCACGCTCGCACTGATGCTGAGGTAGAAGGGGAGATGGGGCTCCCACGGACACAGCGCAGCCCCTGCGGACCCTGCAGCCCTTCTGTCCCCATTCGAAAGCAATCCGGTGGGCAACTGTCCTTTCTGGTGGGAAAAAGAGAAGAAATATTAATAGCTGAAAATATTGTAGAGAGACAAGGTGGTGGGTCACAGGCACGAAGGGTTTCTGAATGTTATATTTTTAGGGCATGTGTGATGGTTTGCATTGCGCAAACCCAGAATGGATTTGGCTTCATTGCCTTCTTTTCAGCGTTCTTCCTGCTTGCTTGACAGGAATGTGGTAAAGTGTTGTCACGAGTTAAATAAGTTGGCACTCACTTTCAAAGCACATGGGATAGAGCAACACCGCAGCTTAAAGGACACAGTTAATGGGAGATAATACAGTATGATTTGGTGTGGACAATAATAATAAAACTTACTTGGAAAAGGAAAATCTCTTTGCTCAGTACAATATAGTATAGCCTTGTCCTGCCTTCGCTAATCATGTTTAAACGCTAGAGAACTACAAGCTTATTTTACCTTGCATTAAGAAACCACAAATAACTTTGCAAGCATTAGTTATCACAGGATTCTTCTCTGTCCCCCTGACATATGAAAGCAGGAAAAAATTTCATTTGGGTGCATTAGATATTAGGAAAGCTGATGTAAAAGGAAGTTTTAATATGGAGTCAGTCACAGCGGGTTACGGACAGAGCCAGATTTGAACCTTGAACTGCAGCAGACTTCCCTAACAGCTCTGTTATGCCCCCACCTTTACAACCAAGGATACGATGGATGAACATAGCACTCTGGCACTTGTTTAAAAGTTGCTTGAATGTATTTCTTGTAATCGAGAGAATGTCAATAAACATTTATAGCAGTATAATGTAAATTTATTATTTTTATATATGTCAAGAGCCTACAAAATTATTTTTTTAAAAGGTTATATTCCCAGTACTTTTGTACTGATTGTTTATCATAGTGAGTTAAATTTCTAGAACTTGTATACATACTTTTGATATCAAACAAACCAAACAAGTTTGAAAACTGAGGTGAGATAAGATTTGAGTTGACTAAATAAATGGTTTAGATTGGGTTTTTTTCTAACGTGCTTATGCTAATAAGGATTAGAACATCTTTCTGACAGATGTTAAACCCCAGGGTCAATTTTTTTAAATGAAAGGGGTTTGATTTGAGGGAATGTGGGGCCTGTTCTGGCTTTGTTTTTTCTTGATGTTGAGGGGATACAATCTCAGTGAGAAGTCTGGGAACCTCACAACTGGAAAATCCAGCTTTAGGTGCTTTGAGCTGCAAACTCAAACCCAGAAGCTGTCCTTGAAAACTTTGACCTTTATTATCTAGGACCGTGGTTCACAGCTTAGTGTAATGATCGGTCACTGGCAAAGTAGAGAAAGATATAGGCATCATATTGAATGCTTTGGTGATAGTTCGATCTTCTAGCTGAATGCATCTTCACACACAAACCTACTAGACTATTACTTAAATCCAATGGCTGACTGCACTATTTACTATTCTGTTTATATGCCAAATCTCGTAATGTGTTGTTGCAATATCCAGGTAAAAATGTTCAGTGCCATTTGCAACAAGGAATCTGCCTTAAGCAATGCTATAATCAGTAATAGCTAATGTTACCGAGAGCAACAGTTTCTGCCACAGGAGTTAACAAAGGTACAGCAATAATTGTGTTCAAAACTAAATAATAGCAGACATCCAAGAAGGAAAATATAAATTTAATTGGAAAAATGGATCTTACAGAATGCTGTATGTGATCAATAGCAGTTGCTTCTGTCTTGAAAATGACGGCGATTAGAGGGCCAAATAATGCTAGTGGGTACTTGTTCAAATAGAGGGCTTCTGCAGTGTGAGGGAAAATTAATTTCTGACTCAAAAGCATCTGCTGAAGACAGGGTAGCTGATTTAGTCACATTTTAATTAATCTTCCCTTTTTGATCATCACGCTTCTTACTGACATGCATAGATATCCTTTCAATAGATGACAGATTTATATCTATTTAAAAGAAAAAAAGCCCAAACAGACAATGCTCTAGTACTTCCCTTGGAAATTCTCTCAATGAATGCAAGTTATTAAATATTACACTGGATTTCAGAGGGCAAATCTGAATATGTAAAGACAGTCTGGGATTTTGTTATCCTGTTTTTTTGAATGGGGGACAAAGCTACCGAGTTGTAGTAGTTCGCTAAACTACCGTGTTCTTTAAATGAGATTACAGGCAAAACCTTCTACCTCTGAATTTTTATCACGTTTGTACTGTTGATAAATACTTGGAGTGAACAAGGAAGAAAATACAGTGCTTTCATTTTTACTTCCCTTGCACATATTCAGAACTGTTCAGATATAATAACAGCATCAGTGCAGAGAAGTATGGCATAAAATCAGCATAAGGAAGAAATTAAAAATGTATACTCTCTGCTTTATAGTAGATGGCTCTAGATATAGGTGTGAATGAATACTGACTCACTTATACAGTTCTTAAATGGAAAAGCTGTAAGTTTAAGACAAACGTAAGCAGAGTGTCATACTGCATTCAGTAGATGTTGGCATGCTAACTTTAGGAAAACAGAAAGCAGTGGTTCCCTTGGCATCCCCACAGAAAATTAGATCTTACCAGAAAGGAAAGGAGAGCATATAACTACAGGAGCTATGTTAAGAATGGACGTTTAAGAACTTTAATATTGTATTTCTTTTTTTTTATCGGTTTATCTCAGTCTTAACAAAATTAAAAGATTTTTTCTTGTAAATGATTGTTTCATTCTTTCAGTATACACCTAATAAAACTAAAAGTCTTCAGAATAATGCAGATCTCAGGCTTTCAAATGTCACAAGGGCCTTGTGTGCTTACTATATGTATAAAATTACTACTAACCATGGTAAATAGTGGAATACTGTTGGCTAAGATTCAGTTGCTGAATAAAGGGTGAGTCAGGAATTTTTGTTTGTTTGTTTTTTAACTCTTGTGTCATGTACGGAGAGCCCTGTAGCTCATTTCACCATGCAAGTATAGGAGTAAGCTTAAGGTGTTGACTGAATGTAGTAAATATATTTGCAACAAATACTGGTGATAATGATATGTTTCCATCAAGGTATTTAATCTGTTTTGAAATTTGTCTTATTCTTAACAAATAGTTATTATAAACTGAGAAATTACTTCCCCATATTTATATTCTGTCTCCAAAGCCTTTTTATTTGAAGCACAAAAATAAGTATTTCTCTGTATTTTCTTAGTCACTCACAACCCTAAGATACAGGACTGGCATAATACACACAATCTTCCTCCCTCAAAATATTTGCAAGAATGTGTTTTTGAACATAGATCAGTAACGTATAAGTGGCTCTGGCTCTTAGTATAGAAGGTGAAGAGATGTTAAATCAATGTAAGTTCATTCTAAGTAAATGATTAAGATAAAGGCTCAGTTCTGTTTCCACTGCAGTTAACACCAAAACTCTCGTGACTTTGAATAGCTTCCTCTTCCTGTTTGGATTGGGGAAATGCTCAGAAATTCCAGCCAGCATTTTTGTTTTGTTGTGCAGAAATACATAGAAGTAACATAATCTTCTTTGCTTAAAGCTAGGGTTCCAGGCTTTATTTTTTTTTCGTAGACTTCTGCTGAATATTTTTACATTTATTATCAAGTAGTAAGAGGTCATGATCCCATCCACTCCCCTTCCCCCCATGGAAACAGTTACCATAACCATGAATGGCATATTTGATATTTTGTGTTTAACTATTTCAAACCTTCATCCAATTACAGGATAAAATGATTTTTTTAATACTTGTATAAAATACAAATCCTTACATTAGTGTCAGTCTTTCAAAGCTGAACTGTTGCTAAGTTTAACGTTCATTAATGACAGCTGTTAAAATGAACTAGGAACTTCCATATTTTCTTTCAGTTAGGAAAATACTCATGCTGAACTGAACTAGGTAATTCCATGCATATGCTTATCAGTCCGTGTTTTCTGAACATATGACATCACTATTTAATGTTTTTTACTTATTCTTTCATATTGTTTTATTCACAAGAGTGAGACATCTAAAATATGCTTGAAATTTATAATTAAAAATATAAATCTTTAAATGAGGGATGTAAATAGTGCAGACTTTGAATTATAAATTAGAAAATCTTTTTTCTGTTTCTAATTTGGATTTTCTTTGAATAGTTTTCTTCCGTCCTCCCTCCCTAATAATCTTTTCCACTTGAAAAAATGTTTGAAGTAGTATGCATTTTAGTAGCATACAGCACAGGGACTCCTCCATGTTTGAATCATACTTGGAGCTCTTCATATGATGTTTTTGCTTCCATAGAAAGTGTTAAATATTTTAGGCTGACTGACTCTTTTACACATGGCAAAAAATACAGTAATCCAGTGAACGTTTCCACTGACACATGGAAATCGAAAGACTTTGCAGCTGTACTTGTACGACACTGCTACTAACATGAGATTCTTCTGGGGTGCACGATGTTGGTATATTCAGGGAAAAATAGAAATAAATGGAGCTTATACTTCTAACTTGGGTGATACCAACTTCTTATATGCACTCAGTAGATAAATTTGTACTTTTTGTCTTTCTAATCTGCAATAACATCTATCCAATGGAATAACTGTGAGAGATATATTTATAGATATCTATGACACACATACAGATATGTGTGTGTGTGTGTGTGTGTATATATGGCCGGGGAAAAATTTACTCAAGGAGACAAGCTTGCTTTAAAGGAAGTGCCACATAAAAGAGGAACTGAATTTTCTGTCTTGGTAGAATGAAGAAATTATTGCAATAAATAATAATTTATAAATTATAGCATCCAGACTTCCGTAAAGAAGGATCACCAGTAGCAGACCCATGTAATTAAGAGTGATGGTAGTGACTGAATTATTTCTGAGTTCCTTTACGCATTAACTAGCAAGAAAATTTTCATCAATGTGTAAAAATCAGAATTCTTTAAGAGGAAAAACGTGCAATAGATTCAACCTTTAAATGCTGGGCATTTGGGTTGATGTTTTGTTTTTTTTTTTTAATTGATCGTTTGTTTTATAACAAGGAGCATTCATAGAAAAATATTCAAAGCAGGGGAAAAATAATTGAGGAACTGTGATGTGACTGGCATAGATCCTTCCTGAACTAGTAGAAGATGCAGACCAAATTGCTTGTCATTGGAGTACTAATATCTTTAGAATCACATCGAAGTTCATTTGATCTGTAAGTTTAACATCGTATTCATCAAAGTCACTGACATTCATGCTCCAAAGCCTGGAACTTCTGCAACTATGCCTAATTTTTATGATTGGTTCATTTTTCTGTTATAGTTTAAAAAGTTTGGGTAAAACAGATATAGTAAACCTGTGATTATAATGCTTGACATTTAATGAGTTAATTTGATTATTCATCTGAAAGATATCAGAGGCAACCCTTACTTTCATATAAGGAAACTGAGGCACAGAGAGAGAAGTGATTCTTAGAAGCCCGAGTTCCCAATGATATGTTGGTGATAGGTTTAGGAATACAGAACAAGTTACACATAGCTGATACATACATGTTTTAGCTTCATAAAGCACAAGCATTTTATGATGCCTTCATAAGCTAATAAACCCTTGTTCCAGCTGTCTTCTCCAGAGTTTTGTGACATTCTCTTAGTGGCAATGCTTCATTCATTAAATGTCTATAGATCTTGTAATCTGATGGTCACCTGTATGAGAGCTGGAAAACCTGTTTGTCCTTCTAATACCCGAAAAACTTCTTGATGTTAATTACTGTATTTGTAAGTACATCAGCAGAATTACCTGAAATCAGCTGGAATTACTCTTGCGTAGCAATTTGTTGCACTGAGGCTGCAGGGAGGAAAACTAGCATCTCATGTTGTACATCCTCTGCAGCAGCATAAAGCCGAGAGGAAAAAATGAGGCTTAGTGGAAAACAGTGAAGGGCCATTTTCATTAGGCTTGTACCTAAAAAAATGGCCCAAGAAGCAGCATATACTGCTGGAATAGAAGAAACTGTTTCTGGATATTATCTTTGGGTATTACACTGCAATGGTAACTTAGACAGTAACGTAATAGCCTATCTACATAGGTAAGAATGTAGAGCAACAGTCTCCTAACATCTGCAAATTAACATACCAATCCCTTAAAAAGTCATCATTTGTACAAAAGGGAAAGGGGAAAATAATTCAGGGAAAACTGTGTACCTGATCATGCTTCTGTGTATAACACGTGAGAGTTATCAATATGGTCTTAATATTAACAACCATTTCAATAAAATAATTGATTGTTGATTGTGGCCATGTTTTTTCTTTGTCTGCAGTCTTACCTGAACATCTAGGTCCAAAGAGCTTAGAGCAGCAACTAAGACTCTGACTGCTCAGGTTGTGTGCAAGCCCGATAAACATAGGGGGCCTAGTACAAAGATCACTGAAGTTCTCAGCATGGTTCCAGAAGGACTTGGATGGGGCATTTGTGAGCTAGTGGTTTTACTTCTCAGCAGAAATTTAGTAGCAAAACATTATGGTGAAGTCTCCTAACTAGTAAAATTGCTCTAATGTGATGAACTGTACCATAGTATCCAATTGCACACTGAAAAAATTGCCCTAGGTAAAATCACCCTTGTTGAAATAAGTCAATAGAGAAGATAGTGGATGCAACTAAGCTCTAGGTAGTGTATACAAAAAATAGTGTTAGTCTGTTAAGAAAAACTGATTTGATATCAGTCTCTCTGAGATCTCTTTGAATTCTGTAACTAAAATGAGAACTGGCTTCGGTCCAAAGGAACTTCAAGAACATGTCTAGCAATGATGTTTTATGCACGCTTTGTAGTGTGCTGCTACACACAGACACTAACATACTCAACATCAGGCCGAAAATTTTCAGCCAAATAAGAGGCATATTTAGACATCTCATGGGAGAAGGCAAATGGGGATGCAGAGGTGTTTGCAAGGGAAGCAGTTTCCCAACATGAGCTTCTCCATGCCTTCCCTCATAGAAGCCCTTTTGGGGGATGCGCTCCAGCTTGGCACCCTGGCTTGTGAGTCCTGTCACACCTGGCTGGACACAAGCTCCCTCCTCCCTGCCTGCTTCTTTCTGTGCAAGAAGCAATGCCAGGTGGCTATGTTTGTCCTCTTTTCTTGTCTTTTTTTTTCAGTTGGATCTGCCATCTGAGCAGAGGGGTAACACAGGGAAAGCTGATCTTTTTCATGACCTATTTGGGGCTATGATCGTCAAGCCTAAAATTGAAAAGACAGTGCTCTGCAGTGGTTCTCCTCATTTTGGTGAAAGTAGTTGAAACTCTGCCATCTAACTAAGGAGATATTAAATGACTGACACTGTTTTGAAGCATCTTTTATTTTCCATTTAATTATCTACAAGTAAATATATACAGATTTGGGGACTATCCCTTATATTCCTTCCTGAATCTTCTAAGAAAACAAAAAACAAGACCAAAAATTATCTCCTTTACTAATCTTATTTGAAACAACCCCCCAAATCTATTATAGTATATCTTTTTACAGAGATTTAAATAAATTTGGACAGATTGTCTTCGATATGATGAAGTTTCTAAAGCTTTATAAACATTCTCTTTGTAAGGTATTAAGAAACTGTGATTCAGCAATACAATGGAAATATCACAGCTAAAAAGGAAATAAACAACTTGCCTTCTTGGCAGAATTATCACTACCCCATGTGTAGGAAAAGCGTCCATTGCTGGCTGCCTTTGCTGCAATTACTGGTGTACTTTCTTGCCAGGATATCCCATTGTTTGCTGTGCTCCCTTTGCAATCTTTTTCATAGGGCTTTTGGATGCAGGAACTTTATCTAATGAAATGTTTTGTGGAGCACCTAACAAAATTACCTTTATTGCCCTGAACAATGCTATTATGCTACATTACCTAATGAGAACACATCCCTGGTAGCGTAAATCCGGAGCAGTTACCCTAATGTTTGTAGAAATTGCTCTGCATCGACACTGGAGCAACTCACTTGGGCCTGACTGCAGCAGGTCTCTTACTCTGCCTTTTGTAATATGAGAGAAGGACCTGGTATTTCAGAACATATTTCTGAAAAAAGTTGAGCATAATGTCAGCAGATGAAAGCGCGTAGCTCCTGGCAGCTCCCAGCCCCAGTAATTTCTGTGCTGCCCAGAAATTAACTTCAAGAGTCTCAAAATTGCCATTAAAATTCAATTGTTTCCCTTCACATTTAGACATCCGCCCACGGAAGAACACACATCATGTAACTTCTCCCCCTCTCCCTGGGGGTGCTACCAGATTAGCTGATGAGAAGGATGGGAAGGTTGCAGTCCTAATGGTGACTGAAAAGACAGAGGCAAGAAAATGAGCTTACCTTGCTGCTCTAAAGTTAAACAGTAATCTACATGGCTCCAACGCTGAAATACGTAATAACATGGTTTCAGGATTTCATTGCTAAAGATTTTGCATTGGTTCTGCTTCTACCTCGGCTAATATAAATATGTATAAAATTCTATTTTATTGCTATTGCAACATATGACCAAAATATCATAAAAAATGCAATTTCTCCATATTTTACTAGAAATTGAAGATCGATCCCCAGATAGTATAAATTGGTATGACTCCACTAATTTTATGAGAGCTTTGTCAGCTTTCAGTGGCTGCATATCTGGTTTCTGATTTGTGGTCTTGACCAGCTAATTACTGAAAAAGGCCTCACCATACTATGACATTCATACAGAGTAAAGGAATTTGGGGTTCTGACTGGGTTTAAGCAGTTAGATATAAAGAAATACATTGGTCTGTGGAATAAGGTCTTTTCACTTTCTCACTGTTTTCTATCATGAACAACTAGATTAAAACTAGTGTTCTGTCCTTCCCATCAGGTTCTTGGCCTGCTGGAGGCCCACAGGTATAAGAGGAAGGATGGATTCAGTATCATCACATTTCACACAGGGCTTTAGAAACGAGCATCTTTAATGCACACCAAATGAACTAAATTACAGGGGAGTGTCTCCAGCCAGCATTCCAGGGTTGTGAATGCAGCCTGGGAACCCATGGTCCAACAGGCTTTGTCATCCTCACTGGTGCCAAGAAAGGCATTGCTACAAGCTTCCATAGACCATTCTTTACCTACATTTATCACACCTTTGAAAGCAGAGCTTTTTGCATCTGCCTGGGGATGTACTTAACACATTTTAAAAAGTTGGAAAGTACATTGAGATTTAAAGCTGGATACTGTCAGTGTGCTTCGAACAGAGTCTAGATGGAGTTGAGGTAGTTGAGGCCCTTCAGTCCAAAATTGTTTAAGATGCAATATTGACCTATCTATCTTTTAACTTAAGATGCCAAGTGAAGTCCTGCATCCTCAGGGAAGATTTCATACAAAGCGTTGGGTTTCCATAATGGAGTCGCACAGCTTCTTTCTTCCCAACTGCAACAGTATCAGTTCCTCTGTCTTTATAATGAACATAGCAGTTAAGAGAATTTAAGTTCAGTGATGAAGGGTTTCATGTTTCCTCTTCTTCCGGCCTATAAACTATTCTATGCACAGGGTTCTTCCGCTCTCCCTTTCGAAGCTCTGCCATCAGCATTTACAGTTACTCAGGCTAAAGAAAAGGAGCAGCAGGGAGCATGACTGTAGCCTCCTAGAAGAACATTGAATTATGTGGGGTGGTGCTGGATCTCTGGCTTCCAGGACTCCTTTAGCACTTAAACATTAAGAATAAAATACATTAATGGGCTTTTGAGAATTCCTCAGATATGACCTGAATCATAGATACAGCCTTTCTGTCATTAAACATAATACCTTCTTGGCAGCAATTCCTCTTCTGAAACCTTTGCCCTGGAGATCTGTTTTGAAGAGGCAAGAGGCATTTTGGAAATCTTGTAGTCAGCACCTGTATGCCCAGGAATTGGGCTGATCATAGACTGTTTTGTATCGGTACTTTCCCTAATATGTCATACGTACTTTGCACATACAGCATGGTTGCTTAAGTTCAGACTGTTAATCGTTGGTTATTTTCATATTTGTGTAGTGCGTGAGAGGGGAAAGGGCTTAAATTCTGTTTGTATTTTAAATAACTGTCTTGGCAGTTACACAGCCCCTGGTGTTTATATTTTCATGGAATGCAATGTTTGTGACTGATGTTAAAATGAGAAAAGCAGAAATCAGATATGGCCGAACAGGTTCTAAAGTTGGTCCAGACTGGGTCAGCCTTGCAACACAGCCAGCTGTCAAGGGCATCTGGAAAGGTGCTGTGTAGCGCTGTACAGTTTGTCTGCTACGTATATGCAATATTACTATTTGCTGATGGCAGTTTGGCAACTTTTGCAAGCCAAATTCCGATCCCTTTACTGATGCTGAGAATTAGTGCAAATTCCTCTGACAATAGGCTTGATTCTTGTCAGCAGTCAGATTGCAGAAGCAAAGAGGTGAGCTTGCTTATTCTGAGCAGATTTGGATCCCGTATTAGGTGAGGGCCCCACCCCGAATCCTGGTCTCTGATAAATTCATTTTTTAACATCACGTTACCACTAGCATACAAACCAAAGATCCCTGCGGATATTTATGTTCCAACTATGAAATGCAAGCTCTTTTTTTTTCCTTTTGATTTATTTGTATGTTACGTTTTACAGACATGAGGAACCCATGTGGGATATCTTTCTCACAGAGTAAAACCAATGTAAATTTCCATGATTCAGGGATTTGTTTCAATGCTCATGTATAAACTCTCATTAGAAATGATTATGCTTCAAGATCAAAAGAAAAGTACGCTCACTTGTATTAATGTTTAATGCATAATTCACATTGTTAGAACAAAAAACCAAAACAGTTGGTGGTTGTTATGACAAATATTAAACATTGGCACTACTAAACAATTCCCATAGAGGATCCTTCATTTCATTGCATTGGCGGTGCACTGAGATTTCCTCTTGCGCATGCTGTGCCGTTGTCTCAGAGATTTAAAGACACCTTCCTCACTGGATGAGTAATTCCCCTGTAATGACAGGAGCAGGGGAGAGCTGGGATACCCTACCACTGCTGGTGGCTCCAAAGCTCAGAGACCTCTCAGTGGAAGCAGAGTGTAAAATAATCCAATCTGATTGCTTGTACAAGTGGGATTTCAGATCAGGCATGCTCAAATACAGTCCAAAACTCTCACTGCCTTCGATCTTAGTCTAGCTTGAACATTAATATCAAGACTAGTCACCCGTGGTCAAAGTCACCCAGCATGAAAGAATTCCAGAAGAGCTTGATTTCTTGTTTTATTTTAATCCGTGGTTTATCTTCTATTAGTCAATGCTTACTTTCTTTGCAGAAACCTTAAATAAGCAGGTTTGTTGTGAGGGGGGTGTACAAAAAATCCATTCCCTATATCCAAAACCAAGACCAGCACAGGACAGTACACCCATGCTTGTAATCACAAATTGAGCTTAGGTATGAGGATCCTGTGTGGCATCATATATGGCCTGTTACACAGAGTAGCGGTGCTACTTCATTGGTGTAAGGGAAAATCCCTGGGTGCCCTCTGCCTCCCAGGATTACGGCCTCCTAGCTTTTATATTTATGCGTCTTTCAAAAATGTGGCTGTTTTACTAGCTGAGCTTACGTAATTTCTTACTTGTCTAGTTATCTTTATTTTTTTCCCCCAAGACTCCCACAACAAACCACCTCGAGTCTAAAGTTTAGGAGTCGTAATTCACGTCAGAGTCACCTCTTTTCCCAAGGAGGTTTGTGGCATAGAATGAGACCAAAAAAAAATTTGCATACTCTCATTATTTTGGTAACCTTCTGTACACCAGTAGTGACACAATATACCTGATTCAGAGCTGAGTAGCTGTCTGAGTTTCAGGTAGGTTCTTCCTAATCCAGATCTCTGTAAGCAAAGTATAAATTAGCAGTCTGTTCTTGAGGTGCTTTTTGAAAGCCCTGTTGTTCTGCAAACCCTTCTGTGCAAGTCCAAGAGATTCCTCATTCGGGAACTAATATTGCTGAATTAGAATGGGTGCTATTGCTTTGCATGGTCTGCAGCTGAAGTATAAAAGGGTCACGGGTATTTAATAATAGCAAGCAAAGCTTTGGGTTTTGTTTTCCTTTTGTTTATAACAACCCACTCAAAATATTTACGATTGAGAAGTTGATATCTTCTCCAGTAAAGAACCTACTGTCCACTTTAAGGCAGTTGAGAGGGTACTCAAAGAGCATATACCGTCTAAATTGTTTATTTTTAGTGGAGCGCACGTGGCATGGCTATCCTGGAATTGATCATAAATACATAGCTGTTGTGGGGTTTTTGTTTAGGAAGAAAAACCTTGGTGAATTAAATATGCTTCACAAATTAAAAACTAGGTCAAACACTGGGCCAAATTAACCTCATATTAAAACAGAAAGACTAAATTCTGTTGTTCTCACCCGTGGGACTTGTCTACACACCAAATTATTCCAAAACACTTACTAGGTACACTGAAGTAATTACTTTTGACTAAAATCATATGTAGATGAATCTCACACCGGCATAAGAATTCACTTTCTTGAATTATCTTAATCCACTCTGAAAGTGGATTAAGTGAAACCAGGAAACATCTCAGTCATTCCAGAATGAATATGCCATCTGAACACAGTTCTGCTTTACATTCACATCTGACCTTATTCCAGCATAATTTTCCTGGGCTGAGAGGTTCTTAGGATGTATCTACATAGCAAATGAACACATGATTATAGACATACCAGCCTCTCCTTTACTCTCACTACCATGAGTAACAGCAGTAATGAAAGACGGTACAGAGACTTCAGTACAGCTTATTAACTGGAGCATATATGCAGTTGGTTGTGAACAGCCTCTGCTGAAATCCGCCTCACACACCCTCGCTTCAGATACAACTCACGTCTCTTAGACTAATACTGGGGTTGGGAATGCCTCTCTGCATCGCCGGTGTGTACGCACACCAAAAATTGCATATGTGATAGGACTGTGCAGCTGAGCTAAATGGAAAACAGGTGAATTTAACTTCAAAGGTTAATCACATTGGAGAAGAAGCATGGCTCACGGATTTTTAATATACACACCTTTGACAACCAAATAAAGTGTCAGCTGTGAGACTGTGGAGGCCAAATTAAATATGCTGTAGACAAGCACAACTCAGTTGATTTCACTAGGGCTGAATTTGGCTCCGTAGGTGAGATCTTGCTTATTTGACTAATACTTGTTTTGTTGCCTATCTGTTAATTTCTTTTAATGAAATTAATGTATTTTAATGTTCCAAAAATAGCAGTCTGATTAACTAATTCACTTTTAAAAGTGTAACAATCACAACTCAAAATCTCTCTTTTAGCTGAGGTATGGAATAACTGCAAGTAGAATTTTGTGTAACTATGCCATGCCCTTCGTCCTTTTAAACAAATTCCCCACATCAATTGGAAGAGCCTCACTTAAAAATGAATGGTGAAATATAGGCAACAATCAAGCTGTACAGAGTGCTTTTCAAGCCTAACGAAAAAAATTTATCAGTAATGTACTCTGTACTCTGCTGAGACAGCATGCTTAAGACAGGTAAGAATTTAGTCTAAAAGCAGTTCAAAACAGTTCCAAAACTGAAAAACGTAACAAACTTGTCTTTCTAGACAAGTCTGAAAACATATTCAGTAGCCTGGGTTAAGATGAAGAAGAAAAAAAATAAAAGAGCTTTCAATTTCAGGCTTCTTAAAATGATGCTTAGACTGTATTATATTCCAACAAGGATATGTATTTCCCCACCCCCCCCACCCCTCCGACTCTTTTTCCTCTTGCAATAGATGATCTCACCACTTAAAATACGGTGCTGACGGAGGGTACTGAGTCCAGCAGCAGAAAAGGTGTTCGCTTAACTTCTCACTTACTTTACCACTTTATAAAAACTGTAATAGGAAAACCTCATGAGTAATAATATTAAGCAATCTTCCCTTCTATTGTATTTAAATGAGGAAAATGAAAGCGTCAGTGCTGGTTTTAGGGCTGAACACAGGCAGGTGTGAAAAATAATTTAGGTTCAGCCCTTCTCTGTGCATCCCTTCCTGAACTCTATCACACTACTGGCAATGTTGTAACTTGTTATTATAAGAGCTGGTGGGGAAGGCAGCATGGAACAGGTAAACTAGGCTTTGGGCGCTGCCGGGACGCTCGGCGGTCACTGTGCAGGTGTCGCGGTGTATCAGCACTTTGGGAAATAAACAGCGTTGCTGTAACAACCAATGTTTAGCTGAAGAGGCACTGAAATCTGAGCAACCGCGGGCAGTTTCTTTCTGAGCGAGGCCTAGTTCTGGAAAGACTTTGGCACACGAGTTAAACGCAGCATGTACAATGTCCCCTGAATTCAGCAGGGCCATTCACGCAGACTTACAGGATTTGCCTTTAAAAGTACAAAACCCAAGGAAAGCGAAGGCAGGTGGCTCGCCAGCCCCTACCATTACTCATAACTCGCTCGCAGCAGCGTGCGTGGTGGCTGCACCGATTTCAGTGCTGACTGCAGGCCTAAGCGTGCTCTCTCTTTTACCGTACATTCCCCCGCTTTCAGAAACAGATGCTCCGCAACCCTAGCAACAGAGGTAGGGAGAGATGGTTTAAATACCCCGCGATAAAAAAAAAAAAAATCCTGCCAGGGTTTGCGCCAGCCTTTTTTTTATTATTTTTTTTTATTTATTTTTTTCCCCCTCCCTTACGGCGACGCCATTGTGCCTGCGAATTTCCCAGCCACCTCCGTGCCTCCTTGAAGGGCTGCATCCCCGAACGCCACCGGTGCCACCGCGCCGGGGTCTCCCCGCAGCCTCGCCGGGTGCGGAGCGCGGAGCCTGCGCGGCAGCAGCGCCCGCACTGCGCGCCGCCTCCCCCCTCCCCCCTCCCCCCCCGCTCTGCGGGTGCTTGTTATTTTTAGCTCTTTTTATAGCATTTTTTTAATTTTTTTTTTTTTTTTTTTTTTTGCGCTGAACTCCATCCCTTCCTTCCCTCCCGCCTCCGGCAAATGGCCCGGCTGTCCCCGGGGCGAGGTGTCCCGTTGGCTGGGGGTGGCACCCCCTCTCCTTTCCCACACCTCTCCGTTCCCACGCTTTCCGCGCTTGGCGTTTTTGGGTATTTTTTGGTTTTGTTTGGTTTTGTTTATTATTGTTTTTTCCAGGTGGGACTTGGCGGTGACCGGCGAGGCTCGCCTGGCACTGAATGTCACCCTGAAGGTAAAATGAAAGACAAAAAGATGAACGCATGCCTGCTCCCCTCGCTCCCCGCGCCCGCCACCATCGCGGGGCGGCAGCCCCCGCCGCGCCCCGGATTTCCTGTCCCGGCTCTTCTTTTTTTTATTATTTCGCTTTAAAAAAAAAAAAAAAGCCACAAAAAATTTAAAAAAGGAAAAAAAAAAAATCGCATGCCAAAGAAACGTGCACGTACCCGGTAACGAGCCCAGGAAAAACCCCGGCCGCTTCCCCCTTCTCCTGCCAAGTTATCATTGAGAAAACAGACAGGCGGCGTGACGTCCCGGGTCAGGCCGAGTGCGGAGCGGCGCTACCAAGGCGGCAGGGAGGCCCGGAGACGCCGCCGGGGCCGGGGACGCGGGTTCCGGGGCCGAGGCCGCCCGCCCGCCGCCTCCCCCGCCGCCGCCCCCCGCTCCCGCTCCGTCGCCGCCGCCCTCCGCGCCCCTCGCGCCCCCCGCGCCGCCCCGCGGCCCCGCGGCCCCGCGCCGGCTCCCCCCTCGCTCGGCGGAGGTCGCGGGAGCCCAGTTAAAGGAGGCGTGTGTAAAGATTTTGCGATGTCCCTGCATGGTGTTGTAGACTTTCCTAGCAAAGAAACCGGCTTCGGCTTCTTTAAAATCCCCGACGACTCACCTGATTAACCCGCCTGCGGTTCTGAGCTGACCAGGTAAAGCGAGACCCCCCCACCCCCTCCCCATCCCGCACCGCCGCCACCTGACATAGCACCGGGGGGCGAGGGTTTGCTCTGAGACGCTGCCAAAAGCGCTCCCCCCCCTTCCACCTTCAGACCTTGCAATTCCACTTGCTCAGAGTCCTGTGTCCCCCTTTCTCCCCCCACCCGCAATTCCACCTCCGGACCTTGCAATTCCACTTGAGCAGAGTCCCGTGTGTGTCCCCCCACCCCCCCCAAAAAAAAAAAAAAAGAGAAAGAATAATCAGCTTTGTAAAAAGCCGCACAACAGCACTAAACCACCCGGGGGTCGGGGGTTCTCCTCTCTCTCGGACAATTAATTACAATTATTAGCGTGGGGGGAAGGAGAGATGATTTCTTTTTCTGCTGACACCCCGGCCGGTTTTGTCCTCCACCCCTTTCCCAGGGTCAGGAGTGCCGGGGAAGTGACGAGGCTTTAAACCAGCAAGAGTTTGGGGTCAGGGGTCCCGGGGTGGCTCCGGCGGCTGCGAGGTGGGATAAGGGGGAACGCCAGGCTCTCCAAAAGCCGGTGCGATTGTCGCGACGCCTGCCCTTGTCGCCCTCTGCCTCCCCTTTTCGGGAGCCCCGAGGGGCGAGGCCGGGAGGAGGGGGGCGTCCTCGTCCCCCGTCCCTCCCTCTCCTTCCCGAAACAGGCCTGGTGGGGAGGGAGGGGGACGCTGGTGGCACCCGCATTCCTTTATCGCTGTCCCCGGCCGCGCCACGCGGGACGCGCCGGGCACGATCGGGAGGAGCGAGGGAAACTGTGCAAAGTCGACGTCCTGCTTGCTCCTCCTCATACCTCACCCTCCCACCAGCTCCTGTTAGAGAAGTGGTTGTGTGTTGGGGTCTGAATGTGACCCGGCTGCGAGGAATTTTCTTTTAATTTTTTTTTTCTTTCTTTATTTCTATTTTCATTCCCCCCACCCCTGGGCATTAAATGCTGTGAGGGACACAGCATTTAATGTTCTGGAGGTACATTTTGAAGTGCTGCAGGGGAAGTATGACGAGTACTTGGTCTAGTTAATGTATTTCTCGTCATACCAAAAAAAAAAGAGAGGACTGCATTTAGGAGATGACTAAATAACGGGGGAGGCAAGTAAAAATGAGTAGAATATAAAGGAGAGGAAAATGAAGGTAAATGGTTGTGTGGGAAGGCAGGCGCTGAGCAGCTTGGGTTTCTCTCCTGAAATCCCCCCTCCCTCTAAACACCCAGCTCCCAACCCTGTCTGTTCTTTTCATACTCTTAGCAGACCCTAACAACAAGCATAACCCAGCATAGAAACAGATTACACCCACCGACAGCCCCCTTGCCCTTCAACCTATCTTTGTTGCTGGGAAGGAAATCTGAATGCCCTTCGTATAAAACCACCTAAAGTTTTAAGCTTTTATTAGCCGCACTGTCTCAAATACAAGATGTAAAACTTGCCTGATGCCTTTTGGTGTTACTTCCCTGATTTATGTCAGAGGATGAAATGTTCTGCTGTAGCATGCGTACCATCACTTTTGGAATGGGGCTTGTAGCTTACAATATAACCTACATTAGATTATACGCGGTGTGTTTGTTGCATTTCTACTGAAAATAGCCAAAGACTTGGAATGATGAAGCAACTTATGTGGTTTTGATCTTCCTTGTCGTGAGAGCATCAAGGTAGCGGTGGTTTTGCGTCCTGGGAAGAGGGAGCATCTGTGGTGCAAGGGATTTTGTGTCTGTGTAGGAATCTGGCAGGTCTCCTTTTAGAGGACTTTAAAGTGTGCAGGGGCAGGAGAAGGTAAACTTGACATTCATTATCAAAATAAGGAAAACAAATCGATTGCATTAACTGTGTGTGCAGTATCACGGTTATTCCACAGTAGTTTGTCAGAAATTAAAAGGTTACCACTGGAGTGTTGTATCCCTATCTCAAGCCTGGCACCACTTATTACTGCAACAGTATTTCAATATTAAGTGATCTTAGAGATATTTCATCTTTCATTTTGAATCCTGAATTTGAATCAGCATTAGGATGTCAGGGCTGTGAGATAAGGTATAACAAACTAAGTAGACAGCTGAAGGGCTCCTGGTGAAGGTGTTGCTGAGAAGGATATCTTGGGCCGTTCGCAGTAACCTTGTTTACAGGGACGTTTCAATTGCAACCTGAATTTCATCGAGAGAGAGGCTGCCTGGACTAATGCCTGCGTGTCTGAAACCCATCACGAGTGTCTTTTGCACTCCAAACCTTTTGTCTGCTTTCTTTGCATAGTCGCAAAAACTTTTCTGGAAGGTTAGGATGATTTTCTGATATGAAAACTGAGATGTTTTCCTAAGAGGATTGCTGCTCTTTGAACTCGTTTACATTAGCAACAAAGTATTAATGAGGTTTGATTTTCCTTTTTGGTTCTCTGATGTGTCAGGATCAGTAGTTACGCCAGTCTTTTTAACTTCATGTATATGGCTTTGATTTATCATATTTAAGTCTGGTGGTTTCGAACGTACTTTGCAGCACATGAAGTCGGTTCAAGTCGGAATGTGAAAAGACGCATATTTTAACAAGAAACAGTTTTGTAGTGATTTTTTTGTTTTCTTTCCCGAAAGCTGTTCCAGGAAACTCACGTGCATTTAGCAAGTGGGTGCTAAATGCCAGCAGCCACATTGATGAAGAAAAATGCTGTTGAAATACTTAGGAATAATAAATAGGATATGTAATGGTCAACCACAAGATAAAAATTTTACACAGTGTTTTTATGGCTCTAAATTGGCTGCATTGTAAACCAAGCTTGCTACTCTATTAAGTCATCAGAGTTTTCAATTATTTAAGATTTCTAGTCAAGCTATCTAATATAATCTTCATCATGCATATCAGAAAATTATACCTAAGGTTGTAATTCCTCGTTGTTGGTGTGTGAGGGCTTTGTTGCGGATAGGGGCTTAATTTTGCCTTATCAGGACAAATATTAGAAAGCATGAACACAGAAAAATAGTATGGAAATAGCCCCAGTCCTACAAAATGGGGATAGTTACAGCACTGAAATGTACCTAATACGATTTGAGATCCATTCACTAAGAAACCTTGACAGTATCTGCCTTGCAGGTATGGTGCATTTGGAAATACTATATCTCCATTTAAATGCAGATCTCCAGTTTTCTCCAGGGGACAGTTGGTGAATCTTGCGATTGAACCACTGGTACTAGAAAAACTAACTGAAGATTTACCCATGAACAAGAGACCCTTTTAAGTCTGCCTTTTTGAAATAATGATTATAAAATTTACTAATATTGCAAATTTATATTGATTTTGAATGCCTTTTCAAAAGCCACACAGAGGAATAGTGTCTTTTACTCAAGGTAGGCCAACATTTGCACGTTTGTTTAGCAATCTTAAGAGAGATAACTGTTACAAGTAAGTTCTTTGTTTTTATATGGGTATTGTGTTTGCATGTGAGTTTCCTGAAATGGACAGAGCAGTCTTGCTTTGATTTTGACCTAGATTCCTCTTGATTATTCCTGTACGGCTAGTACCTGCTTATTTCCTGCTGTGAAAATAGGAGAACAACTGTTGATGCTATCTAGCTGGGGCTGCACGGGCAATAGGTATGCATGTCCAGTAATCTCCCCTCCTCCTCCAAGGCTTCATTAGCAACAGATAAAATAGCACTGTGGTCCAAAAAAGGGTGCAAGCCAATATTTTCTTTCCTCTGAATTTTCGTTCTTTGAAGGTTTGATTCAAAAGAAGATGGAGGGAATAAAAGAAGTGGAATGAGTGAATTTATTTCTGTTTCCAGATTTGGCACACACGTTTTACACATTTGTAGGGATGAACAGGGCTATCTTTTATTTGAAACAAGTCTCAGTCCCAGCTTACTCCATATTGGCTTGAAACTCAGTGCCAGTGGGTGTCAGTCCTCTTTAGGGGGTAGCTTGTCCCATCTGGTCCAGTCCTCTGTATTGTTTGCCAGTGGTTTAGTTTGTGGTGTAGCCTGAGGCGTGAAAAGCCTAGGATGCAGGGAACAAGGAGCTCTCTACTTGGGGTGCAGGCAAGACAAAATACCTGGTGCAGGGGAGCCAGATGATCCTAACCTCCTCTGTACTGGGTGCCGTGCACTGTAGGCGTTCCTGGCTGCTCTGTCTCCCCACCATAGGCAAGAGCTCTGTTTGGGGATGCTGCCCTTGTCCCTGTGCCAGGGCCATGAGGTTGTGGAGTTATTATCCGTATTATGCTCACCTGTTAAGGGCATATAACCCATTGGCCTTAATACCCTGGAGAAAAAGTGCACTTCAGCCTCTGCGTGGAGTTCAGGCAAATCTGCAAAGTCCAATCTTACGTGCAGCAGCATTAATGGCAGAGCTGCCATCCAGCTTAATTGATATTCCTATAAACATCTACAGGTTTCTGTTTCTAGTGGAAGCTACAGCTGAGTGGACTTCTTAAATGAATGTTTTGCATATTGAGGTTGAAAGAAAAGTTGATCCTGATACATTAACTTATCGTCTGTGTCGTTCTCTTGACATCAGTTGGATTACTACAAGCATATAGGACAAGGAGATTAGGTGCAAGATCTTCACGAACACATGCTTTTGTTAGCATGTTGATGAGTGGAGATGTTACTTCTCTGAAAACCTTGTTCTAAGTCAAGTCAAGGCAAGCGCAAACCTGTGTGTGCGTGTACAAGTTGAACAGAGCCTATCCTTTATAACACATTTTTTTTCCTGTAATATCTGTGCAAGATCTCTTATTATAACTCAGCCATTAGGGGAAAGAAAATGGAACTTCTCTCAAACAGCTTTTCTGTTGGTGAATCTAGTGGCAGTTGCTTTGAAGCATGTGTAATTGATTATCATACATTTATTTTAAAAAGGAGACATAACAAGGAATCTGACATGATGTTTTGGAATATATCTTCTCCCCACAATGTTCTTGAGGGAAATGTAAGGTTGCAGGCATCATTTCATGCCCTGTATGTTTTTGAACATAAATCAAAGAAATTGTTGGAGAGTTATAGATGTTCATAGCAACTGTAGCTATAATAAACACATGCAGTATATATTTTCCAAGCTATTTTGTATGGGTGAAAAGCTGAAGCTGGCAAAGAATTCAACTTAATCACTGAAAATTTATTTCCTAGTTAGAGTAGATTACCAGTGTAGCATGAATTCGTACACCTTGGTTTAAGTTCATCTGGTTATGAAGCCTTGGTTAAAATTGGGAATGAATTTAATTTGGACCTAGACACTTTGAAAGAATTATTCCAAATGTCAAATTTATTGTGATGCCTCTATGGTGATATTTACACCTGTGTCATCACCAATATTGGTTTCAAAGAATGCTGGATACCTTAAAGAGCAAATGAAGGACAAAAATGGTATGAAAAAACCCACAATTTTAATTGTACACTTAGCATAAAATGTGAGCGTAGTAAATAAAAGAGGAAGGAGAATGATCAGATACTGCAGAGCTGCCAATGGGAACAACAACTAGCTTAGGCATACAAATTTCTTAATGATCATACTAGTTTGGTTTAAAGTCTTAATAGGCGAAAAGGGAGAAGTGACTTTTATGGAGGAGGTTCAATGAGGAGAGTGTAGCCATTGGGTGTGAGAGGATGGGGCAGTAGTTCCGTACATTGTAAAGCATCCAAATGCATTAAAATGCTAAAAAGAAAATCCAGTAATTACAGTTATTATGTATATGGATAGGATGGAGACAGAACAGATTCAGGATATTCTATGCAAAGATGAGACAGGTCTAGATGAACTGAGTTTCAGACTGAATGCTTAAGCAAAACCCTAAACATCTGAATAAAACAGGTAGGATGTGTTTCTTGGATGTTGGCCTTCCGTGTGCTTTCAGGTGTAGGTCTCTAGTCTGTGTACTCCCGTTGGGTTCAGCGATTGATAACTAAAACCAGTACTGCTTATTGAAAAATTTGAGACTAGCTAAAAGGTGTGTCTTCTGATATTGCATAATCTTAGGGTCTGCTTCCCTGCATCAGTTATCGCTTGGCTCTTGCTCCACATCCTCTCTAAACAACTGTTGCAGTCTCTCCTTGTTAGCCAGCCTACATTACTCCATTCTCAGAAGGCTGGAAAATGGACTTTGAATTGTTACAGTGCTCCCTGCTGTATAAAACTCTATGAAAATAACATTCAATGAGAAAATCAGAAAGGAGAGAAAATGGAAGACAGTGTCATAGGTTGAGGTATAGCTGGGAAAAGAACTGGGCGGAGAAAGATTTGGCAGTTCCTGTGTGTCCCATGATCAGGATACATGTATACTTTTACAAAAGAAGGGAGCTGAAGGAGCTTAGTCCTTGGATCCATGTTGACCCAGCTGTGATGAATGGGACGTGATTATAGAGGAGAGGTAAGGAGAAGTTGAGTCTGTCCCGGAATGCATGTCCTCAAGTGTCAGCTGGGATATGTGGGCTAGGACTACTGAATACAGTCGGATTACTGCTCTCATGCTGTATTTGAGAGCGTCAGCCTTTCTGTGTAGAGACTGGGTATTTAGAGGCCCTTGAGGAGGAAACTTCATTCACTGAAATTCCTGCTTCCACAGGAATATTTTTTACTTGTCTTAAATTAGTGTTTTCTGTTCCACCTAACAAAAAGAGCTTGTCTTACTCTGCTGAATTTCTACCAGAAAAAAAGTCCTCTGCCATATTTTGGTCAAAAGAGGCCGAGTGGACAAGGGTGAGAGTGAGGTATGCAGAGTCTGGGCAGCAGGCTGGGCACCGGAGCACAGGGAGCAGGCAATCCCAGGTCACAGCCCTTCTTACGGCACAGCTGGGAGCTGGATGTACAGCCTCAGGTTTTACCCTTTTACCTTTCTCTGACATGCAATCCTTGTCTTGCAGCTTGAGCAACAGAGGCACAGAAACTGTGCTTTTGCAACACCTATTAAATGTGAGTGGTGTTGGTTTAGGCATGGAAATGTGAGGTGATATGTCAGAGGTGATATAACCAGCCAGTGGCAGAGCCTAGACAGAGCCCAGCCTCGTAGCCAGGTTTTTCATTCCCTGCCTTGCACTGTCTCTCCAGGGAAAAGAAAACGGTAAGTCCTGCTGGTGCCACCACATGCTTTCATTTCTCTGGTGACTTGGGCCAGGAATAGAAAGGATATTTCTCCCAAAGGAGAGAGGCAAATTTGGGCAAATTTTGGTGGAAGTGCATGTTGAATCATTACGGTTACCCTGCTATTAAAGGTGCCTACCTTTTATAAAAAAATATTTTTAATGTTTTAGTAATCAGGTTTTGCTTGTTGTTCTTTGTTATTTGAAGAGAGGTGAGGACAGGAGCAATGAGTACCTCTGAAAATTGGGCCACCACTTATAGTTTGTGCTTGTGAGTATATGTGCACGCGTGTGCAACGTGCATATGCGTCCTCGGATATTGTGTATGCACAGGATCTCAATTATTTTGCTGTTTGAATCATGAAGCAGGCTGTCTTGATGTACTGTCAGTTTTGGTTTCTGCCCTTTGGAATAAAGTTCAAAATATTAAAGAAATAACACGCAATATACTAGTAGCTAGAATAGTCATAGCGCCCGAGGGAAAAAGAGGGTGGTGAATAATCTGTCTTACAAATGCCCAGGAAAAAAAAAAACCAAACCAACTTAACTCCTCCTAACCAAACTCTGCAAGGGGTACTTTTAAAAGGGATTCTCCTAAATTTCCCTTTTGGAAAGTGGTGTACAAGCTCCACAGTCATGCTCTGACTATGTGTGTGGGGAATATACAGCCCCAGTTATTCTTTGGAGAATCACCCCAGGCTAAATGGTGAAACAACTGAATCCAAATTAATTATAGATAATTTTTTAACATCAGGTGTGAGAATGTGTTCGGAATATCGCTTCCAAGTTTAAGAGTTGAAATAGTGCTAACAGATGTATTCTTTTTAAATGTTGCTTTTCTGCTTTTATTGGTTTACATGGACTGCAGTAAGAACCGCAGAAGTTGGTGCAGGTTATGCACATCCCTGCTTGGTTCTGGAGGGCTGAGGTGGTAGTTAAGGGAGCACTAACAGATATTTGAAGTCGCACTGGGACTTTGGTCAGAATACCATACTTCTACAGATTTGGAGTGTTGTGGTCCAGGGTTTTAGTCTGATGAGGACCACGCTAAAAGGCTCTAGATAAGATGTTAAATGAAAGAACCAGCCCCCTCCTACTCCCCAAATCTTTTGACTTGTGCTCTGCATCAGAGGAAGAGTGCTGAGGAGTGTGTGACTGAGTCAAGGCAGACTCAGGATGAATTTAGGATAGGATACCTATTGCACTTAATTTAGCAATTTGAAGGCAGAAAATGCTTTTGAGCACAGCTAACGGCTTCTTTTCTGCAAATGCCTCAATCAAGACAAAGCAAAATATATTGTGGCGAATTCTGCAGTTTACAGTCGTGACACAGTCAAAACCTATTACAGAGAGGGAGACTTCTGCCTGTATCACGACTGCCTAGGATGCAGCATTTCAGAGAGGTGTTGATAAAAATAATACAGTAAATATACAGTTTTAGAAGTCCTGCAGGACTTGCAGCAAATGCTGGTGATTAGAACTGGGTGAAGTTGTCAAAGGTTGCTTTGCTCTCCAGAGCCTGGCAGTAGCTCCACTGAAATGTGATGCCATTGGTTTTCAGCAAAGGTTTCTTTCTGCAGGGCTGCAAACAGAGATCAGCTGCTACTGTGTATACACAACTAGGGAGCAAATCAAGCAGCACATTTAAGCAGCCTTTTTAACCCTGAGACTTTCCAAGATTTCTTCTTCATGCAGGAAGTTTCCTTTATATTGTGGGCTGTAGCACTTTGCTCATGTAATGAGATCAGAGCTAGGATCACTGCTGCACAGTAGAAAGACTTCCTTGAGACATTTGTCCTTGAAACTGCACCAAACTCTTGGAAGAACCCAGAACCTGTAAGTATGTATCATATAGGCAACAATAGCACAGTGCAAAGCTGCAATCAACCATTATATGATCCGATTAGCAGCGCAGGAGGGATTTTTTTTTTTTTTCGGATGTTATGTTACATTCATTTTCAATTTGTTCTAAGGTAACAAATCAATTCCGGCTTCTGATACAGTGACTTTGCAGTAGATGAGCTAGTAGTAATATGTTTGTTTTAACTATTTGTTGCTCTCATGTAGCTTGTGGGACAATAATTGTAGCCATCAAACTATAGAGAACTTTTCTTATGTTTTTAGGCATTTTATAGGATTTGGGGGGTCCATTTTGCAAATAAGTTTTTGCTTTGCTTTTTGACTTTGGCAACCCCACCCTATGCCAAACTATAAATAATGGGGCAAATGGAATTAGTGCGTATTGTTCTTAGGTAGCAATAAAATATATTTGTTTGCAGGCTTAATTTAGTCGTTAACAACGTTGCATTGTTTGGGGTGGTTTTTGTCTTAATTGAATTCTACTCAAGGCTGTCTATTTTGTGTTTTACTATCTTGTCTGTGTCTGTTTAAGTTACTTTGCCGGGACTGCAGTCTGGTTAAACCTGTATTTAAGCACTATTTATATTCTGAGCACATTTCTGGTAAAATAAGTGTTTGAGATTTTTTTTTTTTTTTTAAAGCCTTGAACAGTATAGTTTTATTAGCAGTGAGCACCAGAGAAGGCACAACATGGATGAATGTCAGACATAGACCACATAACCTAAGTCTTCTGTGCACTAAGTCCGATCCAAACGTGTCCACTTTTGCAACTGCGACCAATAAAAGCCTTGAGGTCCCTTTCAATAAATTTTTCATATGCAATGATACTTCTGTTTATCAGATTAATTTCTCCCAGGTTAGCCTGATTGATAGCTGGATTGTGGTTTCTTAAGTGCTTTCTCCATGAAACCTCAACGAAGAGCTGCATTCCATTTAACCAGTGAATGTAAAAACTGGTAACCATGGATTCAGCCACCACTAACTGTCGAGAGCAATGACTTGTTGTAAACAATACAAATGAGCCAGGATAGCAGAAGCAACCAGACATGAAATGATTTTAATAGAAATTACGGTAAAGGTCATGTGATACTGTATCGGATTGAATTCAGCATTAAAGGGAAAGTATTTCAGTTTTTCAAGTTTTATTTAAATTGCACATCTCCACTAGCTTTACGTTTGCGTAAGATCCCCAGAAGGGAAAATGAAGCAGTTCTTTGGAAATGCCTCTGCTTAATTGCATGTTGTGACTTAGGCCCTGATCCTGAAACTGTAGAAATAACTCTAATCAGTAGGATTATTCATGTACTTAAAATTTGTTATTTGTAAGTGTTTGTAGGATTGAGGCCTTTCTAGGTAAGTTGGTAAGAAAAAAAAAAAAGATATTCTAAGGAAATAATAACCTGTCACTAAAAATAAATCATGGATATGCAAGTTGTGTGGTTTGGTTGGAGATTTTTGCTTGCTTGTTTCAGTGGCATGAAAACAAGTTATATTTATCCCTTCCTTTTTAAATGTTATGACTTTCATTTCTCATCCACCATTCCTCAAATCCTCCTCCTAATTTATAGCCCCTCTTTTGGAGAACTGGTAAACCATAGTGTCAGCTATTATAATACAGCACGATGATAGGCACATGCAGATCGCATGAGCAGTCGTGTGTCCTATCTCAGGAATTTCCATCCCTACAAAACCTTTGCTGACTCCCAGCTGTCACATGGCTGTCACTCACAAATTCTAACCATAACCAAGTCCTCCTCCCTGGGCATGCGCTCACCAAACCTCTCTATGCACATGTAGATGCAGGCACAAATGTCCCTGCTTAAGCACTTTCTCTGCATAAATGGGTCTCTCCCCCAAGCCTGCTGCATTCCACTAATGCTTCGTCCTTAATTTGTTCCTGGGTGCTACTTCCCTGTCGTGCCTGTGCTATTTATGCTTTGTAAGGAGGAACCTGGAAGGGGAATAGTAGTCAGTAAGAAATGCAAACACAAATAATTTTGTGCGTTTTTTAATATAACGGTTCAGATCAGTGGATCTAAATTCACAACTTCCATGGCCCTCTAAACTTCTCAAAAAATTAACCCTTACTGTTCTCTAGACAGCACTGTCACCTTGCAGTATACTGGCTTACTGATTTGTGTGTTTACTTGTCATGACATTTATATTATTTGGAAAACTTAGATTATAAGAGTCCTAGACTGGAACTTTTGATTATTTCCATATTCTATATTGTTTCTGTATTTCATAGATGTCACATACATCTATGTTGTTTTATCAGTAATTTTGATTTATATATTTGTCAACTAGAATTATTTCAAACAATTTCTCATCAGTCTGTTACAGCTGACTAGTCTCTGTCTCGGGTTGCAACTAAAACACAGGTAGATACAGGACAAATCCTGCTTTCCCTATGCTTCTGAGCTACCTTGATAGATGGAGGGGGCGATTGCTTGCATGATTTAGGAAGGTAAGATTTAGGTTATACATAGATTAACAGAAGGCAAAAATAGACTCGCTTCTACTGAAAAGAAGTACTTTTGAGAAGTAAAAGGAAAGCATTTAGACAGGAATACTGGGGTGGGGGGGAAAGCTGAATTGCAGAGTATTTTCTGTTGCTTGTCTGTGTCATTGTTAAGAATGTATTGAGGCACCCCTGTAAACCAGATCCCAAAAGGGAGGAGGTGGCTGGACAGAAAAGATAACACCTTGACTTTGCTTATGTATCCTGGGGTGAATCTAGAACTGCAGGTAAAATGCAGGTGAAAGCACAGTGAGACTCGAGACCAATATCCAAATAAAATGGGGAAACCACACTGGCCTCCTTACCATGAGCTCCTTGCGAAGTATTAGTAATTCCTACATCCCTTCAAAACCAGGTAGGGGATATTTGAATCATTGTTCCTGGCAAAAGAAACCAAATTTCAATCTTGGGAGATAATGCAGTGTTCAGGAAGGTAGGAGTGCACCATGGTCCTGTGGACTTCACTGGCTTGGGACAACGGGCAGGTTTCCTTTTATCTTCAGCATCTTTACGATCTGCAACATACGTGTTTGTCTGCTCTTTTGTAATTTGTGTCACGTACTGATTTTGTAATGTAAAACTTGCAGGAGTTAATGGGTGAGCTGCCAGAACTCTTTGCCAATCTGCAGACTGGAAGAACAGGGAGGCAAGCCTCCTTATTTCTCTCCCAATTTATAAAGTTCAGGTGCTGGTTGATGGGCAGTTGCAGGAGACTGAGACCAGAGTTCTCACTTGAAGCAGAGCTGCATGAAGATGTATTTGAATCCCCAAAATGGAGACCTCAGTGTATGCAGTCAGACAAATATTGCAGTGCTTACCTGGGAACTGGCAGAAATATTTACCATTAAAATAATTAGTAATAATTAATGATATCTCCCTTGTAAACACAGTAATATAGAATAATAACAAAAAGTTGTATTTTATGACTGCAATTCTAATCTATTACTTTAAGATGAAGACCTCTTTTGTCAATGAGATGGTTTTATATATTAAAATATCGTATCAGCAGTCCTGTCAAATAAATTCAAGTGGTGTTAGTATAAGTACCTTTTTTTTCTAAAAAAACCCACAACAAACCAACAGTCTTGATATGGAGGTACCATGTGTAGGGAATATAGGGTAAATAGGTATCCATGTTTACTTACACTTTACATCATGATTGGGACAGCCAACAACACTGCAGGTAAGTGAGAAATAAATGGGGAAGATTTTGTCAGGTGGACTCCTGGCTATCAGGGGCTGGATTGAAACTGTTTAATTTCATGGAGCATGGCAAACTAGTTGGTCACTGAATGACAGAATATTGTTCTTTGAATTATTAACTCTATGTAAGCATTGCATTGTTTTATAAATTTTTGCTCCTTTCTAGTTTTACATCTTAGCTGGTGGGGGTGAGTGAAGTTTTTAGGAGGACTCCTACAGTCATTAAGTCTTTTGAACATTTCCAAATGCCTATTGAAGACCCATGATTTATGGGTTGTAATGTTCTTCAGGTCAGCAAAACTGTCGTGGGGTCTAAAGACAGGACTGATCTGTATCAGCAGCATTAACTTTCCATTAACTTTCCGTGACTAGAACGCGCCTTTGATTATTCTGCATTATTCCTTTGTACAAAATAAGGTCATACTCTGTGTATTTTAGTTTTAACAGAACCAGATTGTCACTGACCATCAGCTTTTGCATGCATAGAGTCTCTCCTTTCTGGCAATGCTTTAGGCCCAGATCCACAAAAGGATTATATGCCTTAAGTGGGACTTAAGTGGGATTTAGGCATTGAAAGCCCAAACTGAGATCCTCAATATCCCCACTGAACTGCCACCTAACCTTAGAAGTTGCCTAACCTGTGTGAGTGCCTATGTTTTCAATATCCATCTTTCCCAGGTGGCCAAAGATCTACTTTGGATGTTCTCAAGCACTTCCATCTTGACAAGGTTGAGCCTTTCTGCTCCCATCTTTCCCCTCATGTCCTGACAGACTTCAGAAAGCATGAGCTGCTCTTGCAAAACAGTGGCTTTCTGTGTGTGATGTATCTTACTTTCTCTAGCTGTGTCCTTGAAGGAAATGACCCTTCAGTAGGTTTCCAGCAGCCTGGGAACCTTGAAAAAGATATCAAAACTGAGAAATCTTGAGTATCACTGCTTGAACATCTATGTCCTAGAGAAGAGATGGGACTCGGATGTACATGAACTTGAATTGTCTCTTACTGGCTTCGAAATGTCCTTTTGTGAATTTGCTGGCACGGCAGAAGATGCAGGGGTAACTTACAGGTCTGAGGGTTCCATTTCTTGGGCAAAGCGAATTAATGGATACTGGGATGTGAAATTATTATTATTGCTTCTAGAGGTTTCCTTGGAGAATCCAGGCCCTGGTGATCTGTAACAGCACTTATGAGGTGAAGCACTTTGCAGGGGTAAGAACTCTTCTGCAAGAAGTCACTTAAGGTTTCACCTGACTGTGATATATGGTGGATGTTTTTGGTTTTTTGGAAAGCAAGACATACTGGGGTATGCCATGTATGCTCCCGGAAATAATAATCACTATTTTAGAGCTTCAGTCTCAAGAATATCTGGAGCTGTGGCTGCATTGATAGCTGTCTTGCTCTGCGGAGGCCAAAGCAAATAATGTCTTGTTAGTAGCTGAGTAAGTGGTCCTGTGCCATCACTTATTTCTCAGCTGTACTCGTGACATTTCATGTGTTCTCAGCCATGTCTGCTGTTTGTTTAAATCCTGCTCAGTTCCTTGATTTATCAGTTTTCTGTAGACTTTTGTTCAGGAGTCCCAAATGCTATCCTATTTCAAATAGATGCATCCTTATCAGCAAATAGTCTTTCATCAGTAACTTTAACTCTTTCATGTAACTCTGCATACGTTCACGTTGACCTTCTGTTTTATAAAATAGTGGATTTTTTTTTTAAGGCAGTATTATTTAGGAAATCTGTGAGAATTTATCCTTAATCATTCCCTCTTTTTATGCAAAAGTTGTTTTTGATTTATGTACGTCTGTACAATCCCTAAAACAAGAATACAGAATGTAAAACATATTTGTATAGAGGTATAGCCTAGAAATTATACAAGCACCAAGAAAGATAAACTCTTTGAAAACTGAGAAACTGCAGTCATAAAACGTCTATATGCAGTGAATAAACTTAACATGTAATAACAAGTGGTATGTGTTTTCCTTACAAAGCCAGTTGTGTTTATATTGAAGTAGCTAAAATTTGTAGGACTGTCTATGATAATGACATCTGAATAGCTAAGAATATTATTCATGTATTTTTAAAACTGATTCAGAGAGATCTGTTATTTTAATGGAGAGTATATGTTATAAATTAACCTGTAACTTTCAGTCCACTAACTATGTTTTCAGAATAGCATGCTTGAAATATTATACACTTATTTTGGTATTTTAATACATACAGACATTGGCTCCTAAGCACATCTTTCATAATTTCATTGGTACTTTTGAATTATTTGTCCTATAATCTCACGCTGGCATTTCAAAGACAAACAGTTTAATAGAATTTGTTTAAAGGTAGTCTTGCGACTGTTCCTTTCTTGTTCTTTTACTGCAGAAGATCTGCTTCATGGAGCTTTCATGAAGACACTAGTATATTACACAGAGTGAGAAAACTAAGCACAAATTAGGTATAGCCACGTATGTTAGGCTTATATACCTATGACTAATATAATACTTTATATTATGTACATAAAAAAAACCATTGGCTGGGTGATTGCAGGAAGGAGCTCTATTGTGCATGTTAATTCATCATAAATACTGAACATATGATTATTGTATATTAGCAATTTTAGGTATAGTAAGTTCAGCAAATATGGTGCCTTGGTGGTTGCCGGATCACTTGCGTGCTTCTTAAATCCTATACACAGTGCTTCCATTTGCTGGGTTACTCAGCTTTTAATAGAAAACTTAATTTTAGTTAAGGTTCAGTTTAGTAACTCTCACAATTACTGGAAACTGTTGCCAGCATTCATCTGGTAAACCTTATTACATACAATATGCACACACATGATGCATGTGGAGGTAAAAGATAACAGATCGATTCTGATGGATCCCACCGTGACTAGCTGTTAAGGATAAATTACAGAACCTTTTAATTATTGGGGGTAACCTTGCAGAAAATTGAATCTTCAGTTTGCTTATAGGAAGAAGTTTGGTCTCCCTTGCTCACCATTGCTTTCCAGTACTGACGGCTGCTCTGTGTGCTGAGGTCCCTGGCTACCTGACAGCCTGTGGGCATCACGTCAGTGTTGGTGACCCGCTGCTTCTGAGGTGGGCTTAGAGCTGTTGTAAAAGCAGGAGCTTTTCTTTTCAGGACAAGCTTCTGAACCTTGTCCTTCTTCTTTGCTTTGTCTCTCTGAAAGATGAGGTACAGGCGGTAAGTCTGCCAGATGACTCTTCTAACGTATTTTTACTTGTTGTTTTATGGGTACAGGTAAAGGACTACAGGCGAGATTTTTTTGCCCTCATATAAAGTGTAGATGTGACTTCAGCTAGCCAAATAGCATCCTGCAAAATGAAATATAGGATACAATAACTGTAACTACAGACTAGCTTGGAAATAAAGGCAAAGGTACAACAACTAAATGGAGCAAGAGGGTGTTTTTTCTTGTTTTCCAAGTGAATAGGTTAAAACGTATGCGTCTGGCTCATGTTGCTGGAAATGATGGCCTATATGTTCTCACAGGACAGATACTACAAGAGCAGTTAGAGCAGTGTCTTGCTGTATCAACAGTGCTCATGCCTGAACTACGATTTCTTAGATCCATAAATACCCAAAACGCAGGTGTTTCTGACAGAATAAGTAGAAATTGCAAAGTAGAGGAGGGGCAAAGGCATATGCAGTTTTTATTATAATTGTGTCCCCTGCTTGGAAGTAAACTCTGGTTATTTCTGTGTGGAGTAAAGTTCAGGAGTGCATGTGCCAATCCATTCCATTAGGCTACAAGTCACTGTCTTGAAGCGGTCTTGTGTATGCAGGGTCCTATCCTGGTTAGAAATACACTGATTTAAGAGAAAGCAATAATAGATTTTGCCGTAGAATCATAAAGTACAAAAGGTGAGACTGGCACTGGGCCTCTATTGATCTGGGTGAGGAACAGACAATGGAGAACTCTGATTTATAGGAGGATGTCGGTAAGTGAGGATCTTTGCATATGAAGTCGTTCTCAAGCTGTGTGGAAAAGTGTAGAGGGCAAAGTCTCGGCTTCACCAAGAAGAGTGGGAATCGGACTTGCCATCCTTGTAGGTTGTATATAATCTTGTGGTGTTCTCACCAATGATGGAAACCCCAATACAGACTTCAGCAGAATCCTCACCATCATGTTAGGTTTGATCTTTACATGAAAATTATACTTCTGATAATATTTGGAATAAAAAAAAAAGACTGCCAAAGACAGGGGGCTTAAGGCTTTCTGTTTTATATTTTGACCCTGTTATTTTGAGTGATACCAGCATAGAAATTGAAATGTCAGTGGGGCTTTTTGCAAAGCAGGTCAAGAAGTTTTTTTATTTTTCCTCAGTTTCTCCAGTTATAAAAAACTGAGGATCAAGATTCTGGATGTTAATCGTGAGAGGCCTCAAAAAAAGGAAAAATAACAATATCTACCTTGTATTGTTTGTTTGTTTGTAAAGTATGCGAACTCCTTGACAGAGAGGAGCCACAGAAGTCTACATTTAGGCTTCTGTTAGTCTCCCTTATTTACAACAAAACCTTTGAATACCATTTCCAAGACATTCAGCTATTAGAAACGATGTGATAATGATAGGTCATGAGTCTGCAAATATGTGTGAAGAGATGGTGAGCTTAATCTGCCAGGTGAAAGAAAGGTTAGTATAGCAACGGCATGAACACATCAAAGCATGCACCTAGTTTGCTGCGCTAACTTAATTATCTCTGCTATAGATACGTTTGACAAACATATCTATAGCCCAGATACTGTTACTTCTCAGTGGGAAATAGCAGAAGGCTTCTGTTTGGTTGCCAGTTGACTGAATCCTTCCTTCTACTTCCTTGTATTACTCTTTTTCAAGGACTCTCCTTCCTCTTTGCCTGTTTTATGAAGAGAAACTTATCCCTTTCTTTCTACTGGTGGAAAATACCGTAAGATTGTGATGCAGCCTGATGGGATGGGTGTAAAATGATTTTTAAGCAAGTCTGATGGGGATTTAATCCTATTTTAATCAAATACTGCCTGAGCCAACCAAAAATAAGCTTTTTATCACTCATGCAGAATCTACCGTATTCTGGTGTCAGCACTATTTCTCAGCAAGCGTCGTGCATCCTCTGTGTACTACTACAGGGTGTTTTTGATCATCCCAGTGTTGTTGACTTTCTCCACAAACAGTGTGATCTGAAATGCAGAGAGGCAGCATTACCCCAGCCTTTCCCATTGCACAGAATCCCAAGCTGCTGCCCTGTTCTTTGACACTAAAATGTGGTACACTGGTGGCAAGCTGTGGGCTTTAATAGACAAAGACTGTGGGGAACTTTTCAGCTTTTTAGTCTTTTTGCTTCTGTAAAGTCTGTTACGCAGAGAAGTACAGTTTTAAAATGTGGTCATTTTTAATTCCCGTCCCTGGAGTCTGGCTGACAGATTGGGAATGCGGAGGACAGGAGTGGGCTGAAAAGACAAGCTGAAAACACAGGATGTATACATACATTAAAATGGAGCAAACAAAAATAAATGAACTGAGGTGAACACAGAGGGGATCTGTTTTAAGGCCCCTCAAATCCTGTTTTAGATGGTGTGTGGTGAAAATTATTAGCTTAAAAAGATGTTATTCATGCCTCTTTTGAACTCAATTTATGCAAACTCACTCATTAGCCAGCAGCTTTACATGGAGAGAATGGAGATAAAATTTTTCTAGATTTTTTCTTTATTTTTGTTCTGAACAATAGTATTTTCATTGCCAAACTTAAAAAAAATAGCTTTGAATGCATTCATTTTCATTCACAGTTTATATTATCTACCTCCCTTGTTTGGAAGGCCATAAGCATTGATGTATGCTAAGTATCAACAAAGACTTAAAAATCAGAAATGTGGTTTCATAGATGTAAATGTGGAATTTATCTGCTGTCATTCAAGGTGTTACTGTGGATTCCCACTTTTGTAGCAAGGATCAAATCATGTTTGTTGACAGAGTAGTTTTCTGATTTGAGAATGCAGGTGAACACTGATGTGTTTTATTGGCTCACTTTGCTCTCCATACGGATTTTGACAGGTCACGCTGAAAGAAAAACTTCGGTTTTCCAAATTTCTATTTGTTCCTTGTTGGCCATTTGAACTTTGCAGAAATTATCATTGAAGTAGGATTTCATAACAAGCTTATCTCTTTTGGAGGAAAGTGTTGACTTTTCCCTATTTCTAGCAAACTCTTCATGGTTTTCTGTTTGTTTCCTCCATCATAATAATTTTTATTTTGTCTTGATGACTGGGAAACCTATTTTTTTCCCTTACGCATGGAAGAGAATAAAAGTTTTGAGAAGAGACATTTCTAGTTTGATTATTGTCTGCTTTCCTAGAGTAACTGAGAGGAGGATTGCATCTTATATGAAGTATTATTTATCCATGCAGTAGTAGGTAGAGTAGCACAGGTGTATTGTAAGCTATTATTTTTAAACACGGCCCATTTGAAACAAGTAATCAGTGTATAGAAAATTAAGGAAAAACTATTCCTTTGATGCACGTATGCATTGTTCCATGTTGACTGTAAAAGAAGTGTGCTTTTGCCTGGGGGTAGTGATATACTCCAATGGAAGGATTAAATGCCCTTTCCCCAGTCTGCACACTTTTGTAAAATATTTTGAGATTTCTGGATGAAAGCATTATAAAAGAGCTGAGTGTTATTTAAGCCTGCTTAGTTAGGCAGTAGGCTTTAGTCTGTATTATTTTCTGGTTTGTATGTTAGGTGAATAGAGTGTGAAACTGCTAGGAGAGCCTTTTGTTCTTGCACACTGGCTCTTTCCTTCAGCCTCTTTTTTTCTGGTTTAATCACATGTTATTGAGTGATAAAGTATACAGCAGGTATTTGGGCAGTAAGGAGGTGCGTAAATAGCAAACGTACAAAGCTGTGAACAACTAGGGTTTTTTTGGATGCCTCTGGAAGAGCCCTGACCCTCTCAGTGCATTAGTGTGGGGAGATGTCAGGTCCTTGTAGCTGCTAGTTCTTTGGTGTCTTACAATATGCTCTTTATCCCATTCTGCTAAAAAGCCATTCTGTCCTCTTTAAACAGTGACGGAAGATGAATGGGTAGCTTCAGAACCCTATCCGTGACACATTGGTATTTATGGCTTTATTAGGTTATTTGCCACTTAAAAACATAATCTCTGGGGCAGGACTTCCAAACTGCTACCGTCACAAAAGGATCTTATTGTGCTGTGCAATGTAGTGACTGCAGCAGACCCCTCTTCTCAGCTGGACGATGCATGGAAGTCCTTGATAGCAGTTCAAGCACCATGTGCTACCCAAATACTTGTTTTGCCCTTTCCTCTGGGGTGAGAGCAGCAGGCTAGATTTCTCTGTATGGCAATGTAAGAGCTTGCCTAGTGCAAGAAACATACTATGTACCTGGAGAACCTTGCTCTAAAAAAAAAATCTGTAACTCCCAGTGAAGATTGCTAAAAGCAGATTCCTAATCTGGAAAAATTGTATGCATTGTGTCAGGAAGTCTCTGAGCTGCAAATAGATGGATGTTGGGAAGAGTAGTCCAGGCAATTGTCACTATATGTCTGCTCCATGGCCTTCACTATACATCTGTTATTTGCCGCTGTCCGGAGCGAGACTGTAAGTGTAAGCAGGCCCTTGGTTTCACCTGCTGTGGCTGTTCTCCTAGATACAGCAGAACACTGATGACTGTAAGTATGTGTGTGTGTGTGTGTGTGTGTGCGCATACGTATAGCTGAGTGGACATTCACTGTGGAATATATAGCAGCGGGGACCTTAACTACATCTCTTCATAATCTCTTGTCTGACAGTTTCTCTTAGAGTTTGTTTTTCTTCTGGCTGGTGTATGAAAATACTGTTGACTACTTTGCACTTGAAAGTCAAGCAAATTCAATAATTTTGTTTATCTCTTGTTGCTCTTTGGGTGTCTTCTGTAGTGAGAACTTGAACTCCTGCAGTTCTAGCCCTGTATTTGTAATTCACTGTGTATGTTCACCAGAATGCCATGGGGTTTTTATTAGTATTACTATTTTGTTTAATTTACTTCTTGGCTAGTCCACAGCTGTAAAAAAGAAAAACAAAACAACAAAGCTGTGACAAAAAGCGATGACCTAAAACTGATGTTAAATAAATAGTCTCCTATCACATCAGAAAAGGAGACTGGACCCTTGCAGTATTAGTGTTTCACAGAGGGGATATAATACTTTTCTTTGGTGTGGAATGTGAATGTTACCTTTGTGAAAGACGGAATGCGATGTCATCCTGTGACACGGTGATTTCACCTGCTTGTATTTAAGGGACTGTCCCACCTCTGAAGCCCAGGAGCCTCTCCAAAATATTACTTAGTTAATTTGAAAACATAATTGTCTCTAAAATATACTTGTCTAGACAAAGTCCATAGGGGTGTGATGCATGATTTTTTTTTTTTTTTTTTTTTGTATAAAGCACCTGCTTTCTTTCCCTAGCTCAGTTATACAGCAAGGTTGATTTTACAGTACTAAGAAGTGAGCAATATATTCCATATGCCACCAACTTTGTAAAAAATCCTGCTGATGACAATTTCACAGCTGCTGAGAAATAGGCCAAGCCTTCCTAATAAAGTGGCAGTGGGAAAAAGAATATCTATTCTATTAGGATTGGCCATACGTCCTCCCCAACTTCTTCCCTCTTGAAGGAAAAAGCTGGCACTTCCAAACTGTGTAACAGCAGACAGTGGCAGAAACCAATTTCCACTGCAGAGCCATTTGGTCAGGAAGTGTCAAAAAATGTTTTGGAATTGTGAAAATGGATTCTTGGCTGCCTACTAGGGATAAGACACGAAGCAACTGCTTAACAAACCCAAGAACCTGCTTGGCCCTGAAAGAAATGGTTTTGATCAAACATTTTAGAAATTAAAATCTTTATATATGTAGAGTCTAGACTTCAGAAGTGTTCTGCGTATTATGGGTGTTATAAAAATCAGGTTCTTAATTTCTGAACACTGATTGCTTGACCAACTACCAAGAAAGCAGCCTTCAAAATATGCAGAATGACCTCCAGCTGAGAGAAGCTTAATATAGCTCCTACTAGCCTAGTCAGGTGGAACCTTCCCTTTTGGCTCAGCCGATTTGCTGCCCACAGACCATGTAAGTCCCAGGGCTCTGGTAACATGAAGGGACACAAAATTAATGCAACACAGCACAGGCCAGTCCACTGATTGGTTACTTCTAGTAAGTTGTGTGCGTCCATGAGTTGCTGGACACAGCAGGTTCTTTTGGTAATTTCTGTAGCTGACCAAATGTGCCTCTTTGGAAAGCACTTTGAGAAATACAATGTATTTCTTTTCAGAAGTGCACCATAGATGTCTGTCTCTGCCATAACTCTCTGAAATAAACAGCAACATGTTTTCCCCTCCAGCGTTTCCGTTGAGAGTCTTTGCTGCTCATACAGCACTATGTGTGTTGAAAATGGTTTGAAAGAACTTCCTATAGATATGGGATGTAAATGGTACTTGCTGAGCCATCTTGTTTTATCTGTTCCATTAGAAATGTATACCAAATTATATGGTAATGTCATGTCACCAGAAACACAGAGCAGATGGAAGTATCTTTCCACATATTGACTCATGTTACTCTGATGAAAGGAATTTGTTTCTCTCCTTCTGTCAAGCCTGCTAGCCTCTGGCATAGGATTCAACCCTCAGCGAGGAGAACTTTACCAATAATGTTCAAGTGACCATCTGATTTGAATATAATATCATTGGCTGATATAGTTACGACTGTTTGGAATAGCCAGTCCTATTTGTTATGTTTGTGTGAAGGAACTTAAACTAAGTAGTGTTGTTCCAAGTTGAGGAGACCTCAGGGAATTAACCCATGAGGAAGTAGATATTTGGCTTTTATAAGGAAAAAGTCAAGGCCCCAGTATCGGACCCTTTGGAGACTAATCCTAATAAAGCAAGTGACAGTTTTGTGACCTGTACTTTTATATACAAAAGTGACACCCCCAACAACACAGGTTTGTGAGTGCTGGGTATTATCTACCAAAAATACGGTTTGCAGAATGCTAGTGAAATCCTCATAAATAAAATAACTACAGATGTGCCATGAGAAACTGAAAAGCAGATATTCTCCGTATTTTGGGGTTTTTTTTTGTGAGTGTTATTTGACTTGATGAGAGCGCAGTTCTCAGATTGAAAACACGTGAAACTGAAGTCAAAAGGGAGTCAATGTAATCATTAACTGACTCACCTTCTGGATGTGACAAGTAATGAACCAGTCTAAACTTGCCTGGAGCTTTCTGTGGGACATTACCCACAGGGGAAACCCTCTTATGCTCAAGCGAAGCGTTATCAAATGGGCCCTCTCTTTTTTCCCAAATGCCAGCTCTTTTCTGTCTTGTCTCTAACCACCTGAGGACATATTACTGCTGATCTCAGCATTCCAGCCAACGTTAGCATCTCGGGGCTTACGTACATGATAGTAAAATCCTCAACACAGCCTTTTTTACAAAAATTGCATATGCTTTTTATTTCTTTCTTTTTTTCCTTACTAACTTGTTCCCATAAGGGGAAGTGTTTTATCTGCCCGTGTGTTTGCAGCCCTCTTTAACCAGCATTTGGCTCTTTCCACTTTCTTACTTTGATTTGGATGACTGCCTGAAGCACCTGCTAATGGCCTGAAGCGTTCAAGCCCAAATTTGCAGCTTGTGTCTCACATGCACTCAAGACTCTTTGTTACCTGCCTTCTGGAGCACCTGCTACATGGTTTGGGCTTGAGAGCCTGCTCTCTACCCGCTGACAGCAGCACTCCTCACAACACTGGCTCTTCTCAGCTTTGCCCTGCTCTCCATAGTCCCTGCTTCAGCTTTGCCTTGCTCTTCAAGGTAACATCAATGTTGTCCTGCTTGTTCTAATGCTTAAGTGAAGAAAGGGTTTTCCCCCACTTACAATGGAGCAGGGCAGAATGCAAAGGTAAATCAGTCATTGTGGTCATCTTAAAACCTTCACCATGGCATTTACAAGCAGGCTTTTTGAATTTTTAAAAGAGATTTCACAGAGAAACTGTGAACCCGGGCAGCTTGCTGTAATCAGCTGTGTAGATGGGTGGTGGTCAGAAGCCAAATGGCAATTCGGTGTTCAGGAAATGTAGGAGACAGCATTGCTGCTTTATGAAGAAGGACTGAAAAGGAACCTGATACCTGAAGAACGCTCCTTCTCTCCTGCTCCTGCTGCTTTTTGAAGATCTTTCGTACATTTTTCCATGAGGTTGCTCCTGATGCCTAAACATAGGGAAGGCTGTTAGAATTAGCTCTGTAGGCTGCATTTAATGAGAAAATCCTCCTCCCTGGCAAGGGGCAATCCTAATGGAAGCTTTCAGAGGCAGCAACTTCCAACAGGGAATTTTCATTCCATTCTGCCTTGGAAGCATTAGCTTTTCCCAGAGTCTTGGTCTGCACCAAGGGTATCATTTATATGGACCTTCCATTTCAAAAAAGGTGTTTGTTTTCTCTATTAGAAGGATGCTGTTAAAACCTACAGAAGAAGCTAACATATTAGCCTCCTGCCCAAGTTTTTACACCTATGTTACCTGCTAGTCCTTTTACTGGCAGGATCATCCTCTTTCCCAATGATCTATATTCCTTTAATGCAGCCACAATGAGCCCTCCACCCACCTTCCAAGTTAGTGCCATGTGGGACTTCCCCCAGGAACTGAATCATCTCCTTAGGTACCTGGGCTGCAAACTTGGGCTTGTCTACACCAGCAACATCTGCTCTTGCAGAACTGGGCAGGGCAAGGGCTGATTTTTTTCCTCTTCTCTTTCCTTTGGTTGCCTCAAAATAACCCTAATTAATTTTGTGGAGAGTTTAGTTTGCTCCCATGATGGGATTGCTCTTTGTGCGGATCTCTTGCATGCTATATTTAGGTATGGTTTTTGGAACACCATGTGACCCGAATCAGATAACTTCTGAACTACTAATCACTGACTCCCTCCATGGCTTTGAGGCATTTTATGGTTGTTTTCTTACATACGAAATGAAAACAGATATACTCATCTGCCTTGTTAAAGCTGCTGCCAAGAATAACAAATATGTACGATATTGGTTTAAGATAAATTTAATTTTATTATTTCTGCTGTAGGCATAGTTTTACTGTTTCATAGATGTTTAACTTCAGAATATTACTCTTTACCACTATAGTTGTTCTTAATGAATGACCCTGTGTCACGATTTTAAAAGAGAGAAACAAGTTTCTTCTCTGTTTGTAGCTGAAAATAGGACAGAGAGAAAAAAACCTAAATGCCCTCATTTCCTGGCCACACAAACTTTCTTCCTTTGTTTACTAGCTTGTTGATCCATGTAGATGAAAAGCCCAAAATTTTGACCTGAAGTATTTCCCCTCAGACTACTTACATCTCTTTTCTTAACAGGGGAAGTTAGTTATCTGCTTGTTGTTTTCCGGATTCTTCAAGTTATGTAGCCTGACTTGTATCCTGTCATCATCCACTGCTCAAGGCTACTCTAGTTCTGGAGGAAGTCAAGCTCCCTTTGACTCCACATCCAGCATGCATGGGGTTTGTAGCCTATCATCCATTTAAAGGCATTCTCTCTTTGTTGCTCATGTCCATAGTTGCTTCTTTCTGTGTCTTAGCTACTTCTCCAGGAACCTGTGGTACTGGCATTTCTTTTGGCTTCACCTTTTTTTGCCCTTGCACTCATATGCATCTGGATCAAAAGTCATTTTTGGCATTCAGTAGTTGGAAAAGAGCTTGGTTTAACCAGGTAGTTAATTAGATAAAGAATAGGAAAAATAATGGGAATACTTCTCATCCTTTAGGAAGTATTGGACAGAGAGGAAGAGAATCTTTCCTTATTGCAAAGCAAATGTATTAAGTCTAATCACAAATAGTAGCTTTTTCCCCCGTTTTCCCTTTCTCCCCTTGTTTTTTTTTATTTTTAAATTCCTTCAAAATTAAGTCTTTTGCACAAATGCTTATTCTTTTCATCTTGCAACGGCAGTAAAAAGCAAAAGAGTACATATAACAAAAATCAGCCTTCAGAAAAAGGCAGATAATGAAATATCTGCCAAAGACTGCAATGTGTCTGTCTAAGAGAAAAAGCATTCTTATATTTGAATCTCTGAAATGTAGCTGCACCAGTCTAGTTGGGGAAAATTTGTTTGAAGATGTATTACGTTCCACGATCAAATGGAAAAAATGGCACCTGTCATCATATTTAGAAAACAGCTGGGTAACATGGCCAAGTGCCATAGTCTCTTTTCACATGGCCTTTATGCTGAAACCATCCAAGCTCCATTCTCAGCAACGGGAGAAACACTGTGCCTTTAAATGGTTACAGAAACATCTACTTAGGGGCCAGCTCTTATTGCAGCAAAGCCTGCTTCTGATGCTTCTAATTAGCAGTTAATGGATTATACTTTACTTTTATAACCAACCCAGCAGGCACTCTTCTATAGTATTTTTCAGCTATTTTTGGTAGAAGATACATGCAATTGTGCTGCTCTTCATGCTTTCACTTTGAGCATGCAGAAAATATTAGAAATAAATGGCTGAGATTATTTTAGTACTCAAATGCTTAATTTAAGTCTGATTAAGCATTTCCTAAATGTATTTTCTTTTATCTAATATCTTAGAAAAACTGTAATGGGTTAATTGCCCTATCTGATTTAGACTTTGATGCAGAATCTCCTGAATACGTACATATTGCTAATTAAAATATTTATATACCTAGTGAAGAGCCTGTGTATTTTTTTTTTTAAACTTGTGAACACGGCTTGAGTATGTATTCATTTAGGAAAAAAATAGTTTTTTCCAGCTGAACACAGTACAGGTACATGCAGAAATTTAGATGGTTCAGAAGTTAGAAGGACTTGTAGAAACTAAAAATTTTTATACTTACTTAGAATTAAAATTGCTATGAGTTTAGTAGCATTAAAGATTTGCAGTGCTATATATGTATGTGTACATATGCATGTAAATGCACAATGTGTGTGGTATATGTGTGTCAGAGTATGTGTACAAACCATTTAGATGTTTTAATTTGAAGATTATAATATTTCCCCTTCGGGGAATTCACTTCGGTGGCAGTTTCTGGCAGGAAACCTATCTCGCTGAGGCTGCCTTTGAACCTCCTCTCCACTCAG
Organism: Cuculus canorus; assembly: GCF_017976375.1. NCBI lineage: Eukaryota > Metazoa > Chordata > Aves > Cuculiformes > Cuculidae > Cuculus > Cuculus canorus. The sequence goes on from NC_071403.1 coordinate 92,733,399, forward strand.
GCCATGCTTCCAGTAGGACAAGGTCTAACATTGGTTAGACTGGAACAGGAGGGGGAGCTCTCACTGCACCAGCTCGGAAAGGGGAGGGCGAGGTACCCAAGCCCAGAAAAAGGGAGAGCAACCACCAGCAGCTGTCAGAAGCAGGTGAGATGCACCCTCACTCTGCTCCCGCTTACTGTGATCCTTTCACCAAAGTGGAGAGGTGGGCTTCTCCATCCCTTGCTCACAGAAGTAGCACACAAAAAAACGTGTTTTGGGTGAAGGGATAAGCAATTCCAGGGTATGCCCATCGCTTGCAGCAAAGGAAGCATCACTTGCAAAGCTTCCAGTTCGAAAGCACATTTGTATTCTCATCCTGATGCAGCACCACACTTGCTAGCTACAAGATAGACACTAAACTAGTAAGGTCAGGTTTGTTGAAGGCAGTGACTTCCAAAATGCTGTCCAGGAAAAAAATGTGGAAACTGCTATTCTTTTTACACAGTAAATACTAAAAAGAAAAGGAAGAAAAAGGAAGTGGTGGATAGCAGTTATTTTGTGAACTAGCTCCCTCAATGCAATGGGACATGATTAACTTACTTTCTATCCTGTTTTTTGAGGGTTTCGGTTTTTCCTCTGTCATAAAACATCCTGCTAGGGGAGTCAAGGAGCTGTGGCTCCACTACCACTCACAGTCCCTGCCTGTACTGTAGGTGTGGAGTAGAAGGATGTCTGCTGAGCTGGGTGAGTGCCACCTCCTTCCAGGAACAGATCCTCACTGTTTAATCCATTTCCTGTTCCAGCTTCCTCAGGACAGTGCAGCAAGACTACCCCTTGCTTGAAGTGATGCCGTAGTCAAGCCTCTCTGAAATTATTTAATAATTGCTCACTTGCAATTATTAAGTCAGCCAAAGGTATTCTGACATGCTCAAATTTGCTGTTAAATTCCCCTTAAGAAATAATGAGAAAATAAAGAGATGCCAGTATTAACCTTTTTTTCCTCCCTTAAAAAGAGAGGCATCTCCCCTTGAGTCTGTTAAAAGCTCTGCTTTCTCTTGAGATTCCACAGAGGTAAAGCCCCTAATTCTTCCTGCACTATCTCATCATAAACTCAATTTAGGGTGTACAAGGGTGGCAGGAATAGCCTCCCTCCAACCTCTGTCTGAGATGCTAGTCAAAGTATGTGGCTCATTAGAACTACATTTCTGACCTCCACACCAGATTGGTGAAATCAAGACTGAGACACCAGCAGTTCAGTGATAGCATCTTGAGATCTGCGCCAGCCAGAGCTCTGGAATGGTGGTTGCCCTCCCCAGTTTCATCCCTTGGCAACTTGTGCCAGGGCAGAGTAAGCCAAGCATTGCAGAAGGTGAGGTTATTAGGAAGAACTTCAACCGAAAGAGTAAGGATCCTTTAAGCAGGGTTTGGTTGTAATTCTCAGAAGGTCACTGTGGGAAGTTCCCCATAAAAGTTAAACTTTGATGTTGACAGCCAAGACAGATTCAGAAGTTTGGGGAACCTTTTTATTTTCTTTTTCTTCTTTTTAATCATATGAAATGTGGGAGACCTGTGTATAGGATCTATTTAGATTGTACTTTCAAATATACAGTATCATAGTATAAGAGCAAATTAAAATTCTTATCTAATACTTTTTTTTTAAGAAATGTACTGTAACTCATAGTTTAAACTTTGATGAAGAGCAATGTGCCACTCTGCACAGAAATTCTGCTCTTGCAACTAAATTGAACACCACTGGTTTCTCTCATTTAGATTAACCCTTTTGAAAGTTCTTTTTTTAAAGCTAGCAGATTGGACCTCTAATTTTAACTCTTATGATTTATAATTAGAAACATTTTCAAACTTGTTTACAAACACCTGCACTTGACAGCATATGTCTGCAATTTTAGAAGGACTCACTTGTCACTTCCAATGGGGGCTGAGAGGGCATCTGAGTTCTTTGTGTTTGTACAGTAAGTTTTAGGATACTAGAACAAAAGTGCATTTTTAAAACTGGGTTACAAATATGCAGTGTTTTGTGAGATGGGTGCATGCACCTAGTAAGCAAACAGGTCCTGTTGACTCGTTGTGGATTATTTCAAAGTCAGGAGGATTGTTAGTTAGTGGTCATTTGGAACAAGACTCAAACTGGCACCCAAAGGAGAAATTCCATGAACTAATTTTAGGAGTTTGGTCTCTTGATAAGAGAAGATGGTCTATGGGTTTTCTGTATTTTCCTCTTCTTCAAATATACTACTTGCTTGCCAGCTGTCCTTCAGAAGTTGTTCAGAAAGAGTTTTAAATGACTTCAGAAAAATTGTTCAGGTGTTTTTTTATACAAAGTTAGAAGTAAATTACTGAACATACAGTGAAGCAACATAGCATGGTTCCCCTTGAGCTTGAGTGGGACATGCGTGTTACACAAGTCTGTATGCAACTTGTTTACAATAAGATGAAGATCATTCTATGTTACTCATTGGTCAAGTATATAATCATGTTAGAGGTAATCAAAATCCTTTATAAATAAAATCCTTTGACTCCTCAATGTGTTCCTTACACCTGATTTTTAGCTGCCTCACATAGGTTAACAATATTGCTTATCAATTTCTAGTACAGTAGGAAAGATTATCCGTGCTAAAAATTGATGCTCTGTGGGAGGGTGGCAGGAAGAACCCTCCAAATATGCTTCAAGGGTAGGGCTGAACCAGAGGTAGTCAAAGCAGACTTAAGTAGTAGTGGCATAAGGTGTCCTATTGATTGCTTTATGCTCTTGTTGCTACTAATTAGTAAGAAAAACTCTGGTTAATTAGACCAGTCTGTTTGGCTGTTGTGTCCTCTGCTGGGAAAAATGGTCAACCTCTGAGAAACTCCCATACAGGAAAGGATAAGGAGGCCACAGAGCAATATAATATTTTTTTTTTATTTCGTTTTCCGAAAAAGCATAGACCTGGATCCAGATGAGTATCCATGTTAATATCAAAGGATCGTGTTCTCAGAGGTGCTTACTCTCTAACAGTTTCACTGAGAGTTGGTATAAATGGAATTAGGCACCTAATACCTTTGTGTATGCATGTTCTTTGAATTTAAACCTGTAGTCCACAGCCTGCACCTTGTGCTTGACCCCTCTGCAGAGCGCACAGAATATATTTACTGGGGGGCTTTTCCAAAGCAATTGCTTATCAGTAAACAAACAGATAATTAAAAAAAGCTTTTGGAGTACTAGATGCAGGTCTGAAGAACTAGTTTTTTTCCATCTGTAAAATAGTTGTGCCTTGTAACTGTTTCTGAATTCCTTTGAGGCAATACGATTTTAACAAGCATTCACTTTCTATAGCAAACAGACTTTTTAAAAAAAATTTTTAAAACAAGTATACTAGCCAAAATTATGATGTTACTTCGATATTCCATAGCATAAGTTATTAGCAAGTAGGGCTGCAATTAATAAATTGTGTTGCAACAACATTAGGCTGTAAACATCTTTGAAGACAGCTTCAAACAGAGTTTACTAGCTCCAGTGTTGTAAGGCCCACAGCTGATCAGCGTTAGAAATACCTGACATTTTAGAAATTGCTCATGATTCAAATATGACTATAGAAATTAGAATCAAGTTGAACTTAGTACTACTTCTCGCTTAACTAGAAACTTCTATTTTATTGTGAATTCTATCTGGATATAGCACTTTCCCAACTGATGTACTGAGGGAAATGTTGCTTCATGCCAGTGTTATCAGTTTTCCTCTATTTTTGTGTGCTTATGTCAGCTCTATGCCCACTTTGCTAAGTGTTAATGTGTAGAAATGTTTCCAAAAGGTTAGAAGAGGCTCAAAATCAAGAACTATGCAAGTGTGGAAAGATCCACCTATACAACAAAGCCTCGAAAACATGCAAAAACCTCTTTGATGTCAAAAGTCTCAACTGACCATGAAGTTACTGATAAGCTTTCTCAGATGCATGTGATAGGAATGGAAGTCCTCTATGGAACATTTGTGTATCTAATCTGTGTAAGCCTGACCGGTTCTTTGGTGTGAATCTATGGGTGAACAGAAGTGTACACTATATGTGTGAAACGATCTATTTCATGATGATCTGCCTGGATCCTGTAGGGAAAAACTTGGAAGTATCACTTCTTTTGGTATATTTAAAGGGCTATTGTCCTTCTAAGAAAGTGGTAATTAAGAGTCCTGGAAAGAAGGAAAAAGGGCTTTTGAATACTGCTTTCGCACTTTGCACAATGACTTTCACTTTAGGTAAAATTGATTCTCCTTGGAAAGAATCCCGTGGTATGACTAAATGGTTTGAGCCACAGCTTGCATGGTATACCGGCATGATTTAAGAATTGAATTCATATCTAGCTAGCAGGACATATGAAGGTATTTCATATACCATGAAGAGTGGAATCTCTGGGAGGTAATATCTGGTTGCGGTTAGAAACCAAGCATGTGTGTAAGGTGACTGCTTGTATATTGCCAAAGGCAGTGAATGTAGGTTCTCAGTCTGTGAAGTCCTAGCATCAAAGCTATGGCTACATCTCCAGGGACGGAACACATTGCAAGGCCCTGAGACACAGGTCATTTGACTCGTTCTTCTATAGCACAAAGCTGCAAACCAGTTTGTAAAATTCCATAAATAGGTGTAAAACACGCATTTTCTGTATCTATGGCCTATTACAAATTATCGCTAGCTTAAATTTTTGCAGCTTCTATTACTGGTGCATATGCTTTGAATGAGAGCTGTTTGATATTTCTGAAGTAATACTGTGCCATAAAACTATGTACTTTTCCTTCTTGAAGAAATGGTTCCATGCCAGTTGTACCCCAACTGAAAGGACCTAAACCAAATGTGTATGAAATGAAACTGCTTCAGGATAACCTACCTTGGTTTAGGGGCCAGTTAATGATAAATTTATTTTTGTGACCTGTCAGCCAGGTATTTGTATACTAATTATGTCCTATTTTGAGGGCACAGCATGTGAGTTTGTAAGACCCCTTTTACAGGGTGGCAAGGTCAAGGTTTTTTTGTCCCTAGTGAGTGCGAAACCCATCTTCTAGTGTCACCTAAATGTGTGTGTGCATTCTTTCTAAGTAGTCTGCAAATACCCTGGCTTATATGGAGGCACTTCTTAAACTGGCTCACAGGAGAAGCTGTAGCCAGCGAAGGTGCTCAAGAGTAGAACACTGGGGAAGAAACTGAACTGACTCAAAGCCTAGTCATAGTTTTTAACTTTATATGATGTCTTTTGCAATATAGTATAAAATTACCTTTATGACTAGTGGCAGGACCTGTTGTCTAAGTAGTCCAGCCATGAGGCTGGCTGATGTCTTGCTTTTCACTTGAACCTCCCTGTGATGCAGGGCTTGGAGGAGTGAGTGCCTGGTGTAGTCTCTGCCTGGCTCCTTGGTAAGTCATTTGAGTCTATCTTGCTGTAGAGTCCCTTTCCAAATTGCTGAGCAAAAATAAGGAATTTTTAGTAGAGTGCTTTAGAGGAGAGCTGCTAATCAATTTTTCCTATTATTTTATGCCCTGTGATTTTTATACCACCCCCACCAGCTGGTTAATCATGCAAAAGCTGAACACTTCATTAGCCAGAACATGTTTGCCCATGGGCATTTCTGTAGTAAATTAGTTCTTTCTATTTATACAGGTAAGTCATGGCCAAAAGTCTTTAAGGTGCCAAAGGTAAGGGTTCAAATTAATTCTTTTTCTGAGTTTTCAAGAGAAACTAGGTTTAACTTTGCACACTGTTGATTTGAAATTACTTTTGAATTAAAGATAGCATGGATAAAAGCATTCTCAGGCTGTTCTGACATACATTGCATCTTTCTGGATCTCAAATTTTGCCTTTGTATTACAGCCTGCCTTAAAAAGAACGAAACCAAAGCCATATGCATGCACCCACCTGTGTGTGTATATATTTTATAGATATTTATATAGACATGAACAGAGCATATACATCTATATGGCATATTGAAGAGTGTTTTTGCTTTCTTACTCTGTGCCTCTTAAACTATTAATTGAAAATACGTGGCTTGTAGATGCTTTTTTTCCCTCAAATCAAATGGTGCCCTCTGAAATCCTAGTTTCGCTTGACAATGAATTTAACTTTCAGGCTTTGGCCATTGCAATATTGTTTGAATGTCACCATTTCCTGCAATCAATGTAATTTTATATCTACTTGGAATAGAAAGTCAAGATGGTGATTGCCTTAATTTAACTCAGTGTTGTATTCATTAAGGAGCTGATCCTGAATTCCTTTCAGATCAAAGTCTGTCTTGATTTCAGTAGAATCATTCGGTGCATAAGGTGTGTGGAAGCCTTCTAAAATGTTGTCATTGTGACTAGTGAATAAAAACTAAATGTGTTGCTAAATTTAGGCTGTTGCTCATGTCAGCTTCCTTTTCTAAATGACGGTAAGTGCATTCCATAAATAGTATGCCTCTTATGTTGTCATATCTCTTTGGCTTGCTTTGCAGTATTTTACAGGATATTTGCAAATGAATTTTGTGTTCAGTAGGCAGGGGATGAAAATAACACTACTCGTTGGGACTCCATTAACCCGCAGCTAATGAGGAACCATTTCAAGGGCTGGATGAGTGTAATTCAGATTAGCCTGTGTGGCAGGCTGCTCTGCTCCTGCTCTGGCTCACACCATATCATGCTCTCGACGTGGTCCGAAGGGACACAGCCTGGTGCAGAACAGCTGGCACTCCGGCACGGACTTTTATCAGTTAAGTTTTCTGTGCTACAGTTCCCCTTTTGGAAGGTAGGAGTCAAGAGTGAATGTGTATTCGTGTGTGTGTGTGTGTGTGTGTGTGTGCATGCGCATGGATAGGTGACGGTGATCTTGACCTCCATAGTCAGTGTTTTGAGATGTAATGAAATACTCTGCGAACGCTATACTTGTGCTTGCTGGTTGATAGCATTGTTACTTGTAGAAAAGGGTACTACATGATGACAGTAAAGGTGGTCCAGACTGGCCCTTAATTAATTTTATTTTCAAAATCTATATTAGTGACTGTCATGAGGGCACCTGGGCACTTTACATCAATAAAATAATCAATTTAAAAAATGGTAGAGCAGAACTCTGTGTTCACTAACAAAACTCTTGTTCCCTGTTACAATTAAAGGTCAGTCCAAGGCTGGCCAAGCAAGCAGGACTCACATTTCTGTGCCTTGGCACTTACCAGACGCGGCTCTGGCGGAACACCACCAGCAACAGCTTCCAGATGCCCACAGTCCTTGCAGAGAATGTCTTGCTGCTGGCCGGTGACTTGTTAACCCCCTGCAAGACTCAAATTGGTTTCAGGACCAATGGAAAAAGTGAAGAAAGACTTGTTTGAAGGCCAGTCACAATTAAAAATACTAGTTGTGACCAGCCCACTGAAGTGCAGGAAAAAGGGACTCGGTGGAGCTGTGCTGCTGGAGTAGAGAGATCTCCTCCCGAAGAGCAGGCTAGAGGTCTCTTAACTGGAGAAATTTTATAGATGATAAATGTTACATTATGCAAGCATAGCAAATTCTCTAGAAATATAATGCTTCCCAGGTTTTTCTTACCATGTGTTAATATTTTATGATACCTGTGCATTAAGGGCCAGTTCCTACAATGTTTAAGTGAGTTTGGGCTGCTAAATTGCCTTTATGGACTTTTAAAAAAACTCTGCTGGTCACTGTGGATTAGCTAAATTCCCAGTCTCATTTAACATGCTGATATAAAATCAGCTTGTTTGTGTTTTTAATGCATTAAGTGAGCATATGTAATTAAATTAAATGCTGTTGCAAAGCTGCATTTTATTTATTTGTATTAGTAACATTAGTATTAGTATGTTAACATTTGGGGCAATAATCCCACTCTAATACGTACCTAATTGTGGAAACAACACTGAAACTAGGAGTTCTTGGACACCAATGCAATTTTTTAAATGTGAAATTATATTACATTTTGATGTCTTGAAATCCAATTGAACTCAAGCTGAGCTTAAAAATCCAAGACCTGATTCAAGAGAATTCAGTCCCATCTGACTGGTGGTAGCAGGTGTGCAGTGTATGTGTGTGTGTGTAAGGCAGGGAGGTGATTTCAGGTAGTGCAACATTTACCTTTTCCTGTAAAGCTTTAATTCCAGTTTAACGCTGTGATTTGAGGCTCTCTACAGTTTAAGTTCTTGCGTAACTACCATCACCTGCTCTCCATTTCTAGACAACATAATGGTGATGGTGGATGACAGAAGTAAGTTAAGCATACAGCATTATGGAGAAATATCGTTTCTAACTCTTAAAGTTTTTATTTACTTTCTTAATACACTCTCTTTATTATGAGAGATTGCATTTTTACAAAATGATACATATGTGATCCTTGAAGATTGGATGAGAAAGGTTTCATTGCAGTGTTCGATCTCAAGATCTTTTAAAGAGTCGTTGCATGTTCCCACAGCAGCATAGAGAAGATTTGTTTAATCTGTTTATTTTTATAAAAACAAAGAAAATGTATTATGCAATTTGTATTTTCAGCAGACAATAGACATGTTCTACGTTTTTGTATTAATGCGATTATAACGAAGGAGGTTTTTTAAATCTTGAAAAATAATTTAACAATCTGTTAGCTACTTCAGGCAACTTTACTGGTCCCAATTTGTACCTTGTAATGTTCAGAAACTTGCCCCAGCCATTTTCTGCATTTGCCTTCCCTTTCTTCGTCTTATCGGATGCTGCCTGTTACCCTCTGCCTGGGAGCCTTTTACTTAGGAGGTATAAGAACCCGCTCTTCCTTGACTTTTAGCGTTAGCTATCAAGACAGCTCCCTTTTACACACCCATGAACTGCCCCTCTTACAACTTTTAAAAATTTCCTCTTTGTTTTATTTGTCTTCACTGCTATATAAGTTTGTGCTGAAAAGTCTTTTGGCACATGTGTTTTTTATGGGAGTTGGCACATGAAAGAACTACTTACTTAACAAAATAAGTAAGCAAACAGTCATACTTCTTTTCCAGTTTTTAACTTCACACGACTACAGTAGATGACATTTTGCTACTGTATTTCACAGGGTTTTTTCATGGTGAACTGACTTAATTTCTAACACAGAGTGAAGCTGGTGCTGTGTTGCCAAGGGAAGTCCATCTGGTTTGACAGACAAAATGATAAGCATTTCTCTGGACGTCCCTGTAAAGATCTCCCTTTTATTTGTTTGCTTTATGAAGTTAAATGGAAGAGGTCACCCCCTTTTACAGAGCAAATTCTTTTTTTTTCTAGCAATAGGGCTTTGCATGAAAACATTTTTTATTAAGCAAGTCATCCATACTGCACCGTAGGCTGTTTGAGAGTAACAGTATGTTACAGTCTGCAAAGTTAATGCAGTTAATATTCAACTGAACTTTTGGGGGGTTGCTAATCCCTTAGGCGGGCTCAGCAGAAAGGGCAAACATATTTATAGCACTTTGAATCAGACTGCAGTGAACTAGTAAGAGTATGTGTTATACCATGCAAATGTTATACAATTTCAGAAAAGCTCAGTGCATAATCATCTTTTAATAGTACTTAAGTTGGTGAAATTTCTTGTCTGTAAGCAACAGAGTTGTTGGTTAGGTGGACAACAGGTTTGTTAAAATGAGACTCCGTGAAAGATCTTGAGATTCCTGTTCTTGTGATAAATTCTGAAAGTTCTGAATAGATTTATGGGCTGTTTAATTAGGATCTAACTGTATTCTTTAAGCTTGGTCATTTGTATTATTCCCTAATAGGATTTAGTTGGAGTTTGTCACATATCTGACCATGACTGAGTGTGTGCAGGGTTATCAATAGCCTATTCCATATAGACAACTGTTTCTTACTAACTTTGTAGAAGTAAAATCATTCCTGTATGATCTTTCCTCCAGAGTGGAAGTGTAGGTAGAGTTTGCTTTGGTTAGAGCTGTAGGTGCTCTGAGCAAAAGAAATAAGAGTTGCGGGAAGTTCATAGAGAGGCTGAAGTGCTTGGACTGAAAACATCCAAGGAGGGTCATGTGTCCGTGAGATAGAAACTCTTCATATTTATGTCACAGACAAAATTTGGATTGAATGTAAGGTTTTGTGGAAGAGCATATGATGGTCCTGTAATGCTACCAGTCCATCAGGAGTCAGAGAAAAAGAAATCATCTTGGATTTTCTACAGAGTTTGATTGTGTAGAATTTGCAGTCTACTAAATAAGAGATCCATCAACTGGTAGCCAAGAAAAGGTCATTCGTACTTTTTTTCAAAGATAGAGGGATTAATATGACTGCTAACAGCAGTATACAGTATAGTAGATTTTTATGGTAAACTTCTGATACTATGCAAATGTACAATACAGGCCTGGCAAAGTGGCTGTTTTATTCTAACTAAGATTTTTTTTTAATATATTTTACATTTTGGCTACTTCTTTTATTTTTCCTAGGTTTTAAATATTGGAATGAGTGTCTGCAATATGGAACTTGACCTTAACGAGGGCTCAGCTGCCTGAATATTTGCTTGTACTCAAGTAATTTGCTGATTTGCCATCTTACCTTCACCTGGTCCTTTCTTTTTCTTTTTGCTGTTTGTAAACCACATTGGCCATTCATAGTCCATCAGAAAGAAAATCCTACAAAATAATTAATGTGTCAGAATTGTTAGGAAAAATGAAACTGTTTTGATAAAGATTTTTGATAAACCTTTGTGTTTATTATATTTTCAATTAAAAAGAGAATGACTGAATGCTGGACTAAGTTAAAATTATGTATAGGAGTTTTTTAGATGTGAAGTACCATAAAATAACTAGTTTATTATATGCAAAATTTAAAATCCCAGAATATATTAAAATATTAACTTCAAGATCAAAAGCCTTTCCCAAGAAAGGAGGAAAATTAGGAGGAAATTGGGGCTACTCGAGTTAAGACACAATACATCTGTAATGGGTGCACAGGGTTGATGTGGCTGACTCTGATATGGATTCCTTTGGTTGCTCATCTTGAATACCTCCAGACCATCATCAGATCATCTTCCATGCAAATCATAAGCAAGATTCAAGCTTGTGCCTCGATGTCTATAACATGGTTCTGTAACATTTCTGTCATTTTATTAACTAGCAAATACAGATATCTGTAGTAAAAGCCTTACTCCACAGAGTATGCTGGTGAAGGTGTGCTGGATCTTAGTTACACATTCCACAGCCACCTTGGAGCTTAGAAATATAAGAGTTACATTGGGAGAAGAAAGAGTTAACCATCCAGTGATGTTAACTGTGATAAAAGGGGTGTGTGTATGTATGTGTGAGTGTGTGTGTGTTAATGTGCTGTACTCTATACATTTATGAGCTCTTTTTATAGTAGCATTTCCAGCAGCATTCCCAGGAGCAGTCTAGGTCCAATCAGGACTGGTATGCTATTGTGCGAGGTGTTGTTCTAATTCATGTGTAAATGTGGAGTGGTTGCTGCCCTGAGGATATTACAGTGAAATTACAAACAGGATAAAAAATTGTAGGAGGTGTGGAGGGAAAGGAGGGCAGCTGCAGTGAGGTGCACTTGTCTCATCAGGGTTGCGGTACGTACAGCCTGATACTAAATGATGGGCATTTTATTTATTTATAAGTCTGCTGCCTTCAAAACAATTAGCCTTATTGTCTTTTGTTTGTGTCTTAGTTATTTAAACAGATATGTAGAAAGTATGAAATGAATCACTCCTGAGATCCTTCTAGGCTTCTGTTTGGTCTCTAGCAATGACCAACCCTGAACGCCTCAAGGAAAGACCTAAGAGCCTCACAATGGGCAGGCATGGGATAATCTTCTCTCTACACAGTCTGAACCCAGTCTTTCATTATTTGGGATTAATTTAAGCTTTGGAGCATGAGGTTTATAAAACTATATATTTGTTGTTCCCCTTCTCCACCATCAACCTTGTTTAAAGTATGAAATATCCTCCCAAGCCTCAGATCTGAGCTGTTCTTGGGGTAATCCTACCTACTCCTTGGTGTGCTAACCAAATTTGCAGTTTGGAACTACCGTGGTGGTTTTGCTTCCCCTTACACCAGAAGGCACTGGTAGATCCTCTTCAACAGGCAGGTGGGCGAAGGCAGAAGCATGTTGAGCAGTTATGGCCTGGATGTTCCCGTGTTGCCGTATGTCAAAGCTGTGGTATTGTGGCTGGATCTCTCCCTTTTCTTTTCAGATTTCAGTGGCAAATTTGCAGTACAGCACAATAGGAAATAACCATAAATAAATCTGGGAACCTTTGTATTAATTTCTTTCGCTAGCTGTGTACATATGAGCAGCTTGCCATTTGCATATGTGAATCTTGTCATAACAATTTCGGGAAGTGATTTGTTAATAATCAGGTTCTCAGAACAGCTCTAAATCAGTAATTGATGTAGGTCTGGATAAAGCAAGCCTTCCGCCTGCCTATTTTGTGGAGCATTTTTGGCAAGTTTCAAGCTAGCGTGAAAACTAGCCATCAGAATAAAATTTAGGACAGCTGGGATGCTTTGCAGTGAAGACTTTTGGCTCCACAGTTCAAATAATCACAATAGCAGCTCAATTTAGCCTTTGGCTGGATAGGTTTGGCAGGGCACAATGAAAAATAATTATTTCATGGCCTGCTTATTTGTCCCTTAACAAATAAACTCTCTGACCTATGCAGGCTTATGTAAATATGCTGCCGTATGTGGGGTTGTAGAACACAGTCATGTCCCCATTTGGAAATATGTTTTATTTCACCCTCATGTTACAAACTTTTTTTTAGAGTTCTGTTTGGGAAGCAAAGAAAGGGATAGCAGTATTGGATACCGAAGCCCAGGCAGCCAGGCACAGTCTAAAAAGCCATCTAACAGTCGCCTTTCTGAAAACATATCCATTAGTATGCAGTGTTTTCACTGCTGTAATAATAAGAGCAATCATGATATGAACAAGTCCGTCTCTTCACAGCCTTCCCACGCGGGATGGAGAATGACAGCTCCTAAAGCATTTGGATATTTGCCTGAATGTATGCTGCTTAGCTAAACACGGTTCATCTTGCTTTCCATCTTATGGCTTCCTGGATATCCTTCTCAATTGTTTCAGTGACAGCTTAAAATGTGAGACTTGGATGGGGGAGATAAAAGCTTAGCAAAAGGCTTTTTGTGTGTGTATTTAAGGGGAAGTTTTATTACACTTGATGATGGAGAGATGTGCCACACTATTTTCTGTTCCTACGATTTTAGTATTTGTACTTTCTGTTGTACTGGCAGCAGCCAATCCATAACATTGTCTTTCTATTTCCCGTACCGGAGGGGGGGGAAGATTACACAGAATAATACAGATTGGTGGTTTTGTCTTCTGACACCACCATTTTGCTTCTCAAACAGCGAAAGAAAGCCTTTATCCCTATGATCCAAAAGATCTCTTTAGAACATCTACATTTACACACGTGCACACACACATGCACAGGCTCTCACTAAGGTGGCTATGATCTGTTTTTAATAGTGGCACTTCTTCTCAAAGTGTCATTTAATAAACATCAGCAGTCATGTCATGCATCGGGATGAATTTCTAAATGTAAATGAGATTCTCTCAGTAATTTATTTACATTTGTTTTCAGCACAACAAATGAGACATCACGTAGCTTCATAATTTCCCATGACCGAGTCACCAGCATGAGGTGTGTAATTTACTCTGATTTAAGATGCTTATCCAGAGGTTCTTGCAACAATACCTGGTAGGGGTTTTTTTGTGCTACTTTTTTGCTGGCTTTTAACCCATCTACTTCACCTCTTTCTCCATTTTTTCAAGCAGTATGTGTCTGCTTCTTGAGGCCTTTTTTTCAGGAGAGCTGAGAGGGATGGCTTCGTTGCCTTGTTTTCTATATTATTTCCCTCACCATTCCCTTCTTATTTGGTAAAACTTATAGGATGCTTCTGGCAGCCACGGTGAATATATACTGATTTAGAATGTGATGATGCAGGAAAGAAATGCTAATCGTGGACATTTCTGATAGAAAAATGATCATTTAGGCACAAAACATAAATGTGAAGCATCTGGCAGTCATTGGTTCTCCCCTTTTCTTCAGCCGAAATACGAAATCTTAGGGCTGATCTTGGCTCTGCTACCAACTTTGAGTCCGCCTGTGGCTGAAGTGATACCTATGTTGAGATGGGATGTGAATCCTGTTTTTCAAATAACGTGGATGCAGTCATGTACTACAAAACTCGTTTATTTTAAGCCCATAGTTGGAACATTTAGATATCTAACTACTTGCTTGAGTATTTCAGGTAGGTAGATGATTAAAGGTGCAATGTACCATGCATACAATTTTGTACCTCTTATCTTGCAGTCTCAGTTAAGGCTTGACTAAAATCAGGGTGATAGCTTTTGGTATTTTACGGGGTACCAACACGGGAGAGCTGAGAGACTTTGGTGAAAGTAACTGGTAGTTCAGCAGCAGTACAAAATGCATGCTATATAATTATGCTGTGACAGTGTTTTGGGATGTTATCATGCAAAAATACTGTATATCTTTATGAAGGTCTGCAGGATTAACTATATGTGGGTGTTGTTTTCCTCTCTGAGAGGAAGCATGACATTTCTTTGTATTCATTCCCAAAGCAAAATTCAATGTCTTCCTTTAAACTGAAAAAGCATATTCCAGAAAAAAACCAGCCAGATTTGGACTGTTTTTTAATGTGCATTGTGCGTATTAGGACCCAGTTGAAAGTTAAGTTTGGACCTGCTGGCCATGTACTTAGTGTTGCATGGATCTAGCACCAAATTATGCTGATGGCCTGTCTATCACCAAATTATTTACAGAACTGCAGTTGAATTATAGAAATCTCCCAGACACAAGCAGTGCTCTGGGCAAATTATTTCATCAAAGTTATTTTTCATGGTATACTCAAACAAAAGTTTACAGGAACAACTTTAATCTATTTTTGGTGTGTGATTATGCGGATGTGGTAACAGCCCCCTTTTAACAAATAGTTGGCGTTCTACCTGGGAAAACAGAAGAAACCATATGAATATCACTGATCTCTGTCTTTTCCTCAGTTTGAAGCAGAAGTGTTACATTATGGAAGTGCAGAACTAAGGGCAGTACAAGGGCAGCTGTTTCTGCTCACTGTCAGCTCATTCAGGGTCTGGAGACCCTTTTTTTTTCCCATAGACTTACAACTACACACCTCTCTGTGCACTTGTAAAATCAGGTAGTTCACAAGCACATCAGCTATCTTTACTGGTCCTCTGTCACATCCAGGCACAGTGGTCACCTTCTGCATTTACAGGGACTTAACATTTGCATATCTGAGGGCAGTATAGGCTTTTACTCCATTACCCCCACCTAGCAAGATCTGAGCTGCTGTATAATTATGAAATGTAATATAAATCCTAAAAGCATCCCTAACTCCCTGTTATCATTGGCATCCTTTCAAACTCTGTTTCAGAGTTTAGAAATATAGTCAGGGTAGAACATCTATATTTGGGCTTATATGTAATGGTCATACCTACTGGTTCACTTGGAAAAATGTTGGCATAGATCACTAGATGCAGTGTTTATGTTTAGCTCAGTGGTTTTTTATCACTGCGTATTTTTTTTAGTATTCCACTTTGTATTTGCACTCCGAGACAAGAATGCCTTCCCAGCCTCTGCATGGTTGTGTGCTTTTTTGTTTAATGAATATAGAAATTCAGGTTTTAAATTGACTCCCTTGCATAAATTATACAAGGAAAACAGGTGCTTAAAACCTGTGTTTTCCAAACCTTCCTCTGCCCATACATTTAGGCTAAAACTCAGCTACGTTTAGACGACAGACTTGAATGGGACCTCTTGACTCATGGCCCAGATGTTGAAAACCTTACACATATGAGGAAGAACAACAGGCTTAGAAATGTTTGAGAGCTAAAGGTCTTTGCAAACTGGACATCCAGTTTAACCTAACTTCTGTACTGAGCTGTCTGTTGTTATGTGAGGACTGTGCAGGGCATTGGGGCCAGACCTCAGGAACCCTCTCTGGAGTTCAGCTGAGTGGACTCAATGCAGGCACAGGAGAGGCGGGACTGCAATAGCTGGAGTTTCATTATATTGTTTTAGGATTATTTTTTGGTTTTGGCAGGATTTAAATGTATGTGAGAGCTGGATCTATTTTACTCACAATCCTTAGCAGATGCACGTCTGATTAAGAGCCCCCTTAATTTAGAAATGCTCTTAAAGACAGGAAGATACTTAAAGCTGGCTTGATCAACGAAATGGAGGAGCTGTGCTCTCAGGCCACATTAACAGTGGTGCCAAGATGGACACTGCTGCACAAATACTGGGAATTAAGTTTCTAAAATACCCAAGAAGTTTCAAATTGTGTATCTTACAAGTTCTTTACTCCCCCAGTTATAATGTATATCTCACTTATTGCTAGAGTCAACAGTCTAATAGTAATGAAAAATACAACCTTTCATCATTTATTGATTTTCAGTCTTTAAAAACTGACAATAAGCTTTTTTTGTCCATTTTCTCAATAAATTGGAACATTTATTGTTTTTTCAGTTTTATTGTATTACATTAGAATATATTTTACTGCATGTAGTGAGTAATGTAGCATCAGGAGATATGTTTGCATTCAGCAAGTAAGTAACTTGGGAATGCATGGCTCAACTGAGATATGTAAACAAATTTGTAATAGTAGTTTAATTTAGATTACAATGCAGAATACTCAAGCTTGAGCAAATTTTTCTATTTATTCCATTATAATCTTCTAACTAATAGAGGACAATTTCCATAAAAAATTATTAGGAGTAGAACATCAGTAAAGGTGGACTTTCTTCCCTGTCTAAAGGAGAGGGAGGAATTTTGTTCTTTAGTAAGCATCAGACTATCTGGGCTTATCTCCTAGAAATACACCACAGACAATGTTGTACAGGTTGGGCAGGTCATAACTCCTGTCTATGTGGTACCACGTGTCAAACCACCTAGAGTGCTTTCTCAGTGACCACTGTTTCCTTCTCTCTCATTGTAAAAAAAGGAGACGAACTAGAATATGATTTATTTGTAGTAGACCTTGGGATGTGGATCCTGAGTTGCCTCCCCACTGCCACCTGCCTTCACAGTGGAAAATTACCTGGTTAGGTTTTTTCCTTTCTAGAACCTATCAGAAGACACTGAAGAACAATGGTTGCCTCTTGCTTATGCTTGTGATGAGAAATGGTAATTCGATTGTATTTTTATTCTATTTTATTCTATTGTTGTAGAAGCAGTTTATATATTTTTTTAAAATTAAGAAGCAGATACTTTTTCTTCTGGTGACATTCAGCCCCACAGCCCAAACCAGTAAGGTCCTAGCTTTTTCCCTCCTACCACCAGAAAACCTGAGGTGGAGGTGCCACTGCTGAGGTGGGGATGTGCAAAATAGCCTCTGCTTTCAATCAACTGTGCCACTGCACCTCCAGCACTGGCCTTTGCAGACCCAAGTGGTTCTTCTGCTTCTAGGCTATCAAAGTGATCATCCTGGCAGGCTTCTGAGATGAAAAATTTCACGTAGGTCACGAAGCTATTTCCTCTACACAATGAACAGAGAGACAGTTCTGGCTTATGTTTCATAAACATTGTACAATAAGTGGAGAAAAAATAATTTGGGCAAGTCTTCATTTTTGGTGAATTGAGTGTGATTCTGCAAGGCACAGGCTCTTGTGTATATGCTGCTGTGAATCTTGCTGTCATCTCTGCCTCACAGGAAAGAGTTAATAGATATCCAGTCACCAAAGCCATTTCTGATTCTCTTTATGTACATAAGTGAAGTGGAACGTATAAAACTGGAAAGCAGAACCCAAACTGAAATTCTCTTACTTTATGACTTGTGTGTGTGTGTGTGTAATTTTCCCGTGATCTTTAATTACATTCTGTTCTGGAGGGGTGAGAGAGGGGATGCTAATCTGGTGCACCAACTCCGAGGAAACCAAACTGTTTTACAGCGGGAGTCTAGATGAGAGCACACAGCAAATGCAAAATTTGACATTCATATGAAAGTGAGCTAAGCAAGACCAATAGAAGAGAGCTAAAATGACTGCAGCGAGAGGAATGCAAGTGGTTTAAGGAAACTAGGATTTCTCTATTTATTGAAATACCACAGCTGACCTTTAAGGTGGTGGTGATACAATGTAGATTTTGTAGGACAGCACCAGTAGCATGGCTGTTAGAAGCTGAATGCGTGATTGGATTCAGGTTCATGAGAAGCTGCTGTTTGCTGTGCTTGCTAATGAATTTCCAACGGGTGTTTGAGCCTGGATATTTACTGTAGAGATGCTTGCAGTTGGTTGGAAGAGATATGGCTGAATGTGAAGCTTAGTTCTGTGTACATACGATCCTGCTCTCTGTGATTCTGCCTCAAGTTGTATATTCAGTATCGGTCTGTAATAGTAAATAATTTGTAGGACTCCAGCTGTGACTTAAGGCTTCTCTACAAACAGCAGCCAGGGTGCAAAGTCATGTGATACCCTTTTTCTTCTCTCACTAGATAAAATACCCTTTAAAAACTATTTGCACTTCCAGTCAAAATGTTAAAGCTATTGGACTGGGTGGGCGCTTTTGCTCTGGTATAGCAAAAAACGTTCCTGCCCTGTTCTTTGGTTCTGATGTCTTCTTCATCCCCTTGACTGAGAGCTGGCTCACAGCACACTGCTCTGCTCTCCTAAACCAGGGAGGCTGAATTTCTGTGCAGAAGGGAATGTCTTTGCTGAACAGCTTGGCTGAGTTCTATATGCTTGCATAATCTAAGTATTTTTTGGAGTAAGGGGTAAGCCGACCATTTAAAAATAGAATTCCCAGTGCATTCCGGTGTCATGTTTGAAGGACAATAAGAGTCTTGACAAAAAAAACAATGAGCCAAAGTTATCCTGTGTAAATAAGGGTTTAGGCACAGGTCTTACTTTGCCTTTCCAGTCTTCCCCACGATCTCTACCCCTTCGTGTGGTTAGCCTGTTATTCAAAGATTAGGGGCAAGTTTTGTCCCAGTGGATCACATGTTCCAAAGGACCTAAATTCTTCTCGGGAAGGAGGACCAGGGCAACTATGATATGTGCGAGTTTAAGACCTTTGAGATGCATATGACGGAATCTCTTCTGCTCTCCAGAGGTGCTAACTGGTTAACTAAATAATCATAGAGCCAATGGGACAGTATATCTTATACCTCTCTGCACCAGCTGTAACTGGTGTGGATCCCTAAGGCAATATTGAAGATGAAGTGAACTCGTGTGCTCAGATGTGTCGATTATGAGCAAATCATCACTCAACGCCCATGTTGTTATCGCATTCTGGGCAGTTTACCCCCCAGGAACTGTTGTAACAGTGAACTTTAACCTAGATTCCAGTTGTAAGTCTAACTTTTATGTGAAACCTTAGAAAAAGAAGATAAATTGTGCTTTGAAAAAGAAAGTAAGTGCAAGGTGGAACGAGAGGGTGTAGAATAATCAAGATGCTTTTTTTCTTTGGTAGATACCAGAAAAGAAAAGGAACATATTATGGATCTTCTCTTGCTCATTGCTTTTTGATCCAGCCCATTACACACACTGGTCCCAACACCTCAAATCATTTCCTATCAGCTCTGTCGCTTGGAGGCCAGACTTCATTCCCATACCTTTTAGCACTGTGCTGGCTCGGGGCATTCCCTTGGGGCATCCTCTACACTTGTTACTTCTTACCACTCTCAGCTGGAGAATACACACTGTGCTTTGCATCCAAGC
Source organism: Cuculus canorus (assembly GCF_017976375.1). Lineage (NCBI taxonomy): Eukaryota > Metazoa > Chordata > Aves > Cuculiformes > Cuculidae > Cuculus > Cuculus canorus. The sequence continues at coordinate 92,753,042 of NC_071403.1, forward strand.
CCAACATCACACTTTAGCATACAAAGCCTACTTAAGATCATTCGTGTTTTTCATTAGCCTTCTAAAGTACTTGCTCAAAAGGTACAGTGGCTTTCCTAGCTGTTTGAACTCCTTTGGAAGGCTGTCATTTTGAATCCCTAGTCCAGCAGTGGCCTATAATTGTTATGCAAAACATTGCACAAACATAATATAACTAATTGCACAATTAAGGTTGCTTTCTCCTCATCATCCCATTATCGTACTCCTCATCTACACCTAAGTCAGCATCTGGCATTAACAAAGGCTGTATTTGTGTATCCTTTTGTTACTTACAGATCATGTCAGTGTGTTCCATAAGCCGGAAAATGGTATTTAGAAAGCCTTGTAGTGGACATCCCTTTCTCAAATGTTTAATGGGAGCATAATGCAGTGGTACTCCAGGATATAAACACAGTAACTCTCAGAGCTCAGAAAAGGGACCCATACAGATCAGCACAAGACCCTCTGTTTTCTTAGCAGTGTTCCCGTCAGCAATAGAGTGTTTTGCTACTTTTTAGAAATTGAGGCCAATGATGCAGGATAGCTTTTCTTCACAGTGAACATTTGAAGGTCATCAGTCCTGTAAGCCTGACATAAGACACATAATCTGTTCATTCCAATATTCCTCATCAAAACCAAGCAGATCAAAACTATGTTGAAAAGTGCAGGAGGTAGTGGGGAAAAGTTCAAGAGTGTCTATGGAGCAAAATATGAGAAACTACCTTGTACACTTATTGCCAGACCTAGGCAGAAGGTTTTGTGCTTGAAGATTCTGAAAGTGTTTGCCACTCATGTGAGGACAGAGTGGGAGGGTCTTGGATTGTAAGCCTAAGTGGGTCTGCAGTCCCATAATTTCTCCTGGGAAAAGGAAATGATGTAAGTTTCTAATTCTGGAATCTTTCACCACAACTCTATAATTTTAAAGAAATAAAACACAAACAGAAAATTGATTTTTGAATGACAGTGAGTTATTGTCATTAGAGGATATGTAGTTTTGTGTCAAGGGATATAAAAAAAAAAAACCAACTCGGTGTACTATGTGCTACTTTCTGAAGCATTACTTAATGTACCAGTCATTGCTTGGAACATGGAGTCCTTTTAATGCTAGTCAGGTAATATGTCATTCTCTCTGTAGAAACTCTGTGCGGCAGAGACATGAGTTATATACTGATGTAGTTATCAGAAGATCATGTGGTAGCACTAATGTGAGTCACTACAGTGGAGTTTGCCCCATTTGAAATTTTTACATAATTAAATACAAGTGAGTCATTGTCCAAATTCTGCCAAAGTGCAGATTTCTTTAATTTAACATACGCTTTTCAGCTTGCATATGCCTCCCATAGGGTGAGCATCTCTTCCTTTGAACAGAACTCTGGGCTGACTCTGGTCTAGGAGCTGTTTCCTTTTGCCATTCAGCATTCAATGTTCTCGTTGAAATCTGTGGCAGCTTTGGCAAAAAAAACTGGAACACCCAGACCTTAAATAGACCTCTCCGCTTAATTTTATATTCTGGTGGTAATTCTTTAAATGCACGTAGTTAGATCAAAACAAGGATATTTTTGTTTCTGTAATAATGAAGACTATGGCCTACATATCATGGTGAAATGTGGTTAGTTGCCTTCTACGACATCTGTCTCTATACCAAGGCAAAGACCAGAGACAGGATTAGAAAGGTAAGACAACCTTCTTTAAGGGAAAGCAAGGTAGAGATGCTTACATCAATATTGGACTTTTTGAATGATAAACATCAAGATGGTGGATGGCTTGGTACTCAGAGATAGTTAAGCCAGATTGTTGTACTCAAGATTAAAACCACCCTACATCCAATTAGCTATATCACTGATGTGTCTGAAGATTCCACAAATCGTTTGGTTGCTGAGGTCTGAAGATGATGATGTACCTCCCATCTCAGAGTCATTTGGCTAAAGAGGCAGCAGCTTTTCTTTCCTTCATTCTTTCCTCCTTTTTTTCCTGCTTTCTTTCCTTCTTCTCTCCCCCTTGCCTTTTTGCCTGGCTGCGAATCTCATTGTTCTCATCTAATGCTGAAACGTAACAAAAATCTGATTAACCTTCACATTCAGAAGTAGCTTGTAGTTTTGCTGGGCAGAGAAGGGAATAATAGAGATCTATGCAAATGTTGGAAAAATGTCTGATTAACTCATGAGAGATAGCGAAAATGACTAAGGCTGCTCTGCTAATTTCTGAGTCACTGAGTAGATGCTATTTTTTTTCTTATTTGTCAATGTCTCCCTTAATAGGGATATTAAATAATGTTTACTGCTGTAAATTCTTTCCCAGGAAGGGAAGAGTTGGATTTATATCCATTTCAGTTTCACCCAGAAGTTGATCGGGATTTGATGAACTGGCACTGATTTTCAGATTCATTACCAGTCCTGTTGTCAGGCAGGTTTTGTATGCATTACGGATTTACTTCAGATGTTTAGCACAAACTGTAAAGGGGATGACTAGTTCATTTCTTTGAGAGTTTCAGCCTCTGTCTACAAGCCCTGTAGTTGTAATAATATTAGTAGGATCTTGTTTGTGTAACCTTTGAGTCTTACACCCATAGTTTTCCTTCTGGACAGTAGAATAGCTACCTATCTTTGGAGTTCAGACTAAGAGGCTGTTGTACAGGACAAACTTGTCTATTTTATTTAAATATGAGTTCTCCTATAGAAAGACTGCAGCCTTATGCAAGAGGGCAGCATGTAAGCTAGCCCATCCAGCTAGTAGCCAGCCAAGGGAGTATGTTTCAAACACCCTCTGAGCATCTTGAAAGCTGCCTTAGTAATTTATTGATGATAGAGGAATGTATTCCTCCCATAGTCTCCCTCCCCACTCTGCTCAGTTAATAATGCCAGCAAAGGAAGAAGGAAGTTCCCACAACTTCACCTTCACTTGCTGCAGAGAAAGGATTACGCAGGTAAGCAGTAATGTAAATAAATAATTAGACTCAGTAGCATGTGATTTTTGACATCCTAGCCCCTAGTCCTGTTATATTTAAGTGTTCTGCCTTGTTTCATGATCTCTGGGCTTGTTCCTGTTAACTTTTTTTTTTCTCCTACCTAGTAAAAATCTTTGTTGCAAAAAATAAAGCTGCACAAATGTGCCTGAATAGCAAAGCACAGTGTCCTAAATGATGTAACTCAGGTTTTGGGGACAGGACAATTGCAGTAGTGGAACGCTTCTTTTAGAATAATTAGTCTTGCTGAGAACCAGAATATAAAAGCCGGTGCAGAGTGCAGTAATAATGCAGTTACACCATTTCCAGTATTCGTGTGCCCCTGCATAGCACTGCAGATCAGAGCAGGTGTGCCCAAAATGATGGTCAAGGAATGATTTCATCTTTGCAGCCCTGTTCCAGGACTGTAATACAAAGTACGTGGGTTTCATTCTAAAGAAAACAGTGGCACTCATCTCCCATACTAAACCAGGAGGCCTTTGAGATCATTAAGAATCATTTTTCCAAAGGAGAGATTTATGTTTCTGCTCATGGAGCCAAAGCCAGTTCTTGTGCCCTATTACTACCTGGCACCTCCTCATCCGAGAATGAACTCTACTTCAGTTGCATGCACTTGCAGATGTTGGGATTTCCATTTCAAAGTACAAACAATTCTAATATTAAAAAGGCTATTTCCCCAGTGGGGATACGGGTTGCATGAGCTTCTTGACTTTCCTTTTTTGTCTTTTGATCGTATATGATAACACCTTTAGATCTCTCTGTCACATTTTTTTTTTTTTTTTGTCAGCATCACAGTGGACAAAATGTCAGGAGAAGTTAAGTAGAAAACGTCCTTAGAGAGATAAAGGTTCTCTTCCACCACCCGCTATATGGTTGACACTGCTGCTCTTTTCTGCTGGGGTTTAGTCTGCTGGGGCACTTAGTTGCCTAACTTAAATTTACTTATCCGTTATTTATATAACGGATAGCCTTGACCATTAAGTAAATCTATTGATGGAGGGAAAGGGGATTTTCTAGAGCACCTGTGTGCCTTTCTGAGACACGGAGTTCAAAACCATCTGATAATGTAACCTTCAGCTGGTTTTCTGCAATGACTTTTATCAATGAGCCCTAAAAGCACTGATATTTTCAGGCATTATAGCTAAAGAGAACTGAAATGTCCTTGGAGCTACTCACTCCCCAAAGGAACGACATCTCCAAACTCAGCTGGTGAATTCTCATGTACTGTCATATGTGACTTGCTTTTTCCTTTCTCTCTGAGATGCCTGACTGATAACAGGACCTTGGCTCTTCCCAGTACACAACACTAGGCTGGTACTGCTCTCAGGTGCTGCCTGGATTTGCTGTTGCCCTCAAAATGTCTGTTCCTGTATTGTATAGTGAGGATAATCCTTTGTTTAATTTTTTTTTAACATTTTGAAAGGAAAATAGGGGTCTCATTCAGGTCTTTCCATTTTTTGCATGATAGTACAGTTGAACGACGTGTACATGTGTTAATTAAACATCCCTTCTTATCACTGTTTTGGTAAGTGTCCTGTAAATTTAATCACTACGACACCTCTGTACACATTACAATCCTTTTAAAGATCTAGAGAAAAATCCTGATGGATTATTCAAAGCACTAAATCACACAGAATTACAGTAGTTATTAGAGGCATTAAAACCTGTGATAAGAAGCTTTATCATGCATTTTTGGGAAGGCTTAGTCTTTATCAGAGATGACTGTAAATAGGAGTGAACAGTAAAAAAACTTGATAACAGTTTATTTTACAGTACATCAGTAATCAGGTACTGTAATTATGATGTAATTACATGATAATTATTGCATCGTAGGTAACTATATATATTAGTTTTCTTATTTTTCTATTATCAAAACTACCTGTGAGACCTAAACCAGCAAGGGGCCTTATTCTACTTGCATTTACCCTGGGTTTTCAGACACATAGATGCGCATGCATATTTACATTATGGAAGTGTTTTGCCTGATTTCAGAGTTGAACCTGTTTACATGGAAGAAGAACAGGCAGTGTGACACACTAAAGTAGATATGATCTCTTCCACATATACATTTATCTAGACTCAGGACTATAAAACAAGAGAATCAGATGTTAGCTGTGGTTATATTTAGCTATCTAATTTATATTTTTCCCTCTTTTTGGCATGGGAGAAGTTGTGGTATTCTTAATCACTTAGATAAAATTCTCAGTTACAGACCTACTCAGTGTGTGGGTGTTTATGTTATATCTGTAGATTATTTATTTCTGTACATCCACATCTGAATACAGATTAGATAAGATCTCTGTTAATTGTACTTGGGCTGTGTATGCATCCCTGTGTTTACATATTTCCGGTAGTAACCCTGAAATATTCTGTCATTTTGGGGTGTAGGCTAAGTGAAGATAACCAATTAAGTATGACTTCTTCTAATTTAATGCTGTTTACAATGTTAGAAGTTCCAGTTAATTAAGAATAATTATGAAGCTGGCAGAATGAATGTTCTCATGTTGGAACTAAGAATTTTTCTTGATAGCAAGTGCTGAAGATGTAATATAAAATCTAGTGCACGAGGAGTATGGAGTGACTTCTGCTCCCCACGGCTTTGGTAGGAGCTCAGCTATACCTCTGTTTGAAGATTTGGGCAGCTCACCCCAAATAAGACATGGAAATTTTGGAGAAAGTCCAAAGTAAAAACAATGGGAGTGAAAAGAGAGGGAGGAAATGTGACCTGGCAGGAAATATTGACAGACTTGGGGATGCTCAGCCTGAAAAAGAGATGTCTGAGGGAGAACATTGTGACAAGCTGTAAGAATACAAAAGACTGGTGGAAAAGAATTTATTCAGTAATTTATTCTCCATCTCCATGGTGAGAAATGCAAGGGTATGGAAAGTAATTTGTTAAACAGAACCTAAAAAATTCAGATTAGGTATTAGAAATGACCTTCAAAGTGAATAAAACTAAAGACCAGAAAAAGACAACTTGGGATGCTGAGGCATTTCTTTTAATGGAGATTTTTCAGAAACAGGCATAGACGGACCTGCCTGGAGGCACAGAGGAGGACAAAAGACATCAAGACATCTTAACAACTCTCCTAGCCCTGCTTTCTGTGGCTTGGCTTGTGAGTATCTGTTTGAGAATCATGACTGCATGAAGGTAGCATGCTTCTAATTTACTTATTAGTGGGTCAGAAATAAAACGGATAGTTTGCTCATCTGAAATAAAAGTACTATCCAGTCAAAGGCCCTGGAATGAATTAGCATCCATGCAGGATCGGTAAACTGCTGCAACTCTTTGGTTGTATCAAAACTGGAAGGCAGATGCTACAGTGACTGGAGGTGGTGGCAAAACTTTCCCTGGCAGTAGTGGAACCAACATTAATTTGTACAGCAAAATCCCTGGGGTTTTCTCATCTCTGTGAACAAGTGATTGCACATGGTGGACATAGTTTATACTGTCTAATAATAAATTGTACAGTGAGAATAATTGCGTTTCCAAAAGTAGTGACTGTTAAATTTAACTTTAACTTTGTAGCTACCATTCAGTTCCCTTATCTATAGTCTATTAACAAGAGTGAATGGACATTTAGCATGCTCTAATTTCCTTTTCTTCTCCTTTTGATTGAGTAAAATACCAGATAATATATTTACTATTCAATACCTGTTGATCAGGGGACTCAGTGTTTAATTTTCAGGTAAAATAACTCACTATTTTTTTTCTCTCTCTTGTGTGAAACAGCTCTCATTGAGATACCTGTATAATGCTTCCTGTTTTTTTCCTAGAAGAAACTTTGGTTTTATTTCTATGTAGTAAAGACTGAGAGGCAATTATGCAGTTGAAAAACATTTTTTTTTTTGATACATCAAAAATTCTTCCTGCAAAAAAATGATGGCATTATTTTTTTGGGCCTGTTTTTGTACAATTTATACAGAGAGGTAGGGGTTTTTTTTATTTCCTTGGGTTTTGAACATGGCTGATGAATAAGTACTGTATTTGCAGCTTTCTAACTGTACTACAAGAGGACCATGCTCTTGGGCACATGTGAAGTATGTTGCATTAAGTGATACTCCTAAACCTGATGATGCTTTCCCTGTGGGCCATGTTTCAGACTGAGGTTGTTTGAAATTATAACCCCCTTTTAGGTACAAGTGATGCTCATGGCCCCTCTTCCACCTAGCCTGTTATCAAATGATGTGCAAAATGCCAGACTGATGAATAACACACAAGCACTGCACTATTGGGACAGAAATGTTCAAGTTTTAAGGGCTAATTTAGAGATTCTTGGTTCCTTTGCAAGTGTTTAGCTGGAAACATGAACAGAAAGATGCTGAGGTTGCTGTTTATGGCTGAGGCCACTTTCATGCAGTCCACCGAGTGTATTTACAGTGCTCATTATACTGCTGTGGGGTTTAGTCTCCATTTCAGAGAGAAGAGGGTCTCCAGTGATTATCTGAACACAATGAAAGAAGAACTTTCTAAATTTCTTTTTAGTCTCCCAGTATTTTTAATGTTAAGGATTTTAAGGATATGGGTTTATAAAAATTTGTTTTATTTAGAAAACATTCTTTTTACAGAGGTATGTTAGAGAGGAAAGGTTAGGATTATTTAAGGGAGGGGAATTAATAGTGTCACTTCTATGGGCATTAGGCAAATTGCCTCACTTGGAGTTAAGAGGCAGCATGGGAGTATTTAAATATAGGGTGCCTGCAATGCACTTTATGATAGTCTTAGCTTACGACCTTATATCATTTTATTTCTCTATTAAAACAAGACATACCACGCTGAGACTGGGATCGTGCACGGTGCGATAGTTAGCACCTCATGTCCTGAAGACTATGTGGTGTACTGTGATAAACCAGTGAAGGAAATGTAGACTGTTTGAGAAGTTTGTATGATAATCCAAGAAATGAAACGTGATATCTGATATGTGGGAGGGTGGAAGTTATGTAAATACGATGGAAAAATGTCTAACTCAGAATTAGGTTCTATGTGTTTTACCTATAAATTTATTTTAAACAGTACAGCAGATGCCACAGTAAAAAGAATAGCTTAAAAAGTAATTATGGGCCATCCAGAAATACTGACTCCAGAGGCAGTAAAGACTTTACGGGTCAGTCCAATGATGGTGCTTAGCATTTATGCGCTAATTTGGCATTTCACAAAGGAGCGCTCAGATATGTAGGAACAGACTGTGCTGACTTGAAGCACCCTTCTGCCTTGGGGAGAAGGGAGAGCACCTGATGACAGATATTGTTTCTGAGTTTTATTTTTACGTGAAACAAGTTCTCACAGGAGGAACAAGGGGATGCCTTTGGACACTAGTAGTACTGAGTTTTTTTTGCAGGGAGCAGATTCTGACCCTGCTAATGAGTGCTTACTTTAGACTGACACCGTAGATATTGCTCCTTAGAGACTTAGGCAGAGGTAATTTATGGCTCCTTTTGATGCATGTTACATGGTCTAGTCCTTTCTAGATAGATAACCTGAGTGTTGAGTAGAGTGCAGCTCTAAGCTTCTGCGGACCTTCAAGTCAGAAATTGAAAAACATCCTGAGTTTAGACATTTTCAGGATTGGGGAGCAGCTGAATTCTCAAGATTAGTGTTTATAGCAGGTGGATAAATTCTTCTCCAACTTATAGGTATATAGATGCTTTCTTTGTCTCCAGCCAAATCCTGTGTTTTGTTGGATCGGTATTTCAAATACCACTGCTTTTGAGTGAGAACAAAGCTATAATTCGTATTATACTGCAAACCAAGCATGGGCTCTTGAACAGACAACTTTATGAAGCCAGCTGTTTTTCACAGTAAAAATGTTCATGCCATAGCCAGGTCTTATAATATTTCTACATGGAATAGCATTCCAGCACTTTAGCCTCACTGAGTTCTCCTTCACGAGAATTTAGAGCTTCACTTGAGTGATGTAACACAAGGCCCAAGATGGTCAAGACAAAGAGGTCTAGATCAGCAAGGATTTGCATATTTTAGGCTACTTGGTGCAGTGAGATTCGCCAGTCTAAGTTACGTTTTTGGAAAGATGTCACTGCCCCAGTTCACCTAAATGGATGTTTACTTCCCTGCTCAGTGATAAGCCTTTAATTGTCATACTGGCTAGTAATCTGTGTGATCAAAGGTATGTACAAAAGGAGAGGGAGGAGAGTGAAAAGCTCTTTATGAAGAGCTGCGAAGTCCAATGCAAGTAACAGCCGATGTTTTACCACAAGCGGGAATTAACTGGGCAGTGTGTCCACACACATTCACTAAATTCATAAAAGGCAAAGGCCAAGGAGACTTGCAAAGCCCCGGAGCCTCCCAAGGAAGAAACAAGCTACCTAAAGCCAAAGGCAGATAAGAGGCAGCCAAGCCAGAGCAGCCCAGCAGAACCCAGAGGCATGTGCATCACTCCTCATCAGGCAGCTAAGGTAGGGAGCTCAAGAGGGTGTTTTTAAACTATTTCTACAAGAAATGTATGTGATAGATTACTTTGTTTAAGTTTGGCATTTTTATGATTTGCCACTGCCTTTGAATAGAGAATGTGTCACAGTAAGGCACTGAGATCCTCCAATGAGGGAAAGCTGTGCCTGGTCTCCTGGGCACTCCTAGATGAAGCAATGTTACCTACTACTTCTGCATTTAATATTTTCCCTAATATTAAATAAATAAAAACAACAAAGTATTTCCCAAAATGTTTGGAAAAGCAATTTTAGCAATGTTGTTTCCAGCAGCATCATTGGAAGACAAGAGTATTCATTTCTGTGGAATTATGTTTCCATTCCTGAATTCTTTTTATAAAGTTTAGTTTTAAGTAGAAATTCTTGCTGTCTATTCACATTTGATTTTAGGTTTCTCCTAGCTATCTGGGAGAGCCTAACCATGTTGAGAGTTATTTCATCTCCTCTGTTTTATTTCCCCATCTGTAAAACAGAAATAATAGTACTATCTCCTGGTGTACAGTTCTCTGAGTTCATTAATTAAAACACTCTTGAAAGCTTAGGTACTGTAATGCGTACAACCCAAAAGTGTCCCTCTTAAACACCGAAATGATTGTTGTGTTGGATTTTTTTTATCTGATTAGTTTAGTGGGAATAGAGTAAACTGAGCATAATTACCACAAATAGTAAGAACTTTAGTTATCGCCCTGTGACTACAGTTTGTGGGTCTTAAAGCATCAGGTAAACTTATTTTAAAAGGTCTCCTGCCACTTTCAGTATGCCGAACATATTTCAACTGCCCTTAGAGCTGCAGTAACAGTAGAATGGATTTCCAAGAGATGGGGTTTCCAGGAGGAGCCTTCCTTTCATGAGGTACCTGGTGTGTAACAACTGATGCCTGCAGTTTGTCACAAGTGCAAGCCCAGCCTCAGTATTGTCCCTGGAACTGCATGGATGGCTGTGCAGAGCGGAGCTGGCAGCACAGATACTGTGACCTGTCTGCTTTCTAGTGGCTAAGTTAACAGGAACACATTTAATGGGTGCAAATTGTTACTGGAAGAACAGAGAGGGTATTAACACTGCCTGCAATGTGTATAAATAAATAGCAAAAAAAGGAACACAGGTTGGCATAGCTGAAATGTCCCTATGTGTGATTAAAAATGTATACCTTCATTTGTCTTTCCTCATGCAGCCAAAGCATAGTAAAAGAAATATCCCTGCTCAGACACCCAGAGTTTCTCCCAGGAAGGTCAGCTCCCAGAAATGAAATGGAAAAATAAATTAGGTAAGAGTGATGACTGAGAAAAAAAGTGAACTTTATAGCAAAAGCCAGAAGTGTGTTCTCAACATATGCAGTCTTATTGCAGAACAGGAGTCAAGGAGCAGTAAGTTGTTAAGTTATCACAGCAGAGGACACCTAAATATGTAGATAGATTAAAAAAAATTCGTTTTCTTCTCTCAACATTAGCTGCTGTGTGGTTTTTGTTGTTATGATTTTTACAAGCATTGTTTACACAAAAATCACATTATTCTCCCACTGCTGACGTAGCTGATGATGTAAATGTGCCTGCTCAGGGCCCGTTCCTCAGAAAGGCAAAGCATGCAGGACTTTCTGATCTCCTTGGGTTGGTCGGCAGGATTGATGCCAGGATTTTGGGACCAGCTGCCTTCATGTTGAGCTCTCTGAGCTTTGTCACGGGAAACAAGATTTGGTATTCAAGGAAAAAGGACCTCATTTGAGAACCGCTGTGCAGGGTAAATCTCCCTTTTCCTTAAGAAAACCATTGCATAATGTCTTTTCTGAAAAGAAGTACACTTCTCTGAGTGATAGTCAGGAAGCTGTCTGGCAGGATGTGGAATATGGAAACAAATTAGCCCTCTCTGTGTATTTAGCAGCAATGTTAATTCTTTCCCAGGCGGTGCTTACAATGTAGGTCTGTTTTTTTTGATTGACATTAAACTGCCTTCAAGGTAGATCTCTTCCAAAATCCATTCCAGACAGAGAAGAGGGATCATCTGAAAGAAGCTGACGGCAGCAGGACTGGCTGAACTTGCGCTACCCACGAACAATGAGCACTGCTCTGAGTGAGACATCAGGGAAGGACTTTGCGTAGGAAAATAATGAAAGCGTTGACAGGGTGAGACTACATGCAGAAAAGGCAAAGCTTATTTCCTTAGGAGGCGCCATCACGCTTTATTAAAGGAGTATTGTAAGGAAACAAGTAAGATTTTAAAAAATGACTACAGAAGCAATAGAAAAGGAATCTCTCATAGGAAAGGAATTCTAACGGAAATATTTTCATCATATAAAAGCATTCCTGTGTTGTACTTGAAGCCTGTGAGGAAAAGTGGAAGAAAGAAAGTGAAACTAACAGGGACCGGCTCAAACTCTCTTCCCTGTATAAGCTAAGAGAAATGAGATATTAAAAAAAAAATTCAATTAATTAACAGTGCAATGGATAACTTTATAAGTGTTTACTTTAATGTGGAAAATATTTGTTGTTTTGTGTGCGGATGCTGCCTTTTAAAATTTTTCTTCAGTTTTAAACTGCCTTACTTCTAATGGCAGTATGTTTCATCTGTTTTCAGTAGAGGAGAGAGCCCACCAAGCTACCCTTTTTGTTACACACGTAGCTAGAGATTTTGGCAGATCTAGCTCTAAAGCCAGTAGAATGTATACTATAGCTCTGCATTTAATTTCTAACTGTTAATTATTTGCTGGCTCTGAGCAAAGGTTCTGTATTCAGCCTTGTGCCAAACATTGTTAGCGTTAAACCTGTACCGTGCATTAAGCTTCTAGGATAAGGGATGCAGATTCACTGATTAAATGTTTTTTTTTTTTCTCTCTACCAACTGCTTTGTTCTGGTTATCTACTCTGTAGCTGTTGTTCCAGTGATCTGGGTAATCTTCTTCCTTCCAATGGCTCTTAGGCATCCATGTTTTCATCAGGAAATGCATAGTTCTTTCCATCCCATAGGCAGGTAGTGGCAAAGAGTGTGGAGAGTGTGGGATGTGAGCTGGGACATTGTATTGAGGAAGAATCAACAAAATAAATAGCATAGTACTCATGCAAGACACAGAGAAAAAGTCCTGGCCCAGTGCTGAGTTCTGCCAACTTGTTGTCTTCTGAGAGACAATGGGGTGGGAGAGAATGTGCCCAGCAGCACACGGCATGGGAGGTGGTGCCTCCAGCATGTCTCTGCATGCCAAATGTAGCTGCAGGGAACAGACTTTGCTAGCAGCTTCCCACAGCTATGGCCATCCACTAGGTCACCTATTCATGTCTGTCATGTTTTACTACAGAGTAGGTATAAATTGAACGCCCTGGTTTTCGGTTTGTGTAGTTGTGACTCAGTTGACTAGGAGATGTACTTCTGATATGGACTGGCAGAAGTGGAGATACATGACAGCTAACATACGAAGTCATACAAATTGGATCACCTTTGTGTCTCTTGTGTTGTCTCAGTGCCCAGGGACAACTTAGGCTGCAACACCCATTAGCAACGTAGGAAAAGGGGCGTGTAATTCTCACTTTGGAGGAAAATACTTTCCTTAGTGTCCGTGTGCCAGCTGCATCAACTCAGAACACCGTAAGGAGCTCCATTAAGTTCTATTGGGTCCATAATCTGCACATTAAGAAAAATTTACGTGATAGATGGAGCTGTTAAAGTCTAATTGGGTAATCAAAAATTAGTTAATGTGCCAAAATATGTATTTAGCTGATAAACTCTAGTGGTTCCAAAGGATTTGTGTATTAATAGAAGGCATGCTTGCACATTAAGGAGTTGAGAATAAGATATTGCTCTTGTAACACTTGTTTCAAACAAAGATCCCAAAGCACTTGACATATATTAAATCACTTATTGATTTGATTTTTCCAAAATATGTCTATCCAAGGCTCTGGGGGAATATGTGTTCACAATAATGTCAAATTCACACATAAATAATAAATTATAATTTTCCCCCACTTCCAAAGTCTATCAAGTGCAATAATCACTCCTGCCCTCAAACCCAGCTAAAATCTCTCTCGGTTGGATCTTCTTTAATTGAACCATATTATGTCCCTGTGATATACTGTATACACTTGAGTGAGATAATAAATAAGTTGAACCCCAGTGAAATGAACTGGTTTGAAAAGGGTTAGAGGTAAAGTCAGTGGCAGAGTCAGTAAAAGAACATAGCATTGCTGGTTACTTCTCCTTTAGTGTACAAGGCAAACAACATATCATTTGTGTGTTCACAGGGCCACAAGGATGTTTTGGCATTCTGCAAATAGCCTCTTTGCCTATTTGTTTAAATTTCATTCTTTTTTAAATGGAGGAAATTAATAAGAACTTTAAAATAACTCTTCTGTTTAATAGTTTCAAAATGTCCTAATGTATTATTACCTGCATGCCACTCCCACATTATTATAGCATGTGGTTCTGTGTTTGTACAACATCTAGTGTAATAGTGTTCCTCCTTGTTTTATGGAGAAAGTGGAGGCTGAAAGGTAAAACCTGTCACAGAAGCAGAACCAGACCACAGGCTCAGATGTTGCTTTGGAGCTCTAACTATTGGACCCCAGCACAGAGGCATTTGTAAACTTGTGCTTTTTAAACAATTTATGCTTTCGTTCATCTATAATGTGCTTTCAGTTCTCTATGGAATTTATAACAATAACTATCCCTAGTGTTTTTAACCTGTTGTGCTCTAAAAAGGCCTCTGGACATCTGGAACTGCTTGAAAAATGGCCAAAGTCCTTTATGTTTCACTAGGTATGACTTTCAGGAGGGAAAGAGAACATCTCCAAGAAGGCTCAGGGTAGTCTAATGCTATATCCATACCATGTAAATATTTAAAGACAAAATGCAAAAGCCATATTGTTGAATTTCCTAGTTTGGATGACTGACACATTTTTAATGACAGTTGAATAGTTTTGTATTTTATTTATGTGGTGTCATTTGTTTGCCAGGGAATATGAATTGAATGCTTTCCTTGCCTCTGAATTTGAAAATGTATTTTCCTGATATCATTAGTTGAAGGATGTTAGACAACTGCATGTTTTCTCTTCCACATAAATAAATAAATAAGCCAAATGCCGTGATTGTTTGTTGTCTAATATACATAGATCCAAACGTATACTGAAATGCTGTTCAAAACAGATCAGTCAGTGTGACATTTTCTGACATCTACTCAGAAAAACAGAAAAAAACCCCAAACCCTTATATAGAGAGAAAACCCAGAAACAGTCATTTGGCTTTTTGGGAAAGCTCTAGCTAGAGAAAAGAAAAAAAAAAATGGTGGGGAATAATGAATTCATCAAGCTGAAAATGCACAGGCCAATGGAGCGCTTAGATTTCAATAGAAAGCAAATGGAAAGAGAGCCTCCATTACTGTTGAGGTACACTGACACAGCTCCACTAATCGCTTGGTCATGCTTGGTAGACAGTAAGTCATCACGGGCCATGACATGGTGAGAACAGGTGCCAGGGTTTGTTGTAAGAAAAAATTGTGTATTTAACATCCGCAGCCAAGATCATCCCCCTCCTTTACCTTGTATCCCTGTGCCCAAATCCATTCCCATCTGCAAGGAAAGTGTGCCAGACAGCACAGTCGAGCTCCTGCTGCAGAGAAGACCTGGCAGCTGATAACAACGAGGGAATGTTTTTGTTAGGGTCTGACCCAAGTGATAACAGACAAAACTGGACTGTAGTGGCAATTAAACGTGTACGAGTAAAGAGAGTAATGACTAGGTGCTGTTGTGATCTTGGTGGAACAAGCTGGTTGGTACAGGTGCAGTTGTGCTCCTGAAGGAGAAGAGCTGGAGTACTTACTAGTATTAGCACAGGTAGCTTGGTAAAAAGCAGGGAACTGAAGTAAATTGATGGATGTTTGTCTTCTGCTTCAGCCGTTGTTGTAAAATGTATTATGGGCTCCTTCAGCAGAGCTTCCTGTCCATTCACAACACTTGTACCAAATGAACAGCTAGGTGTAATGTAGAGGCACTAATAAAAATCCTGCATTTAATATAAATTAGGATTTATGTTGGACAGGTCTTGAAATAATTGTCACTCTAAAGGTGTACAGAATGAGATATCTAAAAGGCTTCTAGGGTATTTGGATCCTGAATTCATTTTTGTAAAAAAAGGATTTAACTAGCATGTTTTTTGCTAGATTTTGAGCAGTCTGTTCCGACAACTTTGTCACCCCTTTTAACAAAATTTGTAGTAGATACTAGCTTCAAAATTCATAAAAGTGTTGATGCTTCTTTTATGTGAGATATGCCCCCTCTTTAGAAAAACAAAACAAAACAAACCCAAAATCAAAATAAAACCCTAAAATCTTCTAGGGTTTCTTTTGGAAAACTGACCATTTATATTTGAACAGAAGGAAAGACACTGAATCGAGTGATGGTGGGCTGGGAGAATAATGGTCTCTAGAAACTTGCTATTGTAGCATTGAGGAAAGTCTCCTCAGAGCCTAGTCCTTCAAGGTAGGTAAGCTTTGTTGCAGTTATGCTCATTGATTAATGCAGTGGATGGGAGGCTGGAAGAGCTGGGCTCTATTCTTGGCCCCTGCCACAGGCTTCCTGTGTGCTGTGGAACAATCTTTTGACCAACGCTTTTTCTTTGTGAGAATTTCTTTGCATTTTAAATCTGTGGGGAATTAAATGGAGCGGACATCTAGATTCACTTCCCTACCTCCTTCAGTAATAGATGAAATGGAGAGGATATAGAAACATGTTTAGAAGATCGAATCAATGCACTTATTTTGTAACCAGGAACTAAAGGGAACAAGCCATTGTTTTTTTAAAAATACACATCCCCTTTTTTTCTGCCAGCCTCCCTCTGAGATAAATAAAAATCACTTTGAAAGATTAGCTGAAGAATCCATATCTCACAAAAAATGTAGCAAATGACTAAAAAAAGTGTAGTGTTTACTAATAAAACTGTGCAGCCATAAAAACCTTTAAAATCAAGAAATTGGCTGCCCATGTGCTTTGTCTGTCACATATCTTCATTAGCTCCACAAATAACATTATCTACTTTCCCTTTCCTATCTATTAATTAGTCCCATACTGCTGTGAAGCGAGTGCTGAGAAAATAGTCATTCTTCATTCCTTGTGTTATAATACAGGACATTACCTTCATTCTGACCTGAGGAGAAAGGAAAACTCTTCATGTTCTTTATGAGAACATGAGTGTCTGGTAAGGCCCTGGAATTTATTTACAGATTTACATTATTTCTCTATAAGAGAATTTAATGTCCCAAACACATATACATGTGCATATATATTCACACAAAATTTGCATATCTAGGATTCTGAACTGTGGTCTGCTCTAGGGTCTTCCTGTATGATTGAAATAATATTAAGGAAAGAAAGAAACTAGAAGACCAGAATTTAATTTAAAAAAAAAATCCCATGCGCTTAAGACATAAGTAAAGAGCTGAGAATTTTTTGTCCTTTTTCTACTGGTCAAAAAGAAGAAACAATTATGAAGAAAGAAACAATAAATTGAACTCAGCCCACTCTTTAAGAGTGACAACCCAAATTCATTGAGTTAAAAATGATTCTGGATAGCTAGCAGATTCGCCTACAAGCGTACTACTTCTCCTGCAGTCCTTATTCAAATGAGATAAGTTCTTTTTCTGATAAGGCATGTGTGTGAGCTTGTTAACTGAACCTGTAATTAACAGACTTCTAACATCTAGATCCCCAAGCACCTTAAAATTATAATGTCTTGAGGGAGTTGGCCTATGAAAGCAGAGGTGTTCAAAGGTCATACTTGTATGCTTTCCAAGTGGCCAGAGGAACAAATATAGTTGGGAAATTTTCTAGTCAAGTGAAAACTGTCTAAACCAATATAAAAAGTTCTGTTATAAGTTTTGTTCTTTATAAACCATCTCCAACTTGTGGGGATTGAGCTAAAACTGATGGACTGCCTAAGTGCTTTCTACCACCATAAGACCACAGACCACCTTTGTGAGAGGCGGAGGATGGAAAAGTAGAGATTTATGGCACAGCATCAAAGGCAGGTAGGTAACTGCAGCAATACCCACCCTCCAGAAAAATGTGATCCTGTGTAGTCCTGAGTTTCCACAAGTCTAACTTATTATGATGTCAGTTATGCAACATCTCTCGAATGAATTAAAGTTCAGTCTGAGGATCTATCCATTGTTTCATCTTGATGAGGAAAAATGATTGAGTTTAGGCCAGGCATAACTAATTTATCTTAATACAGATGAGGCTTGTATGCTCATCTTAAAATTTAGATGATGTTTCCCATTGTAATATCTGAGAATCTTTAACTATCTATCATGAGAACTTTCAGTTCCTCATTTAGAAAGGAATAATTAGAGAATTCAGTATGCTGATTTTATCTGATTTTTTTTTTAAAAAGTGTACCCTTTTCTTCTGTACTTTGTCAAGCTTATTCTACGTATCATCAAACTTGAGTAAAAAGATAGGTCATTCAAAGAAAACTATGTGGTGTGGTATGAAGGTTGTTCTTTCAGGTTCATAAAGTGATCTGATTTCATTTTGAGATCCCAATTGATGTTTGTTTTTATTTAAAATGTCTGTAAGGGTAACTGTTCAGAATGTACTATCCCAGATAATAGCATTAACTGGCATGGCTGCAAAATCAATAATAGTAACAAAAATATACCTCTGCTGATTAAGAGTGACATAAAATAAATTTTTAGCTAAAATGGATGTAGTCAACAGTTTGAACACGTGTCTTAAATACTGTAATGCAGTTCATAGTTCTTATTTTAACTTTTAGATAATTTTTTAAAAAACAATGTCTTGTGCTTTTCTCCTTAAAGAAAGACAAGCAAAGCTAAACTAGAAAGTATTTTGCTCCCTCTAATAGAATGCCCACTTGCAAAAACAAACCTTAAAACAAAATCGTAGTGGACTTCACCTACAGTAAGTAATTGAAAATGATAATTCAGAAAACATAGGTTAGCTTTGAAGGACAGGTCTTTGTCATCAGTCTTCATGTGAAACAGCAGAGCAGAAATAAAAATAGATCATTGACCAAAAATATCCTTTTCCAGCTGGGTCATTTAAAGTACTGTCTTTTTAATCATACATACAGCTGATTCCATAACTACCCCAAAAAAAGGGTGTAACTCCAAGGTCAAATACTCTGGAGAGCTTTGTTGTTGTGTGCTTGCTTTGGAATTTTTTGAGAGCAAGAGTGGTTGCAGGGATGAAGAAGAGTGTTTTGCAAAAATGTAAAGCCGAAATTGAGTCTTTGAGTCAGGTATGCAAGCACATGTTCAGCAATCTGTGACAAAGCACCAGGGCTCATGCATTGCAGTCGTGTCATTTCCAAACCAAATAGATTCCTGCTGCGGCTTTTTGAGGTCTTCTGTGGAACGACTCAAGGGTTTTGGATTTGGCATAGAAATCCAGATGTGTGGGCCGTATATGTTGATGGTACTGCATTAACTGACCAAATTCGATTTTGAGTGTACTTCACATAAGAAATCTAAAGGCTTTTTGGGGCTGAATGGGAACCCTGTGGGCACTCAACATAGCGGCATCATGAAGACGTAGGTCAACAATATGGCAAGTTAGTTTTTACCTCCCCATAAGGGAAAAATAAAGACAGCCATTAAATTAGAAGTCTTTAGCCTATAACCTGTAATTTAGGTCACTTTCTAATATATCAAGGGTTTCTGGCAGTAAGGCTCGTAGGGTGTTGTGCGGGTACATGTCACACAACTTTCTTATATCTAGGCATGGCAAAAAAAGGCTGAGGAGCAGAAGGATGAGTGGTATACTCAATGGCAGACCTGCAACAGGGGTTCACCAGCCACCCCGTGCATCTACATAGAGAAATGAAGGGGACTGTAGGAGTGTATTCCCCATGCATGGATGTGCATGCTAATGTGCAGCTCCAAGCTAGACACCACATACACCAGCTGCAGCTCTGTGGAGCTTTGCCCCATCCCATGGAAGCCTGACAAGAGCTTGAGGTCTGAGCTAACTAGTTTAAAGTTATCTGCTGCAGCATAAGTGCTCTGGCATTTGCAGGTCTCACCCATCAACAGGTCTTCAACTTCTATGAACGATTTTTGTTGAAGTGGGGGCCATTAGTTCATCCCAGCTACTTATATTTGCTGCCAGCTAAAATGAAAGTTTGGTGAAGCTTTGCTTGTGCCCAGTTTGTACAGTGGCATTTCACAGGAGAGACATGTCTCGGAGACTACTATAGACACTTCAGACACTGCGTAAAATGTTTATTCGTCCTAGCTATTTAATTTAATACGCAAGCACAGCTTGAAGGAGAGAGATAAAATAAAACGGATTATTGACAAGAGACACAAAAATATGAAGATTCTAGTTCAGTACTATCAGAGATAATAATACCTAAACACCTTAACCTCAAACTCATTAGTGTCACATATCTCAATCAATATAGATTCTCTCAGAAATCAATTTTTAGCAGCAAATATGATTGTTAAATAATTCACAAGTTACAGGCCTTTGGGCAAGAAGAGGTTAGAGAAGCAGAAGGAAAGTGGTGATCTCGACCCAAGATCTGATTTCAATTAAAAGAGGAGAGCATCTGTAAAATACAGTTTTATGTTCAAGGTGTCAAACTGTTTAAAGAAAAGAGGATTATCAATGTAAATTACAATTTTAAGTAGTAATGTATTAAAACACGTTCTTATTTTTCATACATTAGCAGAAAAAATCCATTTAATTGATCAGCAATGAATGTGTCTTTTCAAAAATGCTAGGCAGTACTACTGGCATAATTTCTTTTGTTTATTTACTTTTGCTTTTTCCCTGTCTGCGTTACATAACTAATTTATTATGAAGTCTCAGTGAAAAGCAGAAGTGGTACAAATCTTCGGGAGATTCCCTCAAGTTCTTTGAATAGTTCTGACCAAAGGCATTAGAATTTATCCCTGTTCTTGATTTTGTTTTCTCATGTCTGCTTCGTTCTTTGCCTATGTTTTCATATTTGTTATTAGGTGAATGGCAGTTCTTAGCATTAACATTATTTTAGGGATATAAAAGTAAAGCTGGGAGAAGTCTTATGAGATGGGATGATACTAGCCCTCTAGTACTTTTCTCAGGGCCTTATCATGCCTACTGCAGCACAGGGAAAGATTTGTATTGATTTGCTGAATCTTGGATCTGGCTCTAATTATGCTTGTGTAAATTTGGAATTACGTCACTGAAGTTAATGGTATAATAACTATATTAGATTAATGCAAATAGGCATATTCAGGGCTTGAATTCTTTGGATTTGTAGTTTTGTTGCACTGTCCATACATGCAAGTTGTAGTTTTAACACAATTTAAAAATCCTAATTTAATTAAAAATATTTACTAACCTAATTATTTCTATACCAGACATCTCTTTGAAGTAATTATAATGATACATTTTAATCTGATGTTATCTATGTTCTGCCAGGGATTTTTCAATGGGCATAATTTGGATAAATAACAAGCACTCCAAATGCATTTGACTTCAACCCAGGTCAATAATGGTATTACTGTCTGAAGACCCTCAGTAAGTTTAGTCAGATGAGCTGGTGAGCTTATTCCAGTTTTGACAGCACTTAGATGCTCTGATGTCAGATGCCAGTATAACAACTCAAGCAGATGGAAGAATTGCCATGAAAAGGTACATTTTTGCAAGGCAAAACTGAGGCTTTGTGTAAAGACCTAACTACATTCCTAGTTTTTGAAGTGATCCAAGTTAAAGCTCATTGATGTGGTGTTGCCATACATATGGCAAAACTTAAGTCCCACCCATGTTTTTAGTTTCTTTCCAAAGCACTCCATCCTTCGTGGCTGGCTGACAGCCTTTCACTTGAAAAAAAACTTCTGTTACATTAGAACTAAAGAAAAAAAAAAGAAATCCCAACAAAAAAACTCTCACTCCAGAACGTAAAACTTAGAAACACCATATAAGTTTGTCAACTCTTAACAACATGAAAAAAAACCCCCACTTTTAAAAATAATTTGACTACTGGTGTCCTTTCTGTAAATTGATATAAAACTTTTCCTCTGTTAGGAGGGGCATGAAAGAGTAAAGGAGCTCTGGTTTTCTCAGCTTTGTGCTGGATGAGTAGATTGTGATCAGAAGTGAAAGGCGGTACCTCACTGCTGGTAAGAAGAGGGGCAATACCAAGGAAAATCACGGAGATAAGTTTTGTTAGGTAGTGACAAGAGAGAGGACTTGATCCCCTTCCTGTCTCAGCTTACTGTGGAAACAGAAAATTTGTATCCATAAATAGGGTCATGGTCTGAGCCCATGTGATACTGATATCACATGTCCCAAGAAAGTAAAAGGGGTGCAAGAGAAAGTGTTTATGGTTACTACTATGGATTTACAGCCAAATGCATCAAAAGTGATTTCACTCAAAAGTGAGCTAAAGTAAGTGTAACAGGTATAACATATGCCTATGTTACTCTTCTTTCCTAAATCTAGTTTTGTTTTGAATGAATTTTGTTTTTAAAAATGTATTTTGAAATGCGATTAGTGGTGAACGTCAGTGAAATTTATTGTACTATTAAAATCCCGTTGGGTCTTTGTTTATGAAATGTATTTTCCTGTATTTGAGGTTTAGGGAGGCTTGATAAGGACTCTGTGAAGATTCATGACCCCTTTTCTGCAGCTTAATTTAGGCTCTATATCAAATATGTAAAAGAACATTATATCTTCTGCAGCCTCTGTGTGCGATACATTTTTGTATTTTTTCCCTGCCAATGTTCTTTCGTTTACAAAGGCAGAGCTGGAAAATGGTGACAAAGTGACAACCTTAGCTTTCTATTATTTTCTGGGCTAGAAAGAGTAAATCTGAACAGTGTTGTGGTCATATGTCTTAGTAAGGTGAGACACATGCCCATGGCCACATGTTCACTAAAGATCGAATTATTCTTGATTTAAAGTAGTAATGGGCAACCAGCAGTGAAATTTGGGAGGAGATATCTCAGAGGCCCACTGTCTCTGCTACTGGCTGAGAAATTCCACCTTCCAGTGGAAGTGGAACTTCCACCTTCCAGTTGTTTCCCTGTTGGAAAGTGGCCATGGTGCCCCTGTCATATGATAGTGACCTAGCAATGAGCTTTAGCTTTAAAGGTGTAGCTGAGGGATACTCTCATCCTTAGCTGTAACAAACTTCAGAGGATGTTCATTACAATAGAAGGGTGCTATTTTGATTTTCGCAGAGCTGGTCCAGTCTCCTCCTTGATTCTGCTGGTGATTGGTGCTGCGATCCATCAGCACAGACAGGCGCGGGTATGGTGTTCTTGATCTGGTGCTCCAACACAGCCTATCTCTTCCAGGGATGTGTTAGAATCATAGAATCATACAATCATAGAATAGTTTGGGTTGGAAGGGACATTAAAGATCATCTAATTCCAACTCCCCTATGACGGGCAGGGACATCCCACTAAATCAGGCTGCCCAAGGCCCCATCCAACCTGGCCTTGAACACCTCCCAGGGATGGGGCATCCACAACTTCCCCGGGCAACCTGTTCCAGTGCCTCACCACCCTCATTGTGAAGAAATTCCTCCTTATGTCTAGTCTAAATCTGCCCCTCTCCAGTTTATACCCATTGCCCCTAGTCCTATAACTACAAGCCTTTGTAAAAAGTCCCTCCCCAGATTTCTTGTAGGCTCCCTTCAGGTACTGGAAAGTCACTATAGGGTCTTCTCTGAGCCTTCTCTTCTCCAGGCTGAACAACCTCAACTCTGTCAGCCTGTCCTCATATGGGAGGTGCTTCAGCCCTCTGATCATCCTTTTCAAATGACTTTTCAAATATTATGAGAGTGGCTTGGCAATCACATCAGCCAATTCCTTATGGACTCTGGGATGCATCTCATCATGTCCCATAGACTTATATATGTTCAGGTTCCTCAGGTGGTCATGGACCTGATCCTCTGCAGTGGGAGGAGCTTTACACCCCTGGTCACCATCTTGCTGTCCATTGACCCAGGAGTGGTGAGGAGAGCATTTGTCAGTGCAGACTGAGGCAAAATAGTTGTTGAGTACTTCATCCTTCTCATTTGTCGATACAAGGTCACCATTTTAATCCATCAGTGGGGCTGTGCTCTCTTTAACCTTCCTTTTCTGATGGATGTACCTGTAGAAGCCCTTCTTGTTAGTCTTCACTTCCCTTGCCTGGTTCAGCTCCAGCTGCACCTTGGCCTTCCTGACCCCATCCCTACACAACCAGGCAGCGTCCCTATACACTTCCCAGGTTCCCTGTCCCTGCTTGGACTGCCTGTGTTGCCTTATGTGGCTGATGAAAAAGAGCAATATGTGGCATTTCCCTAATTTAGAAGATACTTAATTCGTATTTTCATTGTACCATGGATTATTTCCCTGTCAATGCTCAAATCCTCTCCAAGATTCAGGTTCACTGAGAGTAGTGTCTAAGTGTCTCTGGGCACAATTGGTCTCAGTTGTTCAAATATGCTTTTTACTAACTTGGTCAAATGGCTGTCTCTGACCATAGGGAGGAGGAGAGGTTTCTGAAGGATGAAGACATAGGAAGAATAAGGTAAGATGCTCCTATTTGTTACAGGTGCATCCTTAAGTGCAAGAGAAGGGCATTGCTTCCTGCGTATGTCAGTGAAATTGAAACTAGAACCCTGCCCCAGCAGTCTATATGGAAACTGATAAAGATCAGTGTTGTTGCCTCACTGAAAACTGAAATATCACAAATTGATCTCCTCTTGCTTCTGTTGATATAAACCGCGAGTAATCTCATATGACATATGTAAAAATCTTGTTCTCTGATCAAGCCTTGAAGTCTTCTAAAGCAAAAGCTTTCATTTGCCAGCGTCTTTCACATTGTTAGGAGTAGTTAGGTAACGAAACCATCACATCGATCTCTAAAATCTTTATGAGCAGTACGTCCCCGGTCTGAATTGTTCCGAGTAGTGTCTTTGAATCCTACCTCTGCCGTGTTCTAGACATTATTTAGCCAGAAAAAACAAATCTTTAGGGCCAGGCTTTCCTTTCAGATGTGTCCTGGGATGTCAAGAAAACAAAGCTCTGTTAATTGTTTCTCATTCAAGATGTGTAGCATGGCATTATAATACTCAAACAATATTCATTAGGCAAAACAATTGCAATAATTATCTTATAAAAAGTCAGGCAGGGTAATTTCTTTTAAAATGAGGATAATCTCCAGAGGAGATTCTGCTACAGTTTTGATTTTGTTTGTTTCTTTTTGGCTGAATGGTTTCAAATAGAAATTACTGAGGTGTCAATGACCTCTGGGTTCAATTGAATTAAGACATTTATATGAAATTTAAGCAATATTGGTATTTGCTAGGAGATAGAAAATTGTGCCTGTGAAACATACTACAAAAATTCCACCTACATAGATTTCATTTTGAAGCCATGGCTAAAAATCAGGTGGTAGACAGATTTTATGCAGTTCAGTAAGGCCCTTGAAATTTGGAAAACCAGTTTTCATCCTTAACCATCATGAGGATGTTCTGGTTTCTGATTCTATGATTCTTTGATTGGGTTTTTTGTGTGTTTATGGACTTATACAGGGTGTGGAAAATAGCAGTAGTATTCCTTCTCTTGAATTTTCTTTTGCTTCTTGGCTCCTATTTATTCCCATATACTAGCAAGACCCTGGACCTGGGTGTAGGTTAGGCATGATTAGCACAGAAGAAGAACATGCTAATAGCTAAGTACTTAAAAAATCAAGTAGTCATTTTTACTGGACATCATGATAATTTTCCATGAAAAATTAGGACTGTTTATAGCAAGCCAAGATTATCCTCCTTTGGATTCAGTACTGTGGTTTCCGGAAGACACCAATAGTACTGTGAGATTAATTCAATCCTAGGATGCAGCTGCATTGATCTTTCTGATGTCATTGCCCTAAATTATTATAAGATACAGCAAAAAAACAGGCCTAGAATACATATGAGCAGGGACACAATCGAGGAATATTTCTTCTCATTGTAATAATGAGTTAGTAAACCAAATCTTTGCTCGGAGAAATCCAAATGTATTTAAGTTTTCATAAAATTTTTTTTTGGTTTTGTTTGTTTTTTCTTTTTTAAATCTGAAGCAGGGGTTAGTTGTAGCAAGAAGATTGATCACTGACAGAGAAGAGAAGGCTAGAAGCTGATCCTATACTCTTATTCAAATTCATGAATAATTTTCACTTGTACGAATTGCCCATTGAAGTCCATAGCAGTTCTTGTGCGAGACAAGATCACTCATGCAAATAAAGGTTTACAGGATGAGGATCTAGGATGTGTTATTACAGGGTCATTTCCTGGTACAGTCTTGGCTTTTTTACTTCTTATTCACTAATTTTATAGGTTCTATTCTTCTGCCAGAAAAGTTTGTTACATCATTAGTGTTGGAACTTATTATTGCTTTTAATATTTGGATTATATCTGAAAAAGCCTGAAAGTGTATTCATTTCCTTATGAGCATTAAAACAAAGATGTTAGATTCTTTGTGTTATACTATATATAATTTTAAAATAATTTTGGCATTTTTACCTCTCTGGCAAATGAAGCCTTTAGCCTTATGGGACTGTGGTTTACAGTGACACCACAGTCCTTTTCAAAGGCAACATTATTATGTCACTAATACTGGAATGGTACAGTCAGAAATAAGCAGAAAGTAATTAAGGGACAGAATTATTGTAGTAGAGCAGACTTGACCCAGAGACCGAGGGCCATATCCTGCTTGCTTTACTCAAACAAATAGTCCCATTGCATCTCACTCAGATGTGCGGCATGGACATAAACCCAGAAAAATGCTTACATGAAGGCACTACTGTAACTGAGATTAGAATCTAACTGAGACAGAATTATGCATGTATATGTAGAGAGGGGAAGAGATTGTCCAAAATATTCATTTAATTTGAATATGTATGTATAGAAAGTGAAGAAAATGTTGGGCCAAATCCTGCTCCGATTTACATTAATGCAGCCCCATGAAGTCTGTTGAGGATAGAATCTGATCTGACATTAGCAAAAACTAACTTTTATATTTGCCAGATTCTTATTTGCTCACAGCTTGTGGCCAGCCAGAAATATAAATAAATCAAATCTGTTTCTAGGAAGAATCCAGCAATCCTTTGAAACTTTCCTTCTTTGCATTACAAGAAAAGAAGGGGTAGAAAACAGGAAGAGGATGGAGGGTTACATAAATGAGAGCAGGTGCGGTCGTGCAGAAGTAACTATTCAGCATATGTAAGTGCAGTTGGAAAAATCATTGTCTTGCAGAGAATACTTGAAATTGGTCCCTAATGGCCTTGGGTTTTGTCATATGGTCTTGATTATCAGGCTAAAATTGCATTGCCAATGCCTTTAGTGTGAATGAGATGGATGAATAATTATTACGTGCGCTGAATACCTTTCTGCAAGGAGGAACCAGGACATTCCCCTGGTCACTGCAGCTACCATTTCACTTGCTGTCAAGAAAACTGCAAGTGGCCAATTAATCACTTCCTTATTGTTCTTAAAATATGTGTTTATAATAATAAACACTCATGCCTGCACTAAGAATGGGCAATGCAAAACCTCAGAATTGTGAGGAATAATTTTCGAGGGTAAGGGGGTGCAAACCCTAAGTGTCTAATCTTGTTTCTAAAGACCTCGATTTATCTTTGTGTTCAATGCAGGTCTCTGTGACTGTGTTGAGGAGCAAAATGAGTTTCTAGTAAATAAAATAAGCTCATCAAATATACCTCAAATTAGTTTTGGCTTCTGTTCAGAAATGAGTTATCATCTTTTTCCTTTTAGACCATTAAAGAAGGGCTCACATGCTGCCTTACTTCCCTCTGCCTACCATTGTCTCCATTACCAGTTACTACTGCACTAACAGAAGTAGCAGTAATGAGGTTAACAAAAATTGTATTGCTAGCACTAAAGGTAAATCTCTGTGGTATTGAAAAAGATTGCTACACCCCCACCAACCTCTCCACAGAAAGGAAAATGTGATGGTAAGGTTCAGAACATCTCCTAGATCTGGGACCATTACCACACTGCTCGTTGATTGCCCAGGTATTTACATTAAATCATGGCTGTGTGTGACTGCTGCTTACTTTTGCAATCTTTTGCAATACTGGTAATTAGTTGTAGGATTCACCAGTTCCTAAATGATGCGGGTTCATCTTCCTCATAGCCACAAATAGAGCACAACAGCCTGCACTTCCTCTCAGCGTGTGATGGGAAGGATTGCATATGTGCAGGGTACAAGTGTTTTAGGGCAAGTTTTCCAATGTCTGCAGGTTTTCCTGATTAGTTTCTTGGTGCCATTTGTCATTAAAACCCTAATGAAGTGCCTCAAACCAGTTTTGATTAAATAATCAGACAATCACTCCAACTATTCAGGTCTACTGATTATCTCTTACCAATTGTTTTAGCAGTGACTGCCTATTATGGAGTTATAAATATATATGTTTATAGATTAAATTTGAATAAAAGAAAGAAAAATAAAATAAAAAATTACTTGTAAGAGAAAGGATTTTAATCGTATTTTAGTGTCTTCCATCAAATTCTCCAAATACTCTTCTTTCATGAATATATCAAGTGTTGCAAAACATTTCCGTTGAACTTATGTTACCCCTTTATACCTGTTTTACAGATGGCTACACTCAAGCACAATGTATCTGTATGTTCAAAACAAAACATGTAGCTAAGTGAGGTTAGATAGGACCCTATGATCAGTGTTATGACTGATGAAATTAGCAACTGGAGTTAAACCTTAGGAGAAGCTTGAAATGAAGCAGAATTCTCAATTGTCTCTCCTTAGCTATTCCAAATTACCTGGCCCAAAGTAAGAAGGCTTTCTTTCCCCTCTGAGTACCAAACACACCTAAGAAAAAGCCAAGTGACTTGCTTAAAGTAAGTGCCAGAATAGGATGTAAGGATTCAAATTCCACCCAAGTTCCTACGAGCAGGCTTACAGCAAAATTTGGGTACCAACGTGGCCCTGCTTATATTTTTAAACTCGATGTGATAGGCATCACTTGAATGCAAGCAAACCATTGACTAATCAAATCACCTGAAGGAAGATATGGTGGTGGAAATTAGGTATTCTGATTTTTTTTGCGGGGATGTAATCTATACACCTAGGTAGGATTCAAGTGATATGAATCTCACCCATAGAGCCTCATTCGATCCTGTTGATACTGATTTGCATTGGAGCAGCCTCTGTCTTTTTTACGTGCCCTTTTAAAAGTCTTAATTTGTTCAAATAGAGGACATTAGTCTTAATCTGGAAATGTGATGGTCTTTTTTGTGATTGTGCTTTTTTTTGGATCTCAGAGGTCTCAGACACATTCTGTATCACACAGTATTGCAGAAAGGTTATGTGTTTTTTTACCTTTCTCTGCTGCAATCACAGAGCTGCTGCAGGGTGTTGCCAAAGTTCACAGCTATGAGGGTGCAAAAAAGTGCGCAGCTATGAGGATGCCCAACCGTGTGTGTTGCTTCCTGATGAATGGTCTTTAGTAAATTCACACTGTGACGCTTAGTGAAAATTAATGGAGTTATCTTGCTATGAATAAAATTCTAACCATAGATATCAGGGATATTATTATGTAAAAGGATGCCATTGATATTAAGAATTAAAAAAAAAACCAAAACCAACAGAACAAAATAACTAGAGGTTAAAATTTAGTAGTTTATCATGTCCTAGGGTTTTCTTTTAACCTGCTTTTCTAATTGAAAAAGTGGAATTGATTGAATCATTTGAGCCCTGATTTAGCTTTTAAAAAAAGAAGCAAAAGCTAAAAATGGCTCAGCAAAGCAGCTGAAATGCTATCACAAGCTAGTGAGATCGATAAGCTGGAAAAAAAAAGAAGAAAAGTTTTTGAGTGACAGTGTAAAAACAGGAAATTTAAATACATCTATAGTGTTGCATTTTTCTCCATTGTGTAATGCATAAAATACACTTTGGCAGTGTGTTTCTATGCAATCTAGAAGGTGATTTACTAGTAACAGTGAATTTGTGTTTATGTTCCAAACTGTAAACTACATTTATAACAGTATTTCTGTTTTAAGGTATTAATACTAGAAGTGCTACCTAAGCTTAACTTTCCCAATATAACTCGAAATGTGGTTTATAGTGCTATAAATAGTAATATTGATATTGACACTTGCAGCAGCATCTAAGTCCCTGGAAAGCTGTTTCTGATACTAAATAAAAATGCAGGGAGCTGACACTGTATTTATACATACTAGGGAGTACAAATAATACTTTATAGTTCTCATTGTTGAGATTCCCTTGTGCTAAGTTGTATTTAAATATTTAGTGGCATTGCCAAATATTCTAATTTAAAAAACAATGTTCGAATGTATTGTTAGATGTGTTATTATTATTTATAACAGTGCTAACCTCATGCATAAAAATATTAAACAACAGGAGCAATGTCTGTTACCTGTTGTTGGGGAGTGATCATTCGCGATGGTCTTTGTTCCTTGCCTTTTTTTTTGGAGTCTTCTGAATTTTCACTAGAGGTCTTCTCACATCTCTGAAACATCTGGGAATTACAACCAGGAATGCTGATTTCCACAAACCCTTCTTTAGTTGCAGGGTCTGTGATAGGGAGTCACTTAATGGCTTGATCTTGCCCTCTGCAATACACCAGGCAGGCTGTTGTATGCATAACTTTCTCTACTTTGTTAAAAGGAAGGAGGAGCAAGGGGGGATCATCAGTTC
Source organism: Cuculus canorus (assembly GCF_017976375.1). Taxonomy (NCBI): domain Eukaryota; kingdom Metazoa; phylum Chordata; class Aves; order Cuculiformes; family Cuculidae; genus Cuculus; species Cuculus canorus. The sequence goes on from NC_071403.1 coordinate 92,783,122, forward strand.
ACCTAAACTTGGTTTTGACTGTTCTGAAAGTGTTAACAAAGTTAATCCATTTTTTTCCATACTTTTAGTTTAGGAGAACATTTGACACTTTAGATCTTTTTAAAATTTTAAGATTGACTGGCACCTCATTTTATGAAGTAGCTCTAAGCATTCACTCAGGACATCAGAAACACAAATCCAACCCTTTTTTCTTTCTCAGGGGTCTGCTGAATGGCTGATATTTTTACTTGCAGCTTTTGATAGAAAATAATTTATGTAATTTCTGGCTATATTGCACATGCTGGCTATGGCAAGGATGATGTTTTGTGGTTTAGAATTCTAGGTTTTATTCTCAGTACTCACAGAGAATGACTATTCAACTATGGACAAATTTATTTCCTGCCTTGCTTTCCTCACTTCCAAATCAAATATAATTGCTTCCTTTAATAATATTCTATCTAAGGTGGTTATGTCTACTATGTATGTGAGCATACGTGTATGTTTTGTGTTAGAAGCATATATATGTGTGTTATAGGTTTGTCTAGGTTTATGGTGCATGACTACTATGGTGAAGAGTACCAAATGAAATACCTTTACTTGGATAATTTTATCATTCCACACTATTCCCTTTTAAAACAGTATTCTCTCCTTTCAATGGAAGTTGAAACTATTCACTTATGTGAGTGAAATTATAACCTCATAGACTATTTAGCACTCATGTTAAACTGACTTTATGAGTTTCTCAAGCAGGTTTTGGTCCTTAGCATATTTTTTCACTGGGGATGAGTTAGAATTAAATGATCTGAATGTCAACAACGGGAATGATACAGAGGGGATGCTGCATGTGAACAGGATAGTGAAGGTGAGCATGAGCAACCCAGCACAAAGATCAGGAAATAGCTGTAAAGTCAGGGCTAGGAGGACATATGGGTTTTTTTCAATACTGTGGATGTACTCAAATCTCCGAAGTCTCACTGAATCCTAACCAATTCACTGTCTCAGTCTTCTTTCTTGTGCTGAAACTTTTAACTTCTTTCTAAGAACTTTTAAAGGAGTGGTAAAAAGCTGTTTAGTTTTATCAAGCCTGATTCCTCACAATACATCTATTGAGAATTCTAACTGGGGTTCTAATTCAGTGCTTTAGATTCTGAAATTGAATTCTCACTTTGGTCCACCAGAGACCATGTTTGGCATCTCTGGCCTAATGTGAGTTGTAGCCTTCTGGAGCTTTTCCCTGAGAAGGTGACTATAGGTTGATAGATTTTTGTCTATTTTGGACACAAGTCAGTATACTTTTTAGATTGTTGGAACAGTATATTATAAGAAATGGAAAGAGAGCTTGTAATTTTGTAGCTCTGTGCCTTTATCAGTCCAGAAAGTAACAGATTATTGTATTAAAACAGGGTCTGAAATTGCATGCTGATTTTTAGAGTATTGCATTTCTGCTTTATATTTCATTTAAAATACCTTTTAAAGCTGTTTCATGCTTTATTAGTGAAACATTCTAGAAAATATTCTCACAACAAGATCAAGATCTTTTAGGAATATGCTTTTTCATATTATCTTGGGTTTATTTATTATTACTTTTTTATTTTCTTTTTTTTCCCCCTCTTTGTTCTATATTCCCCGGTTTAATTAGATGCCTTCTCCTCCTTTTCCCTTGGGGTGCTTTACTTTCTTTCTGTAGCAATTTGTGATTTACTGGCTAATTTGAACTCTAGTTTTCTTTTCAGCTTAAAGAAACCCCATATATATTCAGATTTGTGACTGTATGATTTGTGAATGGGAGATAAGGTGGAAACAAAACTAGGACAGCAAGAGAAAAAGATCGGTCCCAGCATATATTGCAACTTTGTTGTAGCTCTGTTATTTGTTCATCTGAATAATGGACAAATGGCAAAACTCCCATTGATTTCATTGGGAGCAGAAGTTAACTCGAAATGAGCAGCTTTCCTACATGTCTAATATTCTGAGGACTCAGGTGTTAATTTGTGAAGAAAGATCAACACAGATGGGAAAAGTTATAGCTTGTGGAGAAATAGCTGGTTGAAATGCAGATCCACACAGTAAGGGCCTAATCTGCTTGATGCCACATACTGACTTCTATAAAAGTCAGGGCCTTTGCAGGAATCCGAGCTAAATGATAGTAAAAAATCTAGATGGAGGCTAGACAAAGCCCCTCACTGATGTGAAGTTGTGTATGCATATAATCTTCCATGTACAGATTTGTTCATATGCTTCCTTGGAATAAAATATTAATAAAAGGAAAATGGCATCCAGGAAGACAAAGCATCCAAGGCAACCCATCTGCACTCTTGTTGTAGGATAGACTTGGAGAAACCTAAATCTGCCAATACAACTGCTCAAGAAGTATGCCAAGGGACCAGATGCTACCTCTGCAAGGATATTTTCTGAAGTTTGGCATTCAGGATCTTGTGATTACTGTCCAGAGAGGAAGAGGTGAGGAAGAGAAGTGGAGTGATGTTACCTTGGCACCTCCTGGTGTCGGCTTGCCTTTTGCATTCACTTGAGTTAGGCCTTTTCAGTTCTTTCTTCTTCTTCCTTAGACAGGCATCTGGTGTGGATGTTAAAAAGGAAAACAGCAATGTATGAAAGTAGAGTACTATGAAACTTGATGCTACTTTTAAAATATTTATTCAGAGGCAAATTTATGAATGTATTTAGGTTTATGATACATAAGCATGTTTGGGTTAGCAAAAGGCCTACAGAGGTACTGAATAAATCGGTATGATCAAAAGCCAGAGTGCTTTTTGGGGAACTCAAGTGGTTGAAATAGAAGATTGTTTTGATTTTTAGAGAGCAGCCTGTAAGCGATGCCTTTTGGAGAAGAGCAGGTCCTGTAGCACCTTTGTTCATGTGGAGGGCCTTGGTATCCAGAGTCTTGGTATTCAGAACCCTCCTCGGGTGCTGGATGAGCGTGTTCAATGCACATCTGAGGAACAAGGAACTGCTTTTGTGCCACCTCTCACACACCAGCAAGACAAGGTCATAGCGGTGAGCCATCACAGCATGTACGGAAGCTCCTGTAGGACATGGTGTGAGAAGAGGGAAGAAGCGGAGGCTACCGTTGTGCCACTGCAGGTACCCAGCAGGGACTGCTGCTCTGCCCCTGTGGTCAACACCACCCACAACCAAATAGAGATATTTTCTTTTAAAAAAAAGTCTATAGAATTGTTTAAATATTTCTCATTTTTTTTATTCCCTCTATATTAACAACTGCAAGGGGTAGCGTGGCAGCCAGCAAGCCAATGTTCAGGCACTCAGCCTTTCTAGTGACCTTCAGCATCCATGTTGTTATGCCTGACACTAGGCCATAGATGCGAAAATGTCTGTTCTCTGAGCTAATCTGAGAAAACACAAACATATCCAGCCAGTAACAGTCTCTGTTTCCAAACATTTCTTTCGGGCTTGTGCTGATAAATAATGTTTCAGTGATTCCTTTAACATGAGACAATATCTCTTAAGGTCTTATCAAACATATTTGTCTTTTGGACTGAATAAGCCATGCCAGTACAGGAACTAATAAGTGATGACCTTTATTTTTTGGGGGGGTTGGAGGAGGGGCAGAAGGAGGAAAGCTGAAACTTGGTTCCTGAGGCTTATTCCCACTGAGCCGTGACCATCCAGCACTCTCCACAGCATAGAGAGCACCTGAACCTGTGCTCCTGGCCCCTCCAAGGAGAAGAGGGATGAGTGGAGGGAGGCTTGGCTGAGCCTCTGTGCAGCTGGCAGCCACCCAGAGGAGAAGGGGAAGGAGCCCCAGGATCAGTAGGAGGGCCATGCCTTTCCTGCCCTGCTGCGCTTACACATAAGCAAGCTCGGTGTTTTTGTAAGGCGGCATTTGCCCTTTCCTGCTGCTGGATGCCACAAAAGGTCACTTGAAATGATCTAAATGCATTGTTTCCCTGGTGTGAAGGATGCAGTAGGGAACCTTTGAATGAAGGTTGTGCTTTTTTTTTAGTCCTGTGAGTGTTCCCTTTGCTGTTATAGTTCCTGCAGACGAGTACTGTCACGTGGATTGAAATCAGCCTCGACTGCTTTCTGTCCATGCAGAAGCCTCCGGTGTCGCTCACAGCCCTGGAGCAACTGTCTCTGGTGTGAAGTCTCTGTCTCTGCCACGTGTAGACTCAGGGACTGAGACCTTGGTCTCTTTGGCTTTACATGTCCCTGGAGCATCACAGAAACCCCAGTTGACTGTCAGCCAGGGCAGAAGTTTTATACTGGTTTTGGCAGCATCCATTTGACTGGGGGTTAGCAGTGTCCTGAGCAGAAAACCACGGTACATGAATGTCGTTTCCTAGGGTTGAAATATGGTAACTAAGGCAGATCATCCTGTCTCACTGTTTTTATGTGTCCCTGAGTCTAAAGTCATTTTTAAAATGTGAGTGATGCAATTTCTTGCATCTTTCATTTAATATGCTGCTTGGTAAACAGTGTTTTAGATTAGTATATTTGTAATTTAAATTAAGACAATACATCAAGTGAAGTCAGAAAAGAAGGAAGACGTTTAAGGGAATGATTGATGCCTCTTTCAGCATTATGCCTTTTTCAAAAAGTAAAAAAAAAAGTGTAAGGAGAGGGAAGAGGTGGTTTTATTGAGGATCTAGTGGGGTAAGGGAGGAAGAGAGAAACTATTGTTCATGGGCAGAAATTCTCTATTTTTAAAACCACAGTCAGTTCTGATAGCTGAATCTGTTTTCTTCAAGCGTACTAATAAATTCTGCCTAATTCATTTTTTATTCTCTCTTGGGGTCTGCTTGCAGATTTGCCTCAACAAAGGAAGCATCATGTTACTTCTTTTAAATAATTGATGCTTCTTGGTCCAAGCCAGCTTGAAGGAAATTCAAAAATAGGTACTGATTGAGTAAATACCCTGCCTCCCCCCTGCTCCCACCCCCATCCTTTATTTATTTTTGCTGCCTGGGTGACTGGCAGTTGCCGATGATGTCATCGAAGCTTTGGGTACACCCAGCACTTAGCAGCTCTGATTTCATTTATGTATTTATTTGTACATAAGAAAAAGAGAAGCTGTTAATTGTAAACTGTCTGATGGAGCTAAGAGCTCTTAATAAATCATCAGTAGCCTTGTGCTGTAACAGCTGGGGTTGGACTAGGTACCAAGAAAGGCATTGGGAAGACTTGCATATATATGCTTTCCGCTGTATTGGGGGATTTAGTCTTCCTAGAGTACCTGTGGATCAGTGGTTTTCATTGTCTTGGTTGTTCACAGCCTTTGTTATGCCACCTCTGACGTGAGCGTTATTTCCATGGAATAATAATTCCAAGTAATTTCACTTAGCAGCACAGTTTTGCCAAAGCTCTATGATGTCATTTTTAAATATGCAGTCTTTATAATTTGCCCTTTAAATTATTCAAAATCAGAGTGGTCGCAATTAACAACAACAATACCACCACTCAGCAATATTTTCTTTACTTTTTTCTCCACTTTTAGCTAGCCTCAGAGAGGCAGCATGGTCTTTTTCTTCTGTCTTTACAGCAAATATTGCCACAGTAAGACCGGTTTTGGTGTAAAATACTGTATAGTGGAGGAGATTGCATCTAGTGAGTTTTGCATTTATACTCTGATTTGTTGTCCACCTGACTTCATGCCTCCCCAGTTTTGATAGCAGTGAGCTAAAGGATTAAAGGAAAGTTAGTGGAAGGTGGCTTCTGTATAAAATTGTTATCCCTTTTAGGTTTTCCTTGTAAGATATAGCATCACTTTGTAACATTACTTACACAATCTTGCAAAAGTAAAAGATCCTCAGCTATAAAAGGGACTGATGTTTGTAAATGAAAATGGGGAACCTTTTTTTCCCTCAAACAGGCAAGCCTTACAGTTCATCTCATAAATATTTTAATGCATGAATCCAGCAGTCGCCTAGTAAAGAACATACGGCCTTCTTGACCTTGCAGTGTTACGTGGGCACACATGCCATTCAGCTGAACTAGTGTAATGTCCAATACCTTGGAGAAATTGTCAAGTATTTCCTCTGATGCCATGCTTGTGTCACCCACGCTTGCTCAGTGTTCCTTTCTGCCTGCTAACGGCGCTCAGACCACAGAGCAGTTTGAGTGCCAGCAGCCATAGAGGGATCAGGCCAGGCCTCTCCAGCTGGAAGAGCAAAGCAACATCAGGGGCGCGTCCACATGAGTAGGTGCAGATGGGCCAGAGCGGACTGAACGTTGTTTGGCTCTGGTCTGAAAGTCATGGAGCTATTTAATGCAATGCTGTCATCAAGCTGATAATCTTACTGTGCATTATTAGTAGCACTAGATCTAGAAGCTCCAGTCTGAAGATTGATCTTTTGGGAGTATGCTATATATTTTGCATATTTATTGTTTGCTTTTCCCTCCTGTAAAGGGAGTATCATCTCCAGTAAAGTAAGCATTGTAATGGCAGATAATCTGATTTACAAAGAAAGCTTTCTTTGAGAAATGGAGTGATGGAGCCAGTTCTGTGTATTTCTCCTCCTCCTCTCCAGAAATGGACCTCTGGGGGTCTGTGTTAATAAAATGGTAGCATTTAGGGGGGCAACATGACAACATGAGTTCATTGTTTCTGAGGCATTACAGTCTAGGCAGCAACAGGACTATGCTGAAATTTGAAACAATAATACCAAAAAATGCCAGCCAAAGCGAGGCTTCTAATTCCATATTTGGATATATACAGTGTCCTGTACTCTGAGTGGTTCCTCTACGACCAATGTGGTGCACGTTAGTGCAAAATTACATGCACGAGGCTTTGTGTTTGTAAGTGCATATGCATTTTTATACAAGTGACTGCAGTATGTGGAAATTTTTCTTCTGTGTGGTACAAAGTTTGCAAGCAGAATTTAGAGTTTGTTCAAATAATCTCTTTATCTGCCAAAAGAACAGGTAAAAAATTAATTTGATGATGGAAAAACCTTGAGAACAGGACAGTATCTCACTTTGCGTGTTACTACAGTCTCGCTGTAGAGGGAAATCAAAGACTTGCTGAAGGCATAGCATACTAAGGTATATCAGTTAGTGTGTGCTTAACTTTGATGCCTGGGAGCTTTTATTAATGCAATGGCCAAGAAAATTGACCTCACATTTTGGGTTTTTTTCTTCTGGGGTTGGATTCTGATTCACATTACATACATGTACAAAGCTGGCAATTTACTGATTTATCAATTAAAAAAACCCTTATTTGGAAAAAAGGGGAAAACTTTGCAATAACATCATTGGGCTTTGAAATATAAGCTGCATCAGAGGATATATTATTGGGTGTAATAGGAACCCTTCTATCCATGAACGTAAGGCCACATAACAAATATCATTGGACAAAATAAAACCAGTTTCTCTGATGGCTGGACTCTCTGGTTATAAAATGCTATTGCAAGCATTCTGTTTAGGAAGGAAAGTTAAAAGCCTCTCAAGGGTATGTAGAAAATGCTGATCCTGAATGTATAAATGGACACATTTTAATCCTTTAGTTATTAATTATTACTCATGATTAATTGTAATTATTTTATTACTACTCCAAACCCTTGGGTCAAATTGCACACTGAAGTCCGTAAGAAATTTGCTGAAGAATCTCTTGATTTGGTGTGTTATCATTATTATATTGATTATTGGACATTATCAGTTGCACTAAAGAGACCAACTACTATCATGCCATTAAATTACAGGATATATTTGGGTTGCAGGCGTAACTCCATTTCTTTCAGTGTCATCAGAGTAACTGTAAATTTAATGTGTGCATAAATTTTAAAGGGAAGGGGAAATAATCCTTTCACCCATGAAGACATAAATTAAATGTTACCCCACCCTGAAAAGTAACCCTAAATGAACTTTATGTTCAGGAAAGTTCAGCGCATTCATTCAGTACATACATTCTATTCAAGAGGATGGCAAGTACTTTCAGATTAGACTGCTTTATTGAAGATTTTCCAATGGAAAAACTTGGCATCCCCGCCCTCTGGCCAGTCCTACCTTCGAGCTGCCTCTCTTTACTCAAATAACCAGAAGAATCTTTTTCTTCAGAACTTACAGCTTGTAATATACATAAAAGCAGAGTTTGCTTTGATCCTGACAGCAAAACGTTTATTTTTAAACTCTGACTGGGCTATTGTCCAGCAATGCTCTTTCCTTTGCATCATGCCCTGGGTTTCAGCTCCACAGCCGGCTGGACCTGCTGCAGGAGGGACCTGGCTTGATGGGTCCTGCTGAGCTCCCTCCCTCTCCCCCCATTCCTCCTTCCCTGGTTTTGAAATTCAAATTGAATGCAATTTTCAGCTCATTTGAGCCAGAATATACTCTTGCTGAGCTTCAGTGGCTCTTAAATTCAAACTCGCAGGAGAAAACAGATATCATCTGTCACTGAGGGTGTGAAAGGGTGTCCTCCCCACATTTTATTCATGGGAGGCAGAGCTGGACTGACTAATCCCAGTCTTTCTGACTAATCACTCACAGGCAAACTAATCAGCTAATCGATACGACTGGTTTCTTGTAGTTTGGTCTCTTTTTGCAGGGTTTTTTTTGTGTTTCTCCAGCCTATTTAGTATTTATATTTAATGTCCTAGAAGTGCCCTAGCTCAAATGCCTCTATTTGTGTTTGACTGTACCTGTTCATTTCTGGTCTCATTGTCTCCATTACAGACTACTCCATTTAGAGAACTATAGATGGAAGTGACCCAAATTGGATAGTTGGTAGAGGAGAGGTGAGGGGAGAGAGATTTTCAAAGGAGCTTAAAAATGGAAGGAGGCAAAGTGAGAAAATGTGTTAGATGCATCAGTTGTTATGTCAGCAGGTTTAGGACCATGCACATCTGTGGGGTGCATACCATATCTATTTACTCTATAAAACCTGTTCCATACTAACACATATGCCAATATCTTATGAGTCACCACATGGAGGTTGGAGTCCTGCTTAAAAGTAAAGAAATACAACTCTTATTTTGCCTTACTGCTGTTTTAAAAAGATATTTTTGAAATATAAAAAGACTTGCAAAGATGACCAGCTCCTGCTTCTATTGCACTCCTTTAGAAGCCCATCTTTCAGTTGGTGGAAACAGCACTGGTTTTGAGATTGGCAAACTACCTTCAAAAAGAAATGTTGTAACAAACAGCAATTTGGTAGGTGTAAGGGCAAAACTAAAGTACAATCTGTGCTAGTAGAGAAAATAGGTTACTGAATCTAACAGCATGATAGCATTTTAATGCTGCTCTGAGCAACATCAGCTTGTTACTGGCAAAAATCCACAACCTGATTTTTTGTTGTAGCAAAATCTACATGCCTTAAAGGATGTCAGAAATAGACAAGACATCTGCAAATGGTGAGAACATATTAAAGTCAGACTGGAAATAATATCAAACACCATGCCAGTCCCTCAATTGTTTCATGTACTCCAAAGCCTTGATATTACTAAACATGGTTTAGAGTTGAAAACCTACTATTCTGCAGCTTTCTTGGTGCCTGTTCTTTCTTCCTCATACTGAACAAGAATTTGCATACAATTTGGGCCAAATCCTCTAATCAGTTTTGTATTTGATATGTCACTCAGGTAAAACAAGCTGTAATTCCATCACTGGGATGGGAAAAGAGGGAACCATTACTGTGTGTTAGCCCCAGCTCATCTTTGGGACTGGGCCCCTTCACAATGCAGGCAGTGTTTAGGGATCTCTATCTGGATCCCTGTGGGGTTTAGAGAGGTGCAGGCAAGTTGGCTGCCATGCTAGCAGGAATGGATTCCCAGTGGTCTTTGTATTAGCCATGATGCATTTACAGTTTCTGAACAGAGGACTTTGGAATCGCTTTTTTAATTAGGCAATTAAATTCAGGTTAAGCCCTGTTTTAGGCACCTCAGTGTCTCTGAATCTCCCCCTTTGTCTCCAGCAGCTGTGTTAGATGTTGACACTGACCTGCAAAGCTGATACTACAAGTCTGTAAAAAGAAATCTGATATTCCTATGGAAGTTATGATGATGTATGTAAATCAGCTGCCATATCCTCACATATCTTCAGCTGAAAAAGAAGGGTAAATCATTTCGTTGGTAGCTACTGAAACCGTCAGCTGCACTGTCATTAATACTCTATCCTCTTTCCTGGAAACTCAATATGTCAGCTACCTGATGTACCCTTCCTCTTCCAAGAATACATCTCTCCATTCCTTCAGATTCTTCTTGAGATGGGACCTCCCATCTGTCAGTTTATTGTTCTTCTGGCCCATTAGTTTTTCCTCTCATTCTTGTTTCATAGCCTCATGTTTTTTATAGAGTTTTATTGTACTAATGAACAGAGCATCTGAGCTCCTTCCAAAAGGGTATAAAATGATGTGTCCAACTGCTATTATGCCTTTTTCTTTCCTCTTCTTTCATGTGGAGAGAACAGTGGAGGGTAAAGCATTAGGGTTTGAAATTTTTTGTATTGCTGATATATATACTACTGTCACAACCTTGTTTATCCTCTGCCTGTAAGGCATCCTCTGGCCTACCCTGTTTGGACTTTGGTGCTGGACTTGTTCCTCAGGGAACTGCCCAGATGTCTTTTGCTGCTCTCTGGGAAGACTCTGTGTGGTGTTACTTCTCTGAAGCAGGTCTGTAGATGTCTCTGTAGATGTCACTGCTGAACTTTCTTGTTTCGCATCCCATACTCTGTCTTGCTGCTTAACCCTGATGGTCCCAGAGATCTTCTGTCATCGGTCTCCTCATCTATAATTTACCCTTCAGAGGCCACGTGGCAGCTGAAGCACTTGCACACTAGGATTTGTATAGTAAAAAGTGTTTTGCTTTGCAGCAGTACAAGACCCATAGAAATCCAGGTTAAATAAGAACTGTCTGCCTCCTTGCTTCAGTGAATCTCCTGAATCTCAACCCTATCTGGCACTTGCCCTCCTTTCAGCCAACAGCTGTCTGTCTTGTTTGTGCTTGGCCCATATGAGCAGCTTTCTGTGGCAGAAGGAAACAAAACTCTGGTTGGTATCAGTGAACATTGTCATTACAAAGTGGACTTCGACTTAGAGTAAATCTCTGCAACTCACCTTTTTGTTGTAGTGGATATTCCTGTATAACTACTGTGTTACTAAAAAGTAGTGGTTGCACCTCTAAGTTTTCCATGTGAGTAAGAAGTAACTGGACTGCAAATCACAAAACTCCTAAAATTCTTGTCCTACCTTATAAAAAATCTGTTGGTGCGCCAATGTGAATTTTGCACAGGTAGGTGTGTGTCATAGAGAAAGGCGTAAGTTTTATGATATCTCCTAAATAGTAGATTACTTGTTGGTATTTGAGGTCACTGGACAACCTGCAATTTCTGCTTTATTATAAAATGGGCAACAGTGATCACAGTTTCAATTGAGTAAATGAATGCCAACCAAACTGTGACTGTTTGTGGTACTGAACTTGTAATCAGGTTTTTGCATTTTAATTTTGCATCTACTTTTGATATTACATATGTTAATCCTTCTGATTGGTGGTTATTCTTCTTTACCATCCTCTATATATTCTTTCTTTCTTTCATTGCCTCAAAAAATTTAGTAGTGTAGAATCAAGGACTGTTCTCTTTGAAATTATCTTTAAAACCAGTATTGACTTTAACAGGATTAATGATCATGTTAGGGAGCCTGAGAAAGTGGTCTGACAGCACACACAGCATCTGATGCCTAAATAATAGATCTCGTCAAGCCAACTATTTCTGCGAGTCACGTTTTGTTCCATCCTGGCACAGACCAGACTGGAACGACAAATTGTATCACCAAAGAGACATGACATTAGCCTTGTGTATATTTTCACTGGCCTTTGTATTGCCATGGCAACAATAGTTTTAATTATGGAAAGCCAAAATGATAACTTGTATATCAGATGGGGCTCAGTTTTCCCTGTGGACAAAACTCTGATTAGCCATTGGAGAAAAGCTTTGTAGTTCAGTTTCCCTCCCAGGCTGGATTTTATCCTCTGCTTTAACAAACAGCTGTTGTGGTCATGGTGTGAACTTGGAGGGGCTGCTGGACAGTGGCCCAGCAGGAGATGACCTGACCCTCTTGTCGCAGGAGAAGCCCGGTGTCGTGGTGTATCCTGTGCTTAAGAACTTGAGTTCTTTCACTGAAGGACTGCTCTTGGCTTCCCTTTAAACCACTGGAGGTCTGCATATTAGGGAAAGCCTCGTGTGAAGTGATGTCTAATAATTTGCCTTGACAACGTTCAAGATTGTGCTTGGGGGACAAACAAGAAGCTCCATTTCAGCAGTAGACATGAAAATTGGCACAGCAGATCCACATCCAGCTGTGGTGTGGGAAATAAATATGTCTGCATGGTGGAATGCAGGTCAGGAGTGGCTTTCTTCATGGTGGCAAGGATTTTGTTTAAGTCACTTTCCAAGATAAGGCAGTGACCAGAAAAGTGCACTTTACTCAGGGAACTGATACTGAGAGAGAAAAAAATTGGTTGATGAAGATCAGTCTCCTTTTTTCAATTACATGGACTTCTAATGCATTCGCTTCCTGTTTTAGATAAGTCACGGCCTTTGGTAAGGCTGGTTCTGGGTTTGTGAACTCCTTGACAATGTTTGAAAAGTAGAGAGATCATTGAGGAGGTGGGATGTCTTGTAACTTATGGGACATTACGTGACATCATCCAGATCTTCTCTGATGTGCTGATGTTCCTCTTGTATGTTTTCCTGATTGCAGGTTTAAGGCAGCATTGTCAGGAGATCATGTCCAGAGATCGTCACAGAGAATAAGAGTTGTAAGATCACATTGTTAACTAGGAACTCAATTATTCAAATGTGGTTCCAGAATGCAGGGGGCTTAGCAAGAATGTAGTCTAATATTTAGACTTGCTGAATCTCTAATCTCACTCCTTATGGTCTTTCAACATCTTTTTTTACAACACAAAACCCTGAGCAAGTCTTTCACTGGTAATTGTACAGTTAATTCACTCATACTTTTCAAAATTTAAGAAGTCCTGCCTCTAAAATAGTGATTTTGGAATTTGTGATCATAAGTTAAGCCCTCTTATGAAAGAAAATAAGAAGTTTGCTGTTGTTTTTAATAAGATTTTGTGGTAAGTATGGCAACAGTAAGTCTGTGAGTCCTGGCTTTGCTGCACGTGTGTAGCTCTGTGCTTTGAGACCCTTGAAATGTCTGGTTTTAGGACATCAGCAGGGGGCTAATGAAAAGGCTTTGTTGATTTTAACGAATTGCAAGCCACTGTAGCCAAAATAAATATAATCTGCTTTTTGGATTAGTTGTCACACATGATTTTACCTACTAACAGTGATTAAAGAACCCTGGTGGACCAGAAGCATAGCTTCTCTCTGGTGACTCGTGCTAAAATAGCAATAAACAGAAGTAAATAAAGACTTAGGGCATTAGTTATCTTTAATAAACAGTGACACTACATATAATGTTTGGGGGAGACTTCAAAAACCTGCATAGTGTACAGCAGTGTCACTCTTCCTGGCAGAGAGAGTGTCACGTTAGATGGCTGGAAACAATGGCATCACTGAGCTGCTTTCCTTGCTTTACTGACATGCAGCCCCTCTTCAAGAGCTGCTGACCCAACTGGACACCTTGTGGAGACCTTCATCACTCAGCCATTATCATCCAGAAATAAAGTTTAAAATGTCTGAAACCAGAGAGAGGGATTACAACAGGAAAATGAAAGGTAGCGTTGGTTGCTTGTGTAATTATGCAACCTCTGAACCCTTGTAATTCCATCCAGTTAATGAATGGAGGGCTGATGCTCCTAATGGTGTGTCCTATCTTAGTCTTTGCAAGCTGATACAAAAATTACTTACCCCTGCTGACATTTTTTATCCCCGATATTTTCCCAGTAATCAAGGGTAGGTGTATTTCGTGATACCCTGAAGGGTATCAGGAAACATTTGTTGGGGTATCAGTGAACGTTTGTTGTGAGAGGCAACAATTACAGCTGATGGTATTGTACTACTGCTTTAGACTCACTGTTGCTTTTAATCAGTGCGTAGAAGAAACAAACCAAATGAAAGCAGGTTCTCTCTTCTGAGAGGGAATTACTGCTGCAGTACTGAATGTTTGGAACAATTTTAGCCTCTATGGTAGGGTGAAAAACATCTTCCCGGGAGTGTCAGGAAATGAAGGAGTTTCCCAACAGGAACGTGAAAAGTAAGGGCTTTTGAAATTAGAAAAAAATCAAGGAACAGCAAAAGATGAGGCAGATTACTTTAGGGAAAAAATCGTACTGAAACAGGGAGAGAGTCTGAGCTTTCTAACGAGTCTTCAGCTTGTATTCATCTGTCCCTAATTGTACACCACTGGAAGGCACATGGCACTGTTCTATGAGGAGTTTATCTTTCAAATTAATCAAGCAAACATCCTGTGGCTTTTTTAGAGTTGTATAACTATTTTTTGATGTATGGAGTTAAATTCTTGTCTAGTGTTTTCAGTGAAGTTATGCAGTAGTTACAATACACTTCTGGCTTTACAAGCTACAGAAAAAGTACTTTGACATCATGCTCAGGAAGGGAGTAAGACGCACCAAGGACCCATCCTTCTCTTGGCTGGCAGTCATTAGGAGTTTGGAGACTTGCCCGATGGGGTAATTCAAGTCTTGACTGCATATCTTATTGGTTAAAAATAGGAGCCAACTCTAGCTCATCAGTTTTACTAAGAAACTATTGATTGTGATTATCAAGCTTAAAAATAATTACCTTGTGTGTTCATTGCTATCTTTGGACATACTCTCATATTCCTACTCTTATAGAAAGTATTGAGCAGCACAATAGGGTGATTTGATGACTAAGGTGTTACATTGTGTGTCAGGGGAGAAGGGTATTGAGCACTTCTTAATTGTTCTGTCTCCCAGTGATTAAACAAACAGACAATGCCTATACAGGGTAGAAAATGCACCAGCCTTACCAAAGGGTCCAAAATGAGCTTATCCACCACCCCCTTGTTCCCATGGAGGCTCAGGCATATATCCAGTCCTTCCCAGTTTCAGTCATCGCTGTCACCACTCAACTCTTTTTTTTGGCAGGAGCCACAAGCCCACCCAGTGCCCCAGGTGCTGCACCCCAGGGAGGAGTAAAGCACTGATTTGCTTAGCACCTGGGGAAGGGGGGGAGAGGGTGAGTTTCACCTGGGTTTTAACGTCTGATTTAAAAACCTGATGAAAGTGATTCATACTTGGTAGTGAGTCGACCCTAAACATCTGACTCAGTTAACGATACTTGAAAGCCTGTCTGTCTCTGCAAGTTGTTGTTCCAGTAGCAGGGACAGTTGCAGCAAGTAGCTAAATTTGTAACTTGCAGCCCTATATTTGAGTGAACCAGTGTTTACTTCAGTGTGCTTGAGCCCAGGCTGCCTGCTAAGCATATAAGAGGTGCCTATACCTATCAGGCTCCTCACGCAGGTCACTCGCCACTTCAAGGGGCCACCTTCTACAAGCTTTTCTCTGGAGCAAGTTTAGAAAAGCTGATTTCTTGCCACATTGTTCCTCTCTGAGAGAGACCACGAAATGTAAGTTTTCCATTTAAGTTTGGTGTCAGAAGTTGGATGATGAGAATGCTGTTGCATGGTACTATGCCTGCAGGATCTCCCAACCTTGTTCTTTGGGCTTTGTATCCCTCAAGAATGTGTCGATAGTTTCAAATCATAGTAATCCCTAATGCCTATTTTGGTTTTGCATTATATATTTCTCCTAGAGTTGTGATTTTGTATTGGTTTGGTGTGTACCAGGGCTATACCCTCAGCGAGCACCTGCTAAGCTGTCAAGGACATGCACAGTTACATGGGCTAGAATATAAATTATACAGATGTTCTGCAACTGTGGATGCTTGTTGTGGGGCTGGGTGCATCAAACTGAAGTCTCACCACGCAACCAGATAGTCATATGTGGGCAAGGTGCAAACAAGCTCTCCAGGCCACTGATAAGTCATTTGAGTCTGTGAGTGTGTGTTTGTGTGTCCAGGAGAGGGATTTGTCCCAGTTTTTTGTCTGCTAGTGGCAGTTTAAAATGCACTGTTTTCTGGTGCAATGGTTTTCACATAAGCAGAAGTAGGAGAGGCAAGTGCTGGGTCACACCAGCTTTACTGTGCTCTGTGTGGGTTTTGTGTTGCTTCAAGACTGTAGGAAAAACAGAATGAGAGGCTTCAGTATGATAGCAAGGAAACTGCCGGCACGTTTGCTTTCCTTTGTACTGTGGTCTGTGTTGGAGGATAAGATGCAGATGAACTGCAGCTGCAGCTCTGAGCAGGAATGGGGCTGGAGCAGGAGCCCTCTGGGGGTAGCTACAACAGTCCCAAAGAGGGTCTGGGCTATGCAGAAAGGGAGCAGGTAGTGGTACAGGATAAAACTTTACTGACAGGAGTTTCTGGAAGCAGCTTTATGTGGTAAAGTTATTGTCATATGCTTTTTAAGACTAAATGACTCTAAACCTATATACTGCGGTAATTTCCCTATAAATACTTGTGTAAACCCTCAAAAGGCTCATACATATAAGCCATGTATTTCTAAGCTATTTGCTCAAAAAAGATTTGGGCTGTGTAAGAAATGTACTGGGGGAGATATTTTTTCCCTTATATTGAAGGGTGTTTAGACTTGAGCCCTTAAATTCAGCATATTTTATTAGTATGCCAGGACTAGTGAGTATTTATTTGAGTTTGAAATATTTAAAATATGTATTTTTTTGCATTTAAAAAAATAAAATGATACGATTGTAAAATCTGATCTATTGGGCTATAGCAGACCTTGAAGTGAGTGTTGTATTGTTTCCCTGTGGTTTGAGTACCTTCCTCTTCACTCAAGAGGCTACAACATATATTTTTGTTTCTGGCTGTCTTGGTTTCGGATACTTACGTGGTTGCAACTGCTGCGGTTTCTGAAGGATTCACAGCACTTCTGGGAGAATATTGTTATCTTAAACATATCATTGGCTTATTAATACTGGTGCCTTTCTTTGTTACTGATGAAAGGCCTTTGATAAGGCTTTTGTTACTTTTTGCAAAGAAGGGCATGTTTTGGAGGAAGTTTATTAACAAATATAATTTGACTGCAAGTTTTGCATGCTAACAGGGAACACTAGGCTGAAACCTGTCAGGGCTTGGATAGGGTAGTTAGAAGTCTCTCATTTACTTTGTTTGCTCCGTGAATGTAACTGTTATGCAGCCTATTGGCTAAGCAAACAACTTATGATCTTATATAGTCACTTTTTGTGTTATATTTAACACTTTTCTTGTCAGAAGGGATTGAGCAATAGGAAGAAATCCCTCTGCCTGTGTGTAGTTGGTGGCTCAGAGATGACTACAGCCACTAGCCTGGCAGTAATTTGAATTATTGCAAATGCATGGGAAGATGCAGGGTAAAAAAAAATAATCACAAGGGAAGTTTCTTGAGGATAATTTTATTAAAAGTTCATGTTTGAAGTGATGTCATCCTTTTCATTCTCTGTATTCAATTGCCTTTCTGAAGCTTGGCATAGCTATTCTGATGTGCAGCAAAAATGTTACATCAAAGGTGAATGTTTGAATCCTGGCTGAAAAATAAAAAAAGAGGGCGATGGGACGTGGAGCAGGGGGTAGAACCCCCAAATGACTAGGAGTTCTTAAAAGTAAGATATAAAACAAAATAATCATTTCTCTCCCCTGACAAATAGTTCAAAAAGTAGCCAACAGTTTGGATCTGGTATGTCACATTGCATACAAATGAAGAAACTGTCACCATCGGTTTCCTTTGAAACCTCTTGATCTTATCTTCTGTAGTAAAGGGCATGTGACTTGATCAGGGCTTTGCCTCTCTGATACATAGTCAGAGTCCTGATGTACTGAAATATCTGTCACAGGTTTCTCCACTCAATAGATACAATTATTTTTTAAAATTTCTTTCAGTGCCTTTGTCTGTGGTGCATATGGCTTACCCTTCCATTTTCATCCAGGAAAACTAGGTTCCTAATTTAGCAGTTTCTAGCTAATCCTGTATATTATGGTTTAGGCAGTAGTAGTCTTACACCTGTGTTCTCTCCTCTCCGTTTGCCAGGCTGACCCCCGTTTTTTTTTTTTTTTTGTTTGTTTTTTTAAGGTAAGAGCATGGAAGTAGAATTGCAGTATTTCATAAAGACGCCCTGGACATGCAATTCTACTGAGAAGTCATGGGAAATATATTCTGATAATTAATTAAGGATTGCTTTGTTACAGAGTACCTTTAAATGGACAAGTTGAATGTGCATGGTCAGTAATGTTAGGGGACAGTAGTGGAAGGAAAAGATTTTTACAGACCTCTAATGCTTAATCTTTAAAAAGCACAGTTTCTACAAGGTGTTTATATTTCTAATACAAGCTATATTAGTTAATGCACTCTAGTTTAGTGTTTTGGTCCAGAACTAGTGAAGACAAAGAAACATTTCCCAAAGGGCTAGACTCTGCTACTGTGGCAAATCAATGGCAAAACTATCTTTGGCTTCTCTACTGTGAGACTGTGTTATGAGGGAGGGTTGAAATAGGAACTAAGCCCAAGGTGGTCTCTCTGGGCTCCTTTTCACAGACTGAAGTCAAAATAGCCTTGGGTCCATGTGCTGTCATAGCTGGGCTTTGCTCCAGAGCTCGTGGTGGAGGATACCCTTGCTAGTAGTCACCCTGGGGGTGTTTTCTGCCCCTGCTGGAACCCAACAGCCAGAGGAACTAATTTGCAACATTTGTGAGGTTTCCACAGAGACAAAGTTTATACTGACTTTCTTTTTTTTTTTTTTTTTTCTGTTTCTTTCTGAGGAAGGTAAGCAGTGATTGAGGTGTCCAGGAATTATCTCTACCCAAACTTGCTAATTAAAAATAGTGCTGCAGTTAGTTATTGAGTGCAAAGCAGCTTTAAATGGGTGAAAGTTAATGGCCAGTGCTTACACAGGAGGTCAGACTGGGTGATCTCTTTTAACGTGCAGCCAATTAACCCATGAGTACATGATGCTGCCCTGCTCTGTAGTTGTCTGAGAGAAACTTAAAGATTGCCTCGTTGCAGGCTCTACTCAGTTTGGTTCTCTGCTCGGCTTCTGTCATCAGTGCATTCCCATTATGAGTAACAAACTGATGAAGACTGGAAGAAAGCCTGAACCTTGCCAGCTTTTCTGAGATGTGCAGCAGCAAGTTGTTTGTGGTGCTGGTACCAAGAGCATTTCATAGAGCAATTTTGTTCTTCACTGATTTTAATGTTGCTAGCAATTAGGCATGTTTACATGGTAAGTGTCCCTCTACATGCTGAGGTGGCTTATGTCCACTGTCCTTCAGAGCTGGAAAAAGGTGGGGGTTTAGCTGCTTGCACAGAAGGATCTCTTCTGTTTTTGGTTTTAGGGTCTTTCATCGTGGGAAAATCTTTTGGGAGAACCAGAATACTTGGGACCAGTCCAGTAGCATGCTCTCTTGTTGCTGAAGTCCTTCAGCTCTTGGCTCATGGTTTAGGAGAGTAGGAGAGCATTTCAGGATGTCCTGCTGTGGCCTAAGTATGTGCTTTGGATGTTTTGATTCTTTGGCTAGCAAGAAAAAGTTAGCAAAGCTAACTTGACTTTGTTTCATCTGAATAAATTGGCTTTTCCTGTGGCTGTGCTTTTTCCCTTGTGTCATCTGTTGTGTTGGGAGTAAGAACTGGTAGTGGATAGAGGTGCCTGAAAAGTGATGGGTCTGGATGCTGAGTGGAGCTGAGGGTCCTAACATTTTGGGATCTTGGAATGCAAATGGTATCCCAACTAAAATGGATTTGGCTTTTATCTGTTAACACAAGCACGGGTCAGATGCCTTAACTATGAAGATGGATGAAAAAGCAGCCTTCTCAGTGCTTTACAGGACTATCAGTTCAATGTATTCTGTGTGTTTCAGCCCTGGAGTGCAAATGGCCAGAGACAGAAACATTAGTGAGCTGCTTCCTTCTACACCGCCTTGAGGTGTTGGCTATCTCCCAGCACCCTCTGTCTGGATAGAGTAGGCAGCACCACAGCCAGCAGCAAGAAGGCCTGCTAGTGGTGCTGAGGGCTGGAAGAAGGTCTCAAATGTGGCTGGAGATAACAGGCTCACATTGTGACTCTCCTTTCCCCTGTCTGATGGGAGAAAGACAATAGAGACCTGACAGAGTCACTGTCTCCCCTCTGAGGAGAGAGGACATGGAGGGAATATGATGCTTAATACTCAACAGTAGAACTTAGACTGGGAAAACTACCTATTTGCTTTCAAGGCTTACTCTGCCATCAGAATAATGTCTCAGGAGGAGCGGGTTTTACTGTAGAACAGAAGGTTGGGGAATGGAGTGTGTGCAAAGGGAAAAATAATTATATTTATGAACTGGGAATCTAACGCCTTTTTGGACCCAATCACCTCTATCTGTCTGCTTTGCATAGACAAGACAAATTATTGGATAGTTTAAAATGTTGGCTGTTTTGTAACAGTAATAATAACAACTTAAAGATTTTCCCAGCTGTTAGAGGATGCAGTTTTTCTTTCATAGGCCATTATGTATGCAAGACCAATTGGTAAACTGCGATGTACTGTTCTGCAATTATTCTCCCCTGTAGCTTTAATGAGGAGATCTGCGTGCCATTTGATGGAAGAATATACTCTACCGACAGCTATACTGAAAATCAAGACAGGTGTAATCTGCTTACTGTAGTCTGTGAATCCTCACCATGTGGCTATGTTATCTCTAGTGCATGTTTATAGAAAGATGCTTGTAAAAGGATTTAATTTAATGGAATAATGGTAACTGACACTATGAAAATGAAGGGGCTCAAAGAATATGGTAAGCAGAGTCATATAAATGCTAAAGTAGACGATTAAAAAATTGCAATATTATGTCTTTCAGTTAACATCCTATGAAGGGAAAATACAAATTAAGTCATGTTATGTACTGAAAGAAAATGCGTTCTTTATTACTAATGTAATCTTAGAACAGACTTTAGAGAAAACATATAATTTTGAAGTATGCATGTACAGGTACCTGCCCAGTCCTGCAGTTGCACTTGCATGGACCAGTGTGCATGACTATTGCTGAAGTTCTGCATGAGCACATTTCCAGGACTGGAGTCCAAAGAGCAGAATACCTTTTAGAAGGCAGACACTCTGCTGACCCATAGCCAAAAGTTGTAGCTTTCTCTCAGGTGGAAGAATAGTTTTTTGATAAAAGGACTAGTTGAGGCTTTGTTTAATCTATGATCGGAGGCTTCATCAAGACACTCACACATGATGTGCCTCAGTTCCCTTACCTGTACAATGAGGATAACAACAAACTATCAGTAGAAAAGCAGCCCTAGTAACTTACTATTTTGAAGCCTATTGAGAAAAAGGAGCTTCTCCTTATTAGCAGCAGTTACACAAGATTGTTCACTTGGAAAAATGAAATTATTTAGGCAGAACTGTGAATCTAACTCTTCTTTCAGAGGATGAAAGAAGTCACTCTCTGTGGATGTGATTTATTAATTATCAGTCATTCTTAATCACCTAATACTGACATATCTAACACACTGGAGAGTTTAATATCTGAAAGAATACTTAGCATGATTTTTCTCAGCAGTCCATTTTTAAGCGCTGGGGGAGGTAATACAGTGCCAGCACTTTGGTATGGTGTTTCGGATCCTGATGACTCTGTCCTTGAACATGGAATATGAGTGCACAGAGGATGGCAAAAAGCTGCTAGAAAAAGCTATCCTAAGCATTGCTATGCTCCTTACCAAGTTACTTGAAAGCCTTTGGTTTATAGAATTTGGACATCTCGTGACACTTAAGTTTGTGTTTGGTTTTTTTTCTTTTTTTAATATTTAACCTTTTTGCTGTTAAAGTAAATGTATCTGACTTATTAACCATACCAAGGATAGTGAAAGTGCATGATCTGACATATTACGTTGCTGCATCAGGCAAAATGTATTTTAAAATAAATAATACTGTAAAGCACTACTGGTGAGGAAAGATAGGGATTGGTTGGGAGTTTGGGCATTGCTTAGTTGTTATGCTGATCTTGCTGAAATTTTGAGCCTGGTGATTGCACTGGCAAAAGAGCAGCCTTGATTTCTGCACATATGTTACAGTTACTTGTAAAACTGGGCTCACAGATTGCTCTGAAGCTTTTACTGTTCCTGCAGAACATTTCTGTAGTTCCAGCAGTTTGATCACAAATGCAGCATCTCTCTCCTAATGCTGTGCAGGTTGATAAAACAGTTGCCGAGCTGGAGTCCCTAAAGAAATTATTAATTATCTAGTTAATGTGCATCAGGCTGTGGGAGTGTGAGATTAATCACCAGTGCTGGGATGAGTTGCTGAAGTGGATTTTGGTTTTTCGTCTCCTGTCACTCGGTAATGGCTTTTCCTTCCTTCACCATCAGGTGAACAGGTGCGGAGATGCTGTATTTTCATTTTCCTGTAGTCAGTAACAGCCGGTGACCAGGAGATGCCTTTTTCTCAGTCCTGCTGCATGAGCAGTTTACTACATAGAGCGCTACCTGCTTCGGATGTTCCAGCTGCAGGAGATGCTCCTGCAGCAGAGGACTGACCTGAGCCTTCCCAGATAAACACATTTGAATACATGCACTTGGGGAGTGGTGCCAGGGAGGAGTGCTGGACTGAGCTGGGGCTGGCTCTTCTGTATTCCCCAGGTGTGAAAGAGGTTGACTTATGTTTGGATGTGAAATTGCAATTTGACTCCTATTTTGAATGTGTACTGAGGATTTTGTTTAATGCAACAAAAGAAAAATGTGTTCAGGCAGAGTAGCTTTTGAAGTTATTTTTTGGAAAGATACAGAAGAAGGTGGTTCTACCTCAGTTTTCAGTGATACTGTCATTAAAGCTGTTGTGCTGCATAAATATTTGTCTTCTAGGTTTTACAGTTGTGTTGCTACATGAGTCTTTTTGTACGTGGAGCCATAACAGCTCTGCCTCAGGGTGAGGACCACTGACTGGAAGAGTCTTTTGTTTTAGTCACTACTAGTGTGGAGACGAAAGAAGATGGAAGGAGCTAAATTGTATGCATCCAAAGCAGACTGTTCTCCTGAGGCCAGGGGAGCATCTCCTAGTTAAGAAGGGAAGAAGCTGTAGACAGCAGCACAACAGTCATTTCAGTAATATGTGCTGAGGGACACAAATAGTTTGAACCTCTCTCAATTTATAAAGCCTAGTCATTTGGATTACTTTATCTTCTCTAGCACAAGTGTTGTTTCTCCCTGAGGAAGTTCTGTAAATGACCATAGCTATTGAGACTTTAAGATGCATGGCACTCGATACTAGAGACTTGTTTTTAACCTTCTTCTTGACTATATTGTATCAGGGGGTTTTGTGATGTGCATATGTAGGTATTGGCCTTTTGTCAGCTTACAGGTTTCTAGTTCTTGACTGAACTAGTGGGGGATTTGTCCCCGATGAACTGAAATTTTTTTATTACCTTGTCAATTCAAGCAGGCAGAGATGTATATGAGATTGTACTGCACTACTCCATTGTTGAACTTTTGCTGTCTGTGTTGTACTATTCTCCCCTCCCAAGGTTAACATCTTTAGTTGAAGAGAGATTTGGAGAGGTATGTGATTTTCAGAGAATTTGCTTTTTTTAATAGCTATGTGCTCCAGTCTGGAATCCCTCAACAGCCCCATGATGACATAAACATCCATTTGTTTGGCAAGCTGTGGTATAACTTCACATTAAATGTAGATGACTCGTTTGTATTTGAAAAACCCCTAACCAGCGAGTCAGCGTGGCAGTAGAGGGGTTTTAAACATTAAGCTCTCTTCGAGGCTTCCGGCTGAGTATTTGCATCAAAGTTGTTTGGGTTTCTGCTCCTTGTAGAGCTTCCTGAGCTTGGTGTGATAAGTAAACCCAAGTTTACTTTGTCAGGCTCAGCAGTTCCCAGCACTGAAGAGATAACAAAGGGAAAACAAGACCTTTAGGAGACAAGAAGTAAATTTCTGTTTGCATGGGGATGCAGGTTACTCTTTGTATGACTTTATTTGACGATGACATTTGTATGACCATGCATGCAGGTGTGTTTGCCCACCATGGCGTACAGAAATGATGCAAAAGGAGTGTAAGACTTGGTAAATGTATGAACCATAAAGACAGTAACTCATGAGACTCTTCTGTAGCTGTTGATCTCTGGTGCTTAAAAATTAGTAGAATAGCAGGTTTTTAGATGAGTGAATTGTGCAAATCCGTGCCTAATTTACATGTACGATCACCTTGACTGTTTGTACAAATCAGGTAATTGCGCATGCAAACAGCTAATTAACACTATTAGCTGATCTGCTGATACAGTCTTAAGATCTGTGTGTACTAGCTGTGTAGTTATCATGTATCTGCAAAGCAATTGTATGAAAAAAAACCCCAACGAAGTCCTGATAACTGTCAGTGGGTGTGGGGAATTGCTAATTTTTTAATATCAAAGTTTTTTGGCTTTGGGGTGGAGAAGTGCCTGATAGGGATCACAACTGTTACTTCTGTTGGTATCCCAAAGCACTTAGGTTTATTAGCAAAATTTCACTTAGAAGTAGCAAGCTGGTGTTGCTGCTGCAATTCACTCCCAGCACTGCGGCACGTGGCAGGCTAGCTGGTCTGGTGGCACAGAGGCTGCAGCCATGCACCTTCGTATAAATTGTTCTATGAGAGTACAGGGCCATGCTAATTTTGCCCTATGGCTTCTTAAAGTTCCTGTGAACAATGTTCAATAGATACCTCCTTATTAGTATTTTTAGATAAGCAACTATTTCAGATTTTAAAGCCTTCTGCCTCTTTCCCACGTGGTAGAAAAGAATTTACTGGAAAAGATTTAAAAGGTGAGTTTTCTGGTTTTATCTATTTGTCAACTTATAGATCTCTTTGTTAGCATATGACTGCTAAGCAGAAGCAGCTAGACGAGTTTAAACATGCAAATCATCAAAGTTCTGCAGCTGCATCAACGGACACTAAATATGAAGCTTTTCCAGGAATTCCAGAAATGCGTTGCTCCTATCTTTGTGGTGCATTTGTTTCTATTACTTTTATAACTGTTAGACTAGGGGGCAGAACCCTTCATCATAGTAATGATTTACAGTTTCAAAGCAAACATAATGTGAACTTGCCGTCAGTTCCTAACAATAATTTAACACCACTGTTTGTGGCTTCAAGTTAAGTCTGCACAAAAGTAAGGAACAGCGTGATCTTCTGAAGGCAAGTATTTCTTGGACTACTTTTTAAAAAAAGCTTTAGTTATAAAATAGAACTCTTAAACCTGTGTATTAGATCTGTGACCTACCTAATATCCAAGTTGCTCTCTGATTTTTCTTTTCTTATGAGTGTAGTTCTAATCTAAAACAAAGATGAGATATGCCAATACCTCATAACTACCAAGTTTCAAATCCTAGAGAGAGGTTGTGTCCAAGACCATACTACTGTGTTCTCTTTCATATTTTTCACATAGATGTTTTGTCCTATGTAGCATTTTCCTTACTCAAGAGGTTTGAAACCATACTGAAAAGCAATGAATTAGATGCTGATTGTTCAGGGACTGTGCTGGCAGAAGGAGCACCTTTTGACGTGCTGCACAATAACACTCTCGTGTTCTTAAAATTGGCCCTGTGAAGGGAATTAAAGGTAGCCGGGAAAGCCTGGGATATGCTTTTAAAAGAAAAAAAATGGTGTCAAATGTTTTACTGTCACCTAGGTGGCCGCCAGACAAAGACTCAAGTGACTTCAGTGCAAGGCCTCATGTGAAAAATCATTTTTCTAGTAAAGCAGTATTTCTCCAGTGGTAGCTGGGTACAGAGTAGGGAGAGAGGAGTGTAAGTTGTGTTGTGGTCATGAAGTTTCACACCTGGGGGTCAGGTTATTTCTAAGCAAGTACAGAGAAGTCCCCTTAAATATGGACAGAAAATCTACTTAGAGGTACCGTTTTTAGAAGCAGAGTGAAATGCAAAGTAGTGGAGAGCTGGACACTTCTGGCCTGCAAAGTATGCTGTGAAGAAGCATAATACCTTTAGAGAGCCTCATTTCTTTACCAAGCTGTGTAGTGGCACTATTTGAAGTGGGAATTAACTGCAAACAAAAAAAGAAAAAAAAAAAACCCCAACCAAGCCACCTTCTAACCCCCAAATTCAAAACAAACAAACAAAAAAACCCCACTCCACCAACAGAAAACACAAAGTCAAGGCTTGGATGCTACTTAGCATGCTGCTACCCAAGAGCATGTCCAGTCCATGGCTTGCTCTCAGCTGTGGTGTCTGTGCCCTGGCAACAGAAGGGGAGAGTTGGAGCCTTGCTAGTGTGAGCACTGGCTCTTCCATCTCTCCCTCCACTCCAGTGTGCATTTTGCAGTTTAAAGATGCAAAATTCATTGAATGATAAATTACGATTAGCCAGGAGGTGAGACCTATCTGCTGCAAAAGGATGCTAAGGGGGATACATGCTGACTTTATTCCTGGCCGTGTCAGGCTTTTGCGGCTGCTATCTACTTACTCTTTAAAGGGACGGTGGCAGCTGTTTGATAAACACTTTATTTAAAACTTTTTTTTTTTTTTACCAATGAGACAGCTTTTATGATTTTCAATATTTCTCAATGAATCTAAAAATAAATTAAAAAATTAGCTATAAAAATCTTTTTCCACTTTCAATCAGCCAGATTTCCCCATTGACTGTTCTGGTGACTTGGAATTGAAAACTGATGGATAATGGAGGGGAAAAAACAACAACAAAAGGAAAAAAAAACCCAAACAGTCTTTTTAAAGGCCAAACTGATTGAGACTGAGAAAGAAACAAAACTGGAATAAAATCGAAATAAAATGAGCAAAGTTTTTGTAGCTCGTCATGTTGGGACAGCTTGAAACCTATTTTTACCAGGTCACAGAACTGCTTGCAAAATTGGGGCTGAAGACTATAATGTGCTTAAATGTCTTATAGGTGTGTGGTGTTTTTCTTTCTGACCTGACACTAGCTGTGGGCTATACAGTGCCAGTCAGAGAAAGAATGAGCCATTTATTGAACTGTTTAGAAGTGGGGCGGACAGCAATTGTACTTAGCTAGTGATGACCTTTACACTTTCAGTTAGTTGAAATGCTGTTAATATCCATAAGTACAGGCTTAAAGCCTTCTCTGAAGCCTTAGGAATTACTTGTCTGTTATTTTAAGAGACAGTTCTTTTTAAATATTATTTATGTTTTATTGAATTTAGCGGGGAAAACTTCTGCATAGGATCGCATAAAATTCCCACTCCATCCTATGTTCTGTTAAGGACTAAAGGAAAAGGTAGGGTTTATGTGCTCTAGAATGGCTTGTGGGCTTTTTCCAGAAAGGATACACCTGTCAAGCAGTGAAGCAGTACCTCTGTTCCTAGGTATCTCACTTAGAAGGTCCTGAAAGATTTTTTTCCTCCAGATACTGACAGACATTAAATAAACTGAAAATGCAGTGTTGATGCAACTGTCAAATAGCTGCGATACGCAGATAATTTTTCTCCTTGCCCTTTCCTGTGAGGACTGTAGTGCCAGCCAGTGAGAGGCTGATTGCTTTTGCCGGCTCAGGGATGCTTGAGGAACAGCTGATGGCTGAAATACTCTAAAATTGAGTTGATGATCCTGAAGAGGAGGAACCTGTGCTAAAAGTTGGTAACCGCAGTTATCTAAAAATACGTACCTGTACTCACTCCATCTATCCTGCAGTTCAGGAGCCTCCTTGAATTCTTTCATATTGTTATGTCCACAAAGCATGATCTCTAAGTGATTAGATGGTGATGTTCCCTTCTGGCAAAAGATGACCTCTTCCTTGATATTTGAACGTTTGTCTTGCAGGCCACAGCCATTTGGTGGCCCTGGACCCAAAGGCAGTAGCACTTCTGCTAATCTGCTTGTATAGCATGTAGGAGTGTCTGCCCTCAGCAGCACAGGTCTCCATGAGCATCCTAGCACTGCTTATCTTTCAGTTTCTTTGTGTCTAGACCTTGCTTGGATATATTTATTAAAGTCCTCTGCTGATAACTGTGATGAGTGGCTTTGTGCCTCTAGCACAAAGGAGTGCTCTGCAACAACGGTGTTAACTTTTTCCCCACCAAAAAATCTTCTAGTTGAGTCATGGATAACTATGCAATGAGTTTAGGCAATAGTTCTCCTGATTATTTCACGATTATTGGAATTCTAGTGATTGAAACCTGTCAAATCGGGTTCTCTGTGGCCAGTGCAGAGTTAATCTGTGTTCCAGGCAGGATTTGCTCGTGGGATGGTCTGAAATCATTAAGTGGACTTCCCCACAACTTTCCAGTCAGAGGTCTCATGGTCTGAGTGAACATTTGGCTTCATTTTGGCCCTCCTTACTGCAGCCACAATGTATATGGTTACAATGGAAACAGAACACTACTCCAGTTATTTCCTTTGTGGAGGAGATGGGAGAAGCAGCAATGTGTGGCTGATGGTAATGGTTCCTCTGAAGGATGGTGCTGGAACAATGCAGCAATACCCCTTAGAAATTCTTTATCTCGATTCCCGTGAAATATAGGCTGTTCCACCATTCAGAAGCAAAAGAAATGTGCCTTCAAACAGACAAAAAAAAAAAATTGTGTTTTGTCCCGCAGTGCCTTTATTTACAGAGTTTATCCTGGGAGCCTCAAATCATCACTAATTATACCAGAAGCTCTGTACTTACTTTTCCCAGTGAATCAACAAGCATATTGTATTGACATTTAAGTTTGGAGATCTTTGTGTATCCCTGGTGCAGGAACGAAGCTCCCAATTCAGTTGCTGCTGGTGAGGAGATGTAGATCCATTATTAGGGATAACTTGGTTTATCTCCTTTGACACTTTGCTGATATCTCTTGATCATTAAGGTCTGGATTAAGTGGGAATAAACATTACTTGCATGGATGTTACCTAGCTTATGCCTTAGATCTTTTATGAAAGAGTTTGAGTGCTTAATGTCTTCCAATTCAAAAAGAAAAATCAAAGTCTTGTGTACAGCTGTCTTCTGTCAGGTGCTGAGATGAGGGTTAGGTGAGCACATAGCATAAACCCAGATAGCTGAAAGTCACATTTCCAGCTGAATTAAATATGGTTGTAGTTAAAATGCATGGAAGAGGAAGGGGTTGTTTGGGGGGCTTTTTGCTTTTACTTAGTGGATTTAATGAAGTTTAAGGTGAGCTACTCTGTGTCACTCTTGGGAGAGCAGTCACCTGTATCATCTTTCCTGTCAACTGGCATCATGATATTTTTGTGAAACACTACTGTGTCAGGGTGAGAGAAGGTGTTTGGCAGCTGGGAAGTATTTGGACAGAGTAGTATAAGTAGGTCTTTATGGGCTTGGCTGCCCCAAAATGCACTGATATTCAGAGAAATGTTTTCAGTATTTTTTTCCAAATCCCTACTTCACTGAAAATGTAGCTATTATTTATCATTAATAAAGTAATGGCTTTCGTCCTGAACCTGTAACAGAATGTAGAAATCAAATGTTTGTCTTTAAGTCTGACTGGAAGTGCCGATTTGTGTTTCATGGGAACTCAACAGGCGTTTCTGGTAGTCCTCAGCAGGTGAAAGATCAGGGAGGTTATCACATTGCTTCACTGTGACAGTAGAAACACTGTGGTAATACTGAAAGACACATGCTGGGGACCAATGTATTTAGCAGTCTGGTGCCCCCTAACTGGGGCAGTCCTTTATTTATCCTAGTTTGTTCCTCTTCAGCACTTTTCATCTGAGGATTGTGAAAATTGGACTTCACCCTGTGAAGCTGTTGCCATAACCGTTTATGAATGGAGAACTGAGGCTCAGATAAATTGCAGCTTTCCACAGGTTACCTCACATGCCAGCAGCACAAACAAGAGCCTGTGCATTGTTTCCCGGACTGCTACTTCTTCCACACTTTCTTTAACCACGTGGGAAGAAATTCATCCCGACACAGGGTCTAGCACAACTTAGGTAAGCCAGGATCACTTAAATTGTGAAGCGAGACCTTGTGCTGGTGTTGCACAGGAGAATAAATTGGTTGAGAACTTTCTGGACTGCTTTGCAAAGGACAAATGGCCACATGAAATTTAATTTGCAGAGAAACCACTTCTGAGGAGAAAACAGAACTCCAGTATAAGTAGATCTGCAAACTATTGATGTAAAAATAGCTTGGGTAATAAAGCGCTGGTAAATGGAGGTATGGCAGCATTTGGGATGTATGCTAGAGACAAGCTAAACTGATCTGAATTTTAAGTTCAGTATTTTGCAGAGTTTCTCTGGTTCTACTCGGTCAGTGCTAGGTCACTTTTAGTTGAAGCGGAAGAATATTTATTTGTAGAAGCCTGAAGTCATCTTCCTGTAAAACAAAGCAAAAAAACTGTACAACTGCAAGCTTGAAGTTGCTCAGAATAATCCAAATGTGTTCTGAAGGATGTTTGGGATATGTTTCCTTCTGAAGATTCCCATTCTTCTGTATTTTCTTTGCCAAGTGAGTAATTAGTTACTCCTTGATTATTGCTTATGACTTTATACTTTTTCATGGAGACAGTGAGGCACTTAACAGCTATGCTCTGATCACCTTTCTTTCTCAAGTATGGTTTTATTAGCTTAAAAATAACAGTAGGAGTGAAACATTTTTAAGTTCTTGTACTTCCCCCCACTGAATCTTGAGTGCTTTCCAGAGCATCCTCAGTGAATACCAGAAGTGTGTATTCTCTTTTTTCTTGCCTTGAATTGCTAGACCCCAACAGTGTTGATCAACAGCACTGGATGTGAAAGCTTGACTTAAGTAGTCTTAGTCTCTTTTTCATCCCATAGTTGAAAATTTTCTTTCATCTTTTCAGATGTTCCTAAACATGGCAACAAGCATGGCTCTGCAACAGATGCAATTCTTTCTAGGTCTCTAGGTAACATTTTAACCTATGTAATGTTCACAGCATAGCATCGTAAGTAATATTCCAGGAAATACGCTGCTGCTTGTTAAAAAGGATAGGACCCCAGAGATGCCTTTAAATATGCCTGTAAAGTGAGAAGTGCCAAGAGAAAGATAATATGGCTGATTATAGTTATTTACCTTACATTTTCATTCGCCCTTAACTGGGTGTAATTTAGGGGCATGAAATCTCTTATTGAAAGTGTATTTGCATTAAACAGCTCTAAGCAACCATGAAAGTGCAGAAGCTGAAAAATTGACAGACTGGCTTCCTAGAATCCCAAAGTAGCATTTTTGTAATAGGCATACAAACAAATCAAATAAACATGTTTTGCTTCAACGATTTAAAGAATATGGTCTTTGGAGTAATTTGTCTTTTTTTTTAAAAAAAAGAACCATAATTTCTAACCTTTTCATTGCCTATCTCTAGTTTGCAGCTCCTCCTAACAATCTGCAGCAATTTCCAACCCAGCTGTTGTGGTTGCAAGCATTGTGCCTTTGTTTAGCTTTCCCTGAGCTATCAAATCTGCCTATAAAGGGGATTACCTGGCTAGTGATGTTGTTTTTCAGGTCTGCACTTTTTAACAAATAATTGTTTCACAGTGTTTTTTCCCCTTGGGGGGGAAAAAAAAAAGCTCCAAAAATCAAACTTTACAGTTGGATGAAATCAAGTCTTGCAAGCAGGTACCTTTGGTCACGTTTGACAGTCCTCCTTGCTTCAACTTCAACTAATTATAAACAATTTGAAATCAACTGCAACAGAAGTGGATCTTTTCAGTCAGGTCATGTTCTTGTAGCAAGACTTAAATTCTCATCTGTGCTTTATTTAAAACAAACAAACAAGCAAACAGCTTTTTCTTCTACTGTGTTAGTGTGCTCTAAGCCTGAGAAATTTATAATACAACTGTGTACTATTAAACAGGTATGATCTTCTACTTCCTAGCCAGTTATTTTATACCTGTTGCTTCTCCTACAAGGTAGTTTAACTGATGTTTGCGAAATGTTGTGATCTTTGCATAATAGTTATTGAAGTGAAAAGCCTTAGCAATATTTATTTCAGCGGACTGTAGAACTAATAACTAAAGAAGAAAAAACCTGCAAAATTTGCTTTTTATGTACATGATAGACCCTTTAAGAAACTTAATTAATTTGCATTTAAAAATGCAAGCATGTTTTGAATTTATATTACAGTATTTATGCTCCCTGTATCATGCTGTGTTAAAAGTACTATAACGGTAAATGTTATTGAAATATAGCTACAGTATTAATTTTTTAGTATTTGTTTCCTTATGTTGAGTGTTAAATGGAAGCTAGTGTCTGTCTTGCTCCACTCAGTGCAAAAGAAGTATTTACCGTACTTGAGTGTCTTCAATTTTGGTTCTTGTTTTGCAAACAGTTCATTTTAATTAAGGCTTGTCATTCAAGATCTGATGAATACATTCACTGTAATGTCTCCATCTTCAGGAGGCGAATTTGACTTAGAAATTGTCTCTGTCACAGAGGGGCTGATAGTATCAGTTTAAAGATTTCTTCTTCTTTTCCTGGGGAACAGTGGTTCACATGGTTTATGCTACTCTCATTGGGTACAGAGTAGCAGTGCTCACGGAAAGGATTGTAGAATGATGGTTATTGCAACATACAGACAGACAAGAAAAATCCCTGAAGACACCTATGGACATTTAGCTCAGTGAATGCACCTGCATGAAACTCTTTTTTTCTCCCCTTTTTTTACTTTGACAGAGTTTCAGAGGTGCTTAATTGGTTATGTTTGGAAAGATTAAGAAACTCCTCTCCCCAAATCACGCTTCTGTTAGCATATGAAAGGACTTTGATCAAACAAACAATGAATTTTCTAATGCACACAGTAAAAAAAAAAAAAAATCCTATAAAAGCAGGTTTCTATTGACCTTTTACCTGTGTCTGTTTCTGCTTTGACAAGTGGGGACTGTGCATGCTCCCGTGTCTCCAACTTGTATTATTTTTGGTGTTAAAACTCCTGCTTTTAATGTCAAGTTAAAACTGTAACTAATTTTACTGTCATGTAAATGCCATTTTATGTCCTGTAGTTGTGCAGGAAAGCACCAAAACGTTAATCTGGAGTCTTCAAGAGAAAGAAACTAAGTAAAACATCAGTTTGGGTTTTTTGTTTTTTTTTTTTTTTTTTGCTTTTCAGTGTTGAACTATTTTAAACTGATTTTCAGCTAGTTAAATCAAGATTATATTTTGGTGCTATCTTCTTGCGTAGTGTTATGGGGAAAAGGCTCTATCCCCCAAGCGTCTTCCCCATGTTCTTCTACCAGCAGCTTTTACCATCACCATGTTCAAACTGCTTTACACCCACTCCTGTTAGAGAATTCTGGTTTTGAATGAAGCAAGGGGCCTGCTGCAGGGTCAAGATAAGAGTGATGCTGGAGGGACTCTACAGGGCACAGCAAGATGTCCTTTTCTAAGGTCTCTGGTGGGGAGGCTGTCCACCGCAGGGATCTCCTCACCCTCCAAATGTTCTGCCAAGAGTGCCGAATGGGGTTTTGTTTGACTGTAAAAGGGTAGGATCAGACAGTGCTCATAGTATGGAGAATGGGAGGTGCAGTAAGGGGATGGGAGGTGGCTGGTGAAATCTTCTGAGAGCAACGCACGTTATATATGCAGCACAGGGATGCCACAAAAGGAGCCAATGGGATGGCTGTTTGCTCATTGTTCTCAGGTGTCCTCATTAGGGACTTATTTGACAGGTAGCATGCGATTCACTCATAATCACCCAATGCAAATGTTTGGGAAGTGCTATTGCATCTGTTTTGTGTGCAAGAAATCGCATCATACCGAGAGCAAGGCTCAGGGTTTTAAACATTGGCACTGTGCACTGCTGTCCTCACCCAGAGGAGGTCTGTGATGGTGAAGTGACCAAGGCTGCATCACCCTAATCACAACAAGGGACTAATCCTTTCCTCTGGCAGCTGATCCCCAACATAGTAGTGGTAGGAGCAGGCTGGGAACCAGGATGTCATGGCCACCACTGCAGAGGGGCAGGCAGTCAAGTGTTATGAAGGGCCCTGAATGGGTTGCCTGCAAGGTGGCAGGTTATGGCTGATGACAAACATAAGCCACTGATGGGTACATGTTTTTTTGACCTACTTTAATTTTTCTAGGTAGAGCTTTAATTGCCAGGGATACGCATAGACAAATGAAATAAAACGAGCAAAAAACCAAACAACGCCCCCAATAAGCTGGAGCTATAGCAAGTTTCTACAAGGAAATACATTTTAGAAGTTGGGTTTTTTTTTTAATTAATTGGGATTTTGTTGTCAGGCTAAAACAGACTAAAAATAAACAGCTGTATAGTACTTCATTAAGCTGCCTGCTTGGAGTGATTTTCCCATTGATTAGTCTCAGGGCTAATGCTGGTTCATTCCTCATTTCATTGCTAATTAACATCAGCTCTGCTCCTGACCACTTGACCGCGCTCTCTCTGTGAACATGTGCTGGTTTGGCAAGTAATAACTGCTCTCTCCTCCTTAAAAGAGAGAATTAAAGGAGAAAATAGCTATCAAGCGTAGATCTCTGGCTGCTGCTACTGTAAGGAGAGCAAACTGTAAGACCATATCGGCCTGTATGTAATAAACATAGTTTACAGAACACAGGAGTTTGATTGAGGAACTATGTAAATACAGATGATGAGCTCAAGCTGCTGTATGAATTGACAGGCTCGGCTCATCTTCTGTCAGTCGAGTTGATTCAGGCTCTTCTGGGATGCTTGTAGTGCAGATTACCTGACCCAGGGGCTTTCGGCTGCTGGCCATCAGGGAGAGGGCTGCTTTGGATAGGCAGCTCCTACTTTTCGAAGTCTCTGCAATGTTCTTGGAGTCTGAATAATGAAATACATTGGCAGCTGGTACAGAAAGAGCAGGAAACATAACCCGATGGTTATAGCTTTGTCAGGCCACTTCCATGCAAACAGAATATAGATGAAAATAGGGAAATGAAATTCTCAAACTGGCATGGATGCACTCTGAGAAAATACCTAACAACGTTAATGAAATTAGTAGCCTCTGTTCTGGGTGAAAAGGTCAATTTTTCCATAAAACCCAAGTAAACTGGCATTTTGGAAAACATCTACTAAACTTGGCACAGAATGAATAACATCCTAAAGTCTTGGTTCAATTCCAGATCATAGCATTTTCTTTTAATTGAATTGGGTATTACATTTCATTTTCAGAAAGTCTCTCAGCTGCCCCGCCCCTTTTTTGAAGCATTCATATCTCAGAACTAATCAGAAACTCGGCTTTGTACAAATCTATCAGGAGCAGTCACTGGATAGAGAGCTTGCCTGAGTGATAATCCTTTTTTACATACTTTTGAGTGGAATCTTATTCACTTGTTCATCAATCATATATTTCATACTTAATATATTTTATATATTTCTGCCATTAATTTAATGGATTTAGGGCTCAGTCTCACAAACACCTTCTGCACATGACTGGCTTTGTTCATGCAAGCATGCTTATGTGAGAAAAATAAACTATGTGAGAGAATTGTAGGATCAAGCTTCGCAGTAACTACGCATCCACCCACAATACCATTGCCTTCCTAAACATTCTTCTTTGAGCTGTAGTAACAAGAAGCATCTTATACTCACGTGAGTAAAAAAAAAAAAAAAGAAATTAAATTTTAGTAACTGTAATAATTATGATAATAGAGAGAGAGAAGTAATTCCTATATTTAAGAATGTAAGCACTTTTGGTCAGGAAGAAGTGCTGCCTAATTAAGTATTGTGTGATTGCTTAGATCATGTACACGATGTCATAGTTGGTTCTGGAATTGACCTCAGAGCAGACACAGAAGTGTAGGAAAACCCCATTTTATTGTCAACTGACTTTAGGTAAAGACTAAAACTATATATTGTTCTGCAGATTTTGTTCAGTTGGAAAGTAGAATTTTGGTTTTTATGTTCCTAGGAGACATCCAGCCTCTCCCTGTTCTAAAACAGATCACAGAATCACAAGGTTGGAAAGGACCCATTGGATCATTGAGTCCAACCATTCCTAACACTCCCTAAACCATGTCCCTAAGCACTTAAATGCCTACAATATTTTTGACTCTTTTCATGATACTACTATTTCCAGTCCTGGTCAGCTGCAAAACAAACCAGCAAACAAATACTTAAATTAGCAATAAAATTAATAAACCCAAGAAAAATATTTTTTGATGCTTTTAAACTGCAAGGAGCCCTGTTTGAGGAGTGTCTTGTTCTGTATAGTGCTTTTGGTAGGTCAGTAGTTACTCTCTTGCTTACATTCTGGTAGTTCATATTTTGCTTTCCTCTGGAGTGATGTTGGGAAATGATAGAATACTAATTCATTGTTGGCATAAAAATAATCTCGAAGTTGTTTTCTTTCTTCTAATTTGTGTAGTGAAATAAGCACATCTATGTACTCTTACATGTATGTGTTAGGAGCCAGTGTAGTTCTTCCCCAAGACGGTGTCCAAGCTGCTTGCTGGCTGTCCCATGCTCAGGTGAGCTTTCTGGTCAGCTTCACTGGCTGTGTGATATTGGATAACACCGGGGGACAGACCCCAGGGCATAGAGACAAGTTCTGAAGCCCCTGTTGCAGGGTGGTAGGGTACTCCAATGATGATGGAGAGAAGAACAAGGAAATAAGCCAAGCACTGTGGGCAGGACCATGTCTTGGAGGTGGTAGGTGCCTGGATTATTGCAGATTTAGCTAAAGCATTGAATCTGTGGATGGTTCCTTGCCTGTTACCAAAGCGTTTAATAATGAAGCTGAAAGCTGGATGTTTTCTGTTTTACTTCTTTGCTTCTTCATTCAAAGAATGAGAAAAGCATGGAGCTAAGGAAGTTTTCAGACCCTTATGAGTATGACATGCTTTAAATAAGATCTTAGAGGAGACTGACTTGGATGACAGAGACTTTGTGATCCTCAGCAGTGGACTATTTAAGATGTAAAACATATGATGAAGATGCCCTTTCTGGCCTTGTTCATGTCACTACTTAAAAGGAAAATGAAACTTTCAAGTTTTCGAGTTAAAAGTTATTGTGATGGCCTCCAGTTGTTTGAAATGTAAGTTGGCATATTGTATTAAATAAGCTTTAGTAGATTCTTGTTTCACTACAGGCTAGAATTTGGTGAATAAAGTATGATTAATAGCTCTTACAAACCTCTGGATGGACATGCAAAGGAGAGGAATAATACAGTTGCAGTATTACAAGTCAGCAGCATATTAAACATTATTTTTTTTTTTCTTAGGAAAGGATTTCCTGTAGACGTCCTGAAGAAAAATAAGTTTCATTAGTCGAGAATCGAGCAGAGATAGAGCAACAGGATTGATTGTAATAAGCCTCTCCTTTTTACCGAAATCCATTACTTTCTGAGCTATTAAGTGATGAAAGGGATTAAGAGAATAAAAAAATATAAGTGGGACTGTATTCGTAAATCTAATAAAGTTGATAACAGTAAAGCATTTTGTGAAATTTGCATGTGAATTTATAACATCCTAATCCATCGGCAGGCAGCGTTGTGCTGCAGAGGGAAGGGGGTGCACCATGCATACAGGATAAAAATGCAAGATCAGACTTTCTGGCCAAGAAACGGGATTTTTTTTGGTGTGCGTTTGTGGTTTTTTTTTTTTTTTTTCTTTCCATATGGATATCCATATGTTTTTATCACAGATTCCATACTTTTGGTGCCAGGATCCATATGTTTAGCTTTTGCTCAAATAAAAGACTAAAATCATTCTTCATTATCTCTTTCTTCCTAGCTGGTGCTTTTGTAGACATAACCAAATGTGATGCTAGATGTTTGAGGCATACACAGATAGGATGCAATTGGATCTCATCAGAGGTATTTAAAACCAGCACCTGGGGAGTTCAAGGACTGGATTATCTTCTGAGTATAATGCCCCTTGACAGTGCTCGAACAATGTAGGAGGTGCTATCATCTGATTGCAAAGTCCTGGCAAGGCTTTTCTCCTATAAAAGAGAAGCTCCTTTGGGAGTAACAATGAGAATTTTCCTCCTTTTTATTTTATTTTATTTTATTTAGTTCTCAACCTGCATCTCTGCTTCTACTGAGGCATGTGTGGTGCAGGGAGATGTCATGACAGAGCTTTATTTTACTTATACTTTTTCTGCTTGCTCAGGGCCTGCAGCTAGTAGAATAGCAGCAGAATTTAGAAGAGCTGGTATAGAGAATTTAGGGATTGACGTAAGGATGGTGCATCACCACCTCCTTGGTATGACCCAGTCTACTTTGTGTCAAGCAGATATCACTCACTGAGAATTGTGCCTAATCAGGTTTTATTTTTCCTTTTCTGCCGCTCTTCCATTTGATGGCAACATTAATATACTTGCAAACGTGTAAAATACAATTCAAAGTTCACAGTTAGACCTTGGAATAGGTACCAAGTAACCATCAATAGTAAAATCTTTGGCTCTCTGGTCAGATCCCATCTTCATTTGGACTTCTAGACTTAACTTCTTTGCTGGGAAAGTCTGTGGCAGAAAAGCAGTTGCGGTGTGTGCATTTACTTCTCTTGGGAGTTTGATTGCCTACCAGCAGGTTCTGACTGTCTTATGGCTATGGCATTTTTAACTCACAGATGGGGTAAGGAATACCCTGTAATTTTGAAGAGGAGAGAATTAGGATAGTCATAATTGCAAGCATTACAGTACAGATTCAAAATAAATGCAGCAATGTGAATATTTTATTCACAGTTCCTGCCTCTAGCCCATGAAACATAACCCTGAGGTAGGCTTGGAGTTATGCATTGTCCTCTGCATCCTAACAATAACAGAAATTATTGTGAAAGGTTAATAACCATTGCATATTGGAACTGTATTATCTTTCACGTGAAAGGAAAAAAGACAACTACTTCCTCTGTATGAACCAAGCACCATCCTCCTTACTTTAGAGTGGAGGCAATCAATGCTGTAAGAACCCCACGAAGGCAGCATGTCTTGGAGAGACACATTATATTAATTTTCAGACTAACCCCACTCTCATCAGAGACAAAAGCAAAATCGGCGATATCATTCAAAACAGACACAGCTCCTCATATTATCTGTACAGAAGCTAAACAAAAGCTTAACCTTTCTTTTGAGATTCAGTTTTAAAAGTATCGTCCATTGGAGATTGAATTTAGCTTGTATTTCAGTGGAAATTATGCAGCGGTTTTCAGCTCTACCTTTCCTTCTCAGGGTTGTAGCTCTGGCAAGGTTGGTGGCAGGTTTGTAG
This sequence comes from Cuculus canorus, assembly GCF_017976375.1. Taxonomy (NCBI): domain Eukaryota; kingdom Metazoa; phylum Chordata; class Aves; order Cuculiformes; family Cuculidae; genus Cuculus; species Cuculus canorus. The sequence continues at coordinate 92,822,149 of NC_071403.1, forward strand.
CTACTTCTTAATTGATAGTGCAGTGAGTCACTATTCAAAAGAAATGGCTCACAAGGCATATTCCACACATGGTGGCCTTCTGCATACAGCAGTTCCTGGGCACAATGGTCAGACATCCCAGTTTGACCTCCCTGGTTGCCTGTCCCACACATGCATCTGAGCCATCCACACTGCAGATGCTTCAGTGTGAGGAGCTGATATTTTGACCCTTGAGTTGGCAAGTTTGTGGTCACCTACTTTTCGTATTGATACAGGAAGGACAGACTCTAAGTACTAAATGCAACTCGAGCTCACGTCCGAAGAAATTGAGTGACTTCTTTCTTCTTTTCAGAAGTGATTCTCTTGTAAAAATGCTGTGGTTTTTTTCCCTTTCTTTTCCTATTTCCTCCCTCACACAGTGTTTGAATACCAGATTGTGCTAATTTTAAGATTCCTCAGGGCAGTGGCACTGCATTCCTTCCACTCCGCTATTCCTTACCACATTACCTCACCACATCAGCACTCGTATCTCCCGCTGATGGCATCCAGTTTCCATTCCATTCACAGCAGCCAAGGATCATATCTCTGATCCACTTAAAAACACAATGATCTCTACCCCTGAGAATGCAAACGCTTTCCTCAGTCAAATCTATTGATCTACAGGGCTCTATTTCTGGCTTTCCATTCACTCACTCAATGTTTGGGATGCTGCATATTCTTTCTGGGGAAAGAGTTAACTTGGCTACTAGGAACTCAGTGAAGAACGTTTCTGAAGAATCCAAAAATAGACATGATCTCCTATATGTGCTTGTTCCTGTACAAATACTAAACTGAGAAAAATGAAAGTCCCTAGGCAGAAGTACGCCAAGCTCTGTGACAATGACAGACCCAGGTGTGCTATCATGCTCTTATTCCAGGCTGATTCACTGAGAGTACTAATGTTGAGTTGAGACAGGCAAGCACATGACAAGTTCTACAAGGGAAGAGGTAAATGGTTTAGGCATGATCTCCAGCCTAGTATGACTTACAATCTAAAAAGAAAAGATTAGTCCAACAAGGAGGGACATTGGATATGCAGAATGACATGGTATGACAAACACACAAAATCAGTGAAAGTACTTTGTGGAGGAGGAGGAAAGAAAGGCTTTTTCCTGAACAGCATTACTGCTGAGGACCTTGGCTCCTAAGGGCTTAACTCTTGGTGCTCTCAGAAGTGTAGTTGCAATGAAAATCAGAGATTTGTGGGGTAAGTATTCCAGCCTTGCTGCAGAGCTTGTGTATTGAAATGGGCCTCTCCAGGAGGCAAGCCCACCGTGTGCTTTAAAGGGTCTCCAGGAGGTCCACTTCTTTCATTACTGATAGTGTAGGCTACAGACTAAATACAGCTATGTGCCTATTGGCCTTGTCAGTGTTCATAGTTGTTCACCATTACCCCCAGATGGGTTTTTGTTCTTAAAATATGGGATTTTAAGGATTTTCAGATAATGCTTAACATTGACATTGAACTCATGTTTAAAAGAAATCCAGGCACCGTGATGTTGAGTGAGCTATGCCCGAGTTAATTTAATTATCTAGGCCTTAGACAATTTTGGAAATATTGCCTGTAATTCATGTCTTCTGGGTTCCAGATGAGTGCCCTGTTTTCTCTACTTGTACATGACAAATGATACCACTGTTTCTATGTGGAGTTTTTTAAAAAATACAGATATTGGTTACCACTTGGTCTAAAGAGAAGACTTTGATTATTCAGTGCTTAGACTTTTGGGGCATAGTAGCTAACAAGGTTTGGTCTTATGTCACTCACTTTATAGCTAAAGGTATTTCCCGCAATTCATGGTGTTCAGTCTAACTGGTGCTTTATAGGTAAGTCAAATGGGCAGGGATGGGAAAGGTCCCAGGCAAAATAATTCTGGGATTGATAGTTGTGATTATATACAATGATAATCTTTCTTCTTATATGTATGAAAAGCACTGATGTATGAGAGAAATCGGCTTGTGAAGGAGTATTACATTTTGATGTGGAAAGTTATTCTCAAGTTAAACAGACACTGCCTCCCAATGTGCAGGATTAGTATGCAGTCCATGGTGAGCTACCTTACTTCATTTTCTCCCTTAGACACAAAAGTTTCCTTTCACTCCTTTTGTGAAGTAGTGCACTTTGTAACTTTCCCCTGTAGTTAGCTCATCTAACTGTTCAGCATGTTTGTCATGATTTCCAAATTTAAATTGAGGGAGAAGGAGGAAACTTCTCTTTCTTAATAAAAAAGTATAGGAAGAATAGAATAGAAACATGAACACTGAAGTTAGTATGCAATGTGATATAATGTCCTTGTCAGGACATGTCATTGTCTTTACAGTAAGAGTTTAATTTAATGTTCTAAAACTCCAAGGATGTAATAGAGCATGGATGATCCTTCCCTCCTTACAGACCTGACATGGGCTTGTACACATACGTACACGCAGGTGAAAGCTCCCTCTTTTCATCTTTCCAACAGGTACAAACCATCTATAATCTCTGATTCCTTCGGAAATCAGGGGAGTGATTGAGGATCTTTTCCTAGAAGCCCAGAGCTGCTTGCCCAAGTCTTTGATAAATCCAGTCCTCTTGACTCCAAGTCCTGTACATTGAATGCCTCCTCCCAGCAAATGACACAGTCTGTAACACTTTGGCATAAAATACAGATGACTAATTACTTTGAAGATTTTATTGCTTTGTTTTTCAATCCTTGCTCCTACTACACTGTTCACTAATGCCTTTCCCTCTGAAAGAAGAGAACATTTAACTGTTCCCATATACCTGCCTTACCTGTATGTGCACATAGCACATCTATGCACATAGCACCTACAGGTCTCTATAGAATGTCTTTTCTATCAGGTTATCGTGATGTGCCCACCACCACAAAAGTTTCTGTACCAGTTTGGGCAGTGGCTTTGTTAGATTTCAAGCCTCCCTCTTCCCACTCTCATTTCCAAATAAAGAACCTTGGAGGACAAACGTGCTACTGTTGGTAGACACGTAGCTACTGTCATACTACATGGTTTGGTTTTGGGTTTTTTGCCAGCTACTTGACACTGTTTTACAGCTGGACTGTGCAGCAATTTCCAAAAGGCTCAGCCAGTTCTGTTGTCCTCTTTTTATCAAGGAAATTCTTGAGAAACCACAATAAAGCAGCTGTAAACCTGGCAATGCTTACAACTGCAGCCAGAAATAGAAATCAGGGCTTCATGCATTTTCTTAATGAGGGTATAGAGTTTTTTTAGTGTGGTCCTTGACACCTAGCCAAGTTAGGCTCTAAGTTAGGGCTTGGCTCTAAATGTTTAGTGTAAGCTTTATAAATAGCCGTAGATCTACAGGGTGCTTCTTTTCCTAGTGACGCGCCTTCTCTTGCCTGGTCCTTCCTGTGGCAACTGCACTCTTGAGATATGATAGAGTATCTGCAATGAGCCTTTTAGGCCACAATTGCCAAATACTGCACAGGAGATGCTGAGCACCTTGGGTTTCTGTTGGGTTAGAAGAGCAGGCTTAGCATCTCACACAATTAGGCCTATAAGCTTTTGCTATTCATAACTGCCTTTGTGTTCATTTTGCTTATAGACTGGATTTATTCAACTTTAGACCATCACTGAAAGTGTCCCTATAACTGGATTTCTCTGCTCTCTCTGTACAAATAGAAAACCTTGGTTGATTTGCCAGCTCAAATGAGAGTTATGTATGTGGGGATGTTTTAGTGGCACATAACGTGGCCAGTAAATGGGTAGGAAACAGCTTGATGATGGGATTTCACAATGTTCCCACAGGCAGAAGAGAGAGATGAATTAAAACTTTGTGAAAGTTCAGTCAACAAGCTAAGAAGTGCAGACGTACTGATTTATAAAGATACTATAACTTTTAAACATGTACTTTCAATCTGAAAGACTGCAGTATGGATTTAAAATATGAGTATTTAATTTTTTAAAATTACATAAATTAAGTGAACAGCCCATTAATGGGATGCCATCAGGATCACATGGCTAATTCAGTTCAAGTTATATTATCTTGCTGGTTGGATTTGAATAAGAATTAAGAAATTACTATTCAAAGTAGTATGGGACATTGATCCTCATTCACAATGAAATTCGTCACCATAATTACCTGGAATTCCACTGCTTTCAGAGAGGTGTTCCACTGAATCTTCTTTATGGAGCAACTAGAAGGAAGCTGTATTAGTCGGGGGGGGAAAAAGCTGCTAATTAGTTTTTCTGCCTATGTGTTAAATGAAGTCTTGTCTTGCAGAGAGTTCACAGATATAGCAGCAAGACATGTCTAATGAATGGTAACCTAGATCAAATAGATGGTGAACTTCCTTCAGTTGGTCCATCGCTTGGCTAAAGGTTCACCTCCAGAGCTATTTATATGTTCTAGCAAGAGAAGCTTGCCTCTTATTTAGCAGCTGATACTTCGTATTTGAGCTTGACAAATCAAAGCATGTGTGTTAGGGTTAATGAAGCTGAGTGATGCGCTTAAATAATGAGTTGTTCTCAGTGAAATGTCTTCCAGACTCTCTGTTAAACTCAGTAACCAAAATTGACCATTGCATTCAACAGTTTAGGTACTTCTCACAGTTTTGGAAAACTGTGTCCAGAATGTGTATAGAGTAAAACAAGAGGCTGCTACAAATGCTCAAACAACTTCTGCTACTGTTTAAAGAAATAAAGTCAACATTATTAATCTTGACTACTTTCAGATTATTTTATAAATACTAATTTTAAATAAGCAACAGCATTTTTACTTGACTTCACTGCAGTACCTTTTAAGTCTAATTTCTGTGATAATTAAAATGTGACTATCAGAATCCAGTTCTGCTTTTGCACCATTTTCCTTGCGCCAGTTTAACTCCATTGATTTACTGGTATTTTGCAGTGGCATAAATGCACAACTACTAGGCTTATCAGCACATTGAGATCAAAACCTTTTGAAACCTTTTACTGACAGAGAACACTTGGAATAGCAGATGTGTAGTATTTGCATTGTTAAACACACAAAAAAATGTGATAGTTGTATATAAATACTAAAATGAATGCTACCAGAGAAGTTATACGTCCGCATGTCCACCTAAATTAGCACTCTGGAGTTTGCAGTCCACAGAAAGAATTGTAGTAGATAGTCATGAACATTTGTGTTGCTTACCATTATCCAATGTTTCATAGATTGGTACCTTTATCTGATGTGTTCCCTTGAAAAGACTGGGGAAAAATTTATTCACATTATATTTTATGGAAGTTTTCTGCAGCTGGGCTCCCATAAAGTCAGAAATTACTATCATAGGCTTTTTTCCTCTTTTTCCTTATAATGAGTAGGTACAATAAGAATGCGGTAGTGGAAGTAATGTAAGCATGACTGTCGATTTCAGTAATCCGTTTTAAATAATCGCAAACAGAATAAGAAGTGTCTGTGTAACAAAGTCAAGCAATCTACCACTCACACATGGTTACTGATGTTCTTAGATACCACATTTATTTATTTTTTTAACCTTCTGTATCACTTTTGCTTAACTCTTCACTGCCAACATCTTACCAGCAACATAATATGAAATGGACTTCTTGGAGGTTTTATAACTGACTAGAAACAGAAGAGCCTAAAACCTCAGAGGAAAGACTAGAATAGTAAGATTTGCATTCACATTTGCAGTCCCAGTTGCTTCAGAGACACTTTACAGAAGCATCTAGTGATTCTAACCCTTTTGATTCAGACAGTATACTGAAATTGATCTTGAATAATATTTTTCTGAAACACAATATATAACTTTATTTCAGAAGTTTCCTTGGTACCAGTGTTCTGGTTTTGACACTTAAATTTCAAGTCATTGGGAGGCCATAGATGAGGATGCCAATGGGGCTGTGCTCTGCTATCTTCAGATGATAATGAGAGAAGAAATTTATATCCTGAAAACTCTTGATTTACTGGTGTAGCATAAACTACAACCAAAAGACTTAAAACCCAAACTCATTACTCATCTCTTTTGTTATCACTAATGCTGTAAATGTGTGCTTGAGTTTTATTTGATGAGCTGCTGCAGTACAGTGAATTGCTAAGCCCTGTGCTGGCTGTACACTGCTCTTGGTGTGTGCTTTATATGATGGGATGCTGATTTGGAAAACGAGAACAAAATTCTTGGGAAAGAAGCAAATCAAAGAGGATGATGTGGGATCTGACACAACATAAAATTATTTTTGGTGTGACTGTAAAATTTAATTGGAAAAATGGAATGTCCATAGAGCTGGCCATCTGACAGTAGCCTCAGAATTTTATTTTAGTTTTTAAGAGTTTGTATTGTTATTGTTTGTAGTGTGGTAGAAACTGGAGACTTCTGTTGCTTTGCTCTAAGCAAAATGCAGGCATGTATCAAAATGATAGTTTCTACCATACTGTGACTCAGCTGAGACTGATTTTTAAAAGGAAGTATTCTGAAATTCTCATAGTTTGCTGCTCTATTGCTTCTTCTTTAAGGTTCTCAGTTTTCATTGCCTTTTGAATACTCTTGCCCTGTCTACACAGCTTTGTTCATGTGGCCAAGAAAGAGAAACCTTTCAGTGTTTTGTGTGGCTAACAGCAAATAACCAATGAAATTTGGCATAGATATGTTCAAGGGTAAATAAAATTTGGTTTACTTTATTAGAAATAAATCTAGCTAAAACTAAAGATGTATATAAAAGAAATTTTTTTTAATGATTGTGTTTTCTCCTTATTTGCCTCTAATTTTAATTTTCCCTGTCTAATAGAAATGTAAGATGAGCTTATGCAACACCAGGATGGAAAACCTATGTAGTTTCCTGGTTCATGTCTTCCGGTGTGCTTGGATTAAGGGGAGCGTTTGGCCTCCAGTGCCAGGAACTGTGAAGGAAATTTTCCTACATGAAAAATGAGTCTCTAAGGAGGATGTATGTTTTTGTTTTGGTTTAAAATTCTTTTTCTTTTGAACATACACACATACATATGCATATAAATGCTTTTGTATGCGTGACCCATGTTCATGCCACTATGGTGATTTGATCACTGTTCCTGTTGCAGTGCTCCCCTTTGAAAAATGCATTGTAAGAATGTTCTCTAATTTTTGTTTGCTGTCAGCCTGCCTTGGATCACATAGCTCTGAAGAACAAAAAATACTTGAATTGAAAATTTGCTTTGCATTTGTCTTTCCTTTTTGTTTTGAGTTCTGATTCAAGTATGTAGGCCTGTACTTAGGCTGAGCTTGGTTCAGGCAGGCACACAAGCTGAAGGGTGGCTTCAATTCGAAACTCTTCCTTGCCACAGTGTTGGCTGGGAGGCTGGAGCATGAAGGAACTTGACCCTCCTTCCCATTTGCTGTGCCTGTTACGGAGGATGTGCTGCTGGGCCCTGTTTTCTTGCCCAGTAAAGCCCATGGCAGGGCTCCCAGTGGTGGTGTCATTGCAGGGGTAAAGAAGGACTGCAGTAATAGAAGTAAGATGCCCTCCCTCTGCTGGGGCTGCATTAATGCGGCAGTGTGGCAGCAGCTGTCCTTTCTAAACAGCTTTATTATTTTTTTTTTTCCTCCCATAGGGTAAGCTGACCAGATTTGCAGTTTATAAAACTGGGACAACTTAGCAGGGGATAGGGTTGTCCACGCACCATCTTCAGGGGATAATAATATCCGTCAGAGAATAACTGCCATGACAATTGCAGAGCGAGGTGAATTGCCGTGTGCGTGTACCTATAGAGTAAACAGTTTCTTTAAAGAGAGAAAGACCAGGAAGGTTCCCAAATTGGGTGCTGGCTTTCATTACGTCTAGAGCTTGCTGAACAATTGAAGTCCGGACAATGTGCTCCTGTAAACTCTTCACCTCGATATTGTTTAGAGAGAAGAGCTGCAAGAATTGGTTTAAATAAATAAACAGAGCTAGTAAGGATTGTTTCAGGCTCTCACTGCTCAAGGTTTGCAGATAGAAGTAAAATATTGTGGATAACAAAAAGAAATTGCTCTCCTATGAGTTATGTTTTTCTTTTTGCGCTGTGGATCTCTCTTTGTACCAGGCACCCAAGTGCGGCTCCTCCAATTTCTTCTGTCTCAGCGGGTCTCATGGAGCCAAGGTTAGTTGATGTTGAGGGAATGCTCTGGGGGCTGCCTGTTTTATCTGGCTCTTCCTGAGGGGCTGGATTAGTGGGGTGCAGTGAGGGAAGGCAAAGCTGTGGTACTGCAGGCATTTGAAGATTTGTTAACATAGGTTCTGGATGAAGAGCAACTGCTGTACGAAACCTTCTGCTAGTTTGTACTTATACCACAAGTTTGCAAAGGGAAAGATTTTTCCCTTTGTATTTTTAAATGATGTATAGAGAAGATGAAACAGAATTTGAAACAACCTTTGTTTCTTCTGTTCTATCAAGGCCTCGGAGGCAAAGAAAAGCAAATATCCCCAAGCCTACCCAGAGTGTTTGAACTAGCCGTGTTTAGAAACCTGCTGGTTCAACAAAACCCTATTTACTTGTTGCTTGCAGGACAGCTAATGCTCTGTTCCGCTACCTGTTTCGTGTTATTCCCAGGGGCATTAAAAGTAAGAATTACAAAGTTGTGCATATAGAAAGGAGGACTGGATTTCCTGGGGAAGATTATAATAGCATGGCTGTCAGTTTTTCACTTTTCCTCAGCTTTTACTACTGTAGGTTGTCTTGCATCTTTTCTTCTGTGAAAGTTATATACACGCAAATGCATGCATACATATGTACATATATGCCTCTGACAGCCACACAGACTTGAATTCTAATTTTTCAAAGTGCTTTCCAGTTTCTGAACTGTATCAGAGATACTCAATCATATCTTTCTATTTGGTAACTGTTGCTGGTTATCAACATATGTCCCTGGTGCTACTATAGACCAAGCCACTTGGCATTTTCCGTCATAATATTTTAAATAGGTACAGATAAGTCTCTGCTTGGTGAATGTCACAAGGAGATAGATCACTCAATCACTGTGTTTTAACCAAGTCTTTTAAATGAGATGAGAAAGGCACAAGAAATTAGAGAGAGGAATTTTTTTTTTTTTTTTTAATATGGTGACCACGTTTAGGTCGGGAAAAACTGGGACCATAAGTCAGATTTTTTTTCCTCTTTAACTTACAGAAGACAGAGAAATGATAAAAGTAGGAGGAAAGCAGTGTTCGTTAAAACCTCTGATATCTCAAAAGTGATATACATCATTCCATTTCTCAGCTTTCACTCCTGTCTAAACAATTTAAAGACAAAAACTAGACCATCTATTTTGTGTACACATGTAGTTATCTATGTGGCCATACGCATCAGTGTGTGTGCGTGAACATGTACCCCATAGATGTTCTTTTAGAATGCTCTTCAGTATTTTTGTCCTCCAACTCCGAGATTTCAGTGTTTGACCCCCTACTTTACAAAAACAATAGATTAAACAGGACCCATTATTTTGACATCAAATGCAAGCCCTAAACCGTTGCTAGGATACAGGATGTGGCACTATAATGTTGCCTTGGTGTGAGGTTATATTGTCTTAAGTGTGGGGAGCAGGCCATAATATAAATCTAAGTGAGTTGATAGAAGAGATAAAGATTGCTGCTCTTACAGTGTAATTAAAAGGAGAGGAATGTGTATAAAGCAATTCAGTCATATACCCTGCTTTTATTTGGACAATAAGTGAAGCACTATCAATAAGTAATTTTGTTACAGTCAGTATAAGTTTTGCCTACTTTCAGTTTCCATCTGCATTAATTTAGAGTAACTGTACAGGTTTATTATCGATCGAGATTGGTTTAAGCAATGCTAAAATTTGGCTATGATGTCAAACCTGTTAATTCTCTGTTTTTCTTTTGTGATCGTATTAGTTGAGACTTGGCTTCTGATTTCAGTGGTATTAATTCAGAGGTATTCTCTTGCATTTTCTATAGGGCTAAAATGACGAACAAACTTGGTATGTTGTGGAAAAAAAAATGTTTGCCATTGATTTTTATTGTAGACTTGGGGGAGTTGTGTAATTGTCTTCGATGACACATCTGCATTGACTCAGATGCAGTGTTTAAATGAGCCAAATCCAGTGCATGTGTGACTGTACAAATAAGATGATGATGCTTTTGTTATTTTTAATTTGTTTTGCCTTTGGGGGGGGGAACAAAACAACCAACCACCACACAGTAACCCCACAAACCGAGAAAAATAGATATTTCTCTTTTAAATCCCAGCTAGTTGTGTTGAGGAATGGCAGAGGTTTATATGCAGCCCCTGCATGCAATTGCCAGTCGTAAAACAGCTGTCTCATGTAGAGTGAAAGCCTGCACTCTACTGTAGAACTGAGGTCTCTATCACAGAGGATAAAAAGAAAGACCTCTGACTACACCAGTGGCAGACCGGGGTAGGTGCAGGTAGAGCATGAAAGTAGTCAGCTACCTGGGTCAAGTTATCCACTAAGCATGTGAAGTTAGTGATTTTCATAGGTGAGGATGCTAGCAGATATTCTTGGCTTCTTCATCACTGTTGATGCAGACATATCATCTGCTTCTCCTTGGGGCATATTGAGATGAAAAAAGACCTTTCAGTGTACTTAATCCTGATGCGTTTGTCCTTATCACATATGCCAAGTTGAAGGGACGTCTCAACTGGTACCTCAGAAAAGTAGCATAAGTTGGAGATGGGTGAATAGTAACTGTGTTTATTTGGGCCAAAACAGTACATGTTTGGATGGAGCATAACCAAACAGTCCATTGTGGGTCTAACTGGTACAATGAAAGAGGATGGTGCCTTTGCAGAAAGGGACTATGTGGGCTTTCCTACACTGGGAGTGGGTGCAGAGGGTGGAGCTGCTGAAGGTTGTACTGTAGCAGACTGGAGGGCTGTTGTGAGCAGCTGGTGAGGCTGCACTTGAGAGGCTGTTGGTCAACAATGGAGGGTATTAACACCTTGAAGCAGAAGAGCTGCTTCCAGCAGGTTTCTCTGTCCTTGCTTCTGCAGCAACTCAGGTGCATCCAGTTTAGGAAGTACTGCAAATTTCATTCCTTTAGTTGCCACAATAAGAAGCTTCCTCTTCCAGGAGTAACAAGCAAGCATGTGTGCTCTGTGTTCATGTAGTCCAACCCGCTGGTTAACAGCTAAGAAGGTATTTCATATCAAGCAAGTATCTGACCCATTGACTGGTAGAGAACAGTTCCGGACAGCTGATTTGGGCTGTATAGCTATGTTTTAGCAGACTGGGTTATATCTGGCAGTTATTGATTTCAATGACTTCATAGTGCTGCACCATCTGTACGAAGTTCCACTCTGCTATTCAGTAGCAATTATTTTAAGGTCACTTTAGTCGAACAATAAAATATTTCCATACTATTTAATCACATCTGTGTGAATATCAAGTTAATTCTTGTGAAATCTCTTTTAAGATGTTAGCTTGATCTTCCTTATTTTATGCATAAAGACACATAGGTTCAGTCCCTAGGCTAACAGATGCTTGAAAAGTCAAATTTCCATGTCAGGTTTCTCCTAGGACACTGCAAATTTTAGAAGTGCAACTATGAGTCCAATCAAAATGAAGTTGGATGTGCAATAACAGAAGTAGAAAAGGTTCTACATATTTTGGCTAAAAAGCCTTTTCCAAGGTCAAAAAGCCTACTCCAAGGTCAGTAGCAGAGCCAGGAATAGAACTGTTATCTCCCAGGCCTTTTTCTTTTGTTTCTGTCCCAAAAGACACTATGCAAGGTATAATATCTACTTGACAAATTGCACAGTTATGTGATGAATTGCATTTATAATGCACATTTTATGGCCTCTTTTGGCCACTTCGTACTAATCCATCTTTCCTGGGGTACGTTCTTAACACTCCACAGCTCTCAGTGGCTATTAAACAACAACACAAAAATGTTCTTTTTTTCCCAAATGTAGAATTTACCGCAACTTCTTTGGTCTAGAGCAGAGGCCTGGAAATATTCAGACCTGCTCAAGTGACAGGTTTAAGGCCTGATGATGTCCTTTCAGCCTAAGATGGTAGGAAATGATTTTGATATAGCAAGAGGGACATGGAAATTTCCCAGTTCCTCATTAAAAACATAAATTATTTCTGTCCCTGAATGTTTTTAAGGTCTGGTATTCAAACATAATTCTATGATTTGATACAAACTATGAATTGGCCTTTTTTTTTCCTGAGAGTTGTATCCTCCAGCCAAAGCTTTGCCTTTCATTACTTGTATCAGATCTGTAATAATCGGTAAGTTACCAATTACTTCTTAAGATCCTGTATGTAACATGCACATGCATATACTCACTGACTAACCAGTAACGCAAATATTTCAGAATATAAAATAGTAACTCGTTGTGTTTATAATTTCTTAAATTTCTTGTAGTAAATACATATATGCTATGGTGTAGCATAAAGTGACTGGACTGAGGCCCAAGTTGTTGGGACATATATAGACTTGGGCTAAGGAAGTACCTCTGATCAGGACAGCTGGTATTGAGTGAATGCCAAGCAGGACTTATGGGTGTCCTTGAAGTTAGGCAAGTAAGATACTGGATAAGAGTGCATCTTAAGTATATGCTTCAGTGTTATGTTGAGCTGAAGGGTTGTCAAGAGTTTCTGAGAAATCTTCATTGTACTAGTCGGATTTTGGGGGCTGTACTTGTTTTACTACCACTAATACATCATGGTCTGTCACTTGCTTTGTATATCTGTAGAACAGATATAAAAACACCTGCTTCTCAAAGAGCTTGTGAGAATTAATAAATTCTGAAGTGCCTTGAAACTCTTGGCCAAAAGTAATTTAGAGAGGTACAAAGCAGTCTAATTGTCCACTTCTACAATATTGTGTCTCTATATAAATGCATGTGGTCCAAAACCACAGTTAATTTGAAAAAATATGTATATTTCCAGGTGTGAGTCTCAAAATATTGCTATAAAACTGAGTCTTGAGCTCCATGACAGAGGGTATAGATGAAAATGCATGTAATAGAAGATACCTTTACTTTAAATTAACATCATGAATGAACTCAATTTTCAACAAACCTTATGACCCCTTTTGCTCTCCATCCTTCTCCCGACAAGACTGGGAGAAATAAACTTGTTACCAGACCAGCTTTATCCTCCTGCCTTTGGCATTTTATATTGTGTTTCAGAAAACATGAACCGTGAAAAAAAAAAAAATTGTGCTTATTTTTAAATACGAAACTATGTGGACAATATTATTGTTGCATTTCTTGAAATGTGTCCAGAATTCAGACCTGCAGGCAATAGACATGTGAGAGTGAAATTGGCCCTAGACAGTTAATAAATTCTGAGCAGAGCTGCATAAATCAGTAAGGGTATTTTTCAAACTTTTTTTTTTTTTATCCAAAGGGTGGGCATGGGGGAGGGAAATGTCTTTGGAGAATTGTTTTCTATCAGTTCAGAAAATAGAGAAAAGAATTCAGCAATACCCAGTGCTGGTTAGCAGATTGTCATTTTTGGGTTTGATGTTCCTGGGTTTAATTGTCTTTCATGTGAACAATGGCAGGAGCTCTCTAGTGTGCCATGCAAGCATGATAAAAGGGGGCCGTTCTTGCATAGCAATGCCTTTTTTTTATTATTAGCGTAAAAAATTAGCAAGCTGGAAGTCGTTAGAAGGAGTTCCATTGGCATTAATTGTAATGCAGCCTGAATTTGTTTGCAGACCAGTGCAGGAAGACAATAGCAGCAGGGAAAAAAGCAATATTAATAGCCTTTTACTTATTGTATCATTTTAGTGAGCCTTAATAAGGTGTCTGCTGTCAACTGGAATTTATTAAAATGAAAAAAAAAAAGACATGGTAATTGATGTATTGCAGTAAGTATGGATGAGGGCTCAACTTGATTAATGTACGAGTTGGCTTTTTAAGGCATTTTAAAAAGGCTTCTTAACTGGGTCTTAAGAGACTGGCACAAGCCCACTGTAAACTACCTCAGTGCAGTTGGAAAACAGCCTGACAGCTGCTGATGTCTCTTGTGGCTTTGCTTTTTTTTCTGATCAGAGAAAACTGAAGTAATATAGTCCTCGTCAATAATTGCAGTGCTTAAAAATCTTATAAAGGGATTTCTACTCTTCCCTCCGGAGATAACTTTTCAAAGGTTAAATTAGTTTTACTTGTGTGTGCTTCAAATATTTCAGCTCCCAATAAGGATCAAGTTTTGTTTTAAATAAACTGCTAGTTTGTGTGTTGCATTGGATTAGTACCTTACTGAATAACTTCTCTTTCAGTATGAGATGGACACTACAAAGCTTTCAGTTTAAGTCTAGCTGGAGCCTCACAAAAAGCTTTAAGGTATTGACTTGCTTGGCTAGTTTAGTTCAGAGCTGGGTACTGTCTGTTGTTTGGTTTTTTTTGAGGTGAACTTCACCTGAATTTACCAGCTTTTCTGTGCCGTCTTACTACTCAACATAACTTCAAGAAGTAGTGGTGGAAAGATTTGCATAGAGGCTTATGGGAATGAGGGGCCCTGATATCTTTTGACTTCATTGTGTACCTGATTTCAAAAGGTGTCAGCCTAAAATATCGTCTGCCTAGGTTCACACTGCCAAAATGCTGAAGGATTTATGAGGTCTGACACAGACAAAAAAACCCAAGACTGTGCCTGTAATACTCTTTACTTAACAAATTATGAAAAACAACTATGATCACCTTTAAAATAGTGCCCTTCTGAGTTGACACACAGCTGCATACGATGCTGCCCAGCAATTCTGCAGATCATTTTCTGAAAGTCTGTTGAGGATCTCTGTCATTTTTGCTTTCACATCTTCTGCTTCCTCTGAGCACCAACTTGATCTTTGGGAGAGGCAGAAGTTGCAGGGAGTCCAGGTCTGGCAAATAAATGGGTGCCCAAGCACGAAGTTGTTATTAGCTAAAAACTGCTAAAAACACAGACAAAGCATTGTCCACTCTTGCACGCTGACATTTTTTTGACCGAGTGTAAGAAAACATCTATATTTGAACATACATCCACTTGTACTGAGTGAAGTGATCGAGCTGATCCTGATCTCACTGTGACAGGTTAGAACATGCTCTATAACCATCTCTTTGTCTCTCCTCTCCCACTCTTTGTTTCCAAGCTTGTAGGGTTAGTCTTAGGTTTTTTTGTGTCAGACCTCGTACAGTAACAGGAGGGCCCTAATACGTGTGAGGCAGCTGTTTTATGTAGACTATGAGGAAACAGTTTTGTAGGAATATGGATTACTGAACAGCAGTAGTTCTGTAGCTATATTTAGGTTTTTGTCTTAACCCACCTGTTTTGTCCTAGGTCAAAACAACAAATATTTGGCACTCTGTATAGGTGCTTGTGCTTACCTGGCATTTCGGTTGTATTTACCAGCCAGTCTGTGAGCACATGGAGAAATGCTTTGTGAAGAACAGATGGAGGTGTCACCTATAGAAATTGTTCAGTTAGTCTAAATAAATATATTCTGTATTTTCTGTTGAGGTCACCATGAATCCTGTGTGTAAGGTGAAGTGACAGTGCCTAGTGTTATTAAAAATTTCCAGATTTGTCTCCTACGATAATAGATGACTTTCTACTGGCTAGACTAAAAAAGGTTCTTCTTTCCATAGCGTTGTCCCCATCAGTGCTGCAAAAGTCACCCAAGTAGATACCAAAGTCAACGGGAGAGAAACAGACTTTTAATTTGTTACAGTACAATGTTGTCCTTCCTGATAGCTCCAGGCCTTTCCCAGAGGAAGTGCTCATGCTTCATTATGGATGTAAGCTTTATTAGTATAGACGTCATGAGGTTCAAGTGTTAGGAAAAGCCTCTGCTTGTGAACAAAGGCCATGGCCTCGGATAATGCAACCGTTCTCCTTACTGAAGGTTGTAAGTTGGTGTGGATAATACTTTACTCTTCCCCTTGTATTTTTTTTTTTCACATCCTGATCGTGATTGGAGATCGTGTGATGCAATTCTTTCTCTCCGAAGGCTATAAAAGAGAACTTGAGTGCTCTGTTTTTAGTACGTTCCTTTTGCTTTAGATCCAGCCACTTGTCGGAGAAAAAGCATAGCTGAAGTAATTTCAGAAATCTGTGTAAACTGTAGTCAATTAATCCACAGATTACTATACATAAATAATACTTTATTTAAGATTTCTTCTTCAGCAGTGCAGCAGCACAGTTTAGACAGTTGAGAGACTCCTTCCCCCCCTCCCAACTTCTGGCAGGTTTCCTACTAAATGAAATTGTTGTGTAGATCTAAATATGAATTTCAGCTTCTTTTTATATTAGAAGCCTGAACTTAAACTTATTTCCATGCAGACTACCTTCTGCATGAGAGATGCAGCTGAAGGATGATTTTTCTAGGAATTTTCTTTCCCTGAAACCTTTACTTTGTCCAACTACACTGCCTTTTCCAGTAGCTGCTAGGTAAAAATTAACTTTCTCCTGTTCCCTGCCAGCAGGTGAGAGGAAACTTGAGTGAATATACAGTGATACAGTATTAAATTAACTGCAGCTCCCATTCCTCCTTCAGTCTGTTAGCCACTTGGGCTTTCTAGTACCGAGCAACACTCCAGTGGCTCTGATATGCTGTTGAGGATGATATTTAAATATAGACATCTCTGATATTTACTCTTCTAGTTACACTGCTGTGGGCAGATGCTGCAGTGGTTCAGCATTAATATCTCTACGATCTATGCAAAACTCCATGCTGTCCCAATAGTTTCTTCATTTAGCTTACTTCACAGTTTACATAACAATCCACTTCAAGGTCTGATTCACCCCGAGTCATTTTCTCCTTCTCATTCCCTTTTGTCCTTTTTTAGGCATGGGCTTTCTGAAATCTGTTCTTGAATATACCTAAAGGTTGCAAGCATTTGAAAGCTAAGTGTGGATTTTGATCAAAATTTTACAAATGGTTTCCATTTTATTAAGGAGTCAGATTGAAGACCATTAATAAAATGGAAACTCTGCAGCTTAATCTAACCTTGATATATTTCCAGCCTAATGCATCTGCTTATAGCCCTGTCACCGCTGGATCTGAGCACCGAGAGCATTGTTGAATACATTTTCATACTTTTGCATTTCTTCCCAACCTCTCCCAAGTTAAGCCAATTTTCAACTGTTCCAGTTATCTTTCTCTCCCTGATTTTGGCTAGGATTAGAAGAGCCATGCCAGCCTTTATTTGGTACCCTGGAAGAGGAGTGATGCAGAAGGGAGCTTGGACTTGAGGCAGATTTTGGAGGAAGAGAAGACTGAGTGCCATGCAGCTCACTTAGCTGTAGGAACTGTTACACTGATGAGCAAGCCCACAGCACAAGCGTATACAAATAATAAGCAGCAGTGGTGACCATGCAGAAGTCTGCTGGCCTCACTCAAGATTGTACTTTCACAGAACTTGGGTTACCCACCGTATTTAGCTCTGCTAAAATTTCTGCTTTGCTATGAACTTTATAAGGAACTTGTGTGTCCCAGTGACTTTTCTTCCCCCCAGTGCAAAAAAGTCAATTCCCCCAATTGATGTATGTGGGTAACCTCATCATTTGCTGGTATGTTGCAAATGTGACTGAATGGATTTATTACTGAATTGTGTATTATTCCTGAGTGGTAACTACCGCATGACTATAGAGCATTATTAATGAATGTAATTGGTTTATAGTTGTGATTGGCCAGTGGAGTTGCAGGTGTTAGAGAGCAGGTCTTCCTTTGGTAGTTCAAAATATGATTCTTAGACCGAACCTCATTCTAGCAAATGGATTAAAAAACTAACTTTGCAACATGGATCAAAAATTTGGAAATGATGATGAATTTGTTTGCACTTGCAGTGTTCAAAGTACATGTTTGAAAAAACTGTTTCCTCTTATTCGGGTGCCATTAGAAAGCCTGGCACAAAGTCCTTTCAGTGGCACTGAAAGAGGTCTTGTCTCTCACAGCATCGGAGCATGAATATCAGATTCCCTCTTCTGAAAGCTGCCTCTAGTTATTACATGAGTAAAAATACAGATGATCTCTGCCAGACATACACGGAGACTAGGTGTCTGTGCTGACACATCAATACAAAGAAGTGTTATCACAGGAAAATTTCTCCTTCTAAACCTGGGCTTAAACTAATATGAACAGACATACGAAGGCCCTGTTGGGTGACCTTTGCTCACATGAGAATATGTCTGCTCAGGGATTTCTTAGCTCATGTTAATTGATTGCCTGATGAGATTGATTAACTAATTGATTTACTGTGGTTTGTGGTTTAACGCAAGGATTGGCCTAAGGTATACTTCAAAAGATTTTGGTGTGGAAGAGAAATCTGCGAAAAGCTGGCACTAGCAGTGGTAGTCTTTTTTAGCCTCTTTCCAGCGTGTTACGCTGGATGAATCCCATTGCTGAGAATGCTGGTACTTAGCCTGAGTAATACTTTATAGGCTGGGTTAGAGTGAACTGAGACGAGAAGTGAATTCACAGCATCTTTGCTAACCCATAGTGATTTTGTCTAAGCTCACTTCAAGTGTATGTAAGTAACGTCAGCGTGTGAAGTTCTTCCCTCTTATTCTTTTGCAGGCAAAAGGAGAGGGGTTTTCTGGCAGGGTCCGTGCTCAAAATCATTGTCCCTTCCCTCTTTCTGCAGGAGTGGGCTCCCAATCATTATTCTCCATGTATCTCTGCTCCCCCCCGTGGTGCATATATACCAGAGAAGTTCTTACCATAGTGGTGCAGAGAAAGAAATTAAAACCCTGACAAGGGACCCACCTTTCAGCAAAGGGTGCCCCCAGTGCTTTGGTTCACACATCTCTCTGCTTCCTGGCAAAAAATGCCGTTTAGTGCGAAACACCAGAACCAACATACAGATCATTAAGACAGCTTTGGTGGCTGCAGCTGAAACGGCTTTCCTCTCACTTATATAAAATTGTTAGAAAGAAATCATGCTGTAGACCTACAATGAGGGCGCAATAGACTTTCTGCTCATGCTCTTCCGTATTTCTTGGAGACTCAAAAAAAAATATATTTTTTGTATTAACTTGTTTTGAAAATAGTCTTCCCATATCAAAGCATGTTTAAAAAGCAGATTGCATTTGATAGCAGTAACTAAACTGCAGTAAGAAGCAGTCTTTTGATCTGTTGCAAATAAACTCTTTTGCAGATAAATATGTAATAAGTGTATTTTTGTTCATTTGCTATCAAATTTAATAACAACCAGTGGAATTGAGTTCAACCAAAATGGTTTCATATCAGACTTTGAATACATACTTTTAAATATTAAAAGATAATGATTTGTATGGCATTGTTATATAATGCATTTCTTGTCTTCTCTTGTGTGCATGTGACGAATTCCAGTCGATAAGCCCAGGACTCTGGAGTCAGTTGTCTGGCTAGTTATTAAGATTAAGATAAGTACTGAGAAAGAAAAGATACAGCGCATTGTGCTGCCCTGCTGGGACAGGGCCACCTCGGATTCCAAGTGTAAACAATGCATTTGTTCTCCCTCGCTTATTTCAAACTCGAGGTGTACACTGTAAATATTTGGGAAATATGATGGAAGGAGTGTGGAAAGACTTTTTTATTTTTTCGCCATTAAATGTTATTACTAAAAAGTGAACCTTAGCCCCCCACCTTGGGTCCTAAATCATTACTGATCTGTAAAATCCAAGGGCAATTTATGTTAATTACTTATGAAAACAACTTTTTTTCCTTCCCCAAGCCATAAAAAAGCAGACAGACATTTGGACGACATTATCACAAGGCATTTTATGCTGAATGTGCCACAGCAATAACAACATAGTTAAGGCTCGCGCAGCAGAGCTCAATTAGGGTTTGAGAATAGGGAATAGGACTGGAAAGCCTGAATTACAGAATACTGAAATTAATGCAAAGTCTCTTTATAACCTCAGTAAAGTCTGGATTGGGTCCAAAAGGAAAGTTAGTGAGGTCAGTGCTTTCTGAGCATGCTGGAGCTGTTGTTGCTGGTGTCTGTTCAGTGCAGTCCTAAGGGCATCATGCTGTCTTTGCCAAAGTAGGAGAGGGAGAACAATTTCTGTTATAAGAAATATTACTGAGATATTAAAAAAATAAAAATATTTCCTGAACTTCAGTTGTTGATCCTTTCTCACTATAATAAATAAGCACTTTGCTATAAATTGGTAATCAAGGCTTTCAAGACAGTGAAGTTTGACTCATCTGTAGGATCACTGGAGGAGTGATAAAGAGCAGTAATTTAGAAAGTGTGTTAAATGTATGGGCATGTGGAAATGCTTATATAAAATGTATACACTGCTAAACAGCTAACTAGTCCTTGGGATTTGCATTTTCATTTTCTGTATGTAAATCATTTCAGTGGGCATGACCTAATGAGTCAAAAACTGCTCTGAAAGTTGAATTGAGATTTGGAAGACACTTTTTGAAAGTCCTTATGCCTTGCTCCATTGTATGGCCCTTACAATGAAGCTATATCTGTGCTCTGATTAATCACCTCTTACGTGGAGATAGTTTATAGGTTTTATTGTGTTTCAGAAGAGTTATTTCTAAATTTGCGGAATATTCCGCATTAGTGGGGATGGGAAATCAAAAAACGTTCAACGCTATTCAAGAGAAACAAGGAGCACAGCTGAATGGTCCCCAGTGACTCCTCCTAAATCTGATGGCTTTTATGTGTTAGAAAACAAATTAAAAAAATAAAATAAAATAAAATTGTTAACTGTAAAAGCCTATCTGACACAACCATGCAAACCACTTTTTCCTGAGCATCAGAAAGTTCTGTTACTGAATTACAAGCTGTCTCTTTCCTTCATATGCTAGTTAAATCACTGTGCTTGCTTCGCTCCCCTAAGGTATATGGTACAATTTCCTCTTAACCAGCAATGAAGATAAATAGCTCCTGTATCTTTGCTGTTTACAGTTATCTTAAGCAAAACCAAAATTAAAGCAGAATCGCTGCTGCACTGTACTTTCTTACAGAATCTTGAATATTGGACGAAAACTCAGAATACATCAGGAAAGATGTGTGAATACAAAATACATGTATGTGTATATACTTGAATGCATTTTTATAACTTAAATTACAAATAGATCTCAAAGAATTGAGCAATTAAAATGATATCTAAGCTTGATGTGCTGTAGCCAGATAAATGATAAGTACAGAGTGGACTGGAATATTTGGAATGCCACACACTATTTCCTACCCCTTTTTACACAGCATGAGCATTATATCATGGTTGTGTACATTCCAGTTAGCTGCAAGTGAGAAATCACTGCTGAGGTTGCCAAAATGTCAGTGCCACACACGCTGGGGATAAAAATGAGTGGAATTCCCTATTATAACTCTAATTAAAAACTTCTATGATGCAAGAGGAATATGCGTGTTTCCTATATGCTGTGTACTGTAATCTAACAGAGAAACTGCTTGGCTCAAAAACCCTACAAACAAGTCTGTGCCCTAACCTATTTTAGATTTTTAAACATTTCATACACCAAGTGAGTGAGTTTAGTCTCTGGCACACACATGGTTTTATGCTGTATATTCACTGACTGCTCTTGAAACCAGCTACATGTTTTTTAAGCTCTTTAGCTAAACCCTGTATGGTTTGCAATACCCAGTAGTTAGCATTCCTGCCAATTTGATATGATTGAGACCTTTACTTGAACTGACCTCAGAAGGAATTGAAGACTAATTGAGGCAGCCCTAGTTCTAGCTCTCTAGAGGTGTAAGACACTGCAAATGGTATCTGGTGCATGCATAAAAAGGTTTACATAGTAGAAGAGGGATATGAGAAGGAAAAGAAAGACATATCCTTCTCTATCTCTCAGCAGCCTGTTCCCCTTTCCACCTGAAACTTCAAGAAAAAATAATTTTATTCCCATCTTAATGTTGTTGCATTGTAAAATAATAAGGGAAAAAAAAAAAAAAAGGAAATGCACCCAAACAATATAGAAGGTAAAATTAGGACAGTACTTGGGTGCCTCAGGGCTGTAATTAAAGCTTTCTAGATAAAAAGACATATTCAGCCCCAGATTTCCATGCTGCAGGGGGGTGAGGTGGGGGAACGGCTAAAAGTGAAACACAGCAAAAGAAATCCTCAATTCCAATATATTCAACTCACCCATCAGAAGAAATGGCATTAATTCAGGTACCCAATTACTGTAATGTGGTTCAGAGCACCTCAATAGGTGTTTCAATCTCAAGCCAGGACTAACATTTGTAATCCTTTAAATGCACTTAAGAAATTGATGTTACAGCCCCACAATCTGTTAGGGGCCTTGCTTCCTGGCTGATTGCAAAGTATCCCACCATTAATTGGATCATCAGAATGTGATCCGCGTTCTGGTCCCCGGATTATGTAAGACTGACTTTGCTCTGACGCGCTGAACCAGAGGCTTCTTTCGCTGGATATTTTGACCCTTAATGTAGATAAGTGGTATTTTTCATCAATCTTAGCTTGCATTAAAAAAGGGAAATGTCAATTCAATGTGGGGTGTTTAACTTAATTCAACATCTTTTAATTTAATACCTTGGAAAAGTTAGTCCGTCTCCGACCTGCTGGAGACTTCTGCTGATGGAATAGTTTGCAGAGCAAGGCCAGAGTCACGTCGTTCCTGCTCCGTAACATGGTCAGGTCCCAAAAGTCTCTTCATGCTTCATCTCTGTATGAAAGAGAAAGAGAGAAAAAAACCTAAACAAATGGCCCCCTGACCATGCTTTGCTGTATTGGTAATGAGTTTCCTCAGCTCCTTTGGACTGTTCCCTAATGACAGCTCTATGTGCCTGAAAGAAAAGAGAAAAAAATAGTATTTCAGTGTTTACTGCCCTGTTTTCATCTAGAGCTTCAAATTTTCCTGATTTTATTTATTTTTTTAATCAGGGAACTTTGATGAACTCACTCAATATTCTTAGTGTGTTTTGGTGGTTTTTGGTGCTATAATAATAGCTGATTTCAAACTCCTCTGCATGGGCTAGACCTAAAATCCTATTGAAAATAGGAGACATTCTTTCTGACAAGAGGAGGCTTTATCTCAAAACATTTTTTACCAGAATAGGTACAGGTCGTGTTGTAACACCTTTTTTTTTTTAATCTTTTTTTTTTTTCTCTTTTTCTCTTGTACTGCATCACGAAAAACCTCCTATTGCTTCTTTCCTGATTCTGTATACATTTGTCCCAGTGGTACAGACAGAAGTTCAAAAGTGACTACAACAAATAATATTATTTTTTCCCAATTGAAATAGTAAGCTTCCCAGATTTCTGCAACGAGTATCAGATCAGTTTGACTCTTATCATTGGTTTGGGAAGACCATTATATGGTATGGCATCTCTTGGTTGCTAGGAGTGAAGATGATGAGGTGAAGAGTATAGTATAAAGCTTCATGATTGAGGCTTAATGTTTCTCCTGGAAATGATGCTTAATAATCCTGGGTATGGTGATCGTTTCCATAAAGTTAGTATCTGCCACCTACATATACACGTACATCAAGAATAACTGGCAGAATCTGACTTTTTCAGTGTTCCATAGAAAGAGCAAGTTTTTTTCACCTGTGTCACACAGAGGAAGAAGCTCATAGAAATCTTTTTGCAGCTGAGGCTGCCTGGCTTAGTTTTCCTTTCTTTGATTTTCAGCCAAGATCTCAGTCTTACTTTTCCAGCTCTCTCCTCTCCCTCCTCTTTTGCAAATCATTCAAAAATAGTGCCGTACTGTGGGCAGGAACAACTCCTAAGGCACAGCACTGATAAGAGGGTGCTTGGATTTAATGTTTCACTGCTGTCTTCTAGACTGTGGAGATGTTTTTTGAGAGGTCTTTAGAACTTTACAGGTTGAGGAAAAACAAGCTTTTAAGGAAGCATCTTTCTGTTGAATGAGAAATGTTTGATCCCAAGGAGAACTGGACTGGAGAGGGTGGTTCTTGCATCTCTCCCTTTTTCCGGCTGGTCAGGACCAGTTCAAAGTTTGTGGTGAAGGGGAAAGAGTTCAAAACTTGGAGGCAGACAGTTTAAGTAGGATGTTTGGGACAGTCTCATTAGGCATCTCATCCATACAGTTTTTCGGTCAATTAGGTGACATACTGTAAGCTTTCTCAGCATGTCAGGGAACATAGCTGTCTTTGTCTTTGGTCCTCACTAACTGGGTTTTGTACATTAGAAGAAAACCTAGATTAGCCTTCTCACTGGATTTACAGAGACAAATGCAGACACACTGAAAGGCTTTTGGTGTGAGATATTTTTCTGATATTTTTCTTGAATGCCAATAGAAAGAAAACTGGTTTGGCATTTTGAGTGAGGTGATCGTTATTAACAATTCTAATAATTGTGTACTGAGCAAGGAGGAGGCAGAGTTTCTGTTGTTGGATTGGGGGTTTTGGTCCGTGTGAGGTTGCTGTAACTCATATGAGGTATATGGCTTATACATAAGTGCCTGACCTTGCTATTTCCCTTCCTCCCTACCCACCCCTTTTTTCCCCTTTCTCCTTTCTTTCTGATATGAGCTGAATAGGCAGGTAGATATATACAGTTCTGGTCAATCTAATTGGCGCTAGAGGTGATATGGTGTTACGCGAGGACAGGATAACCTTTAGGTTTAGCCTTCTGGCTGGAGCACAAGAAAAACACAATCAATTCCCAGTAGTTCTCTGACTGTTCTCTTTAAGTTGCAGTATGTATTGGCCATGGTGGTTTTCTCTCTTTGCACTTGTACAGTTCCTGGCACAAGAGGATCTCACCTGGAACAGTAGATAGGAATGAACTGTAAATAAGAGCCCTGATTAGAGATTCCTGTAAACAGGTGATCAGCTTTCAAAAAACCTGTACTTTTCTATCAAATATATTTCATGTTACCATATTTGAATCTCTGTGATCTTCTTGAAAGTGCCCTCATGTATGAAGAACGTGAATTCATTCTGTAACATTATATACTTGCTAAACTAACATGCAGACAAAAGTCCAAAGATGTATACTTTTATACTGTCCATGAGGGAATTACACCTACTTAAGCTTAAATATTTTAACAAGCAGTATTGAAGGAAGCTCATTTGACCATATTCAGACCTGCTATAAACGGAATCATGTTTCCTGAAGTGAGTGAAGCTGTATCTACTTCTGCCAGACCTAAGTTTAGCTCGGAGACTTCCAGATAAGTACTAGTCTCACAAACTCAGCTTGTTTCTATACTAAGACAAAGCTCTTTTATGAAAGGAGAAATATAAAGCAATATAGTTAAGCCTATAATTACCTTGGCCATAGAGCAAACATAATGTTTCTTTCTGCTTGGAAGGGCCTACCCTTCTGTAAGGAGAGTAAGATCTGTGATATCTCCGGTATTGAGCAGCAACTTGTTTTCCAGCAAGCTTTGTACTAGCATAAGATCTTTTGAGTTATTCTACTGTAAGGAGGGGAAAGGAAGTTCTTGTATCTTTTGGCAATGCCTTCATGGGCAATTGATTTTACACACAGACAGGGTATCTCAGGGTGTTTTCTATATGGAGTTGCATTGGTAGTGCATCACTTCCAATCTGTATAATTGGAGTTTTGGGTGATAATTCTCTGCTGCCTTATCCTTGGATAGAAAGCTGATCTATGTTTTAACTTTAAGTACACTACAAGGTTGGAAAGTAAAGTTGAGTTTGCAATGAAGCAGATATATTGGCTTCCCATGCTTTGAAGACAAATGGAGTCTCATCCATCGCTGCTATGCCAGTACGCTGGTGCTGTTTCAGGCTACTTTGGGTTAGGATTTCAGTTTGCCCTTCCTTCCTAATGGGGTCCCTTGGTGGAGAATGCCATCCAAGCACAGGATGGATGAGATGCCCTAAGGACCTGTATCAGGCTTGCCTTTTAAGCAATGCCTTGCTGAACTGTGAACGGAGCTTTTCTTGAAGTGCTAAGTGAGGCTATGAATTCAACTTTGAGCAAAAAAAGGGAACAAACAACACATACCAGCAGTATATGTCAGCCTGAGAGCACACAGTATTTGGTACCACTATTAATATGCATCTAAAATTATTTTCTTGTGGTGTCTTAAGTATTTCTCAGCAGCTCTTTTCTTTGTTCTAACTCCCTGTGAAAGGGGCAGAGAAAAATGGCCAGTGCTTTTTCTTTGGCCACTGTCAGTGACAGGCTTGCAGCAGAATTAATTCTGTCCTCTCTAATGCCCGTCAGTTACTTCATTGCCAGGGAAATGGCCCCCTCCGCCTGCAGGATCATAGCAAGTTTCATTATGCAGGACAACATGCTTCTCTCCTCTGGGCTGCCAGCAGAGGCTGAAGTGTGTCTGCTTGCCTGTGTGGCTGAGCAGTGCAGCTTTCCCGGTTCGGTAACACTTGCCTGTCCCAGCGTAGCCTGTGTATCAACAGCTTGGAATTCCATTGCTTGGCATGTAGCTGGGTTTGGACTTCCTTTGAAAAGCAAACCCTGTGTTTGTTCAAATTAGAGGGGAAAAAAGATTTAAAAAAGCATTGGGCATGATGAAACAAACCCACGTGCTGTATCCATCATTATCATACCCTCAGTTGGGCTTCTTTGTTCCCTGGGAAGACATGTATGCAAGACCAAGTTGATATGTATAAATACTGAATGGTTTTTATATTTGGGGGGCATGCTTTTTTGGAGTTATGCTCCTGCTGGAATTCAAGAATCCACCTTTCACACAGGCTCAGCTGTGGAGAATGAGAGTACTTTTGAAGGCAACGTTGTTTAATTCAGCAAATTCAGAACATCCTATATAGTGGTGCAAAACAAACATCCTGTTTCTATTTCCAAAACTTGAATGTGTTATGAGCATTACATGTGCGATTAGTTACATGTTGCTGCTAAAAATGCAGGACAAAATTGCCCTATAAGGGAGCACCAGTCACTGTATTTTGGTATGTTGTGAGTGATAGCTCACATGTACTAGGGTGTGAAACTGAGAAAGCATCTTTTAAATCTTTGATTTGAGTTTCAGTGTTGAGTCCAGCTGTTCCTTGAAACACTCTGTGCATACAGTAATTTAGAGTGTAATTGTCTCATATGAGAAGGTAAATGTAAACCAGAGGTAAACTGATTCTGAATGATAACGAGGGTGTGAGTACTCTCCCTGTCCCATCTTTCCCAGTCTCTCATTCTCATATATATATATATATTTTTTTTCTTTCCTCCCACCACCTGTTTGCAACACAGGTAGGCATGTTCCAGTGTTATTCTGATGACCTTACTATGCATTTGTTGATCTGGTTCTGGTGTTTGATTTTATGTCTTTTTTTCACCTTGCCTACTTTAAGAAACCCATGCTGCCTCAAGTAGCTTTCAATGTTCCAGTAAGCGTATGTTGTTGAGTGAAAAGTGAAATGGAGAACCTGTCTTCACCCAAGATTTGGAAGTTGTAGGAAATGACCTCGTACACTTCTTCTGCTTTTTATATCTTTAAGCCCAAAGCCACCCTAAATCTACTGTCCCTATAAAAAGCTGCATTTTAAAAGGCTTTAGGATGCTTGCTGACCTTGCAACCTACTTTGTAAGGAGTCTGCACCCACAGCTATTAAACAAAATTAATTTCAGCACTTTTAAATTGTTAATCTTTCGAAAGACAACTTGCTTGCTCTCCAGTGATC